>NC_052628.1:31828137-32453137 GCF_016161935.1 Mauremys reevesii | reverse complement strand
TTTACTGTAATTAACTGGTTTGAGCATTGGCTTGCTAAACCCAGGATTGTGAGTTCAATCCTTGAGGGGGCCATTTAGGGATCTGGGGCAAAAATCTGTCTAGGGATTGGTCCTGCTCTGAGCAGGGGGTTGGACTAGATGACCTCCAGAGGTCCCTTCCAACCCTGATATTCTATGATTCTATAACTGGGTACTTGACATGCAAACGAGCATACCTTACAATGTTAACATGTGTCACATCATCACAGGAATGCTTGTTATAATGAGAGCAGAATCAAAAGTAGTGCTCTTAGCATTTCAAGAAACGATTTGCTTTTTCTATTGAGAATGCTGAATGGCCACATAACATTTTCCTTTAAAATGCCCTAAGGTCTGACTCATTTACAAAAGTTGGGCATGTCTCTTCCAACATATGTACACTAAGGATAAGAGGGTTATTTGCATTTCCTTTACACACATTGGTAATTTTGATTAAGAAAAGAAAAGAAAAGTGAAAGGTGAGCAGAGGATTTTGAGCACCTCTTGTTAAATAAATATCACATGCAGAGCCCCAACTTGGTTGCAAACCTTTGTAAAGAGGCTTTATTGTTGTGCTAAACAGCGGAGAAAGAATGATGGTAGTCAGTGAAGAGAGGTGTGTGAGAAACAAGGTGGGGGAGGTACAGTAATATCTTTTATTGGACCAACTTCTGTTGGTGAGAGAGAGAAGCTTACACAGAACTCTTCTTCAGGGGTATGTGGCAGCCAGCCAGCCGTGCAGTGCAGCCATTGTAGTGTAATAATAGAAGGGGTGATGATATCACTTGCAACAGTCTTGAATAGGGAATACATACACTGATACAAATATTTCACAACTGCAAGATACTTGCATATTATGTTGAAAGCATCAGGCCATTAGCAGAGTTGGTTGAATTATTATTCATTCTGAATGATTTACCTTATGCAGGTTGCCCGTTCTTAGGTTGACAAACTACCCACAAACAAGATGTGATTTCTACTATTTGTTCATCACTCACAATTGTTTGACAAAAAGATTGTGTGGAGAAATGTTAGACTCTGGTGTAGGCTTGTCAATATGGGTATTCATTATTTATGATGCATGACTGGTCACCAAAATCACATGGTATTGTTTCAGTTCCCCGATTGGATAATTTAAGCTTTATAAAGAGGAGTCCCTTTTTCTGTATGCAAATTATCTGTAAACTTCATAGTGTTTTTAAAGTGCACTTAGATATTCAAAGGAGCAGTTAAAGAAATGATAAATAGGAATTACAAGAATTTAGTTATTAATATTTTACATTAAACAAATAGTTAAAACTGACATCTATCCTGGGTAAGATAATGGAGCAGCTGATATGGGACTCCATTAATAAAGAACTAAAGGAAGATTATGTAATTCATGACACTCAACATGGGTTTATGGAAAATAGATCCTGTAATATATTTAGATTTCTCTAAGGTATTTGACTTAATACTGCAGAACAATTTGCTTCTATAACTAGAATAACATAGCCATAGCATGGCATACATAACATGGATTAAAAACTGTCTGAGAGGTCTCAAAATGTAGATGTAAAAGGAGAATCGTCATCAAGTGGGGGTGTTTCCAGTGTGGTTCTTCAGGGATTGATTCTTGGCCCTACACTATTTAACTTTTTTATCAATGACCTGAAAGAAAAGATAAAATAATCACTGATAAAGTTGGCAGATAACACAAAACTTGGGAGAGTGGCAAATAATGAAGCAGACAGGTCACTGATTCAGAGCAATCTGGATCACTTGATAAACTGGGAGCAAGCAAATAATCTTAATTTTAATATGGTGTCATAGGTCTCACCCCCACTTAGAGCTGTTGGGTTCCAATATGGGGACCTGCATGAATTTATCTCTAAACTAAAATCCTAGTTTAGATCTGGTAAAGCTGCCACCACCCAATCAGGTACGTGGATTGGGACACAGTCCTTCCCCAAAATCCTTGGGGATCCCAAGAGCCCCAAATCCATGGAGTTCTTACACCCAGGAGAAATAAACCATTCCCCTCTGCTTCCTCCCCCCTCCCTTTTCCTAGGAGAGATACCGGGATCCACTACAGAGGGATGCTTCCCTCCTCCCCTTTCCCTGAGAATCCTCTTTAATTTAAAGAATTAAAAAGAAAGTCACTGTCTCTGTAACCAAGATGGAACAATATACAGGGTCTAAACTTATCAATCTCTGGAGAGAATTCCCCCTCCTTTCTTTCTCAGTAAAAGCAAAGTAACAGCAAACAGGAATAAAAAATTTCCTTCAGCAAACACACAATTGCAAATGTAGAAATCAAATTATAAGACTAATTCGCCTTTCTAATTAATACTCACTATTGAATAGTAGGAACTACTCCAGGAGAACTTGGAGACATGTCTGGCCTCTCTTAGATCCAAAAAGAGAACGAACACTTACACAAAGAACATAGACAAAGGCTTCCCTCCACAGAGATTTGAAATTATCTTGTCTCTGATTGGTCCTCTGGTCAGGTGGTCATCAGGTACTGCATGTTAACCCTTTACAGGTAAAAGAGACCTTAACCCTTAACTATCTGTTTATGACATATGGCTAAATATAAATGTATATATCTAGGAACAAACAATGTAGGCCATCCTTACAGGATGGGGTAACTCTATCCTGGGAAACAGTGACTCTGACAAAGATTTGATGTGTCATGGTGAATACTCAGATGAACATGAACTCCCAGCGTGCTGCTGTAGCCAAAAGAGCTATTGCAATTCTTGGATGCATAACCAGGGGAATCTCAAGTAGGAGTAGAGAAGTTATTTTATATCTGTATTTGCCACTGGTGTAACTGCTGCTACAATACTGTGTCCATTTCTGGTGCCATAATTCAAGAAGGATGTTGAAAAATTGCAGAGAGATCAGAGAAGAGCCATGAGACTGACTAAAGGATTAGAAAACATGCCATATAGTGATAGACTCAAAGAGTTCAATCTCTTTATCTTAACAAAGAGAAGGTTAAGGGGTGACTTGATTACAGTCTGTAAATATCTACATGGGGAACAAGTATTAAGAATGGGCACATAAAGGTATAACACAATCCAATGGCTGGAAGTTGAACCTAGATGAATTCAGACTGGAAATAAGGTATACATTCTTACAAGTGAGATTAATTAACCATTGCAACAATCTATCAAGGCTTGTGGTGGATTCTCTATTGCTGAAATTTTTTTAATCAAGATAGGGTTTTTATCTAAAAGATATGGTCTGAGAATTATTTTGAGGAAGTTCTGTGGCCTGTATTATACAGGAGATTGGACTAGATGATCACAATGTGGCCTTGGAATCCATGAAAACTGAATGTCTCATTCTGGAGTGCAATCCGAATCAGTGAGGGGGCTGGGTTGCCTCAAAATGCTTTGCTGTTGTAGCTTCCAAGCTGGGCCGCTCACAAGGAGCCTGCCAGCATGGGCAGTGGGTATCAAAGGCCAGGGGAGGCTAAGCCAGGCCATGGCCCTGCCCATATTCTGTCCCTAGCACCCACCCCCACCTCAAGCAGCAGCTCAGCTTGGCCAAAAGCCTGGAGATAGGACTCAGCTGGCAGCCAGAGCCACCTCGGACCAGGGGTCAGTTTAGGTTGGCCAGTGTGGCTGGGTCAGGCCAGCCGCCAGACTGGGGGTCAGGCCAGCTGGCATAGCTAGGGCAGGCCAACTGTTGTGGCTGGGGCGGGCCAGCCAGTGTGGCCCAGGGTTGGGATGGTTTGACCAGGGCTTCTCTGGCTGCAGTCGGGGGTGGGCGGACATGACTTAGGGTTCTGGTTAGCAAGAGGGGCAGAAGGGGGTGGGCAACTAGCCTCCCTCAAGGGCAGTTGACGCACCACCCATGCCTGCCAGCATGCAGGTAACGCCCTGAGTGTCTGTGTGCTAGACAGCCTGACTCCAGCAGCCCTACAGCCCCACCCTGGCTTCCACCCGCCTTGGTTACTACTCGCAGGGTGACCCCAACACATTCCCAAGCCTGGCTTTTCCCAAAAATGTGTTCTGAAATGCCCAGCCTCTCCTGGACAGTTCACATCTTAAGGTTCATTGCTTCTGTAAGGAGTCAATATTCAACATTTTTTTACTTTAACTGGAGTTACCAAACAGTTCAGTTTAAACACAGCACTGGATTGGTTTAGATTAAAAATAAAACAAGTTTATTAACAAAGGAAGATAGGATTTTAGATTAATTCAAGTATAAAACAAAGTTAGAAATGGTTATAAGTAAATTAAAATGAAAACTTGCATCTAAAAGGCTAAAATTTAACCCAACAAGTTTTGGTTCGAGGCTTTGTTTAAGATGTCCTCTTTCACTCTAGTCTTCCAGCAAGATGGTGACTGACTCTTTCCCTGGTCAGGAGCTCTCCTAGAGGCCTAAAGCTGCTGGTGCCTGTGACTTCTTAGGTAAAAGAGAGAACTTGAGGTTTTCTGCCCCTTTCTTTTATAATCCAGTGAACCTTTGAAGTGGAGTCTTCTGAAGATTACCCCGCAAATTAAAGCTTATCCAAATAGCAAGGAAGATGACATGGAATCTTGTGGCGAAGGGCTCCATGCTCTTTCTCCGCTCCCTTGCCCTCTTGTGTTTGCTCAAATGCAAATTGTTCTGTTTCCTGTCATCTCCTCCCCCTGCTGTTTTCATGCCCTGATTTACTACTTATATGTACAATGAGGTAAACACACATTCCTTTGTTTAGGATAGGCCTGTTTAACAACTTTTGCCTAGGCAGGGCTGTCTGGTTTTGAAACGTGCTAATAACATCATACAGGGACCATTCATAACTTTACCTATAATGCTGCTGCGTACATTTCACCATGTGTTATTGACCAGCGAGTTGTTGGTTTTCAAATGACACCTCACAAGGCATATTGTGTACAAAGATTATTACAATGGTGGGTAGCATGTGAATACAGGGATGCTTTTGGGTCACACTGAGTATCTTCTCTTCTTTCTTCAGGCACTTATAAAACCAAATCCTGGCCCTATTGAAGTCAAGGGCAATGAAATTGTATCCTGGTTACCCAGGTTTGAGTAGTCCCTGGTCTGCCAATCAAGGACCTTCATTTTCAGAGCCTCCTGTATAAAAATAGATTATTTATAATTCTAGCATTCTGCCCCATAATTTAGCACTAGTGATGACATGAGCACATGGTTTAAATTTATTCTCATATGGCAAATTTTTAGGGTTTGTGCTAAAAACAACTTCAAAGTAAAGCATTGGACATGACGACAGAAGCAGGAAGTTGTTAACCTGTCTCAGAGTCAAGATGGAGAGAAAGGCAACTCACTTTTAACTTTTTCCTGCTTGAACACTGTAGGTACTTTTACTGTTGAAGGCTAATTAAAGTAATGCAGAAAAAAATAATGAAATCATTTTAATCTTATTAATTTGCATTAAGACCAATCACTAAAGCTAACAATCTATTAAATACTTTGTATATTTTTGTTCCCGTAGTTTAAGCTTATTGAGCCAAATTTCTGCTCTTAATTACCCTGGTATATTCTGGAGCAATTCCTTTGTCACTGGAGTTGCTCCATCTTTACAGTGGTATAACTAAGAACAGAGTTTGGCCCATTTATTACTTCTGCATGGCGGGATCATAGTTATTTATTATAATCAGATACTGAATAACTATCCCAACTCAAAACACAAGCCTATTTTTCAGGCTTCAAGGGAGGCAGAGGCAGAAGAGAAGTCATGGTCTAGGCTGTCCATTCAAATGGAAAATACAGGGTCTGCCCCAAAGATGCTGTCTGCAGTCAGTCCTAGTGTAAATTCCAGGTGAAAATGTTCAGTTGACTCCTACTGTTCCACATGACAACTAAATTTTGGACTAGTAGCTCCCAAGTCTATGGGTCTTCCAACAGAAGCCCAAGGAAACCAGTAGAAACTAACAAATACCAACAGAGATCAATACAAGGATTCTAAAGAGTCTACACTAATGTCTACTAGGGAAGATAAGAGTAAGTGAAGTCCATTAATGAATAAATAATCAGTGTTTCCTATCTGGGGGCTGATTTTTCCAACCTGACTATCTTTCTTCCAGGCATCTGAAAACAGTTATTTAGTCACATTATGCCTGTTCTGGAGGAAAAAAGTATCTTTTGTTGCTGTTATTCTCTTAGTTAATCAATTATAATCTACATAATTCTCCTTAATATTATTCCTCAGATAGCTGAGGTAAGTATTCAGAGAGGGGGTTACGTTCTGTATTTTTAAGTATGACCAAGCATGTTTTTTAATAAATAAACTTATATTTGTAATAATACTGTATGTCTGTGACTTTTTTTTTTTTTACTTGTGATGAAAGAACTCAGGGTTACGTTTGAACTGAGCTGTGTTTTCTACTGCTGCTTTATATGAAATAAACCTTCCAGAGGCAGCTCTTCCTCGACTTTGTCTCTTTAACTGAAATTTCCACTTTTTTCCTCCTAGGATACTCTCAGCCTTTTTGACCTGATTCTCATCAAGAGATGCATTCCCTTTCCTTTGTGACTCTATTTGGTGGAAATGCTCCACGCAGAATACTGAGTTTGCATAATTTTAATTGACAGCTGCATTTGATGACACAGCAGAGCCTTTAAAGCAACTATTTCACTCTGACTGTATTTAATTATTTTACCGTTGTAATTCCCATTTAATTATGAATATGTTTCTGAAATAGTGGCATATATCCTGTGCTTTTGGTAACAGTATATGAACAAAAATCTTATTCCTAAATACCACTTCTAGAGAGGTTCACGCTAATTATAACCGGAATATATTTAAAATGTAACAATGAAGCTTATCCTAGATAGAGTACTGGATACCATCCAGTGTTCCTTGAAAGCTCCCATTTTTTTGATACAATGAAGTATTTGAAACTTCACTCAATTAACAGAGCTGTTTGTACTATAGCATTTGGAATAGATGTTCCCTGACTATTTATTAGACACGTATTGAACTATCTGGCTGATCATCAACTGGCAACAGCAGCGAGCCACTCCACACAATTAGTTTGCACCTGCAGCCGAATAGCTTGATTTCCTATCTTGTCCTGGAACCTTATGCAACGTGACAGGACACATGATTAAAAAGTATATCTTTAAGTGCAAACCGCAGCAATGTCTGAAATGTTTTTGTGAGCAAAGCTGGCACGTTTCTACCAACGAGTTGTCTGATATTTTTCACGCAGGCTATAATTAGAATTATTTTACTGTTAAAAGACCAGCAGTAGCCTCGTGCTTGTTATTTCATTGACTGTGTGAATCTGGCACAACTAGCAGTTTCTGTAAGTGAGAAACACAAGGCTGGAACAGCAGTGCTGTTGTAAGTCAGGTTTGAAGCCTACACAACAGTCTGAGTTCCTGCCAATCTGGAGGCAAGGAACTAGTAATCAAACATGGGACTCCCGCCGGGGACGGCAAGGCACTTGTGATATTCACAATGGAGTCAGTTACAGTGATACCATTTGTGGGTCAGAATTGGTTGGTTATAAAAATGCACTTGGCACCATTTCACCAACGGTGCTTTCAGAAAATTAATTAACACAATTTTTTCATTTTAGAAACCAAATATATTTACTAAACAAAGCATTTGCTCCTAGAACTCTCAGCTAAAGGGACAGATTTTTCCCCTCAGCAAATGTCTTCCAGAATATTTAGTCAGCATCCTCTCTCAAGTCCTCTATCACATAGAATTTTTCTTTATACAAATGTTTATCCCTGTTCTGTAAATGACCTTTGAATAAATAAAGAGTGAGTTAAATTACTGGAGAGGCTCTAACAGAGAAATTCCTATTTAATGATTCACTCTGTAATACCATGTAGTGAACAACTCATTTCTAGGGCCAGAGAAGGCTAAATGATCTAACCCTCCTGGCTCTGAACAGTCAACTGGAAGAAGGTTACTTGAAACCTGGAGGGGAAATAAGGAAGAGCTTGAATGAAATCCTGTGCTGTTCCATGCGGCTGCTGGCCCCAAGACCTCTTAATTGGAAGTTTGAGATCTATCTATGTGCAGATCTGGCAGTGTCTCCCATAGGTCATCCTCTAAAGGCCATTTCACAACAGTCTAATCAAATCAGGGCCAGTGATGAGGTCTCCCTGCATGGCCACTCTGTTGCATACAGCAGATACACACATCCTTCAGGAGTTCCATTAGACTGAGGGCTTTGGCAGGCACTCTGCACCTGGGTGAATTATTTCACCCTATATATATATATATATATATATATATATATATATATATATATATAAGATACACTGGAAATGTTTACCCCAAGTCTGTGTCCAATCATTTATTTCATAACTAACAAGGAATTCACCCACTTTAGAAGTCCAAATTCTCTCAAGTCTCAACTAAGCAGAAGGCGCTGCACTAGCCTTGAGAGTTTTTCTAGGCTAATGTCTCCTTTTGCAGTCTTCAGGGCAGGAAAGAGAGAGCCCATTACACAAGCATATCCATTAGCTATTTGTACTGTGTGGCCCTCAATTAATCTCAGGGAAACCAAATACTACTGACATGAGCTACCATCATCAATCACTACCAGTTAACTTTTGTAAATTAAATACCTTTTCTGCTGTTGCATCAGGCAACTCATGCTGATAAATGAAGGACCCAAATCACATTACAACATCATGATCCGTAAATAATGGAAACCTCTTTAAATCCATTAGACAGAAAGATGACAGTACTTGTTAGACATTAGGGGCCCAGGCCAGATTCATTTCTGGTGTAACTCCACTATAGCCAACCCTGACTACTGAAGAGCCACAGCTGGGTATTGATCAGGTGATTTCCCTACAAAGAGCACCTGGGGGAAAATGAGCAGGAAGATCAGAGACTGATTGGAGTAAGCAACCAGCTGGAACTGAGAGGATTCCAGAACCAATAGGGCCTGCCAAAGGAGGAAAGGGCTCAGGTAGGATGGTCTGTGAGTTGGAAGAGAAACTTGCTCTGTGAGGACTTTAATTAGGAACTTGGAGTTTTATTTGGAGTCTCGAAAAAAAGCCTGTGTGGTGTCTGAGGAGCTAACTGAGACCATCAAAGGGCACTAGGAGGTGGTAACTCATTCACATCTTTGTGTCCATTTACATGGAGTGAGGGATATTGAACACATATTACATAAAGATAATATAAAAGCAATATTTCATCATTATCCACAGCTCTTCTATTGCACCTTACATCTTCAATGTCTGTGTAAATTCTTTCTGACACTCAAATCTTTGTACCAGATTTTAAATAAAATACAATTTAAAAAGGTTTACTGCAAAACACTGCTTAAATTATTAACAAACTTAAGTATAGACAATATGATGGACAGAAGCCTGGAAAACAGAATTGCCTGATGAATCTGAGAGTCTACTAGTTCCACGGAGTTTTAATTCTAGTTCTGATATCAACACTCTGACTTTAGGCTACTTATTTAATCTATCTGCCTCAGTTTCCACCATGTAAATGGGGCATGGGCGGACAATGTAAAAATGAAAATAATACCACAGGGGGTTGTAAAAATAAGTTAATTTTTATAACTCACCTTGGAGACTACTTTTTTGCTAGGTACTATTATCAAATATATTGGTCACTCAGTGGGTGGACTAGCACCAGCTCCCCGATTATCTACACCTGCTCACTCTGGACTGAACACTGAAATCCAACATTTTTAAATATCAGAAGAGTCCCATAAACAAGCCAATTTAATTCCAGCCTTTCTAATCCACCACATGTTCCAAATCAAAATTCCTACATAGGTACCAATAGTCAAAACATGCTGACAAATAATTGTCAAGTTTTCTGGAAAAATTGCTGTTCTAAAGGTTTATTATATTGGAAACCGTGAAACAGAACCTAAAGCATATGAGTAAGTGCTTGACTAAATGGGAGCTTAAGACCAAAGAATCGTAGACTTTAGAGATGGATTATGGTAATTATCTTCTCATGTAAACAACCATCTGTCAATGCAGAAAATTTCCCTGCTGTATATTCAGTCTAGCTTTAACCTTCAAAGAGATACTTCTCTCTACTTTAAGCAGAAGATGGATTGCATGCACTACCAGTGTGAATGAAATAAAGAGCAACCTTTCACTTATGTCAATTTGCATATACCACTCCCAGCCTCAAACTCAGTACAATGTGATTTACTCTGCTGTCTTTGCATCTCTCCTTTCTCCTTTGTTCAATAAGTTTGTTCCCTGATGAGCTGACATCAGAGCTCATATGCTATTATGGAGGTCAGGTTAGCTGCCTCATTTGATCTTCAAATAAAACAATTATAGAAAGAGTCTCTGGAGCAGCTGCTATTAAACAATCCATTGGAACTAAAAGAAACACATCCACATTTGAGACACAAAACCACCTTTTTAATAGCATGCAAAATGTTTCCATTTATAGAGTAATTCACAATCATAGCAGGTAACCCTATTCAAAACATTCTTCTGAGCTTCCTTTAGCTGTGTGGATAATCCAACACTAGCATTAAGGTCAGGTTTTCTATTTTGTAACAACTAAAAGGGCTTGGGCTGAAAAGTTCAGCCCTAATCTAACAATATAGCCTTGGCATTGTAGAGCTGTGGACCCTGTAGGATGTAGGGCTATAGTTTTAAAGGTATATAGGCATTGCTGCACTCAGCAATCTATAACATTTTATGACATTTTAGTTTCCTGCATGAATTATTGTGCATCCTTCATTTGGGGCTTTTGTCACACATTGTATCCTGTATTTGGGCCAGGTTTGAACTGGACAGTTACAAGTATTCATGCGTACTCTGTTCTTCTATGCATGAAAGATGAGTACTATACTTGAAAAGAATGTTTTTATGCAAATTTCTTTCTAATTTCAGTACTTGAAGCTATGAGTTTATATTAGCTAGTGTTGTATGAATTGAATTAGCAATGTCATTAGGACACAGTGAATTCGGTATAGAGGTTCTACCCATATTGCCTAGAACTACAATCCATCTACCATACTGACAGTAATAGCGAAATTGTCTATTACTATTGTACTGTATCCTGTTAACTCACAGTAAAATAGTGGGTCAAACAAGTATAACAGGCAGAAAGCATGACTAAGTATCAGTATGTGGAGTGTGGTGAGCTTTGCTGAGGAACTACCAAGGACCACAAAGTACTTTCCACAGAGGGGAGCTGTGTAGCATTAACCTTGTATACCTTATATAGCACCCACAGGCAAAGAGTACAATACAGGAGTCAAATTCAATCAATACAGCCTTGGCTTTTACTTTTCTAACAATTTAGATAACTTTCAATTGCTGATTTCTGAATGCAGGAGGGTGGCAGTTTCTCAGAGACAATATTAAAGGTTCAACAGCAAACGATCCTGATGCGACAGAAAGAGAGGAAGAATCATAAAAGGCCAATTTGGCTTCATCAGGACCTCTTAGTAGGATTTCTTTTTGATTTCCAGGTAATTAAAAAGTGGAAACATGAACAAATGGCTAAGAATGAGTACAAAAGAATAGCTGAAGCATTTAAGGACAATATTGGAAAGGCTAAGGTACAAAATAAGTTACACCTAGCAAAAAACGCAAAATGCAAAGAGATTCTATGAATACATTGAGAGCACGAGAAAGATAAAAGAAAGTGTAGGTCCTCTTCATAGTGGGGAAGGAGAGCTCATAACAGATGACATCCAAGGCTGAGGTGTCTAATTCCTATTTTGCTTCAGTCGTCATTAAAAAGGTAAATTATGACCAGATATTTAACACGAATAATATTAACAGTAAGGGGGGAAGGAACACAAGCTAAAATAAGGAAAGAGCAGGTTAAAGAATATTTAGATAAATTAGCTGCATTCAAGTCAACAGGGCCAAATGAAATTCACCCTAGGGTACTTAAAGAACTAGCAAAATGCAGAGAGATTCTATGAATACATTGAGAGCACGAGAAAGATGAAAGAATAGCTGACACATATAAGGACAAAATTGGAAAGGCTAAGGTACAAAATAAGTTACACCTAACAAAAAACATTCAGGAAGGGGGTGATTTTTATGAGCTTAGGCTGTACAGATCTTTCTATACAGTGCAAGACAATATAATTTTGGGTTTACACCCCAAAAGAGGTGTGGAAGTGAATTCTGGGTAAAGTTCTGAACACCATGATCACCAAGTAGGATTGAGATTAGGACCAAGTATCTATCACTTGAACTAAAGTAGTGTCTCTGCCATTTGATAATAAGCAACAAGATACTAACAATGTCAAAAAAAAGTCACTGGAAAGAGATATGGGGACATACTCTCGGGGTTTGTCTTGTAGGTCAGGTTTTGTCAGCTTGTTAAATTTGATCCTTTTTGTAGTCAAGTCAAGGCATCAGCTAAGAGATGACACTAGGAACCCAGAATCCAGCCAGAGACTTTGGTGTGACCCAAATGTAATATCATTGGATTGATCTTTTTCTTTTCAAAGTTTTACAGTAGCTATGCATGCTTTTTGTTTTTCTTTATGGAATGTGTGAATACTAGGTGTGGAGAAAACAGTTTTCATGTTGGTTTTCCTCTGGAAAACATTAAAACAAAGATATTTTATTTAAAATTTTGTAAACAATTTTCATTTGATGGAAAACTTTAGAAGTTTTTTTAAAAAATGTTTGAGTTTGAAAAATTTACTTTTGTATTGATGAGAAAAATCCCACTTTCTTATTTTTAAAAACTTTCCACTTTTTTCCCCCATTGGAGAAAAAAAAATGACCAGAGAACTAAGCGGGAGGGAAAAACAAGCTTCTCTCTCTCTCTTATTTTTTTCCCATGGGGAGGAGGGAAGGCAAAGCATTACTTTGTGTTACTTTTTAACATTTCTATTTTTAAATTAGAGAAAGTAACAGAGTCATTTCTATTTTTTTTTAAATGCCTTCCCCACTTTTCTAGTGAAAGAAGGTAGAACAGGAGTGGGAAGGAAGGACAGAAGGTAGACACTTGCCCACAGCTTCAAAATGAAATATTTCCAATGCACTGAAATGTTGAAAAGTTTTTGTTTTTTTTAGGAAAGAAACACTTTGCCAAATGATTTTAAATGAAAACTTTCATATTAGATGAAACCCCACTTTTCATCAAAACACTTTCAATCAGCTCTAGTGAATAACTCATAACCTTAATGAAAGTCTGCTTTGCTTTTTCTAATCAGCAAAAGCAATAAAACAGATTCTATTTACTTACTGGACAGGCAAAGAGAAAATAATACAGTCATAACACAAATGCAGACTAGAAACACTACTACCAAAACAACTGAATAAAATTTAAGGTAATTATTTACATTGTTTGAAAGGTTCCTGGTTTTAATATCTGTTCTCAGTAACCTTCCATAAACTGAGTAGAGGTCCACTTATCCATGGTGTCTGCAACACTCCCTTTTCTCTCAGCAACACACCCACAAGTGCATGTTTTGGCAAGCTTTAGAATTTTGGCACCCGTGTTCCCTTCTTCCTGTCTTTGTTATGCTTAATAGTAAGTTGATGTTGGACAGCTTCCAGGGGTGACATGCTGGGGTGTATAATAGACTGGTGTTATTCTAAGAATTTGGCTTAAAAGCCGGAGAATAAGAAAGTGATGATAAGCGCCTGTTCAATACAGGCCAGACACGACACTTGAGCTCCATAACACTGCTGCTTTTTCAAAGAAGGGCAAAGAATTAAACATACAGGCTTTAATTCAGCAGTGCGTCCCTACTCAGCAAATACTTCATGTTTGGCACATGCTTAAGTGCTTTGCTGAATAGGGATGCACTTTAGCATATGTTTAAATGCTTTGCTGAAGTAGGGACTAAGTTTGTCAAAAATATTCTCATATGCTGGTTTTTTTACTTCTATGGTCAACATACTGTGGCCTGAGTGCTCTGTATGATGAATTATTCATTAAAGGAACTGAATGGTTTGCAGGAAACCAATAAGGGAAATATGTATCGTCTGTAATTTATGCATGACACTTCTCCCTGAATTAAACAGCTTAAAGTGTGTTTGAATGGAATCTCCCCTGGAAATTTGTGAAAAACAAGAAGGGTACCAAATGGGGCATCTTAAATGTGAAACACACACACCTAGACAGTAAGGGAAAATATTTACTTTTGTTTCTTGGGGTCTGATGCTGCAATGCTTAATACTTGACTTCAGTGGGCATTTTACTTGACTAAAAACTGTAAGACCAAACCCTACAGATTTGTCCAGGGTGTGAAAGCAGCCTTGGCAAATTCAAATCTTCAGGGAGCAGTGATAACAATTAAATCGCCTCCCCTCCACCCGCTGTGTCCCATATAGGATACTTCTGACAACTATACCGCCCTCCACAACCATTTTATGGCGTTGTCTTTCTCATCTTGTCATTTTTTTAAGTAATAGGGCTATACTTCTTCATAAACAAGAGGGATGTTTATTTGATAATTGAAGCCCAAGCTAGAGCATCCATATTTGAAGTTATGTTCTTAGAGGCCATTTAAGGAAAAGATCACAAATCTGAAAGCCTGAAGTGTACTCTATTTGAAATCAAGTTTTCTGTGAGGCTCATGTATTGCTTTGATACTCGTAACAGTTCTCATAAATTAAAATTAACCCAGCCATTTGTTCCACTCATTCCTACAATGTTGGATTAAAATGTAAAGAGCTGTTAGTGGAAAGAAGCATAGTCAAGAATGCCATGGCATTAAATATCAGAGAAAATCTTAGAGCACAGATTTTTTCCCCCCAATAACAGGCAGCTTTCTATTAGAGGCATAAAATTTATACAGCGAAGTACAATAAATCAAATGACATTCCACAAGTCTCTTTTTTATACCATATGTTTTATTAATGCTCCAAAATACACAGCAGTGTAAAGTTCATCCAGGAGCAAGGAGTAAACTAAACATTACCAGCATAAGTTTACTGTAACTTGTTATCCAATACTCTGTCCTTGCAGAATCCTTTTCAGAAAGTGTAAGGTTTTTGCAGTGGTATTTTTATATTAATTTCATAGGGCATTGAATTTGAATCCCAGTGAAATGTGGTGGCAAATGCCCAGTATTTTTGCTTTGTGTAGCCAGACCCCCAAGAAAAGAAAAAAGTACTTCTGTCTCCTCTAACGCTCCTCAAAGATCAGGCAAAACAAATAAGCCCTGTGGCATATCCTGAAAATCAGCAAACCTGGCCTATGCCAGACCTGGGGCTTAATCCTGCACCATTCATGTCAATGGGAGTTTTTCCATTCACTTGAAAGGAAGCAGGATTGAGCCCTTAGGGTGGAAAGGCAGTCCAGTATCCCCCACACTTTACACCATGTTCTCTATCCCTGCCCTCTTACACCAAGGGAATCTAGTATCAGCACCTCTACTGCTTGCTACATAGCTCATTACTTGTCCATGGCAGATATCAGGTCTTAATAGCCTGGGGCAGCCTACTTGAGAGGCCCACTCTCATGACACAGTGTCAGATGTTGCAATCTGGATATTCTACCATACCATGAAGTTAATGGAAAAAACATCAAATCAGGGTTCATTCTTGATTAAAATATTACAATGGGTAAGAGAAATGCTACTGTTACATTCAATTATAATCTGCTGTATTGAATGTTCTCCCTGCAATTCAGTGTGTCATGAAATGGCCAGTTTGCCTCAGCATTCAGTGCATGTATGCCACAGAGGTCAGCAGGGCTTGCTATAGAGTTTAAAACCAGCAGACTGAAAAGACTGTGGGGGCCCTGGTTGTACTAGACAACAATGAACACTCCCTTAGAGGTCTTAACTTTGCACTACTAAGCATACTGCCAGAAGACTAGACAGTAATTTGTTCAAAAATTATTATGCAGTCTCCTTTCATATCTCTGCATCTTCCAAAATGGAAACTCTCTCCAAAAACAATTGGCTACAATGGAGTTTAATCTATTTACACCAGCCAATGGTCTGGCCATGTAATTCAGATCAGTCTCTGGCTCCTTCATGTGATCTGGTATTGCAATTCCTGGGTCTAATTCACTGCTGATTGAAGTAAATAAATGAAGTTATGAGTGCAGAGAATTTGGAAACTTATGTTTCAGGAACATAGAGGGCCAATTCAGTTACTCTAGATTTATTCAACTGTATATAAGATCAGAATCTGCCCCTTAGCATCCATTCAGTTCTTTGCAAGAATACATCACATATTTAAATTAATGTTAGCATCGTGCTTTTCTTTCATTAAATGTGATTCGCTGTTCCATTACTGATGTAGAAACAATCCCATAATTTCCCTGTGGAATACATAAGAGAATTCAGTTGTAATCCATTACTATGAATTATGAAGGAAAAAGTGATGCAGAACAAATCACTGTTCTTTCTGTGGGAGGACTGAAGGGGGCGGGGAAAGGAAGACTCATTCTTTTCACAAATTATGTGACTACCAATAACTAAATCTGCCAGTAAAACAAACGTGCAACAGACAAAGTGATATTTATCACATACACAATATTGCTCATTTTCCATCAGCATTTTATCTAATGACATTCCTGGACTTCAATTAACAACAATAATATTGATTATGTCAAAGGGTTTCATTATGCACACTTTAAAGATGGGGAAACTGAGGCACAGAGGGCTTAACTAATTTGGTTAAAGTCACCTGCTGAATTAATGACAGAACGAAGATTAGAACCTAGTCCTATGGACTACACTGCGTCAGGGACCACATGTTAGATATATACAGAACAGAATCTTCAGAAGACTCCATCCATATAGTAGTAATCGCTGGTTTTCTCAAAGGAGTATAAAGCTGAAAGTATGGAGGCTTGAACTCTCTTCTTTCCTCTAGCATCTTAAAATTAGTCAACATGGCCTGGAAGAGAGGGTGTGGCTTTCACATTAATGGCCTTCTATCTTAAGTATGCAAACAAAGAAACAAAAGAAACCACCACATTGTCAGGGATGGTTTTGGGGAAAATGTGTACACCATATACTTTCGCTCTGCAGAAGACTGTGTAGTTGGATAGTAAGGGGCAGCAATTCTTATTTTTATATTACCCGTAATAGTAATTACTGGACTCTTCAGACCACTTCTTCTTCCTTTCCCTATACAGAGTCAATAGACCCTTTCAGCAGCTCTTGGTAGCCTCTGCCTGTTTTCAATCTCATGTCCTATTGTTACAAAGATGAAACTGGAAGCTTCTTCAGCACCGCCTCCAATAGAGAGCGAGGACAGTGTGGCCAGTGGGACACCAGGTCCTGTTAAAGAGACAGACAGACACACAGGGCAGTTTTAAATGGTTTCTTCTCTCCCCCCCGCCCCAAGAGGGTTCTGCCTCTCTATGCCCCAGACCAGCTGCTGCAATGTGTCTGGCTGCTGTGCATTTTCACCCTTTAGAAGGCTGCACATATTTCTCATTTGTTTTTTCTGTCCCTCATTTTGTTGCTGTCTCATCCTATTTGTTTGTCACTTTCCTTTTACTCCCTGCTTAGTGTCGCAATTTATCCTTTCACTGGATTTTTTCCACTCTGCTCCCTTTCTTGTCTCTCTTATTTGACCTAATCATCTTTGAAGTCGAGTCAAACATACAAATCCATGATGTTCAAGTGTGTTTAGAATAGGCAGAACATGAAGTATGTGTAAGAAAATCTGCCATCTTCTAAGCAAGGTAGTATTTTACTACTGATTCATGTCACCTCTGAATTATGTGGTAATGTTTCTGGAATTTAAAAAAGGGAAAATTATGAAACAAGACTATTTGCCAATATTTTATGTGGATTATTTTACTATTAGAACCTCATCTTGCAGTCCTTTCTGTAGGCAAAATTTTCTTAAAGTCAGCTTAGTTTAATCAAAACGTTCCAAGATCTCTACTTTCAATCTCTCTCTTCTGTCCTCTTCACTTGAAACAAGGGAAACTGTTTGAACACAAGCCAGCCCTAACAGCCTAATATTTTTGAATACTAATCCTATCTCTAACACTGACTCCCTCTCTGATCCGGGATATATCATTTAATCTCTCTGCCTCAGTTTCCCTAGCCATCAAATGGGGATAGTACGTACCTACTTTACAGGAAAGTTACATGAGAGTTACTGAGCTAATGTCTGAGTAGTGCTCTATAGACACTATGGGTTATTAATACCAACTAACACACAAATAAAAACCTATTTAAATGAAAAATGTCAATGTCAAAGTTGCGGGGAGGGTTGAGGATGTAATATTAGAGAGGGATCCATTTTTTTGGTTTTGTTTGTTTTCAATTTTTTTTTAAAGTTATCAAAGTGGTGATACAATTTTTTGTTTGCCCAAAATAGGTATTTTGGTAAATGAAAACTTCCAATAACGACATCAATACATTTTTGATAAAGATTTCAGTAACATTTTTTTAAAAATATATCCAGAAAGCAATGAATTATTTTTTTGCAAAAAAAAAAAAAGACAATTTTTGACAATATTGATAAATTTTTGCAAAAACAAATAGGCCACTTTTCAATTTAAAAACTTTTCATTTGCAAAATTTTGACTAACTCTAGTTCAAATGCATTTGAATAATAACATCAAATAATTCATTATGATTGAATTTCAGGTCCCTCTCTTGTATTTGTTGTCCTCCTCTGATATCCTTGCATGTTTCTGGTCCGTCTCTCCTCACCCCTCTACCAGTTTGGCAGTTTGGACTTTAAAATAATTTATATGCCTAAAATGTACTTTGTAAGAATTTTATTATTTTGTTTATTATTTCAGGCTTGCCAGCGTTTCCTGCTTGCTCTGAATCGCTCCCACAGCAGTGCAGAGATTGTGGTTTTTAACAGCATATTCTCATTTTTGCAAAAAAATGTTACTCTGGGATTTAAGTGCTTGTGAAATAACCACAGCAATGCTGTGGGGAAGGGTCCCGGACCTGTCTCAGCAAGCCTGTAGTAAGACATTATTAATAAACAACAGGCAGCATTCAAAGATTCCTGAAAGAAAGCAAACAACTGCATGGTACAAAAGATTGTTGTGGCTTCAACACAAATCTCTATTGATAAGTGAACTTCAAGGGAGTTTAGTTTGTTTATATAAAAGAGAGGAAGGTATGGAATAAACAGTGAAATCTGTCTCACTCAGGAGATCAACAAAATAGTTGCATCTAAAGATTGAGCACTATTGTACCTAAAGGGACTGATCCTTCTCTCACTTACACAAGTGAAAATCATGAGCCAAACCACTGAAGCCATCATTTACACCAGTTTTAAACTGGTGTGAAAAAGGAGACAGAACCAATAGAACTGGGGATATTTTGGTGCAGTCTCTTGAAAGGATATTGCCTAATGATGGTCTTTTGTATCAGTTTCACTTGTGTACTGAACAAACAATGTTGAAATTGCTTTTTAAAAGTACCAAAACTGGGAAATAATATCCACTGATCGCACACCCCTAGTTGTCACCCCACACTGGAACCCATACATCATCAGACAATTACTACCCTTACTGGATGAGAGAGAGCTTTTTCTGACCCCTTCTTCTAGCCTCCAGTCAACCCCACCAATCTTGGCAACCACATCATTAGAAGCAAGCTCTCCAAAGAGAAGGCCACACCAACTCAAAGCAGCACCAGACTCTGTCATAACAACAGATGCAAAACTTGCAGCCATATCTCCACAGCTATGCTGATCAATACACCCCGCAATACAGCCTTTCAGGATCCATGGGTCCTATGCACGCCTACCACAACATGCAGTATACCTCATCCAATGCATCAAATACCCCCACAACAATTATGTGTGTGAAACTAGACAATCACTACAGTCTTGAAGGAACTCACACAAAAAAATAGAGACGGAAACACTCTATCACCTATGGAGGAACATTCTTTCACAAAGAGATAACTCCACATCTGACTGTCCTCAAAGGAAACCTGCACATCTTCAAATGTCGAGTCTGGAAGCTTAAATTCATAACTCTACTAGACATTACAACTGATCACTTCATCAAGACATTGGCTTTATGACTAATTATAACAATCTGTAACCCACTAACCTTCCTTTGCACTATGACTGCAGCATTGTCAATTGACCACTTCATCTTAATTGGTTCTCTTGCAGCTTATACTTAACAATCTGTCCCATCTTATATTCAGCTGTGGCACTCTGGTTACCTTTTCTAAATGTGAAGAAGAGTTCTGTGTAACTTGAAAGCTTGTTTCTCTCACCAACAGAAGTTGGTCCAATAAAAGATATTACCTCACCCCCCCTTTCTCTCAAAACTTTTGCTAACACTTACAGATTTAAATACCCTTTCTAATGAGAACAGTTACACAGAAATAACAGACCTGATTCTCTCTCTCGTCCACCTATCTGTACACTTTTATAACTCCATTGACTTCAGTAGAGTTACTCCTGAATTAAGCCCTGATTCAACAAAGCATTTACTTAATTTTCAGCAAGTGAGTGATCCTATCTCTATTCAGCAAAGCGCTTAAGCATGTGTTTAAAGTTAAGCAATAGGCTTAAGTCCCATTGGAGTCAATGATACTTAAGTACATGAATAAAGTTAAGCATTTGCTTAAGTGCTTTGCTGAATTCCTATTGGGAGGGTTACTCATGCTTAAAATTAAGTGAGCGCAGAAGTACTTTGCTGAATCATGGCCTTAAACTGGTGCAAGAGAGAGGGGTCTTGTGTCAAATTACAATATTTAACAAACAAAAAAATATAGGCCTGTTATTTTATCTGGATAGCACAGTATATGTCTCAGCAGTATGCAACAGTTCCAGAATTTTTTGCCTGTGCACACGTGTGTAACAATTAAAATCTAGGAACTCCTTGGGTACTACCTAGTTTCTCTAGGAATTTTCAAAGATTTGTATTCTTAGCTGTGAACTCCTTGTACAGAAGCCATTACCATATATAACTTCACTCAGTCTGGCCTTGTCTCTGCACAAACTTGCAAGGTATAGTTAGAGTGGCTTAGATAAACTGGTGCAAATTCCTGCATGGACACTCATTTCTCTGTTTTAGAGTGATTAACTGCTGTTTAGCTTAAATCAATAAGAACTGATATAAACTAATTCAAAAGTAGCCTGAGTTAAGCCAATTAGGAGCATCCAGGAGTTTAAAATCACAACTTACGTTAAACTACTTTCCATGTAGATAAGCCCTACACTTGGCCTTGAGGGGCAGTGAACTCTGAATCCGTCTGTGTCTTGCTGAAGAGTACAAGGGAACCCTGCCTGTTGTTGTTTGTGATAGTGTGCAATTACTTGACAATGGCTTACACCAGATCTTGTCTGTGTGACTTTAACTACCTTGCTTAGAAGATGGCAGATTTTCTTATACATACTTCATGTTCTGCCTATTCTAAACCCACTTGAACATCATGGATTTGTATGTTTGACTCGACTTCAAAGATGATTAGGTCAAATAAGACAGACAAGAAAGGGAGCAGAGTGGAAAAAATCCAGTGAAAGGATAAATTGCGACAATGAGCAGGGAGTAAAAGGAAAGTGACAAACAAATAGGGTGAGACAGCAACAAAATGAGGGACAGAAAAAACAAATGAGAAATATGTGCAGCCTTCTAAAGGGTGAAAATGCACAGCAGCCAGACACATTGCAGCAGCTGGTCTGGGGCATGGAGAGGCAGAACCCCTCTTGGGGCAGGGAGAGGGAGAAGAAACCATTTAAAACTGCCCTGTGTGTCTGTCTGTCTCTTTAACAGGACCTGGTGTCCCACTGGCCACACTGTCCTCGCTCTCTATTGGAGGCGGTGCTGAAGAAGCTTCCAGTTTCATTTTTGTAACAATAGGACATGAGATTGAAAACAGGCAGAGGCTACCAAGAGCTGCTGAAAGGGTCTATTGACTCTGTAGAGGGAAAGGAAGGCAAAGTGGTCTGAAGAGTCCAGGAACGTGAAAATGAAAGTCAGACAAAAATTGATTTAAGCAAAATGTATTGAAATTAGTAGAGAAATAGTGATCACGTGCTTTTCACTATTACCAGTAATATAAATAATAAGAATTGCTGCCCCTTACTATCCAACTACACAGTCTTCTGCAGAGCGAAAGTATATGGTGTACACATTTTCCCCAAAACCATCCCTGACAATGTGGTGGAGTTTTTGTTTTTTGTTTTTAAACAGTATAAAATTTGAAATTAAAATCTTATATAATGCATGTATTCAGCCAACTCAGTTCATGTACTTCCTTTGCCACTGCTGGACTTCTTTCTATAGAGGTTCTCATGGTGGTGCCCATCACCACAGTATCTGAGTACCTTCTGTGACACTGTATGGAATCTGGGGGACATGTTAGGATATTATGAATACCAATATTGTAAAATTGCAATGAGTTATGCCAGGTATGCCATGTAAAGTATATGCAAAAATCTTATAATTTGCCAAATATGATCTTGTTTATATGTTTGTGTCACCTTTGTATTATGGGTTATAGATATGTCTGTATTTCAAAACTTGTGCTATGCTTCTGGGTGACACCCCCAGACAGTTTGGCATCAGCACTGTCTAGCCTGGTTGATGGCCCATTAAGGACCATCAGCTATACAATTGAGCCATTGAGAGAAAGCAAGGGGTACACCTTATGATTCAGCAAGGCCTGCAGGGGCCTGCCTATGGACAGAACTCTAAGGCTTCCAAGACCAAGCCATGTGCTGGGAAGCTTGTGTTTGAAATAAAGGAAGCACAAGCCGCGTGGCAAAAGAATATAAAAGGCAGCTGCATCTTCTCCATTTGGTCTTCAGGCCAGCTTCTCACCTCTGGAGTAACCTTTCTACAAACTAAGTTCTGAACTAAGGACTGAATGACCCAGCCCAAGCTGTGGATGTGAGACTTTCAAGCTAGCAAACTCACTAGTAATGCTAGGAATCTGATGGACTTTGAAGTCTTTGTATGTATGTGACTGTCTGACTATTTAACATCTCTCTTCTTGTTTTTTCTTGTTTCTTTATAATGAACCGTTAGTTTTAGACATTAAAGAAGTGGCTGGCAGTGTGGTATTTTGGGTAAGATCCAAACCTATACTGACCTGTTAACGTAGCTGACCCTTTGGGATCAGAAAAACATTTTGTGTATAGTGAGCAGGGTTCCAAATAGCTTCTCACTGTACTGGACCTATGTGCTGATGGGGAGCCAGAGAGCTGGCATGCAATAAAGGGGGCTGTGCGATTTCTTTTTTACTTCTTGAAAACCAGTGTGGGGGATCAGAAGCACAGTTTGTGACTGGTGGGGGAGTGTAACTTCAGTGTTACCCACCAGTCTTGGGAGTATCTGCTCTCCATTGTGCAGCCTACCCTGACCGTGGCGTTTCCAGTGAGGGCTGCCCCAGGCACACCGGTCACACCTTCCATAAGTAAGAACAAAACAATTAATTTTTATGCTCTTCCCTGCAGACAAGCAAAACGTGAAGGTGCAGGTTCTGTCTCTTGTGGCCATGAGCCTTCTGCTATTGGTGGACAGGGCCGGCTTTAGGCCTATTCCACCAATTCCCCCGAATTGGGCCCCGCGCCCAGTGAGAATTCCTTCCCTGGCTAGCGGCGCCTTTTTTATTTTTACTCACCTGGCGGTGCTCGGGGTCTTCGGTGGCACTTCGGTGGTGGGTCCTTCACTTGCTCTGGGTCTTTGGCGGCACTTCGGTGGCGGGTCCTTCAGTGCCGCCGAAGACCTGGAGCAAGTGAAGGACCCGCCGCTGAAGTGCCGCCGAAGACTCAGAGCACCGCCTGGTGAGTACAAGCCCCATGTGTTTTTTTTACAGGTGTTTTTTAGTCATCCCTGCCAGGGCCCTGTCAAAACTGTTCAAATTGGGCCCCGCATTTCCTAAAGCTGGCCCTGTTGGTGGATAGTGTCATTGCTCCAGTGGAACTTACCTATATGGGTGGCCATGGTTATGAAAGAGTGACTCTCAGGTAGTTCCATGGAGGGCTTGTCAAAACCTTGAAGTTTACTCTGTATTCAGTGGGGAGCCAGTACAGAAAAATCTGTAGCACTCTTTGCCTTCAAAACACTTTTAGGGCATGTCTTCACTGGCAACGTTAAAGCGCTGGTGTGGCAGCACTTTAACGTGGCTTGTGTAGTCGCGGCGCAGCGCTGGGAGAGAGCTCTCCCAGAGCTCCAAAAAAACCACCTCCACAGGGAGAATAGCTCCCAGCACTGGCACTTTATAGCGCTGAAACTTGCAGCGCTCAGGGGTCTGTTTTTTCACACCCCTAAGTGAGAAAGTTGCAGCACTGTAAAGCGTCAGTGTAGACAAGCCCTTAGACACTGCCAGTCTATCCACCTTTTGCATTATATCAGTGCCTCAAGTTCATCTCCTTCTCCTCGCCTCCATAAATGTGAGAATTCTCTCCCACTCCTTCACCCCACTGAAAGCCTCCCGGGCTTAAAGCTTTCTAGTGAACATTCCTTTCCCTTTATTGACGCATCAGCCCAGCAGACTTGTGACTTTCAAAGGAATTGTTTCCTTCAGAGGCTCCCTAAAGTGAACAAGAGACTAAGGTAACCAAGGAGGTCTCGCAACTTATTTATTTATTTATTTAGAGAAAATGTGCAAGGCATGTTCACAGTTTGACTCTGGGAAGGGGCTAGCTGTATTTAAAGAAGTACCAATCAAAGAAAAAGGACAAAGCAAAATTCTGTCTTTCTCCATTGTCTTAAATGAAAAAGGTAGAACATTTCAAAGTATTAAATCATACATTCAGTTACAGTAGAAAACAATTTTTGATAATGTCCTGATTTGAATAATGTAATCCTTTCCACTGAATTCTACATGAATAGCTTGTATTTACATGGAAAATTACTTCAGAACAAAGAGTAAAGATGACTCACATAGAAGAGGCTTGCTTCTGTAATCAGCAACAAAATAAGATAAAAAACACCTCTAACTCATATGATATAGCTGCATTTGCATGCAATCAACCAGGGTTTGTCATTCTGCTATTGCTACTGTTAAAGCATTTTCTAAATTCTGTCAGTATCTATTCATATGGCACATATGACATCATCTTGGCCATATGCCAAACCCAAAGAGCTGCTTGCAGTTACTCACTCTGTATTGACACAGCAGGTGTACTGGAAATGTCTGCAATGACTTCTTGGAAAAAAAAATACCCCTAACATAATACCCATTGACCCTGCAGTTGAATGGATAACCCAAGGTACCAATAAAGATATGTTGTTTAAATGGAAACGTTTCTGCCATTAAGACGGCAGTATCTCACTGGTATTATCTGCAAAGTTCTGACTAAACATGCTCCTTTTAGCTTGTCTCTTTCACTTACATCAACAAAAAAATTAGGACAGGACATTTTCTAAATAGAGCTTGATCCACCTCCAAAATTTCAGAAGTAAGCACTCCAGACTCTGCTGAATGTGGAGCCATACACAAACGTGGCAATGGCCCATTTTCTTTTTTCACATTATTTGCCTATTTATGTATTTTTAATAAAGTTTAAGGACAGGCGGGATTATGAGATCCTCTAGTCTGAACCTGACTTTCAGTATATTGCAGACCATCAAATTTCAGCCAGTTACTGCTGTTCTGAGCCCAGTAACTTGTGTTCTGGAAAATCAGATTTTCCAAAAAACATCCAGTCTTGATATGAAGAAATCCAGAAATGGAGAATTCACCTCTTTCCTTGGTAGTTTGTTTCAATGGTTAACCATCCTTTCTGTTAAAAATTTGTTTCTTATTTCCAATTTGAAACATACTGCATTTATAATAGCTTGAACTTCTCTCTGAAATCAGTGGGATTTTTTCCAATGATTTTAATGGAGCTGGATCAGGCCACAAGGGTACTGTAGTGATCTACAGAGAAACCAGATGTACTTCTTAGAGGGTGAAAGTTTCAAAGCAGACTTGCTAAGAAGTTACAACACGGAGTATTCTTCAAAGGATGTATCAGAGGGTATCAGAGGTAGTAGTCTGGGATCAAAAAAGCAAAAAAAGCAACTGCAGAACATATAGAGAACAGCAGCATGCAGCATGGTGGTGAATACCCACTTCTTCACTGCAAAGAAGTATTCACTTTCTTCTTCTGAAGAGAAGTGGTATTCACCCACACCACCATCAGCTGCAAAAAGCTGCCTGTTAGTCTATAAGGTGCCACAGGATTCTTTGTTGCTTCAAAGGATATTTTCTCTCCACTCCTTTTTTCACTACAGTCTTCAACCTCATGAAATTAAGAGGAGAAAAATCTTCCTAAATCAGTAGCATTTAGCTCAGCCATCTATCTTCCAACCTGGCATGCTTTTTCTCCAGTACAAATTCCAGTAAATATTTTTATTAAATTGAAAGGAAAAACTATGATGGATGCCAGAAATTCCTTCCCACCCAATAGCCCAAACCACAGTAATTTTATTAAATGTATTCATTTCCCCATATCATAATGCATCAGAGACAGTGTGACGTGCTGTACCTCAGGGGAACACCCAGCACCCCCAAGTTCATCCTTTTAAAATGATTGTGTGTTATCCAATTTAAAGTTTGTCATTTTGGGTGTCTTCAGAAGGCTCATGATGCACTGAGCATAGTTGTTATAGTCATGTTATAGTAATTGTTACGGTAATGTTATAGGTTATAATTTCTTGTATATAGTTATGAGGCTGAAAATGTATCCTCATGGCTTAAAGCAAGCCCAGGCAAAAACTCTCCAAGAACAGAGAGGCAGTTCACACCTCCTCAGGGCATGTATGGGACAAACCCAGCCCAGCCTCACAGGAACAAAGGACGCTGGCCTAGGAAACAACAAAAGGATCTGTTAGGCCCTCAAGGAAGTCACCCCCTTCCTTTGGTCAGTTTGGAACCGCAATGAGGTAATGCTCATCTGACTCTGAGGCGGGGAAGGGGGCAAAGCCAAGAGGGAAGAAAGGACATGATAAAAGGGAGAGACATTTGCCATGCTCTCTCTCTCTCTCTCTCTCTCTCTTCCACCTACTTCTACAAATACCACACCAAGTGACTGAAGTGTTGATCAAAGGGGAAAGCCTGGCTGAAGAGCAACCAGCCAGCCTGTGGTGAGAAGCATCTGTTTGAAAGGGCATTGAAAGTGTTGAGATCAGCTTCGAATGCATTTTCTTTTATTTCATTTGACCAAATCTGACTTCTTTTGCTTTGATTTATAATCACTTAAAAATCTGTCTTTATAGTTAATAAATCTGTTTGTTTGTTCTACCTGAAGCAGTGCATTTGATTTAGAAGCATGTCAGAGACTCCCCTTGGGATAACAAGCCTGGTACATATCAATTTCTTTGTTAAATTGACAAACTCATATAAGCTTGAAGCATCCAGCAGGCATAACTGGACTCTGCAAGATGGAGGTAGCTAGGCTTGTGTCTGGGACCAGATATATTGGCTAGTGTCATTCGGTTGCGAGCAGCTTACATGCCAGAGGCTGTGCGTGAACAGCTCAGGATTGGGAGTTCTCACAACAGAGCAGGGTAAGGCTGGGTCCCAAAGTCAAGGATTGGAGTGACCTAGCAGATCACCGGTCCAAACAACACCAGAGGGGAACATCACAGACAGATTAAAAGAAATCAATAAAACACAATGGAAAAAAATGGTCAAATTTTGTAAATGGCTGACAAAAGAAGTGCACAAGACATAGAAATACACAATTCAAAGTAGAATTGATAAATAATGCAGGAATCTGTACATACATTTAAAAGTCCTAAAGCTATGGTACAGATACTGAGACCCTCAATGTCATCTATGCAATGTGAATCTAATAAAAGAATAGCACATATCCTGTTTATCTCTTATGCATGAGAAAAAAAAAGACCTCTTAAGATAGTAGAATGCCCTAGACACTTGTCATTCCTGGTCATTAAGGGCCAGCTTCTATTGTAACTTTGCTAGGATCTTATCATTAAGCACTAGTAAGTGGTTTTTTGTTTTGTTTTGTTTTTTAAACAAAGAGCTGCATTTCAGGGTTCAGGTTATTTTCTTCTGATGCTACTCCATTCACTCCCCAAAGATTCCATTAGATCCTTGTGTTTAACTTCTGCCCTTCCATAGAAAAGTTCAAGGAAGGGGAAAAGTCCTTTGGAAAATAAGTACCAAGTTGATTATGCAGATATAGTGTTGCATCTTCTAATCTTTCTCTGAGACAATGGATTAGCAATGGAATGGAGTGGACAGGGGATATGGCATTCAAACTACATGGAGTTGAAGGGTATGTCTACATTGCAATTAAAAATGCATGGCTTGCCCATGCCAGCTGACTTGGGCTCACAAGGCTTGGGCTAGCAGGCTGTTTAACTGCGGTGTAGATATGTAGGCTCGGGCTGCAGCCCAAGCTCTGGGACCCTCCCATCTCTCAGGGTCCCAGAGCTTGGGCTGCAGTCTGAGCCCGAACATCTACACCCCAATTAAACAGCCCTTTAGCCTGAGCCCTGCAGGCCTGAAATGGGCCAATTGCAGGTTTTTAATTGTAGTATAGGACTTGCCCAAAGGGTTCCCTGAGGAATCCAGCGGGCTTTATGACACTAATAATAGTCAGAGGCATAAAATTATGGCCATACATTTTGCTGATGCAAATTTAACCCAAAAAAGAAAGGTCATACTTCAGAAAATCTAGCCCAAACGTTTTAAAGGCATCATTAATAACTTTTAAGGCTCTCATGTTGTCCAATATTTAAAACTGTTATTATTAATTTGGCTTAAAATGGTATAATTCATATATTAATTTGGTATAAAATCTTCCTCTGAATTTCCTGTCTTTTCCCCCTGCATTATAGTGACTACTTGTTCTCCAAGGCTCTGGTAAATTTTCAATGTCTAGGAAACATCTGAGTTAGCTCCCTTCTTATTTGCAACACTGAAATCATATTATAACATGTAATAACATCTGCTTTTTTGTTGGGATTCTCTTCCACCCCAAGTAGAAGTTCCACAACTGCCAAAAATTCAGTAAATATATTTTTAACAAGAGAATATCAGTCTTCTTCCTATTTTAATCCCTGTGGTTTACCTCCGTTTAGCTAATTTTCCAAACTTTCCAGGGTAGTACATGTCCAGACAGTATCTCAGACAGATATAGATTCAAATGTTGAATATGCTTTATAATTGCAGTATTTTGACAAATATTAAATTTGCTTTTTCATACCTGTTCTGAAAGCAGGATTATATATTTTTTCTAATATATTGTCTGGCAATTTGATAACAGTGTTTACAAGGGAGCCATGATCAGCAAAGATACTCCAAGACCAGCAGCATCAGTCATAATCCCTTCTTATATCTCAATAGGATAGAACAGGGATCAGCAACCTTAGGCACGCGGCTCGCCAGGGTTAGCACCTTGGCAGGCCGGGCCGGTTTGTTTACCTGCCGCGTCCGCAGGTTTGGCCGATCACGGCTCCCACTGGCTGCGGTTCGCTGCTCCAGGCCAATGTGGGAGGCAGGAAGCAGCAGCCAGCACATCCCTCATCCTGCGCCGCTTCCCGCCTCACCCATTGTCCTGGGACGGCGAACCATGGCTAGTGGGAGCTGCGATCGGCCGAACCTGCGGACACGGCAGGTAAACAAACCGGCCTGGCCCTCCAGGGTCCTTACCCTGGCGAGCCATGTGCCAAAGGTTGCCGACCCCAGGATAGAAGAAAGTAGAGATGAAAACCCAGAATTAGCCTACTGACACCTAGGCTTAAACTCCTGGGATAACACTCCATTGCTCTGGTTCACTTCTGCTCTTTTTATCTCTCAAAGTCTTGCTGCAAAAGAACTCTGGAAAATGTTCAACTTTTCCTCAGATTACTTTACACATTAAGTCCCTCTTCATGGTTTTTAACCTCAGATTTTTTTTCTGCTAGATCCTCCTATACCACAACTATACACACAGCCTTAGTTCTTATTTTCTATCTTCTAGTCACCTCTTTGTCCTTATTTTTCACTTCCACCCTCCATCTTCTTTGCATCCTTCTTCATTGTCAAATCTCACACACACACAAAAGTCTAATTTTCTCCAGTGTTTCCTTCTTAACTACTTTTTCTGCTTTTTAGTTGCTTCTATTTCTCTTATGTTTTGCAAGTGGGCAGATGGGGGTGGGAGTGTCTACTTTCTGTATTTAAAAAAAAAAATCAGCATAGTTCTTTTACTAGACTGGATACATCTGAGGTCTAAATTTCAGGCCAAGTTTTAGTATAGCCAATACAAGCTGACATTTGCCCACACCCCGGTGTTAGCTGAATATTTATTAGAACACCATGTAGTGAGCATCTTTATCCTCTTGCCTTGTTATTTTCATGGGCTTTAGGGGATTCCTAAAACAGTGCTGTGTAAGAATACAAATGGTTCTGAATGCCACACCCCTAAATACAAACCAAATATCCGGACCTTTGCACATTTTTAGTTAATGATGCCCCAGACTGATGCAATGGGAACATTCCCAAAGGAGAGTGACCTTTCAGTTCACTGGAAGGATGCCCACCCTCCCTTCTCTTTATGGCTCTTTGATTGGAGATGGTTGAAATAGCCATTGTTTTTGAGAGGACTCTCTAGTATGTGAATTGTTTTGACTGCCAGTCAAAGGCATGATAACAATGTATCCTTAGTGAGTGATCCTTGGATAAAGTAGACAGAACGTGTGTGAAGTAGGAGCCTGCAGTTATGCTCAGGAATGCAAACAAGGGGGGAGGAAATACTTGCCAGCTTGAAATTGTGACCTATTGTCTGCCTCTCTCAAGGGCAGAGGTATAATACAGGCAGGAGGAACTGCTCACTCCTGGGGCAATCTGCTGGATTGAGCAGTGGGGATGGGTGAATAGCAGATTATGTGAATACAGGTAATATTTGTCAGTCAGGTCTCATCCTCTGAAACTGAACTGAAAAACCACTTATCCCCACAATGGGACCGGAACTCTTCCCTCAAAGGAGATACCTCCCACAAAAACATTCCTCCCTTACTTTAATCACCTTCCTGAGACATCCAGCTGCCCCCACCTTTATTCTGGCTTCTTAGGTAGCAACCAGGAGCCTCCATTCTGATTCCTCCCTCTCTCTGAAAATCACAGGAACAGCATACAGGTTTCAGAGTGGTGGCCGGGTTACTCTGTATCTGCCTTCCTGTTTCCTTGCTCTTCAGCAGCATTGGGCCTGGGAACACTGCTGCTGCCGCCCTAGAACTAAAGCTGTGACAACTCTAAGGACATAGGGCCTAAACAAATTCCTATTCTTCCATAGGTATTTGTCCCCTAGTTGTGGGATCTTCTGCCCCCATTCCAGCTGAGTTTGGGGGAAAGGGCAATGGAGTTCTCCTCTCTCCTCCCTTCCTGTATCAGCAAATGTACTAGTCCTTTGGCCCTTACTTATCAAATGGAGAAAGAGTCCTACCATTTTTGCAAAACCTCAAAAGTCCTTTATCATCTTTAAGGAGGAGAAATTTTTGCCCTAGTACAAATTGTACTAATCCTGAAAGCAATTATATTTTAGATTAACTGAATTTTTGACCTCTGAGGCCTGATTATTAGAACAGGCCTCCAGTGCAAAATTCGGAGCTCAGTTATCTAGTGATAAGTTGTCACTACAAACTCAGGATTGAGAATCTTTTAAAAATTATTCACAACATCGGGGGTCGGCAACCTTTGACATGTGGCTAACCGGGGTAAGTGCCCTGGCGGGCCGGGCCAGTTTGTTTACCTGCCACATCCACAGGTTCGGCCGATTGCAGCTCCCACTGGCTGCAGTTCGCTGCTCCAGGCCAATGGGGGCGGCGGGAAGTTGCGGCCAGCATATCCCTCGGCCCGTGCTGCTTCCTGCAGCCCCCATTGACTTGGAGTGGCGAACTGCAGCCAGTGGGAGCCGCGATCGCATGGACTTCTGGACATGGCAGATAAACAAACTGGCCCGGCCTGCCAGGTGCTTACCCTGGCAAGCCACATGCCAGCGGTTGCCAACCTCTATGCTACATACACAAGTAAGAACTGAACACGACGTGCTCACAATGCATGCTCCTAAATACACCCTGGAAAGTCAGGCTCTCATGTTAGTTTCAATCTGGGCACACATTTGTACAGGCATAAATTCATGGGTATTTCTGTGCTTTTGAAAAAATGCAGTGTGTTACAGCTGCACATTTAGAATGTCCACTAAATAAGAACATGCGTTGTCAGCTATAAAACAGAGTAGGCATTTTTTAGTTAATTAAATGAACAGCTTAACAATTAAATTTGATTTGCTCAACACAAGGTTTAAAAACCAGAGTATAACGAAACTGTAAGAGAGAGAAGAAAGAACATTGAGACGTTAGAAGGGTTTGTCCTTTAACTTTATTAAGAAACTGAACTTTTAAAAAAGATGAAATTAAGGGATATGTTTATCAAATCTGTATCTTGGCAAAATGGGTGTTTGATCTCAGAGGCATTTAAAGGGGATTTTGAGTGAAGGAAAAAAATCTTCTTTAGAATTTCAGACTTGTCTCTTGAGTGATCCTCAGCCTTTACAGTTTAAAATTAATTACATTAATCTGTCCTCTTTCCCATTTAGGTTTGAGAGCTACTGAGTCCTGCAGTTATGCATGAGAGGTTGCTGTGTATCAGAGCTGAGTGGGAAAGGGCTTCACTAGTGCTCCTTATTAATTCTGTTTTCAACATTCCCAAATCTGTGCACAACTACTGTTAGTGAGCACACATAGCAAGTGTTTAGACTATTTGTTGTCTAACTGGACTTTCATACACAGAAATACCCAATTTGCATGGTCAGTAAAGTAATTGTTCTTGCTAATTATAGGCTCGCAATTCCTCATAAATTTTAGCATGGTCCTAGGCTTTGAGCATGGGGGTTGAAAATCAGATCATACGAATATCTTTTCATATGTTAAAATTTCTCTCTCTCTTTGTGGCAGTGCTGCCATTCCAAAGGCAGCTTTCTCGGCTACAAGGTGGGGTTTTATATTAATTGTCACAAACAAGATGCTGCACGTGTTCAGTGTCCTAGCATAGCATGGTGAAGAGACACAACATCCTTGCTATGCTGAAGAGCCATATGGGGCTTGTTCTCCCATCATAACACTGTAACTCAATCTTATTCCCCCCACCACACACACACACCACCATCACCACCATTCCTCAGCTTCCAGCAGCTACCTGTGGCCAACGTCTAGATGGACAATCCCAGAATACCAGATAAAAGTACTGCAGTTTTTACCTACTGTAAGGAATGAGTCAAGGTTCCCTCCCATGCAACAGAAAGTTCTTTCTCTGCAGACAAACAACTGAAAAAAGCAGCTAACTGTGTTCAACAAACTGGAGGGGATTCAGAGAGGAGCAATAAAACATTAAGGCTCTGAAAAGATTGCTATATGGGGAAAGAATAAAAGAGCTGAATACTTAGCTTTGGCATTGAACAACTCAGAGAGATACTACCGTCTGTCTCCATGTATCTGAATGGCATAAATTGGAGACTTGGTTAGGGTGAAATACAGTTAGAAGTAATGGGTTAAAATTAATAATAGGAAGATGTCAGATCTAGAAAGAAGTTCTGAAATAAACAATGACGTTCAAGAAAGCAATAAACATTGTAAAAGTTAGGGCAGATAAAAGAGGACTAAAGACAGCAGATAAAAGGGAAAGAGTAGGGATAGAAAACCTTAAGGTCAATAACGTGTTTTTGCTGAGTTTTCCCAAGAGTTGTGAAGGGGAGTATTTGTATAAATCTATGACTGATTTTTGAATCCTACTGGGGACTTCAATCCAACTCTACAATTAGCCACACTTTTTTGCATTTCTTATAATGGTACTGTATATATGCTCTCAGCAAAGCCCACCACACACTCATGCCTGGCTGCTTTTTCACAGTCTGTTGCTCATGAAAGGTTAATAAATCTGGTGGGGGTGGGGGAGGAAAGGTAATATTTCTTGTCTGAATGAAAATGATCATATACCTGTTATGATGAATCAAAGGCCACACTGGCTCCAAGAGAGAAATGTATGTTCTTACAAGCAAAATTTATATCTTTAAATCTTACAGACACAGTTTTGTTTCCATATAAATTCTGCCTTATGTCAAGGGTGGTGGAACAGTTTGTATATTGGGGGGTGCTGAGAGCCATTGAACCAAATGACAAACCTGTATATGATGAAAACCACTTCAAGCCAGGAAGTGCAGCAGCACCCCTTTAGTTCCGGCATCTATGCCTCATGTAGGCGAGGAAATAGCTTTTATTTCTATGAAGCTGAGGCTTTTCTTTGTGTAATTAACTTGTAAAGATAGCAGTGAGTCTGATACTAAATGGGAGCTATCCAGCTCACTGGTACCTCAATTTGACTGAGTTTGAATGTATTTTAAATGCTATTAATATTTTTCCTAATAATTATTCTAGCAATAAATTAGCAGTATGACTGACTTTAATTAAGTTTGATCTGATTTTAAATTCGGTATTTTAACCTTTTGCTATGCTATTTTGTAAAAGCCTGGAATTGTTATATTTACTGTTATGAATGTGTCCTTCTTCTGGTTTTCAGATCTCTGACATCTTTAGATTGTCTTCATTTTAATGCCACAGTTTCTTTTGAAGCCTTTCAAATGTATTCAAGGTTTTGAGCATATCTTTTTTCCAAGTTGAATCTTAACTGAAATGTGAGTCTTGATTTTAGTTATTGAATGATGTATCTTAAAATGGTAAATCAACTTTTTAAAAACAAATGAAAATTTAGCTTGATTAAGGGGGAAACCTTTAATAAAAATGAGACAGACACTTTAGGCTGCAGAATAGTCTTTCTGGGTAATCAGTGGAATCTCCACTGCTGAGACATTTAAAATCATTATTGGACAAAGCAATAAAACTATACTATCGGGATCATTCATCTGGGGATTGGTCCTGCTTTGAGCAGGGGGTTGGACTAGATGATCTCCTGAGGTCCCTTCCAACCCTGATATTCTATGATTCTATGATTCTTTCATGCACAAGAAGATGAAAGAGATGACCTAATAGGTTTAAGCTAGCTCTAAACTCAGTAATTTCAAGGCCCTTGGGTCCCTACTCACACTTCTTTTTGGAAATACAGCCCTAGCCACCATTAGGCAGAAAGGGCTGTTACAAGAATGGTCTGTTCCCAAATCAAAGTCTTCTGAGCCACCAATCTGTTTTCTTTTATAAAAAACATTTTGCTTGAATATATGTAGAATTTGGGTTTCAAACCCACAGTATTTCTCTAATTCATATTCATGTACATCCCTTCTATGGTCCAGTAAATGTCTTGCTAAAACTCTTAGTGTGGCGGTTATATTCAGAAATGCCACCAGAGAAGTAGAGCACATCATGGAATTGGCCACCTTACTTCCCTGAGAGAACCTGCTTCAATATATGGAAAAAACCCTGATGGATCACATATCCCCAGTTGTCACCTACCACCCCATACAGGATATCATCAAGCAATTACAGCCCATACTTGACGGGGCTGTGATGGGTTGGATCACAGAAACCCTCTTGGAAGCTGCCACCTAATGTGCCAAGACTACTTCTACCCCTGCCTTCCCTGCCAGCTCAGGACCCCAGCACCCTGTCTTGCTGAGCCAGACACTCCTGTCTGCAGACAATTGTCCTGGTTAATGGGAGTCATCGAGATTCCAAACCACCATTAATGGCCCACACTTTGCATAATTACAATAGGCCCTCAGAGTTATATTTCATATTTCTAGTTTCAGATACAAGAGTGGTACATTTATACAGATAGGATGATCACACTCAGTAGATTATAAGCTTTATAATGATACCTTACCAGAGACCTTTTGCATGAAGCATATTCCAGTTACATTGTATTCACTCATTAGCATATTTTTATAAAATTATATAGACTGCAACGTCACAGGGACCACATCCTGAAATAAATCTTTCCCCAACCTCTTCTTTGGGCCAAGCTCATCATCAAAAGCAAGCTCCACACAGACCAGGACAAACCAACTCAAAGCAGCACCAGACTCTGCCATAACAACAGATGCATAACCTGTAGCCATATCTCCATTGTTACAATGATCAATACCCCCACATGGCTATCACATCATGTGGTATACCTCATCCAGAGCATCAGATGCCCCCACAACAACCATGTAGGTGAAAGCAGACACTCTCAAATGAACTCACACAGGAAAATGAGAAAAGACAAAAACATCATGTCACTTGTGGGCAAACACTCACAAAATGATCATTCCATATCTGACCTCTCAGTCCTCAGCCTCAAAGAAACCTGAACAACACCTTCAAAAAATGATCCTGGAAGCTTAAATTCATTTACTCCTTTACACACGAAAAATCTTGGACTCAGTAGAGAGACTGGTTTATATCTCATTACAACAATCTCTAACCCACTGATTCTCCTTTGTCCTGATTGCAGACATCTCAATTGCCCACTTTACTTTGAATGGTTTCTTGCAACACGTGTTAACTCCTTATGCTTAACAATCTGTTCCACCTCATAGCACCTTGCCCAGACCTGAAGAAGAGCTTTGTGTAGCTTGAAAGCTTGTCTCTTTCACTAACAGAGTTGGTCCAATATAAGATATTACCTCATCCACCTTGACCTCCATTGGCTATTTAATTTGTTCATGTTGCACAAGAAAATGCCTGTGTATGGGTTTCTCTGTGTGTGCATGCAACAGATATTTGCACTCACATTGCACATGCAGAGTAAATTACCAGGTTTGAAAATTTGGGCCACACATTCAAACCCATCAGACTGGAACAAGTCCTCTGAGCTAAATTCAAACTATCACACCTCCATACATACAACATAAACAAGAGGAGGCAATGAGATTTGAACTGAAGACTTTTGACTCTCCAACATAGAAAACATTTTATATGAAGGAAAAGTGCCCATGGGTTGGTTGGCAGAGGGAACTGCCCCATATAACAAGTCCATTATACAGGAGGTGCTGGTACATTGTATAGGTGCAAATAAAATACAATAGAAGTCTCACATTAGAAAAGTTTTGGTTTTCACTATGTTTCCAAACCAAGACAGCTGTTTTGTTCACACAATCACACCGAACCTCTATTTATTTATTCATGGTAGTGCCCAGAGGCACCAGCTCCATTGTGCTAGGCACTGTGCAAACTTAACAAAAATGTGATCCATGTCCCATAATACTTACAGTCCAAGCCATCTCTGGGCATGTCTTCACAGTGTTCTCAAATGAGCAGGGGTGAGCCTCCCAGCCTGGATCAACAGACTTGGGACAGCAGGGTTCATGTTAGGGCACTAAAAATAACTGTATAGATAGCGCTTTGAAGTTGTGCCTCAGGCTGGCACTCAGGATCTGAAGCTTAGCGAGGGGGGTGAGCTTCAGAGCCCAAGCTGCAATTTCAAAGTGCTATGTCTATACAGCCATTTTTAAGAGCGCTGGTGTGAGCCTCACTAGCCCAAGTCTGTTGATTTCGGTTGGGAGACTTGCTCCCACTCACTCCAAAATGCTGTCATGCTCTATGAGACCACATACAACAGGTAAATAAAATAAACATATGGTGAAGGCACAAGGAAACAATGAAACTATACTCATTGGTATGAAAAGCAGTGGACTCAGCTCACCAGCTGCCTTACAATTGTCAAGGTTTTCATTGGCATCACTGCAGAAAAGAGGAAATTGAAGGAGGACATACGATGGTGTCATAATTATAAAGGGAAGGGAACAGTCCTCCTGTGTACAATACTGTAAAATCCCTCCTGGCCAGAGACACCAAAATCCTTTTACCTGTAAAGGGTTAAGAAGCTCAGGTAACCTGGCTGACACCTGACCCAAAGGACCAATAAGGGGACAAGATACTTTCAAATCTTGGTGGGGGGAAGGCTTTTGTTTGTGCTCTTTGTTTTGGGGGTGGTTCACTCTTGGGACTAAGAGGGACAGGACATCAACCCAAGCTCTCCAAATCTTTCTGAACCAGTCTCTCATATTTCAAACCTGTAAGTAACAGCCAGGCAAGGCGTGTTAGGTTTAACTTTGTTTTCTCAACTTGTAAATGTTCCTTTTTGCTGAGAGGATTTTACCTCTGTTTGCTGTAACTTTGAACCTAAGGCTAGAGGGGGTTCCTCTGGGCTCTATGAATCTGATTACCCTGTAAAGTTATTTTCCATCCTGATTTTACAGAGATGATTTTTACCTTTCTTTTTTTAATTAAAAGCCTTCTTTTTAAGAACCGGATTGATTTTTCCTTGTTTTAAGATCCAAGGGGATTGGATCTGGACTCACCAGGAATTGGTGGGGGAAAAGAAGGGGGATGGTTAAATTCTCCTTGTATTAAGATCCAAGGGGTTGGATCGGTGTTCACCAGGAACTTGGTGAAGAAGTCTCTCAAGACTATCCAGAGAAGGGAGTTAGTATTTGGGAGTGGTGGCAGCAAAACCAGATCTAAGCTGGTAGATAAGCTTAGAGATGTTCATGCAGGTTCCCACATATGTACCCTAAAGTTCAGAGTGGGGAAGGAACCTTGACAGATGGCCTTAAAGATTTCTCTAACTGAAACTTCCCTTCAGAGAGTGCAGCTTGTTGTACTCCTTGAATTCCTTTAAGAAAAGGGAATCAGTTTATTTCTCTGTGTTTCCCTGGGGTAGTTCCTCAATCATTGTAAACTTGTGAGCTACACCAATTTACACTAACTGAGGTTGTGGCCTTCTAAGTTTTATCTGTAAAATATCTAATAGAGTTAATTCTTATGTGGTTAAACACAAACTTTGTCTTAGAACGGGTGTTTCCTACCACTGAAAAATAACAGGAAGTTTCTGTAAATCATTAAAATAGCTAAAGAAACTAGACTAATGGTTTTGGCAGAGAGTGGACAGAAAGAGGGAGAGAAAGAGATTCTCTGGATTAAAATAGTGCATTTATATAAACGTTATTTTAAAAGCTAGCATCTTATTTTTAAAAAGTCCCATGTTTTATTGGATGTTTAATTCAAAGAAGGTCAGTCTAAAGGTGAAAATGTGACCTCATTTATACCGAATCCAACCCACTGAAATCAACTGGGTTGCATGAGATACTCATCAAAGCATAATTTGGCCTTAAGCCTTTTCATTTTACAGCAAACATTTTCCTGTCATGGGTTTTTGTGTGGATTCTGTGGAGATAACATGAATGTAAAGTTGATAAAAACTAACCATGAAACTTAATTTTCATTGCACCTTTAAAAAAGAAACGAAGATTATGGATCAAATCCATAATAACAAGACTATACATTGACAGATCATTATAAAAATCACATTGTGCTTGAAGACTCTTAGGTCTGGTCTACACTACGGGGGGGGGGGGTCGAACTAAGGTACGCGACTTCAGCTACGCGAATAGCGTAGCTGAAGTTGAACTACCTTAGTTTGACTGACTTACCTGTCCAGACGCGGCGGGGTTGAACTCTGCGGCTCCAAGGTCGACTCCGCCACCACTGTTCGCGGTGGTGGAGTTCCGGAGTCGACCGGAGCGCGTGGGGAGTTCGAACTATCGCGTCTTGATTAGACGCGATAGTTCGAACTCCGAAAAGTCGAACTCACCGCGTCGACCCACGCGGTAAGTATGGACCTACTCTTAGTTGTGTGATTGGTAAATCAGATACAAGCCCTACTCTCTTCAGAGTCAAATTGGCTTGTTATAGAACTTTCCAGCATCTCAGCTGGCCAAGCTGATCAATACCTCCCCCCTGCCCTTAACTGCAACAATTTGGAATGGAGACTTGACGGCATGACCTTCAAAATATCCACATGGGTTACAAAAAATTACTTCCATTTACATGGAGGTCCCGAAGGCCAAATCCTGAAATTCTTACCTCAAGGACTTTACACACCCCTTCATTCCTTACACACACAGGCGGATTAAGGTTTCATGGGGCCCTTGGCCAGAGCAAGTGGGAAGGGGAGGCTTCCCCACCTCTTCTATTTGCAGTCCCACCCCTGTTCACCCCTTCTGCCTGCGGCCCCATCCTCAGACTCACCCTGTTCTGCCCCTTCCCTCACAGTCCCATCCCTATTCCACCCACAGCCCCACCCCATTCTGCCACTTCCCTCGCTGCCCTGTCCCAGTTTCACCCACAGTCCTGCCCCATTCTCCACCCCACACACACCCACTATGGCCCTGCAACCCATTTGCTGCTTTCTGTCTCCCTCGCCAGGGCCCTGGGGCTGCAGCGGGGAATGAGAGCTCCCCCAGCCCTGAGGTCGCGGCAGAGAGCCAGAGCTCCACCAGTCCCGGGGCTGCAGCTGGGGTTGGGTGCTGGGGCTTCCCCCGGTGCTTGGTGCTTCTGCCGGGAAGTGGGATCAGGGTGGGGACTTCCCCTGCCCTGTCCCACCTGCTGCTTGTTTGTCAGGGGCAGGGTGCCAATTTTTCTAGGGCCTCCCAGTTGGCTGGGGCTCCATGGACCCAATGGCTAATCCGCCATTGCTTACACACCCAAAATTTCCACTGACTTCAGTGACCATGTTGGGTGTGCTAGGAATAAAGAATCAGCACCCTCCTCCCCTCTCAACTCAAGGAAAATGTTGCCTGAGTAAGGATTGCAGGGCCTGACCCCAGATGTGTATCATTATGCTTATGGCACAGTTATGGTTGTTATGACTTAGGGATTGTCCCAGTCAAACTGTGACAACTAGCCCAAATGTTCATAATTGGGTTGTAATACTGGGGAATGGTTTAGTTTATAATTAAATATTTAAATAACTTTTTTTAAAATAACCAATTAAATATATTAGCCGGATGTATACATTATTCCACATCTGATATAATATATATACACACGGTTACATTTGTATATAATAAACATCCTTTGTCTTGTAAATTTAGATTGTAAGCTCTTTGGGGGCAGGGACTGTCTCACAGTAAGTCTTTGTACCATGAGCCCTAATTTCAGTTGGGGTCTCTAAGTGCTACTGTAATACAAAAAAATAATAATCAGTGATAAACTGAAAATCTGAATAATGGAAAAGCAGCAGCATTGTCCATCAGTTGGAAAGAATGGTCAAGGATATTACTCCAGAATATTTAACTTGAATTGAGATGTCCAATGTTTAGCAGGACTTCTGTTTTCATAAAACACCACAATACAGTAAAAAAGTTAGCCTCACCATTAAGCCTGAAATCCTGTCTGGTCCTTCTGCCACAAGTGGACAAAATACAGAGGAAATGCCAAGTTTCTGCTGTTCCAGAAGGCTAGGCCATGAAGAGCAGCACAAAGAGATTATGCTACCTACTGTGCACCACCAAGCAGTGGTCCACAGTGACTCTCCATGCCAGTGTGCAGTGGGGCATTGTGGGTCGGGTGGAGAATGACAAGGACATGGTTTGTGGGTCTACACATGGCACTACAAACAAATACAGAGGGGAAGGTTACAATGGCTGTGGGGGCTGTTGTAGCCAGCACAGGGTGCCTAAGTGGGTAACCCATGCACTATCTCTGGGCTAGGCATGATTCTGTTCCCAGAACCTCTGTGTTGTGTCTCCACATAATCAATATTTTTTCAACCTTAAGTATAATTTAGTTTGGCTTAACACTCAAATTGAATACATATATAAGTAAGTTGTCTTTAGATATATATTAATGCTTAATTCCTACCTCATGCAAATGCAAGGTAAATAGAAGTGGGAGCTGCTTCTTCTAAATGGTGATTAGTCATTCTGCCTATGTAACCACACAGTATTTATACTAGGAGTTACTACACTAGCCCATCCTCAGGCTTGTGAAATATGTTTTACTGGTATATCCATATACATCTTGCTCACCTACTGGAATTTTTGCCACAGGCTTGTGCACAATTGTCATTGTACAACACTCAGCACAAAGCTGTTGCTTTCTCACCAAGGCTAGTGCCACAAAGCCATTGTTGCTTTTTCTTCTTCACAGCAAATTTATCAATACATTTTAAACAGGAGATGACAATAAAAATAGACAGATCTTTAACTGCAATAAAATGAGGGCAATTGTTCAGGATTTTTTTAAAGTGTTAGTCAGTATTTTTCATAATTGAGTGGATGGAAGTGATCAGAAGACTATTTGCCTTCAACAGCAGCAACATGTCCTAACTAAACACAGAAAGAAAACTAGTCCTTAACTAGGTTCAGAAGTCAGTAGATCTCTGCACTGAAGTTCAGACCCTTGCTTTATATTTTGCAAGCCTAACATGGTTCTTATTACAGGACAACAAATAATTAATGAAGAGGAATCATTCATCATTTGAAAAATACGGTGGAATTTGCCAAGGAAATTATTCAAGACCAAACTGTAGTCCAGCAGTGCAAAAGGCAAAAGTAGATTTAGCAGAGCTAGTGAGTAGGAGGGAGTGCAATGGGGTGTGAACTGGATGGAGCCATGGCTTGCCCCATCCCACAATGTGTCAGTCAATGAAGCTGAGCCGGTGCACTGGGGAACATACACTGCACTGACTATAGGCTTGATTCTGTTTACTTCCTCCCTGGGGTGGGGAAATAGGGAGAAACACTGTGACACAGGCACAATCACTCTCTCCTGGGCTGCTCTTGTGGCAAGGGTAAAATGCATTGTCCCTTAGTCTGGGCACATGGCAAAACCATGATTGAGCCCTCAAGTCAATATATTCACTAACAATTTGATTAGTTCTATAAGGAGGGCAAGTGATGAAAACAAAATGTATCAAATACATTCAAAACATGTTGTGAAATTAATCAAATGAATTATTTAACAAATAGTATTTAAACAACTGTAGTTTTGCTAATAATTTCTCTTACCTTTTCTAGCATTATCTGCACCTTGCCTTGTCCATTTTCCATGGTAATAGAGGTTTAAATTCAGATTTAGTTGAGATGGTTAGAAGAGCAGAGTCTGAGCCAGTCTGGATTCCATTCAGATTGGCTTACTTCACTGATACATGCAGTCCATCAGACTGACTAAAGTCAACATTTGTTGGGGCCTGGGCCTGGTACAACTCAACCCATTTAAATGATATAAGATCATTGAACCCTCTAAATAAAATACGTGCTTACCCTGGTAATATATGGAAATGTTTTAGCAAAAACAAAGGTTAACATTCAGCAGCTGGCAGTATTTGCCTCAATCAGCAGTTATGCTGGAAGTGGGCAGAAAGCCTATTCCTAGCATTTGGATAGAAAACAAAATACTGTATGGTATAAGCATTTAAAATACTCCAAATCTAAACACAATGCACACTTTAAATAGGGGTGTTCCTATTTTTATGTTATTGGCATATATTTTATTATATTGAAATACTTAAAGGGATCATTCCATTTCCTCTTCTCCCACCTACACAAAGAAACTCCCAAAGGATACCCCCTCTTACTGTATGTGGTGGAGTATCTGTGAATTCAACACTGGTGCTACATGGGACACAACCACACCCCTACAGATAGAATTGTCAACACTTACTTGTTAGTAAACAAAACTATGATCATAGGACTTATCATCCTTCCGACACCTACACACTCATTTATCTCTGCTCAAGTCAGTAATCCCACCAAAGTCAATGGAACTACTCACCAGGTCTTATTTTGCATTGCGTGCTTCTAATCCTAAACTCCAACCTCCACTCCCTTGGGATGACAGCCATCTCATTGCAACCCTGCTGCACTAAAGACTGACAATGAAGTTGTGATTCATTAATTTGCTAAATTGTCCATAGATAAGTCATATCTATGTACATTGCTAAACACACATGAGTATCTGTAGAGCTACTGTATATTGTCATGTGAATAAGGCTTGAAATCCACTGAACATATCATACATTAGTGCAGTGCTTTTCTAGCCCAAAGAAGGGAGTTGTTGCATTGTTTCCAGCTAAGTAAAAAAGATACTGAAATTGAACTGGGAAAATTAGCTGCAGCCATGAGTCTGATTTTCCTGCCTCTGCTGCTTCCAAGATTACATTTTTTCAAATGGCAGCAATATTGTTTGAGTATTATGTTTTTCAAAATATCAAAAATAAGGGTGGGAAAAGGGCTAATTTGGATTTTTTTTCCATATTGATATATAGTGAGAAAGGTTATTTGTATTATACATCCAAATCATGGGGAGAGCTGGCACTCATTTCATTTTCTCCTGTTGTAGAAAGCTAACAGTTTTTTGGAATAAGTAGCAATGAAAGGGAGAGAGAGAAATGTGAAGTTATATTTAGAGCTGGTCAAAGAACCATAATGTGTCAGAATATGTGGTTCAGTTGAAATGGAAATGCTTTGACAAATCAAATTGATTTTACCAGATTTTTTTTGGGGGGGGAGGGAGTGCAGGGGAGTCAAAACATCTTATTTCTATTGTCTAGGCATAAGCAAGAAATACCCAGTGCTTAGCCCTAAAGATCATACAGAACTTGTTTATTATAGAAGTGTCTATTACTTTTGAAAGTTGATTGTAACTTGTTTATGTATATGTGCCTTAACCTTGTAAATAACCCTTTTGTTTTCTTTTCCTATTTAATGTAGTTTATAATTTAGTTTATTATAGGATTGGCTACAAGCCTTGTCTTTGGTGTGAGATCTAAGGTGCACTTGATCTGGGGTAAGTGACTGGTCTTTTGGGGCTGAGAGTAACCTGAATATTGCTGTGATCTTTGGTGTAAAGGACCATCTATCACAAAGGTGGTGAGACAGATCAGAGTACCCAGGGGGATTGATCTGTGATGCCATGTTTAGGTTGTTGTAGAGCCCGAGGAGTTTATACTTGATAATTGGTTGGTGAAATCTAAGGAACTCACAACCAATTTGGAGTTTGTGCCCTGGTTCTTAGCAGCCTGCCCTGAGGTTAGTACTCATGCTCTTGAGTCATAGAATCATAGAATATTAGGGTTGGAAGAGACCTCAGGAGGCCATCTAGTCCAAACCCCTGCTCAAAGCAGGACCAACACTAACCTAATCATCCCAAACCTCTTAGAAACCAGCCGTAGAGGTTTCTAAGGCTGGGTCTTAGAAACTTCTAAGGATAGAGATTCCACCACCTCCCTAGGTAACCCATTTCAGTGTTTCACCACCCTCCTAGTGAAATAGTGTTTCCTATATCCAACCTAGACCTCTCCCACTGCTACTTGAGACCATTGCTCCTTGTTCTGTCATCTGCCAACACTGAGAACAGCTGAGTGCCATCCTCTTTGGAACCCCGTGCTGGTAGTTGAAGGCTGCTATCAAATCCCCCCTCACTCTTCTCTTCCGCAGACTAAATAAACACAGTTCCCTCAGCCTCTCCTCATAAGACATGTGCCCCAACCCCCTGATCATTTCCGTTGCCCTCCTGTCTCCAATTTGTCCACATCCTTTCTGTAGTGGGGGGCCTAAAACTGGATGCAGTACTGCAGATGTGGCTTCACCAGTGCCAAATAGAGGGGAATAATCACTTCCCTTGATCTGCTGGCAATGCTCCTACTAATGCAGCCCAATATGCCATTAGCCTTCTTGGCAACAAGGGCACACTGCTGACTCATATCCAGCTTTTCATTCACTGTAATCCCCAGGCCCTTTTCTGCAGAACTACTGTTTAGCCAGTTGGTCCCCAGTCTGTAGCAGTGCATGGGATTCTTTTGTCCTAAGTGCAGGACTCTGCACTTGTCCTTGTTGAACCTCATCAGATTTCTTTTGGCCCAATCCTCTAATTTGTCTAGGTCACTCTGGACCCTATCTCTACCCTCCAACGTATCTACCTCTCCCCTCAGCTTAGTGTCATCTGCGAACTTGCTGAGGGTGCAATCCATCCCATCATCCAGATCATTAATAAAGATGTTGAACAAAACTGGCCCGAGGACTGACCCCTGGGGTACTTCACTTGATACTGGCGGCAAACTAGACATTGAGCTGTTGATCACTATCCATTGAGTCCGACAATCTAGCCAGCTTTCTATCCACCTTATAGTCCATTCATCCAATCAATACTTTTTTAACTTGCTGGCAAGAATACTGTGGGAGGCCGTATCAAAAGCTTTGCTAAAGTCAAAATATATCATGTCCACTGCTTTCCCCATATCCACAGAGACAGTTATCTCAGCATAGAAGGCAGTCAGGTTGGTCAGGTATGACTTACCCTTGGTGAATCCATGTTGACTGTTCCTGATCACCTTCCTCTCCTCCAAGTGCTTCAAAATGGTTTACTTGAGGACCCGCTCCATGAATTTTCCAGGGACTGAAGTGAGGCTGACGGGTCTGTAGTTCCCCGGATTCTCCTTCTCCCCTTTTTTAAAAATGGGCACTATATGTGCCTTTTATCAACCGTCTGGGACCTCCTCCAATCACCGTGAGTTTTCCAAGATAATGGCCAATGGCTCTGCAATCACATCAGCCAATTCCCTCAGCACCCGTGGATGCATTACATCTGGACCCATGGACTTGTGCATGTCCAGCTTTTCTAAATTGTCCTTAACTCGTTCTTTCTCCACTGAGGGCTGTTCACCTCCTCCCCATACTGTGTTGCCCAGGACAGCAGTGTGGGAGCTGACCTTGTCTGTGAAGACTGAGGCAAAAAAAAAAAAAAAAGCATTGAGTACTTCAGCTTTTTCCACATCCTCTGTCACTAGGTTGCCTCCCCCTCTAGGGTCCTACACTTTCCCTGACATTTTTCTTGTTGTTAACATACCTGTAGAAACCCTTCTTTGTTACCCTTCACATCCCTTGCTAGCAGCAACTCCAGTTGTATTTTGGCCTTCCTGATTACACCCCTGCATGCTTGAGCAATATTTTTATACTCCTCCCTAGTCATCTGTCTAAGTTTCCACTTCTTGTAAGCTTCCTTTTTGTGTTTAAGCTCACCAAAGATTTCACCGTTCATTTGAGCAGATCACCTGTCATATTTGCTATTCTTTCTGCACATCAGGATGGTTTGTTACTACGCCCTCAATAAGGCTTCTTTAAAATACAGCCAGCTCTCCTGGACTCCTTTCCCCCTCATATTAGCCTCCCGGGGATCCTGCCCATCAGTTCCCTATGGGAGTTAATGTCTGCTTTTCTGAAATCCATGGTCCGTATATTGCTACTCTCCTTTCTTCTTTTTGTCAGGATCCTGAACTCAACCATCTCATGGTCACAGCTCCTCAGGTTGCCACCTATTTCTACTTCCCCTACCAATTCTTCCCTGTTTGTAAACAGCAGGTCAAGAGCAGGACCCGCCGCCGAAGTGCCCCGAAGACCCGCGGCGGGAGCCCCCCGCCGCTGAATTACAGCCAAAGCGGGACCCGCCGCCGAAGTGCAGCCCGGTCTTCGGCGGTACTTCTGCGGTGGGGGGCTCCCGCCGCGGGTCTGCGGGGCACTTCGGCGGCGGGTCCCGGAACGGAAGGGCCCCCCTGCCGCCGAATTACTGCCGAAGACCGAGCTGAAATTCGGCGGCGGGTCCCGCTCCGTCTTCGGCGGTAATTCACCAGCGGGGGGGTCCTTCTGCCCCGGAGAGGAAGGATCCCCCGCCGGCGAAGACCGGGAGCGAAGAAGCTCCTGCGCCCGGTCCCGCAAGAGTTTTCCGGGCCCCCCCGGAGGGAGTGAAGGACCCCACTCCAGGGGCCCCGAAAAACTCTGGTTGGGGCCCCTGTGGGGCTCGGGGCCGGGGCAAATTGCCCCTCTTGCCCACCCCTCTGGGCGGCCCTGGTCAAGAGGAGAACAGCCCCTGGTTGGTTCCTCCAGCACTTGTACCAGGAAGTTGTCCCGAACACTCTCCAAAAACTTCCTGGATTGTCTGTGCATTGCTGTATTGCTCTCCCAGCAGATATCAGGGTGATTGAAGTTCCCCATTAGAACCAGGGCCTGTGTTCTGGAAACTTCAGTTAATTGTCCGAAGAAAGCCTCATCTACCTCATCCTCCTGGTCCAGAGTCACTGCAAGACAGCTTGACACAAATGACCCCACCATGTTATTTATTTATTTACTTTTCTTTCACAGGGAATTTCAAATTTTCCAGTGTTCACTCCAATTTGGAATGTAGCCACCACATTTTTAAATCTTGAAATCTTCATGAATGGGAACTTCCATCCTTCACACAGTTTTAGTTATATTGCCCATGTTCACTGCTTGAGATGGAAATAGGAAGCAATCATAGACGAGATGAAATGCTCTCTGGTGCCACAGTCAGATCCCAAATGAATTTATTTTTCTATCTTTGCAAATGTTCTGAAGCCCTCTTTTTTAAAATCAGCTGCTGAGGAATTTTCTACATTTGTCTTGTTGGCAGGGAAATTCCTCTTTAAAATGCTGGAAAGAGAAAAGCAATATTGGAAACCCAATGTCTGAGTGAGAAAGATCATTGATGTGCTGCCAGCCCCATGGATTGTGGAGAAGATGTAGAATTCTTATAAAAAGCAGCCTGGCGAGACACCATGTCTCAAGCTTTTCCTTTAGGATTACACATATTCATAATGGTTATTCCTCTATGATTGGCCTGGGATGGCGAACTGCAGCCAGTGGGCGCCACGATTGGCCGAACCTGTGGATGCAGCAGGTAAACAAATTGGCCCAGCTCACTAGGGTGCTTACCCTGGTGAGCCACGTGCCAAAGGTTGCTGATCCCTGCTATAGTTAAAGAGTTATAAACCATTAAATCACAAATGGTCAACAACACATGTCAAAATATACAAAATAAATATCCTTAAATCAAACCTGTTTTTACCATTCATTCGCTAGTCCATTTGTAACAGGACTAATTTAAAAGGCAAAAACACTAGATTTTGACTCTAATAGATTCTCAAGCAACATTTTTCTTACTTTGCCTATCTGTAAATTTTGATTATTATTGATGGAAATATTTTTTCATCGGTTTCTTTGTGTATGGTGAAATCAATTTTTACCGACATTTACTGATAAAAATCTCACCCTTCCATGCCTAAATTTACAACAGCCTTGAGGATGCAAATTATGTAGAACTAAACCTTCTCACTGATTATCTATAAATAATATATTGTAAACTAGATAACTTCTGATGATTATGCATTGACTATCTGGAGTATTTAGGACCACGTTACTTTCTGAAATTTATATCCTGCATATTGGAGAACGACCATGCCATTGTTAATATTATTTCCTGTGAATTACATAACCTCCCATAATAACTACTGTATATTTCCATTTTTTTTCAGACTTTATGGACCAGGCAAAATTGGTGTACATTAATATAGGACCAACTTAGGATCTGGCCCCAGATTTTCAAATTTCAGTGTTTGCCATCATGCATATATGAGTGAGGGTGCCTAATTTATAAGTATTAATATAGGTGCATTGATGCTAATCAGGTTGTTATGAATACATATGGCCAGATGGGTGTCCAACTGGCCCATTTGAATGCTATATCCAAGTTGTTTACAGACATTTGGTATTTGCTTGTGTATATTAGTGTGTGCAGCTGCAGGCATGTAATTGTTCTTGTCTATGTTTAAAAATATGGCCATAAATGCCTTTCAAGTTACACACAATATCATTTTCCAGGTATTAAATTCCATACCCCATGTTCCAAAAAGCAAATGAGATGGATGCAAATATGTTCAAATTTTTATAACTTTTAGAGACAAATAAAGCATGACTAAAACAGATGCACCACAGCTATTAATTCATAGCTACAGAACTGTCTTTCCCTGATGAGTTTCAATCAATGAAAGCTTTCCTGTGTTATTGTGAATTAGTTTATTGCAGTTGTGATGCACTGAAAGATAATAACATTAGCTCCTAACATTTCAGGAAAATAAAGAATGAACTATTACTTTTATTTCCTTGGGGTATATAACAGAATACATAATGAGAATTTGTACTCTGTAGCTCTATCGACACTGAAAGTGAAAGGCTTCTATTACTTAAAGGTTGATTGATTCTGAGTTGGAAAACCTTGACCTAACTTATGCAGAGGTTCTATTTCCTATGTAGATCTTTATGTCACTGTCACAGAAATTCTTAGATAAAGAATTTGCACGTGCACTTCACTTTAATTACAAACCTACCCTGGAGAAATAGTCTCAACAGTTGGCTTTTTTTGTGTTTGTGACCCTAAGAGGACCCCAATGCCAGATGGCTGGGGGGTCCCTCATGTGCAACAGTAAAACTCAGCCGGCCTGACCAGCTCAATATACTTCACACACTGTTGTCATTATTTTTATTTAAAAGGTGTCTTGTAATGTATCATTTGAAAACATGTAATGTATCATTTGAAAACTGCTGGTCATTAATATCACTGTGAAATGTATGTAACGAGGCTGTATGAAAATTATGGATACTCTCTGATATTAGGTTTTGGAGTCTGTAAACAAACCAAGGAGGCAAAACAGGTTGTTACCAGGCAAAGGAGAATAGTGGACACCCCTTTGGCTCAATGGCAAATCATACCAGGTGTGGCCAAGAACAATGGGCTATTCATTTGCATCGGTGATCACAGGAAGATCATTTGCATGGTAAAATCACAGGAGACTGCAAAAGTTAATATTGCATCAGCTCCCTGTGGACACAGAGACCTGAGCACCAGGACTTTGAAAACAAAGATAAACGCTGAGGCTATAAGGAATTGCTGAAAGACTTATGGGTATCCATCACCCAGGGGTAGGGTGACCAGATGTGGCAATTTTATAGCGATTGTCCTGATATTTGGGGCTTTGTCTTATAGGCACCTATTACCCACACCTCCAGCACTCCCATCCCAATTTTTCACACTTGCTATCTGGCTACCCTACCTAAGCGGCATAGGTGAGCAGCACCCTTTGAGTTCATGAAAAGTGGATCCTCTTGGCCCAAGAGGCAAGAGTAGCTGGAAACTGACCATAGGTGAGAAAACCTGCTTAGATGAAGATTGTAACTAGTTGAAATTCAGTTTGAGTCACTAGAAAGTGTGATTTGTTTTGTTTTCCTTGCAACCATATCTGTCTCTTCTACTGTTATTTATTATCACTTACATCACTCTTCTTTGTTAATAAACTTGCTCTTGTTTGGTTACAAAACCATCTCACTGCTGTGTATGAAACCAAAGAGCAAAATCCTCTGTTGAGCGAGTATGTTGGTGTGTGCTCTGTCTCTTTGGAGGCAGTGAACTTGATAACTTCTGTGAGGGGTGAGTGAGATTGATTGGGCACTGCAGGGGAGATGGTTCTGAGGAGTCTTTGGACTGAAAGGGCTGTTAGTGTCACTCTGCAAGGAGTAACCAGGCTGGTGGAAGCCAGGGGGTTGGGGAGGCCATTGTGCTGTGAGCAGGCTGCTGGTGTCAGGATTCTGAGACAAAGCTGCAGAGCACAGTCACCCAGGCTTACAGAGCAGTTGGTGATGCAGCCCCTTACTGGTCTTGGTGAACCCCCAAAGTGTCATAGTGTTGTAGGTAAATTCTCAGGTTTTCTCTCTTAAAAATACTATAGGGACAGATTCCATAAATAGCATAGGGCCATGAGTAAGGGGCACGCAGAATAATACCCTCAGAGGGAATCTGGGAAGAACTGTGTCTCAGTAAGGCAGAGTTCCACCTCCAGACTCCCAGCATGCAGGGGGTACATGCATGCTTCTCACACACACCATGGTGCACTGTGTACCCCATTTAGCAGCCTCTGTGGGCTCATATTCTTGTGGGGTACAAGGAAAAAGCAGTGCCAGTGCTCATCTGAACATAGAGACTGCTATTGTCCCTGGCAGTTGCATATAGTAAACAAAGGGAGAAAGCCTTGCCCATATCACTGGTGCAGTGCATCTACATTAAATGTCTGCAGCGGTGCAGCTCCATCAGTGTAGCTGTCTTGGTGCTAAAAGCCCAGCTAAGAGCCTTGCTATCTAGGGTGTTTTAGTCTAGCTGGGTTTATTTTCTCTTTAATGTTTGTTTTGTATGGACATTTTTCTTTATTTTCAAATAAATGTCACTTTTATTTAAGCTCACTGGAAGTGACAGGATAGAAGACTGACTTGGGGCAACCACTGTATTGAAGGAACCTGAGTTCTAAAGGACGCAGAACGAAGTCCAAGGCATGGAGTTGGTCGTTATCCTATTGTCCTCCACCCACAAATGGTGCTGTGAAGAAGCTGGCTGAAATCAGTATGGGCACAAGAAGAACTAAAGGACCTAAGGGGTCTGGTTACACATGACTGGATAAATGAAATATGCACTTTTGGGCAGCAGATCTTGCGATATCGCAGGCTGAGCTGCCCAGCAGAGAGGTGGTCAATGCAGCCTTTGTTCCTCCATATCTGGTTATATGCCCTTAATAATGGTTTATCGTTTTCTGTTCTGCACCTGACACCTCTGCTGCTATTGTTCCCATATCTGACCTTCATGTTCTGGAAAAATGTCTGAGGATGAACCTGGCATTACAAGATTAATCTAATACCAAACAATAAAACAGGGTGCTCCAGAGAGAGATGTAGGTCTCTGTCTAGAATAATATATAAAGGAGTTCAATCTAATTATGCAACAAGAAAATTCAGCTAACCAGTAGTGAAAAAAAGACATTTTCCCTTTTAACACTGGGAGCTATGTTAGGCCAAATATAGGACCGAAACACGGGGCGAAATTATTACTGTATATAAGCCACTGTCTAGGAGCTATACCTGGCTGAAAGAGAGAACTCAAAGATCAAGGAAGATTCTCCTGTAAATCTTTCCTCCTTTACATTTCCTCTCCTTTTCTACATTTGTATCTTCCTTCCCTCTCTGCTCCTTCCTTTTCTGTATCCTTGTCTGTGGTAGGTGTGATGGTTTTATGTTTGTGTGTATTGTATCTTTCAATTTCTGGGAAAATTCCACATCTGCAGAACTCATCACCTGTTTTGTTCCCAGAGTTGCTCAGTGCACATAAACCAGGGGGCATACACAGACACTGTTCTCTCATGAAAAAAACCAGGAGTACTTGTGGCACCTTAAAGACTAACAAATTTATTTAAGCATGAGCTTTCGTGAGCTATAGCTCACTTCTTCGGATGCATAGAATGGAACACACAGACAGGGGATATTTATACATACAGAGAACATGAAAAGGTGGAAGTATGCATACCAACAGGCGGAGTCTAATCAATTGAGATGAGCTATCGTTAGCAGGAGGAAAAAAACTTTTTGAAGTGATAATTAAGATGGCCCATAGAAGGTGTGAGGAGAACTTAACATAGGGAAATAGATTCAATTGGTGTAATGACCCAACCATTCCCAGTCTTTGTTTAACCCACAGTTAATAGTATCTAGTTTGCATATTAATTCAAGTTCAGCAGTTTCTCTTTGGAGTCTGTTTTGAAGATTTTTGTTGCAAAATTGCCACCTTCAAGTCTGTCACTGAGTGGTTAGAGAGGTTGAAGTGTTCTCCCACTGGTTTTTGAATGTTATGATTCCTGATGTCAGATTTGTGTCCATTTATTCTTTTGCGTAGAGACTGTCCGGTTTGGCCAATGTACATGGCAGAGGGGCATTGCTGGCACATGATGGCATATATCACGTTGGTAGATGTGCAGGTGTATGAGCCCCTGATGGTGTGTCTGATGTGATTAGGTCCTATGATGGTGTCACTTGAATGGATATGTGGACAGAGCTGGCATCGGGCTTTGTTGCAAGGATAGGTTCCTGGGTTAGTGTTTATGTTGTATGGTGTACGGTTGCTGGTGAGTATTTGCTTCAGGTTGGGAGGCTGTCTATAAGCGAGGACTGGCTTGTCTCCCAAGATCTGTGAGAGTGAGGGATCATCTCTAAGGATAGGTTGTAAATCTTTGATGATGCGCTGGAGAGGTTTTAGTTGGGGGCTGTAGGTAATGGCTAGTGGTGTTCTGTTATTTTCTTTTTTAGGCCTGTCCTGTAGTAGGTGGCTTCTGGGTACTCTTCTGGCTCTGTCAATCTGTTTTTTCACTTCAGCAGGTGGGTATTGTAGGTTTAAGAATGCTTGATAGAGATCTTGTAGGTGTTTATCTCTGTCTGAGGGATTGGAGCAAATACGGTTGTATCTTAGAGCTTGGCTGTAGACAATGGATCGTGTGGTGTGTCCGGGATGGAAGCTGGAGGCATGTAAGTAAGTATAGCGGTCAGTGGGTTTCTGGTATAGGGTGGCATTTATGTGACCATCGTTTATTAGCACAGTAGTGTCTAGGAAATGGACCGCTTGTGTGGATTGGTCTAGGCTGAGGTTGATGGTGGGATGGAAATTGGAGATTTTATTTTTGTTTGTCAAAAATAAAACTCATTTGAGGTTGAAAAATGTATGCTTTGTTCTTTGTATATGGAAGCATAAGATCCCCTTTTATTATAGTGGAAATAAAGTGAGATTTGAACAAAGATCCAACAGATGAAAAATCAGTTGCATTTTGTAGCTTGCCTCAGGGTGTTTGAGCATCTATTCTGGGTTTCATATTAAAGCAGGTTTCCATCCAGAGATCAGATACAATAATTGCTACAGCCTCCAAAATCACACTGCTACTATTTCTTGACTTTAAATCTATGCCAGGGGTTGCTCTAGCCCCACATATTGTTTATAGGGCAGCAATGTATAAACATTCAGTAAGCAGAGAAAAATGGCCCATCTGGCACTTTGTGGACTGTTCCTCTAAACTGTGCCAGTTACGAGCACACTTGGAAATCCATTTGACTTCAGCTTGGTGTTTTTTGGAATCTTTCAAACATATTTTTAGTTGCAGTTAATGGGACCAGGATAGTCCATTAAAAAGTGCATAATCTTCATAGAAGTAAACAGGCATATTTATGGTACAAACTTAAGAAACTGTAGGTTGCACGCTCTTTTTCAGATCAGCTTCTTGTGTGCATATCAAAGGCTTTGGTGTCCCGTGTCAGAGCCTTCACTGTCCCACACTCAGAGCACCATATCCCACCCCTCAACACAATAACTCATCCTTGATAAGCCTGTGGGCTCAAAGAAATGCTGTTAAATGACATGAGGCATTTCCTTTAGAGCAGGGGTAGGCAACCTATGGCACAGGTGCCGAAGGCGGCACATGAGCTGATTTTCAGTGGCACTCACACTGCCTGGGTCCTGGCCACTGGTCCGGGAGGCTCTGCATTTTATTTAATTTTAAATGAAGCTTCTTAAACATTTTAAAAACCTTATTTACTTTACATACAACAGTAGTTTAGTATCAGAGGGGTAGCCGTGTTAGTCTGGATCTGTAAAAGCAGCAAAGAATCCTGTGGCACCTTATAGACTAACAGACGTTTTAGAGCATGAGCTTTCGTGGGTGAATACCCACTTCCTCGGATGCAAGTAGTGGAAATTTCCAGGGGCAGGTATATATATGCAAGCAAGAAGCAAGCTAGAGATAACGAGGTTAGTTCAATCAGGGAGGATGAGGCCCTATTCTAGCAGTTGAGGTGTGAAAACCAAAGGAGGAAACCTTGGTTTTCACACCTCAACTGCTAGAACAGGGCCTCATCCTCCCTGATTGAACTAACCTCGTTATCTCTAGCTTGCTTCTTGCTTGCATATATATACCTGCCCCTGGAAATTTCCACTACTTGCATCCGAGGAAGTGGGTATTCACCCACGAAAGCTCATGCTCTAAAACGTCTGTTAGTCTATAAGGTGCCACAGGATTCTTTGCTGCTTTTAACAGTAGTTTAGTTATATATTATAGACTTATAGAAAGAGTCCTTCTAAAAACGTTAAAATGCATTACTGGCATGCAAAACCGTAAATCAGAGTGAATAAATGAAGACTCGGCACACCACTTTAGAGTATGTTTCTCCAAAGCTTAGTTGCCATCAGTCTGCAAAGTGAGAGCTGAGAATGACAATCAAACCTGGATCTCCACATGACAGGGCAAAGATGTTGCATTTATCACAATGTTTTTATTTCCATATGAAATGGTCACAAATATTTCCACACACACACCAGCAAATGGTTCCATCTAATGCAGTCCATAAGCTCTGTTGAAACTGTTTTGACTTAATAATAATAAAATACTCAAAAAATGCGGGAAAAAAATTAGTGAAAACAGAAAAACAATTTTTGTCAAAACTTTGCACAGGAAAGAACACAATTTGCAAACCAGTTCTGTGTAGGAATAAATGTATTCCTCATAATGTTAGGATTTGGCCACACAGTGTTGTTGCTAAGTCCCTGAATGAAATGTTGAACATTTACCCCTAAATCTCATTATTTTCCCATCTGAAAGATGCAGCATTTCCCAGTACAGTCTCAAGATGCAGGGTCAAATCGATAGGTACATGTTAGTGCAAGTCTTTAGCGTTTTCTCTTTATTTTGGTCCAGGAATGAGGGTATTGAAGTGGTCCAAAGTAACCACAGAAATTTCCATGCGCTTACTTTAACAATCAGTGTGATGTCTAGCATTATCATTCTGTAATGCAGCATTAACACTGCACAGCATTGAAACTGTATTTCTTGATTTGATTGCTTGCTACATTGCTAACCACTGAGCAGTGTGCTAAAAAAAGCGGCCATATTTTTCACAGGGAAGGTTCAGTTTGGACAGTAGCCAACCCAGGAAACCAGTCAGAATGTTGCAAATAAGATTTGCTAGTCACTTCAAGATTCAGGCTTCCCTAAAATGTTCTTTAGTGCATTAATTTCAATACAAGAAAAACCCTTATGTGTTTCTTTTTGCTTACTCATGAAAAGGACACATTTCAGTTGTCAGCATGGTTTGCACTAAAAGCATCACCTACGTTAAGCACTAGTATGTTGTATCTAGTTATCCTAGAGTTCTAATACATTTGTTCCTTTACTTACAACAATTGCATAGGTTTCTAAAAGACTTTCAATACTGAATGAAGAATAAAGAAATATAAACAACCTTTTTTGTCAGCCAAAAATTTTACATAGTAAAATATAACTGAATTTATCTTGTGTCTTTCTTGCAGTTATCTCAATATGCTTTACAGAGGTGGGTGATAGCATAGTTTCATTGTGCAAATGGGGAAAGTAAGTCATGGGCAGGCGAACTGCCTTGCTTGAAGTCATATAGAGAGTCAGTCCCCTGCTCTAACCACCAGCTTACACTTCATGTAATAACAGTGGCATATAAAGAGGTTAGTTATTACAAGAATTTAATGTACTTCAGAGATAGAAGGTGTGATGCATGGCCAGAAAGGGTTAAACATCCTGCAGGATGAATGACTCAAATTCAACCCTTAAAGACATATGGGAAGATAATGTTTGTGTTTTTGTGTATTTACATATATATGGGTAGTGGTCAACAATGTAATCAACAGTCCCTGTCTATGCTGTATTCTGATAATTCAGAGATCAAAAGAATGTCCTAGCATTTAAATTAATTGTAAACATGGGATATCCTCTCTTTGAAATGTATAGCAAATCATCTGTGAATGATGGCAACACAGGCCAGTGCCTTATGCTAATCTGTGTGAATAATTAACAACCATGCTTAGGAAATGAGGGCCTATTGTTCCCTGAGGGACTCCAGCTTGTCAAAGAAGGCCTGAAATTGTATAAAAGATCCTTGGTCCCAATCCTTGCTACCTCAGATCTGCTTAAGCTTCATCAGAGGAAGTTTGAGTCACAAGACTGAGGTCCCAGTTCAGCTGGAAACACCCTGAATATGATATAGGACATTGGATTATAATTTATGGACTAAATTCTAAAAGAACTCTTTGCAACTACAAAACTCACCATCTCTGCTACGTATCTGAACCTCAATAATTGAACTCATGTCTGTATGTATATTGATCTTTTAACCATACCCTCTCTCTTTTGTTTTTTAATAAATTTTAGTTTAGTTAATAAGAATTGGCTCTGTGTGTGTATTTGGGTAAGACCTGGAATATTCATTAGCCTGGGAGATAATGTGTCTGATCCTCTGGGGTTAGTAGAACCTTTTCTTTTATATTATGAAATAAGATTTTCAGAAATCTTCATCATATTTGACTTGGGTAGCTGGATGGAGGCATGAGGCTGAGTTACTTTAAGGGACTCTGTTGTTGGCTTCTGGGCAACTAGTAAGATAATAAAGAAGCTGTTTTGTTCTGGCTTGGTAAATCAGTTCACTCTAACTGAGTAACCTCAGCTGGCCCCCACTGGGATCAGGTCACAGAAGGTTAAGTAGTTATATCCTTAGCTGTACTGTCAGAATATGCAATAAGGTAGGTGCTATGTAAAGCAGGTGGAATCATTCATTGCAAATTACTGTTTGTATTTTTCCATCAGCTCTAATGCTATGCTGCATCCACAACTACTTCAGCAGAGCTAAACTGCCTCCTTAGAATAATGAGTCTGATCTCACATGAGTTTTACACTAATTTGACTCCTTTGGCCTTGTAATTATTCCTGATTTACTCTGAGTGAAAGTGAGAGCAGGCTCATGAAGTGGGAGTCAAACTTTTCCTGCTCTGTAGCAGAAAAAGTATCCAAAATGTTTTGGCCTCTGCACAACCAAAAACATCCTCTGTAACTGCTGACCCAGGAGTATTGCCATCCTTAGAGAAACATCTGAACCTATGAGATTTGTTACTGTCAGAAACTTCTTTCCTAAATGCCCAGTCATATATATTTGTTCAATATATATCTTACTGAATTTAATTGATGTCCACTGTTGGCACAAAGTGATGCAAACGCCCTCACCAATCTCCAACTGAAAACAAGGGGACACACTTTGGCTGTAATTAAAATACTTGTCTGTTTGTTCCACCTAGTGTGGCCCAACAGTTCCAATCCTAACAGACTTGCTTTGGTAATTGCCTCCAGGGAGATGCACCAGATGTGAACTCCTTTCAAATACAATGCATTCAGAGTCTGATGCAGAGCCCATTGAAGCCAATGGAAAGATTACAATTAATTTCAGTGGACTTTGAAAGAGGTAGTCAAAGAGCAAATAAGATGAGTTATTGATCTCAGTTTCAACATTCCTCGGTTAAAATATAGTTTTCAACTCAATAGCAGCCTTATCCTCCTATCTATATTAGGAAATCACTAATGGACTGTAGTGAGGCAGAGTAGCCTCCCTCCGCACTCATGTGCAAGGGACCACTACTGCTGAAAGTACCAGGGCAGGACAGGAAATATAAAAGGAGAGCCCTGGAACTCAACTGGTGCTGAACCATTGGAGGGACCAGACATCTCTTCCAGGAAGCTGAGCGCTCTGCAGGAATCAGGATCCCAGACCAGCCCCCGAGCGGAGCAGTGCTCTGCTGACCAAGGAGACCAGAGGCTCTGAGGAGGACACTGCCCCACTATGAATCAGCCCCGCTGAGCCCAGTGTCAGTGGAGCCATGCTGCCTGAGTAGGGTAGAAAGTAGCACAGGGGAACCAAACATTGATCTGGTTGTGCTGCCGGAAAGCGAGGCACCATGGTTCATTGGTTTTCCCCCCAACCCAGTGGCAGGACCACCTGCACTTTGAGAGCCTTAGGCCAGGACCCAGTGGAGTAGGGTGGGCCCAGATCCCCCTCCCTCTGCTGCCAGCTCCACCCCTGAGGTTGGCATCCTACGCACCCGAGGCCAAAGAGCCTCATCATAGACTATTTATTGTTGTCTGCCCCAGCCCAGGAGGCTCTGGGCTAAAGACTGTTTGCGTTCTGCTCCGAACAGAGGGCTAGAGCATCCTGTAGATTGTTAATTGCTGTTTGCCCCCTCCAGGAGGCTGTGGGTCATAGACTACTTGTTGCTCTGCCCTCGGCAGTGGCCCAGTTTGACTACTGTTGCCTACTACAATGAGGCGGAGTGGCCTCCCTCCTCACTCAAAACAGAGGGACCACAACATGGATCAACCAGAAAGACAGTGGGATTTGGATGACTGTTTTGATAAGAGATTAAATAAGTGTGTGTCCAAGTTGGACCCAATCCAAGAGATTTGTTATAAAAGGAATAGTGAAGAAAAATGCCTATAGATTAATCTGCTCATTTAAATACGTGACATACATAACATGGCATTTAATATTGTATTTCTTAATCCTGGTGCACTTATCAGACATTTTACAACATTATATTGCTTAGCCATTTATTTATTTATTTACTATTTATTTATGCATTTATTCTTAGTTATTTATGGACAGTGATGGATTGACTTCAGATGTTCAAATCTCCTTTGCATTAAAGGAAAAATAGCATAACTATCTATTTTTAAAGTTGCAATGAATAATGACTATGCAAACTTTCCTAATTTCATATGCATAGACAAAATATTATCTAAATAAAGATTTATGGTGCTTTCTCAAAATGATGTATTCTGTATTCCATATATGCAAATAGAATACTGTGACTAAAACTCAGAATCAAAGAGACACCAAATCAGCACAGAGTTTAAGCTGCACACACATTTGGGACAGGTATTCAAAAGCTTCAGTTGTGCAAAATCAACATGCAGTAACTGCCCCTAATTTTCAGGGGCAGTTAACACCAATCAGTGCACAATCTGGTAAATTGCACAGGTAAATATCCAGAAGTGACAATTTGTGTGCACAAGTACTCACCATGCATGTACAGCTGTGTAAAATGAACAGAAAACATGTATGTTATTGTGCATTAATTTAGAGCCAGTAATTGTGGACCTGAAGTTTTAGAAAATTTGGCCCTTGGTACTTTATTAGAGTCTAAGAGCCAGAAAGTGTTTTGTGGATGTTATCAGCGGTGGAATTTGTGGAACAGGCAAGTTTTCAATAGAGATATGAAGGAGAAGAAGGACGGTACTTGGAATACGGTTAATCAACAGTGAATTCCAAGAGTAAGGAGCAGCACAAAGTCAGGAGTAAGAGGAGACAATGGGACCAGGAAGGAGAGAAACTTGGGCAGACATTCAATGACATTTTGCTGATGGAGGCTGGTGACATCTGAAATTGGCCAGGCAGAACTAAAAGGCAAAGCTGTGTTCTATGGCAAGTTAAGATCATATTAGATCTGAGTCTAACTAGCATAGCAAATCCCACCCTGAGGAGCTTTCCATACATTATGTATGTTTGTTGCCAAATGTTTTGCTTCAAGACATAATCACTCTGATTATGGATCCTGTAGTGTGTTTGCAGAGCCAGGGTTATACTGTAGCTGCCAAAAGCACAAGTAGTTTAATAACTAGCAACATAGTTTGGGCCCTATAGATATCTGCATTTCAGAAAACAATGGAGTATTGAGAAGTAAATGGCAACAATTAAGGAAAACAAATACTTGTGGTTTCTATATTTCTTAACCATGCAAGAACAGAGGCTGTGAGTCAATTTGCACAATCCACACAAAGAAAAGGAAATAGTTATAAAAGAGGCAAAAACAAAAGTGCTGTGTCTTAATCTCTAAACGGCAGAGATCTCTCTCTCTCTCATGGATCTTTCCTCTTTTATTGCCTCCTTGTTTCTTCTACTCATCTAACACTGCGCTTCTCTTGGTTGTCCCATACCATCTCACCGCATTTCTGCTAAGTCGTCTGCTTTTCAGTCATCCGCCACAACTGCTCTGTATCTCTTCCCCCTCATTGAGTATCCATTCCCGTTCAAATATTAGCTGAAACCTTGTTTTCTCCCTCACATATGCCTCTTCCTTATTTCATTCTGCATTGGTAGAGTCAGAATTGTATCAAAGACACGATACAAAAGAAAGCTGTATTGTAATTTATTGTGATAACTTTCTGTATACTCCGTATAAGAGTGTCTACAGACAAAATTGCACCTGTGTGGGGTTGACCTCACCTAGTGTACCACATGGTAAAACTAAAATGCCTTGTCTTCACTCTGTTTTTATCTGAGGATAGCTCACACACATTAGTTAGCCCAAAATAATAATAATAATAATAAAATACACCTTTTTTTGACAATGATGACAAGGCTTTTGTCTCCCTTAGCTGAGGATTTTTCAAAATGCGAATTAAACTTCCACTGTCCTGATTAAAGTGCCAAAACAGAAAAACGATGTCATTGTGATCATTTTAAAGAAACCATAATTCCGTAACAATTATAATATAGCATCTGATATCAGATATGATTTTTCAGTGAGTGGTATTTCTAAGATATAGGAAAGGTCATAGTGGGTCAGACCAATAGCCTATCTTCCAATAGGGCCAGATGCTTCAAAGGGAATGACCAGAACAGGGCAATTTATTGAAAGATCCATCCCCTGTTGTACAGTCCCGGATTCTGGCAGTCAGAGACACCCAGAGCATGAGGTTGCCTTCCTGACCATCTGGTTAATAGCCATGGACCTATTCTACATGAATTTACCTAATTCTTTTTTGAAGCCAGTTATACTTTTGGCCTTCACAACATCCCCTGGCAACAAGTTCCACAGGTTGACTGTGCGTTATGTGAAGAAATACTTCTTTATGCTTATTTTAAACCTGCTGTCTATTAATTTCATTGGGTGAGCCCTGGTTCTTGTATCATGTGAAGGGTAAATAACACTTCCTTATTCACTTTCTCCACACCAGTCATGATTTTATAGACCTTTATCATATCCCCCCTTATTTGTCTTTTTTTCTAATCTGAACAGTCCCAGTCTTTTTAAAGTCTCATTATATGGAAGCTGTTCCATACCCCTCCTCATTTTGGTTGCCCTTTTCTACTTCTAATATATCTTTTTTGAGATGGGATGACCACAACTGCATGTAGTACTCAAGGGTGGGCGAACTGTGGATTTATATAGTGACTTTCCTAATGGTCCTTAACATTCTGTTAGCTGTTTTGACTGCCGCTGCACAGGGAGCAGTTGTTTCAGGGAACTTATCCACAATGACTCCAAGATCTCTTTCTTGAGTGGTAACAGCTAATTTAGATCCCATTATTTTGTACGTATAGTTATCATTATGTTTTCCAATCTACATTACTTTGCACTTATCAACATTGAATTTTATTTGCCATTTTCCTATCCAGTCACCCAATTTAGTGAGATCCTTTTGTAACTCTTTGCAGTCAGCTTTGGATTTAACTATCTTCAGTAAATTTGTATTGTCAGTAAACTTTCCCACCTCCCTGTTTACCTCCTTTTCCAGCTTGTGTATGTTTCATTATATTGCTGTTGGAAAATTCAGACCAGAAATGGACCAAATCCTGAAGCTGGGATCCTCTTGATCCTGGTATCAGGGACTGTGGGTCTTAAACCCTGATCCACAGGGCTCTTTGTAGCGAGCAGATTTCAACCTGCCACCCAGGGACCTGCTCTACTTTTAGCAGAATAGCAGATAGAGGACCCCATTCTGGGAGCTGATTGGCAGAACATGGGTTCCTGACTGGTCCACAACCCCTATTTAAGCCCAGCACAGGAACAGGAAGTCATCCATACAACAGGGATCCACTTTGCTCTGGACTGTGTGCCTTCCAACCCCGCCTTGACTTCCTGGTATCCCAACCTGGCCTGACTCTGGTTATCGATCCATGGTTCTGCTGCTTCTGTTCCTGGTAACCTGACCCTGCCTGCCTCCTGACACTTGACACTCAGTTTATCCTCTGGCCTGTCTTGGACTCTGGCCTCCTGAAATCTGACCTGACCAGACTCCTGCTCTGATAACTAGATCAGACTGCCTACATCTTTGTTGTGACACCTGGGCTGCTCTGGGAACTGGAGAAGCCCCCCGGGGTAACTTAAGCCTGGTCTACACTGAAAAGTTATATTAGCAAAAAACCATCCCTGACTGATGTAGTTATGCTGACATAATCCCCAGTTCAGATGCATCTATGTTGATATAAGAGGGCATCCATTGACATAGCTAATTTTGGTCAGGGAGATGGTGTTCCTGCACTGACATAAAAACACTTCTGTAGGTGTAGGCTGTCTACACTACAGGGGTATGCTGACATAGCTATGCTAGTAAAGCCTCCCTAGGATAGATAGACCTATAGACAGCCTCTGCCTAGAATCTTCACCCATGTGGCCCCACCGCTGATATGTTCCCCACTTCCCTTAGCCACACCACTGGCTTGCCCCCTATGCCAGTTCTGGGGCTTGTTAGTAGCCCCTTTATATTGCTCTAGCTCTCTTATCCAGAGAAAATGGGGGGCCCAAATCTCACCCCTGGGGGACAGATATAGGGTCTTCAGGATTGTACTATTCCTAGAGACTCTTATGGTGCCTTCTGATGTCAGATAACTGTGGCTTTAATAATCTAGGTTGTCTAACAAGATTGGACCCTTTGAAGTATGGATGTTTTGCCATTAACTTCAATAGGAGTAAGATAGGATCCTTCTCATTTCAAATCTCCTCATGCCTCTGATAATTTGTATTGCTCTTTTCTAGTCTTGTTTTGTCTTTTTTGAGACAAGATGACATTTAGTACTGAAGAAGGGTGTACCACTGATTGCTACATTTTCCATACTACTCTTCATCCTCTTCTTAATCGAGCCTAACATGTTGTTCCCTTCTTTGACAACCATAGTATATTGAGTCTTCAGTGAGCTATCTACAAAGTTGCCTCGATCTTTTTTCAGAGACGTGACAACAAATTCAGAACCCACCTGTGCATGGAGATAACTTAAATTGTTCTTTCATACCAAATGCATTGCTCAGAGCCTGTATTGTTTTACACAGCACTGACATTTCAAGTTGGCTCAACTTGTTCTGATATTATTCTATAATTTGGGCTATATTATATACATGTTTCAGACAGGTAAAATTCTGCTCTTCCTAGATGAAATGACCCATATAATCAGCAATAGGAGGAAAAAATCCCATACAAAAATATTTTAAAGGATTTTTTTAAATTGATATATTATTTGAAAGAAACACTGTCAGAAACTGAGGTTTTATTAACGTGAATTGAAAAATAATAAATCTTATGATATTCTTTTAATTCAACTCACTTATGCTTTTAAAAGGTTACAGGGATGTTATAGTTACCATATAACTATTTCCCCCCTATTCAGGGGAGCAAATATAGTTTATTACCCAAGAGTAATATGCGATGTGATGATTCATTTCATCTACTGCTTTCTTTGTCATCTTGGAAAGCAGTATTCATTTTTCTGGCATGAGCGCAATTTACAAATTCATCCCATCTCCCCTGAGATTCAGATATCCTCATTAGCATATACTTTGAGATAGAAGATAATGAGCTGCAGGTACAAATGGCTGATTAACTCTTCAGGCACTCTTCCAGCCTCTGTGATAGGAGACAAGATTGACACTATAAGGTCTGTCAGTCACAAACTGATTAACAGAAAAGAATAATAAAATAGCTTTGATGTGGGGTTCTGCACACATTCAGGGACATGAGTACCTAGGCAGGCAGCAGCCTATAGGTAGAATTCTAGCTAGAACAAATCTTTGCCACCTGAATCATGAGATCTATCTTCCTTTGCATTGCACCTTTTATGTTTTGTTTTGTTGCAGTGAGTTGCCAGTATCACAAATGTACTGTACATCTGTTGCCTGCTGGCAACTTGGGTAATAAATATTCAGCAAGCCATAGCTGTCAGATCATGCTGTCAACATGAATTGGGTGTTTTCACTCTATCTAGTGGGTATCACTCTCCTAACATATGTTGCTATATAAATGGGCAAAGGTATCAGTCAAGCCTGTCCTGGCTTTCTTGTTTAATCCAGTGTTAGAATGTATAGACTGTCTGTTACTGTAAGTGTCAAAGCTTTTTCATAAACTGGGCTGAAGCAAGTAGCACTGAAAGCAGAAGGAGAATAAACACATAGAAAAGAGTGGAACAATACAATCCGAAAGTTTGTTGGGAATTAAAGCTGTAGCATCCCAAAAGGAAAGACTCACACCCTGAAAGCGGAGGAAAGCTGTTTTTACACAGGTGACGTTTTAATTTTTAGCCTAGTCTTATTTTTTTTAATGGTTGTGTCCTGCTGGCCAATGAGACACATAACCCCTCTAAGGATTTGCTTTCCTTGTGAATTTCCATTTCTGCTGCTAATGATTAGTAGCATCAGAAGTAAAAGCTCATGAAGAACAGAATATTGACATTTTGTCTGATGTCTGTTGTTTGTCTTTCATAACAGCGACAGCCAAGCAGTGACACAGTTTAACTGTTTGGTCCAAACCATTTGGAACATATATGATAATCACAGTGTGCTCAGGAGATGACCTTTAAGTTCTGCATTTAAAAAAAAAAATCTTTTGCAGAGGAGACTCCCTATTGTACATACACAAGACTGTGACCATTGAAGTTCTTAGACATGCAGATGGTGCTGTTCTCCAAGGACGTGAGTAGTAAATTCTGTAAATGGATTAATGGATTTTAAGGCTAGAAAGGGCCATTATAATTATCTAGTCTGGCCTCCTTCTTAACAGAGGCCATAGCATTTCACCTAGCAATTCCTGTATCTGGATTTAAAAACTTCAAGTGATGAAAAAGCCTCCACTTCCCTTAGTTTTCCTCACTGTTAAAAGATTTGCTCCTTATTTCCAGCCCATATTTGTCTAGTGTCCACTTCCAGATGTTGTATCTTGTTTATGCTACATTAAAAAAATAAACCTTTATTGGAAATCTCTTTCCAGTGAGCTACTCAGGCCATGATCAAGTCATTTTGTTTAACTTTCTCTTTGATAAACTAAACAGATTGAGCTTTAAGTCTCTTACTCTGAGAGGTTTCCCAGATCTCAAATCATTCCTAGGGCTTCTACCAGAAATAACCCTTTTCATTATCTCAACATCCTTTTGAAAGTGTGGACACTAAATTAGACACAGTTTGCTAGGAATGGTGTCACCATTGCCACTTACAGTGGTGAAGCTAACAGCAGGGCAGAAAGGGTGAATGTTCGCACTCATGGCCTTTAGGTGTATGTGTGGCACCTTTTTAAGCATTTGACATACAGAGGCCACTCTACACATATGCAAGCTACGCTGTTGGCTGCCTGTGGCAAGCTGGGGTGTGTGCTAACCACCCTGCCTTAGTCTTCCTGTCCCCCATGTCCTAGCCCATCTGCCAGCTGGGGTCTTGCCTTTCCATGTAACTCCCATACCATCTGACCCCTGAGGCCCCAGGGTCTTCCCTCTTCTCCAGTCCTCCTACTGCACAGGGTCTTGCCCCCCGACCCTATCTGCCCCAAAGTCCTGCCCCCCAATGCCAATAGCCTCCTTCTCTTGTGTCCTGCCTCATCTGCACATGTCCTATCCCCCACCCAATCTACCTCATGGGCTGCCCCTGTTTTCCTAGCCCCCCATCCATCTGCCCCCTTATCCTAGTCCCCCCCAATGCTATTTCTCCACCACAGCTTCATGAACCCCACCACGTCTGTGCCCTTGTCTCCCTCACTCCAGGACCTGGCCCCCACCCCAATTCTCTGTCCAGACTCCAATCCCACATATTCCACCCAGGTATTACATGTCCCCAATTCCCCAGCCTCATGTCAGAGACCTCCCCGCACCCTGCAAGCTGGCCCACTGCAGCTCCTCCTTGCACCCTATAGTGCCCTTCAGACTGACACCCAGAGGAGTTCACTTGGGATGAGAGGGGTGAGAGCCCAACTGAAGGGAATGCAGATGGAACCCCACATTCTGAATTTCAGCACATGGCACTGTTGGGGATCCCTAATGTGGGGCTGGGCAGGGGGCTGCGGGCTCCTCAGGGTGGATGACCCTAGTGGAGGTTTTTCCAGGGAAGCTTGTGTATGGAGAATGCAGCTATATTTCCCGCTCTGTCACCTCAAAAGGGGATCAGCATGAAGGAGGGAAGTCAGATAAGCTGAGTGCATTCAAACAACATGTGATTTAATACTGCCAGTTCCAAGGTCATACATCTAGGAACAAAGAATGCAGGCAGGATGGCGGACTTTATCCTGGAAAATAGTGACTATGAAAAGGATTTATGGGTCATGGTGGATTAACCAACTAAACCTGAGCTCCCAGTATGTTGCTGTGACTAAGTGGGTGTACACGAGTCTTGGGTGCATAAACTGGAATATCCAGTCGAAGTACAGAGGGGATATAACGGCTGTATGTCGCCAGAGGCAGAGCCAGGTTTTGCAGCCAGTGTAGATAATGGGTCATTGGTGGTGCTACCCTCAATCATAATGATGGGCTTGCTAATTTCACATCTTTTCCTTCCTGTAGCAGGGTGGCTTGCCAATTTTTAAGAGCCACAGGGCTGGGCCCAGCGAACCCTAGTTACTAAAGAGGCACACCTGAGCAGAGATCAGCTGAGTCTCTATAAAGAGTAGCAGGAAGCAGAAGGGGGTAGGGCAAGTGCTAGAAAATGGTATGATCTGTCTAGAAAGGAAGGAACTACAGATGTTGCAAGAGACGGGAGGCCTGGAGTAGCCTTGGATGAAAAACCCTAAGGTGGAGACTGAGGCCAGCAGGGTAATTGCCTAATGTTCTTATTAGCATTTTGCTTTGTTCTTTGAAACCCTTCTGGAAGGGCTGGCAAAACTGATCTGTGTGGAATTTAGTTAGGGAGCTAAGTGGGGAGAGATTGATGGTGGGGGTCTACAGAGTGACCTCTGGGCATGGGGGGATGTGCTGGAGGAGGCCACGCTCACCACTGTTGTCTGCAGTAGGTTAATTTCTTAGTGTAGGCAAAGGTTTCAAAGAACAAGCAGGCAAGAGTTACATGCCCCCAATATTTTAAACTACATGTTTCTCAGAGCAGCGACCCAACTTGCCAAGTTTCTGATTTGGAGCTGTTGATAATGTGCCTTGCTGCTATAACAGTGTGCATGATAGTTCTAATGATTAAATCTGTATCACTTTGACACATGCATATTTTAATTGTATATTTTTTAGCATTAAAAACAGATGACTTGGGAAAATACTTCACTAAGGACTGTCTTTGGGTGGTGAGCTGAGGAAGAAAATACATAATGGTATGTATTTGCCAGCTTAGAATTGAAAAAGTGGAAGTCATCTGAGAATATTGCACTAGATGAAGCCTCATACTCTACAAAGCTCAAGTGCACAAAAGGTAAGTCAGGAAAATCTCACTTTCCAAATGAATCCAAATCTTCAAGCATGTGTGAATTTAATACACTATAGTAGTTGCTTATAGGACCATTTGTGGATCTCTACAGTGCAAGCGTCCCCATGCTAATGTGCCTTTACATTGTCCTAAATAACCTGTGAGGATCAGTTTCTCTCCAGCCCCAGTCAGACCTTTGTAGCTATGATGAGTACCTGTCCTGTAGAAACTGAATTGAGACCACTAAACTCAAAACAGCCATCACAGAGAAACACTTTTTGGTTATTTGTGACCCACAATAGATTCAAACCAATGACCTAGGAGTAATAGGGACTTTCTTCTATTAGAAAACCTCTTAGTCACCTAGTCCCTGTCAAATTTGCTTTTTGTGGAAACTGATGAAATCAGAATCTCTCATTATGCTTTACTCAGGTCTAGGAAACCTTGCCAGTTTTGGTCATAAAGATAAAGTTTATTGAATCACATGAATGACAATATGGGCAGTGCTGATCTCAGAAGTTAGAGCTAAACCTATGGTTGGCATTTAAAATAATAAAAGAACATGGGAAATATTTGAATAATCTTCTCTATTTTCTCATGGTACCGTGGTGTTTGACAGAAAGCTCAACTTTACCTGGGAGTGGGTGGAATGATCAAGTGGCCTGGATCTACAGCACTTTATTCTAGCACCTGGGATATAGACATGCTGTGCGCACACTACATGGTAACTTCGACCCTGTGTGTGTGTGTGTGTGTGATTGTTATTAATTCATTGGAAATGTCAGTCTACAGGGGTAGTGGAGGAGTTAATTTGATCCAAATACTAGAACTATGAGACAGGCAAAACTATGAGATTTAGCAACTCTGTTATCTTCTTGCATATTGTTGCAGGCTAGTTTCAGTTAATATGCAAACTGCTATCAGTTACTAGTATCCACTGAGATTTGACTAAGCCTGAACAATAATTAAAAATGTATAATGAGGGAGTCCAGAAGGACATGCATTTGCAGCTACGAGGCATTGAAACAACACTTCACCTATTAATATTCACACTACAATTGGAGGGGAGGAAGGGGCGGCACAGGGAATCAAAGGCAAACCTGAAAAATCCCTTGAATATTTATTCCAATATAAAAATGTAGCCTAATGAAGTAAAGAGAGAATCAGAAAAGTGTAAAAATACCATCTTATCCAACAGATCTTCTCCTTGTATTTCTCCCACACCATATCTGCTTAATGACCAAAAATGTGTTGCTACTCCCCCCCAACCCCCGCGTTTAACATAAAACTATGTGGATAGGTTGGATTCTTCTGGCTCTGGCACCTTTAGCAGAATTTTAACTAAGTTTCAGTTGAAAAAATCTTTAGCTTGATGTGTTTTCCTGAAGAGCATCATAACTAGCCCTGTGTTGGGCGAGAGTTCTTAGTGACACACGAGCCAGGAGGAGGACAGCTTTATTTTCAGATTGTTTGCAGTATTCACAGTGGGAAACCCATTTTTCTGCTGATCACGGGCCAGATTCTGCCACTAGTACGCAAACTGAGCAATACTTTATCCCGTGATAAATCCCACTGAAGTCAATGGGAGGGGATCCTTAAGGCATTCCGAAGTATAACTCATACAGTGCATATTCTCTATTTTGTTTATATTTTCATGTCTACAAAGCTATGGTTAACATTACTGATGTGAATGAGACTTCTGCAGCATAAGGTGCTATGCAATGTAAGGGTGACAGAATCTGACTGGGTGATCTAATGCTTTCCTTTAGATTGCTGTCTCCTTTCAAGATGTGATCTGATATCTCAGTGGTCCTCAAACTTTTGTGTTGGTGACCCCTTTCACACAGCAAGCCTCTGAGTGCGACCCCCCCCCCCACCTTCAAGCTTTTTTTTTTATGTTTAACACTATTATAAATGATGGAGGGTGAAGAGGGGGGTGGAGGCTGACTGTTTGTGACTCCCCATGTAATAACCTTGTGACCCCTTAGGGTCACGACCCCCAGTTAGAACTCCTGTGATATCTCACTCCCAATACTAGCCTGGTTGTCTCATCTAGTGCTTAGGTATCATGATAGATTAGACAGGTGTGCTGAAGGTTTATGACCATATATTCTCCACTTCTGCATACACTGTACCATTACCATAACTGCTGCACACCACAGACTGTGTGCTACAACCTTACCTCTGCCTCCCTTTTGCCTTCTGCGTGCACACACATTCATCAGATTATTCTGTCCCCACTGTCCATGTACAGTGTAGTAGTTGGTTATGTTGAGAGATGGTAATTTGGTAAAGGGTTGCATGCAGAAGGATGACCTCCTTAGAGGGAGGACAGAGCTATTGTTGTAGTGCAGAGCTGGGCAAACTGGCCCGCGGGTTCGTCCTGCCCGGCCTTGCAGCTCCCAGCCGGGGAGGCTAGATGGTGGCCCCTCCCCTGCTGTGTCCCCCACCCCCGTCCGCCGCAGCCTCAGCTCAGCGTGCCTCCAGCACTCTGGGCGGTGGGGCTGTGAGCTCCTGCTGGGCAGCGTGGTGCTGTGGCTGCTGCTCTAAGCGGCATGGTAAGGGGGCAGGGAGCAGGGGGTTGGATAAGGGGCAGGGCGTCCTGAGGGGCAGTCAGGGGACAGGAAGCAGTTGGATGGGCTGGAGGTTGGTGGGGGCAGTCAGGGGACAGGGAATGGGGGGGTTGGATAGGCATGGGAGTCCCGGGGTGGGGCCTGTCAGGGGGCAGGGGTGTGGATAGGCATTAGGGCAGTCAGGGGACAGGAAGCGGGGGGGTTGGATAGGGGGTGAGGTTCCAGGGGGCGGTTAGGAGCAGGGGTCCCGGGAGGGGGAGGTCAGGGGACAAGGAGCAGGGGGGGTTGGATGGGTCAGGGGTTCTGAGCGGGGCAGTCAGGGGGCAGGAAGTGGGAAGGGGTAGATAGGGGTCAGGGGCCAGACTGTTTGGGGAGGCACAACCTTCCCAACCCACCCCTCCATACAGTTTTGGAACCCCACTTTGGCACTTAGGCCACAAAGTTTGCTCATCCCTGTTGCCGTGAGTGGTAGTTGCTGTGTGTGGTAATGGTAAAGAATGTGCCTGTGGTATGTATTGGTAGGTAGCTTAACTTTTCTTTGCTTTTGCAGATTTGTGGCAGGTATAGTGTGTGAGCAACACTAACTGCTTCATAATGAAGTACTTCTAGTGAATTAATAGGTTTTTTTTTTAAATGTTAATGAGGGGCAAAGACGTGGACCTGCGAGAGAGAGAGGTGCAGCAAATTGTACTCTCAAAATAATGAGTAAATACACTGATGCATAAGACTCCTCTGTGTACTTGCCATCACAGCCAGTGTGTTTTCTGTTGAAGATGGGACTTGGACTGCCATAGGGGCAATAGAAAATGCCACCACTAACTGTAACAGATACTCAAAGTTAAGGCTAAAAAATCCACCAGAACGTGTGGGGAAACTAGTATTTAACACCACAAGTCCCATTTTAATGAGATACACACCTGCATGAAGGTGGCCAGGGACTGCAGCAACATGCACACTAGGCCATATTTTTGCTATCTGGAGGGAGCTTCTTCACTCAGGAGCACATTTAATGAGAGTGAAGACCAAGGGCTTTCCTCAGCCTGTTCCCAAGGGAGAGGCAACTGGTAAACAAAGGCCAACTTGCTTTACTGCAGGAGTGAAGAATTACAGTGAAATAACAGATTTAACCGAAGTGCCAAGTAAGGACTCCGGTCCTCCTGAGTACAATAGTCTGCTTCATTGGCCCTTGATCAGAGAACTGCTAGCCTGTTGCTTCCTTAGCATGAGGGGGGAAGAGAGAGAGAGAGAAAACACTTTCTCCTACCTTCAGAGCCCCCTTTTTGCTATATTCCTGCTCTAATGTGCCCTACCTGGGAACATTTTCCAGCTGGCAGGTTAAGCAGTTTTTCTGGGGTAGAGCAGGCCCTCTGCCTGGTAGCCTTATTGGGCAGTTAAACTTCTTCCTCATTAGCAGGGGATATGTATTCCTCACCATTCTGTGCAAATGTGCTCCTTAGGGTGTGGTTTCAGCAGAGTGTGAGTAATCTCCTCTTAATCAATGGCATCTGTTCTTCTATCACTGTGTATGTATGTGTGCGTAGGGGAGCTAATCAGCTAACCATGGAAAATTACACATTTCCCTCAATATATCAACATGAGAAAAGAGCTGAGTATTTGAGTTGCTTGTGTCCATCTGGAAAGATAAAGAATTCTTTTGAAGATAGTTAAGACTGGGCTATCGACTGCAAACAAAAGAACTGCTGCAAGCCAATGAATAAGCCTCATTTCTTCCATGGGTTTAATTTCTGCCATTTCACCCACTTCTTCAGTCTCACTCTCATACCACCCAAAATTCACTTCAAAAGTCCAATGACACATTGTTTATCTAAATGGAGGTATTTAGCTAGCCACATTTTTGGCAAACAATTTGTGTATATGTAACCTATGGAACAGTTTAAACTACTTGCACAACGTATTTGCTTATGCCTTTATCATAAGGCTAGCTGAAGTGGGAGAGCTGAATGGACTGAGCATTTGACAAAACTAAAAGCAGCCAAAAGGAGAAATCATTTAACATTAGATAGTGAGATTAAAGACTCTGTCATACAAGGTAGTTAACCAACAATGGGTATCCCTTTTCCGGTCTCTTGGAAATATTCCAGTAAGTTTTATTCATCCAACCCCCCACACCGTTTCTGTGTTTTAACTATCTACAGATACATGGACACAGCGTAGAAATAGTACATAGGTTGAAAATGAAGGGAATGGAATATATATGCATTCTCCTTTAATACTACTACTTCCACAGGCACCCAACAGGATGCTTGACAAAAGTAATGCACACAAAAAACTAAGTACTTTTTATAATAATTGTATATAGTGATCTCTACTAACCATGGATAATAATTGGGAGGAACTGAAACTGCAGTAAGGAATCTTGTCCCTCTCATTTAGTAATTGTCTCGTAGATTTCTTCAGTCTGTAATAATGTAGCTTACTGGCCAAGCCAAGGTGAGAAATGAACCCAACGTATTCAGTCTCTGTCACCGCTTTTTAGAAGTCTAACCTTATTTCTTTTGTAGAAGAGTATATACGAAAGTTGAAGTTCAAAACATAGCTACTGTGGCCCATCAGAATGTACCTTTAAAAAACAAAACAGGCATTTATAGCATCAGTGAATAAACTGGTGTGGAAGAAAAGTTACAATCGAAGAGCAGTAAATTTCTTGGCATCTTTTACTCGTATCTGTTAAATGTCTTCCCAGAGAACAGACTGTTGGAGTAGTCATGTGACATCACATCAGTATCCAGATTGTTTCCTTGGCGCCCTCTATGAATGGATATCTTGTCCACGGGCCTCCCAGCCCAAGTAGACAGTTCAAGCCCCACTAGGGAGAGTCTATCATGCTAAATATAGCAGTAGGGATGTAGTGGCTCAGGTTCTCAAGCTTCCAGCTGCAGCAGACATACCCACAGGGCCCCCATGCAGATGGCCCTGTAGCCCAGGCCCTATTGTAGGAACTGGTAACTGAAGCCCCTACTGGTTCTTGAGGTAGATGCAGGTACAGCTGCCGCTGTCTCCCTGTGAACAGAATGATTGGGGTAAACTCCATGACAGGAACCGTCACCCACTCTGAGCAATGCAGCTATTTTGACTCATGCCAGTCACCACTTATACCACCCCACACTCACATGTTGTCCATATTATTCATACCCAGTCTTCCCCCCACTTCCTTCCCCCATGTGTGCAGATCAATTGTCGGGGGCGGGGCGGAGAAACAAGCTTTAGACTCTGTGTCAACTGTGCAAGTAAAAAAAAAAGTAGTTGTTCCTCCTTTTATCTATCTTTGACCACACAGTGCTTTTGTGTTCCTTAAAAATCAGGATATATTCTTGGAAAATATTTAAAACTTAAAAAAAAAAAGATAAAAATGTGTTTTTCTGGAATCTTACTTCAAACAGTAACTTTATATTTCCTAAGAACGGCAGAAGTAGATTAATTCTCAATACAGTTACAGAAGGAAGTGGGGGAGAGATTTAATACTGTTACTAATTAGGAGAGGAAGAGGATGCTATGGAGCAAGTCTGTCCTGACCGATATGGTGATGTAAGTTAGACAATTGTGGCTTGATCATCTTCCCATTGGAGACGGAGGGAAAATTGCCATTTACTTCACATAGGAAAAAGATTTTGTAATGTTCAGAAAATGGGTACAAGTGGCAAAATGCTGTAAATTGTTTTAAAATGATATTTTGCAGTAGTGCAAAAGAATCACTCTACTTACACTTCTCCACCTACCCATCACAGCATTTGACCGAATGTAACCGAAGAAAGGGCCTGGCTGAAAATCTCTCCTGGGGTGGTGTGTGCTCCCAAAAACCAGCTCACGGGATCTGTAAAATAAAGCAGCCCCCATGTGCCCCGACATATTTTCTGCAGGCCAGTGGCCATCCCCAACATTCCAGGAATCTCATATAAAGATAGGGTGACCCTAGTTCCCAAAGGGAAAACGGGACACTGCACAGGGCTGGCCCAAGCCCTTCCCTCTACCCCATGTTGCCTCACTGAGCCCTGCCTCCCCTCTGCATGGGACTGGTCAGAGCAATGTCTGCATCCTCCAGGGGGCTGGCATCACCGTTTGCCCCCGGCACATTCCTCTGCACTGCAGCCCACTTTTTTGACAAAAGTGGGCATTTGTCCTGTTTGCTCTTGCCAACTGCTCAAGTCAGCAACAGTGAATGGGGACAAATGCCCACTTTTGCCAAAAAAGTCAGGACGGCCGGGACAGGTCTTAAAAAAGGGACTGTCCCAGCTAAAATGGGACATGTGGTCACCATACATAAAGGTCTCACTGAGGTCCTTAAATGTTGTAGGAAAGTCTAAGACTTTTAATATGAGAACTTTTTCCTCATACCTAAATATGGTATATAGTGAAAATAAATGATTCACATGAGTTTTGTCACTAACTACAATGGGAGTCAAGTATATTTATAACAAATATACCTGATGTGTTTATTCTCTTCACTTGATTTTATTAAGTTAATAAATTGATTAATTACATTATCTGTATTAGATATTTTATATCAGGTTTCTATCAGTATACTATTTTACCCTACTATATTGTATTAATACAAAAACAAATTTAAAAGAATAAGATTGCAAAGCCACACACGCAAAAGTCAGGAAATGTCCTAATTAAGGTTCCCTGTGAATTTTCAATTCAGCACCAATATGATTATGCATCATGATGTAGTCTTTAATGACATGATCACATACTATTCTTTTCACAGGACCCCTACCTCATTCTGTGCACAGACTGTAAGGTGTTCAATTAATGAGCGGCTATGTAATATTTTGGTTTTTTTGTCACCAAAGTGTGGCCCTGTGATTTATTTACTACACATCATTCAAACCCCGGTCTGAAGACAAAATTATTGATTTCCTTCGAGGCTTCTAGCTGGTGCTCATCACTAATATCTGAGGTCTTCACAAATACCACTTTATCTTCACAACCAACACCCCTGAGAGATGAGAGGGTATTACCCGTTTTACAGATGGATAGCTGAGGCGCAAAAGCACTAAAGGTCAAGTGTCCACTAATTTTGGTGGCACAATTTGAGGCTCCTAAGTCCTGAGTTTTCAGAGAACTTTGCATTATACAGAAGTTTCTTTTGAAAGTAGAGCTCCCATTGACGTCAGTTGCAACTGTGACTGCTCAGCACTTCTGCAAATCAGACCCCGAATCTCAGCTTATGCCCATAAAAAATGAGGAACACATAGCTAGTGGTCAACTGTAAAAAGTCTGGTTTAAGTGATTTTTTTTAGCATCACGTAGGCTTTCTTTGGAAGAGATAGGGATAAAATCCAGTTGCTCAGTGATATTACTCTGCCTGAACAATGAGACCATCTTTTCTTTTCTGTTAATCTCCTGCCTCATTTACTATAAACCTTCCAACTTCTGCAAAAAATTATGCAGAAGTTCTACTGGCAGAAGTCTAACTACACAACCCTAATTAATTCAGAGCACGATCCATCCTGTGCATTGAATGAGGGAGGGGCTCTTTGGAAAAAATAGTATGTGATCATGTAATTAAAGACTGTATCATAGTGTGTGTACAAGGGGGAAGGGAGGAATTAAAATTGAAACCTTTATTCTGGCATTCCTAACTTTGAGTGCCTGATTTGATTTTAACATTATTTTAATGTAAGGTTTTTTGGTATGTAATATCCTAGGTTTTTAAGAAAAGCAAACTGCAAAAGCAGAAATTCCATGATGTGGAACTATACTGACTCCTACCTAGTTAAATTCTAAGCCTCTGCTACGCAGGTCCAACTAGATGAGCATAATAGTTCTTTCTTGCCTTAAAATCTATGTGTCATCAGCAGAGTTAGAAACTTTAGGTCCACATCACAGCTCTCTTGAGCTAACAGAGTAACTGATAGCAGTAGTAGGCTGTCCTCCTTACTACTAAAGGGAGATGAAGTGCGTACTTTGCCAGTAGTTTCATACTATGCGGGCAGCTGAAGAATGTTGAGACTCCTGAATGCTAATTCAGACTCTGAGGGAAGTGTGTTCTAATGGTTACAGCCTTTCTGCCCCTTGTCCCTCTCTCCTGTCCTCTTTCCCATCTTCTGCCCCATCAGCTCCCCATCGCAGTCCTCCACACCCCCAAGCTCCTAATTCCAGGATCATACCTTGCTGCCACCCCCAAGGTATGGCGCTCATCAGTGTTCCCTCTACATTTTCCCACACGTGTGGAATGAATTTTGTTATGTGCACCAATATGGAGGTGTTGTGTGACACACCACCTTCATACTGGTGCACATAACGAAATTAATGTGGTGGGGGTGGGGCCAAGCACCTGTGCGGTGCTAAAAAGGCTGCTGCACAGGGAACTTAGGTGCTCACCCCTCAATATTCCACACTACTTACTCTTTCTCACTTCCTGGGCACCAGTGTGTGTGTGGGGGAGGGGGGACACTGAGGGCACAGGAGAGTCAGTGCTGTGGTGTGGCACCAGGCACAGCCTGGCCACTGGGAGGAGCAATTAATAATAATTGGAGATATACCTATCTCCTAGAGCTGGAAGGGACCTTGACAAGTCATTGAGTCCAGCCCCCTGCCTTCACTAGCAGGACCAAGTACTGATTTTTGCCCCAGATCCCTAAGTGGTCCCCTCAAGGATTGAACTCACAACCCTGGGTTTAACAGGTCAATACTCAACCCACTGAGCTATCCTTCCCCCCCCAGGGAGTCTTGCTCAGCCCAGGCCATCCTCGATTGGAAAATGCCCAGTGCAGCTGGAATCTTCAGGGAAATTTAGCTGCCAAACTCGTAACAAGTCTGTACTGAGCAAGTGCAAGCTGGGATTTACAGAGGCTCATAAATTGACCAAATGTGGGAGGATTTTTGCTGGAACAGCAAGAGGCACATCCGACTCCAGGGTGACATCCCTGCCAAATTTCAAGTTCTTGCTTCAAAGAGTTGAGGCACTGGAGCTTGTCAACAAAACTGTTTACAGAATTTTTTTAACATGGGCAAAACCACATATTTTCCCCTAACCTCATTGTGATAAACAGCTAAACCAATTATCTTGAAGTTTTCCAAAAGAATTCAGGCTGAGGGAGAACTTGGAAACTTTCAGAGTGAACAGTTAAAGCTTGGTAAAGTTAGAAGCTATTGCAAACATGGTCTTAGAATAGAAAGTCAGACTATGTCAGCATCGCCTATAAAAAAGGATTTATATATTTTCACCGTATTTAAGTCTAAAAATAATCCAATTTTATACATAATACTTTCAGTTTTGACAATGTTTTCTGAAATGCTTCTGCTTTACCAGAAATCCAGGAATAGCTACGGACTGAATCCCTCCTGAGTATTTCTTATTTAGTGGCATGAGAAGCTGCAAAGGTTACTCGTTCCTCTTTCATGCTTCATTCCTCTAGGTCAGTGGTTCCCAAACTGGGGTTTGCGAAAAGTTACAAGGGGTTCTTGGAGGGGGAGGGATCCCTAATAGTGGACAGAGCTGTTGCTAAGGACCCCGGGCAGCACGGACTTCCAAGAGCTAAGCAGATCAAAGCAAGCATATCTATCACACTGAGGAGATCTAAACTTCAAGACTCCTTATAAGAAATGGAAAGGGAGGTGGATATTCTTTGCTGTTTTTAAAATTAAATAGGCAGCTGGTATTGGTTTTAAATTATTATGAAGAACAAGTTCAAGCTTTGTTGTAACATGCATTGTTTGCCTGGACTGCTGAAGACCTGAATGCTTGTATAGGAGGGACTCTTTGAGTTGGCTTCTTAAATACCGTTATGCTGTTTCACATCTGATACTCCTTGATGAAACATAGGAGCACCTTGTCTTGTAACAGGCTTAGTCAAAGTGATACAAGCTACGAAAGTGAGATTTTGGAATAGTGTTGCCGTTTTCATAATGTAATAAAAATACTGTAATGATAAATAATAAATAGTGTGTAATAAGCATGTCATAAAAACAATTATTTCCAAGATCACTGCTTTTATAATTTATACTCAGGTAAAGGAGAAAATCCCTGGAAATATTCATTTTTATGAGGGAGTTCGCGAGACTTGACATTTTAGTGAAAGAGGTTCACAGATTGTTAAAAGTCTGGGAACCACTGCTCTAGGTTTAAATGCTTATCTGAAGTATTGTCATTGAGTGCTTTCCTATGGGTCTCTGCAGGCTGGATTGTGCAACACTCCTAAGTCTGTTAAACATATTGCCCTATATGACCCTAAAGGTTGTAAAGAAATCTAAAAATGTGCAGAGAATATAAACTGAAGAGGTTGTCTTGAATTTGCAAGCATCCCTGAGGTCCCTACTTGTTTTAACAGGTTGTTAACTCCTAAAGATGACAATTAAAATGGCAACAGTGTTCAACATTTCACTGCTGGTAATTTTTGAACCAATACATAGCACTCACACTTATCCACAAACCTACACTGCTCCCAACACCTTCATAGAAGCCAAAAGCCCGATTTTTCCCCTATCCAGCTGCCAACCCCCCACCATAAAATTCTACAATAGTTATGTGCTGTTGATAAAAATACCTATGACACATTAAAAACTGAAAATGCAGAGACATTATAAAATAACTGGAATTTAACATTAAATAGAGGGTCCTGTCCTGGTTTATTCTATTCCATATTTAATTCAATTATTTTTAATTTAAAAAAACTGCTGTAAGCTTTTCAGTTTGCTGCATCAGAGTGCACAGAATCCAGGGACCCTACCAAAGAATATAGATCCATCTTGAGTACATTTGGGCCTTGGAACTCATCCTTCAGTGTTCAGAGATTCATTGATGGTTATTCAGTATGATACTTCTTCACCAAGAGGATATTTTAAATTAAACAGAGTTTGGATTCCTCATGATAAGAAGTAAAATTAAGTGTATTCTCATTTCCCTTTTTCTAATGTAAGGACACTTAACAAAAAAAAAGGCATCTCACTGAGTTTAGTTAACCAAGATATTCAAGCGACTTTTTTCTCACCTAAGACCAACTAACATAGAAGTTACAAAAGGTTTACCACAAAAATGGGCCAAAATCGCAAAGTTTGGACCTGGATTTGAATCGTTCCAAAGTCTGAAGAGATTCAGATCCAGGGTTCAGTTCAGACTTATTTATAGTGTCAAATTTAAAAATGTCCCCCTCCCAAAAAAACGAAACAAAACTGAGAATGAGAGGAAGGGCATGACAGTTTATTTGTGGAAACTGTACCATTCTGATAATGTTGTACTGTATATAATATAACAGCTTCATTTTCTCTTGGATATGAACATTTCAGTACTGTTAAGTTCCTAAAATCTTTAATTGGACCAAGGTAATTTTCTGAAAAGTCTTTTAACTGCTGAAGCTGAATGAATTTGATTACAGCCTCATATAATTACCACATAAATATTTATTAAAACAGTATCTGGCTTAACCAAGCATAGGCTGAAACTCCGAACCTAACCCACCACTCTCTTAAGTACACCTCTACCCCGATATAACGCGGTCCTCGGGAGACAAAAAATCTCACCACGTTATATCAAACTTGCTTTGCCCCCCCCATTCCTTGTTCCCTGACCGCCCCTTCCAGAGACCCCCATCCGAATGATACCCTAACTGCCTAGTTTCCTGGCTTTTGTTTGTTTTAAGCTAGCTCTTTACATGTGTGTAAATTAAATTCAGTTTCGTTGGTTTTTGTTTACAGGAAGGAGACAAGATAAAGGAAAAATGTTCTCGTAGTGACCTTCAGAAAGTGAACTGGTAGGTTAAGGATAAAGTTTAGACTGATTTCCTTGGTTTAGCTCAGACAACTGTTATTTTGAGACAGTGTTTGTGTGTGTGTGTATACACACAATCAACTTCGCAAAAATCCTTATACAAAAAAGTAAGACAATAGTTTAGTTAATTTCTAACTGGGTGTTATAAATATAAGAAATGCTTCCTGTTTCCTAGTCAGTTCAGCCAAGACTGCTTTCAAACCATTTATACCACTGAACATCTCTGAAAATTTGTGACTTAGTAAACCAGTGAATCACAGTGGAGTCTCAATTGACCATGTAGGTCTGTATTTGAATTTACACTGAACCAACAGCCAAACAATGAGAAATCATCTCCAGCTATCAAGTACACAAACAAGTGCTAGTCACTTTGCCTGTATACACGGTCCCTTGACACATTTCATTCCTCTGCTTCCATTAGATTAGGTCTCCAAGTCTCTACTCACAATAATGTATTCTAACATAAAACCCCTCACTATGTAATCATGGTAAGAAAGGGAATACAGTGGTGCTGTACTCTTCGCTTGTATGTTTAAGGTTCTGGCAAATGTAATAAATAGTCTTCATTTTCAGTTCTAAGAAAGTGTGAACTCATTTTAAATCCTGCTTTTTGAGCCAACATTTATCACAGGACAATACTTGCTGTGCCAATTAGATGGTGGCAGCTGATTATTTCAGTCAATATGAGATTTCATAATCCGTTCCTGTCACAGGCACCAACCCTTCATGCAGTTATAAAAATGTGGCTTACTAGAAAAGGAAAAATCAAAAGTCTAAAGGCACAAAGTCGCATAGCTGCTCTAGTAGGAGTTTGTAAACAGAGAATTGGTTGAATTTAGGAAATCCAAATCTAGGAGAATAAAAAGGCATCTGAAGCAGGCTTTTATCTAGCCAGCTTTCTTAAAGACCCAAAAGGTTTTGAGGTCTACAAAGTATGCACTAAAATATCATACTTCAAAAAAGCAATAAGGCAAATAGTATAATCATTATTTCAAAAAAGTTACAATGGTAGTGTAGGCATAAACAGCATAACTTAGTTACAATGTGTGGTACTGTTTCTATTACATAGCCATATTAACCATTTTCTTCTTACTTAATTAGAGATTCAGCTGGGACTCCAGATGAACACAAAACCATTCTTGTACCACCAACAGTTGGCAACAGTTCCTCCATAACAGCGATTTTTACTCTGCTACTTAAATCACTCTCATACTCGGAACAGTCCACAATTCAAAGTTAGGAGATTAAACACTGTCATACTTGTGAAGAGCTTCTTCTAACTTTTGCGTCACTTTTTGGAAAAAAAGTATTTGCTGTTTTAAGAAATGTTGCATTTGTGACTTAAAGTCCCTCACTCGAATTTGGTGGAAATGATGAATTTCTGCCAAGGTGGCAAAAGAAATAATGTTACAGCGATCTTGAATACCATCAGCCTTCTGGACCTCCATCTTCCCTTCTTCCACATGCCGCTTACTCTCCTTTACTTTGGTAAGGGCTCCTGTATAAAGAACAAAAAGGGAATATTGAACTAAATAGATTTAGTTTAAACTAAATAGACTGAACTAGAGATTTAGCTACTGTACTTTATCAAAACATCTCCACTTGATATAACGCTGTCCTTCGGAGCCAAAAAATCTTACCACGTTATAGGTGAAACCATGTTATATTGAACTTTCTTTAATCCACCGGAGTGCGCAGCGCCCCCCTCCTCCCGCCCCGAGCACTGCTTTACCGCGTTATAATCAAATTAGTGTTATATCAAGGTAGTGGTGTATATTCAAATACTCTGGCATACTAAAAGTCCTTTCTCTCTCTCGCTTTCTCTGTTACACAGCTGCAGATGTGTACTTAAATCTGCAATGCGGTTATTACCTACCTCTCAGGCATTTCACACTTCTAGAAACTTGTATTTAGGATAATTTAAAACTCATTAGCTGTAAAGATACACAGCTGTAAACACAGTAATATCTGTGCCATATACTCTAGCTCTCAAAAATATGTAGACAATAAAACTGTTATCAGTGCTTTCTTACAAAAGTTTAACTGAAATAAAAGAGGAACTCATGTCAGTGACAAAGGTTTAATAAATTTAAACAAACTCATGAAAGAGATCACTGAAACTGAACTACTATGCTATAGAACAGTGGTTTTCAAACTGTGGGTCATGACCCAGTACTGGGTCACGGAATGTAAGGCACTGGGTCACGGTGGCTCTGATCAGAACTGCCAATGAGGCGATTAAAAGTCCCATCGGTGATGCTGCCCAGCTAAGACAGGCTAGTCCCTACCTGTTCTGACACCGCGCTGCGCCCCAGAAGCGTCCAGCAGCAGATCCGGCTCCTAGGCAGGGGAATGGGGGGCACTGGGCTCCGTGCACAGCCCCTTCCCCGACCACTAACTCCACACTCCCATTGGTCAGTTTGGGTGGTGCCTGCGGGCGAGAACCGCCTAGGAGCCTCTTGCACGCCTCCGCCTAGGAGCTGGACCTGCTGCTGGATGCTTCCGGGGCACAGTGCAGTCCACGGAGCCAGGACAGGCAGGAAGCCTGCCTTAACACCCACACTAGGCCGCTGACTGGGAGCCACCTGAGGTGTAGACATACCATAAGTAGCTGTAGTCATAGGGTTTTACCAATACAGAGTTGCTCTAAATACCTCAAAAATTAACTACGGGAAGCATTACACAAGCAACTTTTTCTGATTGGATTGACAGATAATGAAGAAAATAGCTAAAAATAAGCTAAGATTTTATTTTGCTGAAGTTGGGTTGTATGCCCTATCAAAACCAGGGCGGCTATAAATACTATATTTATATTTCAGTATCTTAAATCAGTCAGTATGCTTTTCAGAGAAAGATAGAGAACACTACATTAACAGTGGGGAAAACAAAATATTGCAAGACACTGACTAGACAGATGAATCTTAAGCCCACATGAATGCCATTAGAATAGTCTTGAACACACAGAAGTCAGACTACATACAAAAGAAGATGTCATTAACAGACTTATCTTTTCAAATTTCAGTGAGTGTTCAAATATACCATTCAGCCCTTATGTTCTGTATAGTGGGGTTAAATACTTAATACACAAAGAACCTAAAAAGTTTATTGCAATATATTCCTTTAAGAGCTAAGAAATAAAGAGGTAGATATTAATATTTCTCCCTCACCCAGGTGAATACAGGACAAAGTACATTGAAGCAGTTCAGACTAACTATCAATAAAAACAGATTAAAATACTGTTCCTGGAACTGGAAAACTTCCACTAGACATACTTGGATCTGGTCCACACTGCAGACCTATATCAGTATAATTACGTCGCTCAGGAGTGTGAAAAGTCCACACCGTACACAACGTAGTTATGCCGGAAGTTGTACTAGAGCTGCTCTGCACCAACTCCTACAACTTCAGAGCTGCCATAGCTCACATAGATAATACATTCCAATGAAGAGGTGGGTATTGCACAAATCAGCTACTAAAACAATCCATTGGTCTCATATCCACTCTACCCTGGGCCATCTAAAAAACTAAACCAAACCCCCTGTATGTGAGGAACAGCGAGCTATGGAGCACATGCCTATGCCTATGCCTATAGACTGTCCCCTTCCAAGAGTCAGGTAGAATATACTTCTAAATCTCCATTGATTTCATTGTTCTTTGCAAGCAATGACACTTCTTTCAGTGCAAAGAAAAAATGTAATTTGGGGCTTGTGCAGAAAGAAGCTCGATGGAATTGTTTAATTTGATCATACTATAGTTGCAATGTGGGAAATATTGTTATGTGAGATACAGAATATTCAAATAATTATCTTCCAATTTGATTTTAAAAACCTTACACACCAAGAGTCATTAGTATTGCTAGTTTTTTAATACTCACTTTATAGCACATGCTCTCCTCAAACAATTCCACAGTAATACAACTTCTCTATAATCTATAGCTCACACATAAACCAGACAATATTATAAGTGTAAAGAGTTTTAAAGTTATATTGATCATTAAAAACAAAATATAATTAGAAAAAGGATCCTAAGTAGAAATTTTAGCATAATTGATATTGTTGACCTAATGCAGCAGGATTCATGCAGGTACTATAACAGAATTCTCCATTAACATCTAGAATAGATTATAGCCGAGGGTCAGCAATATATGTAATGAGTGCATATCCTTACACACGAACTTGCTTGCTTTTTAAAAATTCATGGATTTAGAATAATATAATAAGAAAGCAATTAACCTTCAACTAACCTAAAAAGAATAAAAGGGAAAAAAAAGTCACTTTGATCTCTATTTGATTACCAAAAACAAAGGTTCTATTTATTTTTAAACAGCATTAAGCATAAAGCAAACTGACATTCACTCTATAACATAATTTAGGCTTTGGCTACACTTGCACTTCAAAGCGCTGCCGCGGCAGCGCTTTGAAGCGCTAAGTGTAGTCAAAGTGCCAGCGCTGGGAGAGAGCTCTCCCAGCGCTGTCTGTATTCCACCTCCCTGTGGGGAATAACGTACAGCGCTGGGAGCCGCGCTCCCAGCGCTGGGGCTTTGACCACACTGGCGCTTTGCAGCGCCGCAATTTGCAGTGCTGGAGAGGGTGTGTTTTCACACCCTGCTGCAGCGCTGCAAATTTGCAAGTGTAGCCAAGGCCTTAGTAATGAGTTAAAACTGAGTCTAGTGAAATTAGTCCTAACAAAAACTGATTTGCTTTTGCATTCTCAGTAATAACATCTTGCAATTATGTAGCACATTTCGGCCCAAAGGGTCTCAAAACACTTCACTATAGCTCCATTTGGATCCACACAGATGGACCCAGCCTAATTGATTACAATGAGGCTCTGCTCAAGGGATGTTAAGGTCCACTCATGCAGATGCAACTGCAGAACTGATTGGGGGCTATAACACTGATATATAGTCACATTTGGGGCTGATCACAGCATGGTATACTGCTTGATAACAACTAGGGAGGGGGAAAAGGCAGAGAAAGTTTGGCCAGGACACCAGGACAAACCTTTACTCTTTATAATTTTCTTTAATCTAAAATGCTGAGGCAAAGCAAAGATCATCATCAGGCACATTTAGTAATCAGGCAGGGCTGCAACACACTTTAAAAAAAAAAAAGGTCTGGAAGAAGTCATTGAGCTAAGGTGCATCAGGACATGAAGATTTCTGCTTAGTGTATGGGGGGAGGAGAAAAACCAAGATGTTAGGATCCTTAAGGTATGGCATAGAGAATAACATGAAATGTATTCACAGCAGTACAATATAATAGCAGTATTAGTATATTAGCAGGAGGGACATTACAATGGGGCTGATCTAAAATTGTGCACACTGATGCCTGTGCAGATATTAATTTTGGCATTTCCTAACTTTTTGAGTGCCTATTTTGCAACCATAACATTCTTTTAATGTATTTTTGTGTGTAATAGAATATTCAATCCATTTCATTTCTACATATAGTACCATTGATCCAAAGTATAGGATTACTAGCAGGAGAGATGGACTAGATGACCAAAATATTTCTTTTCTACTTCCAGCTATTACAAATCTAGAAAAACTTGCTCATGCCTCTAAAGCTTCTAGTTCTGTGAACTGAGCTTTTGTTATCCAGCTTTCAATTCAAGTTCTAGGTGATTAGGATCAGCCCTCAAATAGCAAAGAGGGCATGGATCAAAAGCACTAGAAAAAACTGCATCACCAAACTGAAAAAAGGAGGGGAAAAATGATGGAAAGATGGAAATGCTATTTTTTGTAATCCTCAATCCAAGGTCCAATGCTAAACAGTTGGATGTTCAACGGATACCCCTTAGAGGCTTAAGGACCACAGGTTCCAGTAACAAAACCTCATGCCCTGATAGGGGGAGGGATAGCTCAGTGGTTTGAGCATTGGCCTGCTAAACCCAGGGTTGTGCATTCAATCCTTGAGGGGGCCATTTAGGGATCTGGGGCAAAAATCTGTCTGAGGATTAGCCCTGCTTTGAGCAGGGGATTGACTAGATGAGGTCCCTTCCAATCCTGATATTCTATGATGTTTTATTGTAATGAAAGAGGAGACTAGAGAATGCAATGATGTAACAGGATTTAATAAGGAAGATTTATAATTATGTTACTAGCAGCCAAGAAGACTGACAATTTAAAATTCTTTCCAGAAATAAATGCTTCCAGTTGTGAAACATATAACAAAAAGTTGCAACATCTGGTCCATATAGAAGCTCTGAGACAGCAAAACAAAAAGTAGAATGAGACAGTAAAAGGGCTTGCAGTGCAAATGTCTGTGGCTTTGAGCAGAGGGGAAGAGACAATATAATTCTGAAAACAAAGCAAAGAAAACCATAGTGAACATTGTTCACATCAGAACAAAAATAAGTATTTTCCCCCCTTTTACATGGAGGGTCCTTATCACATTAGAAATGCCACTGGGTGCACAAGCTATACAGAGAATGTATCATTCACTACTGAAACAGTCACCTGTAAGGTAAAACAATAATGCATTAATAGCATACAGCAACAATACAAACTGTTCAGGATCATGGGAACAACCACAAGTGAGTGGTGTGATAGACTTGGGCCAGTTGGGAACAGCAGAGTAATCGAAGAGAGATATACTGGTCACTGGATAAGCAGTTTTTTGTTCCCTGAGTGACCAGAGATGGGGCTGCTCCAGGCTAATGAGAACACCTGACTCCAATTAACCTGCTAAGAGTCAGGTGAAGCAGTTAAGCACCTGACTCTAATTAAGGCCCCTCTGATGCTATAAAAGGGCTCACTCCAGTCAGGCCAAGTGAGAGGAAGTGTGTGTGAGGAACTAGGAGCAAGATGCTGAGAGGGTGTAGGCATGCTGCTGGAGGACTGAGAAGTATAAGCATTATCAGACATCAGGAGGAAGGTCTGGTGGTGAGAATAAAGAAGGTGTTTGGAGGAAGCCATGGGGAAGTAGCCTAGGGAGTTGCAGCTGTTGTGCAACTGTACCAGGAGGGACTCTAGACAGCAGCAGTCCACAGGGCCCTGGACTGGAACCTGGAGTAGCAGGTGGGCCCGGGTTCCCCCAAACCTCTCAACTCCTGATCAAACACAGGAGGAATTGGCCTGGACTGTGGCCTGTACCAGAGGGGAAGGTCTCTGGGCTGTTTCCCGACCCACAGGGTAAATCTGCGAGGTGAGCAAATCTGCCAATAAGCGCAGGACCCACCAAGGTAGAGGAGGAACTTTGTCACAGTGGGTATACATCTCCTCTGAAAGATGGCACTTGAAGCAGCAGTGAATATTTTCTGACAGCATGGTGAGTCTTTGGTTCATTACCAACTTACAGGAAAGTGTACCTACTATCAAATCACCAATACCTGGTATTCCTAAACTTTCCCACCAAACTCTGGTTGTAAGAACTGACAAGGTAACACACTAAGGTCCTCTGACCATAATATTTCTGTCTTATATTGGCAACTGAACTGTGATTCTGCTAATATAGTTCAAGATGGACAATTTGAACAAGATCTATTTCAACATGAGCCAGAGATAAGTGACAAACTAAAACTAGTCAGCTTGTTTATTATAACCCTGTCTGTTTTCAGCAAATATCAGATCTTTATCAGTCAAGTGAAGTCCTTACTTTACTCTTCAAATTAGAGATTTCTTTCAAAACAACTGTACAAAAAGTATGTAACATGAGAAGCAGGGGCAGAGTTCCAACAAGAAAAGGGCTACAGGAATATCCTCCTCCACATTATGGTACCAATACTGCTATTTTATGCAATACCATTTTTTTTTTAAACTGGAACTGGAGAAAAAAGTGAGGAAAAGAAACAACAGTTGAGTGTTGCATGTTTTGCCTCTCATACAAGACCATAACCAGGCTTATAGAGCTTAGCTGTTCCTAAAGAAACTATCAGCGTGGCATCCAAGCCAGGCAACTTGGGAAGAGGACCAAACAATCACTCACTCAGTGCTCTTTTCTGAACAAGATAATACATCAACTTCAAACAACCAATGGAGACATTTTGAGTGAGTAGTAAAAAGGCAGTAGCCACAGAATGACAGAGCTGGGAAAAATCAGGGGAGCTTGCATATTCTGGCCTTTGTATCAGTGAAAAGTATGGCAAAAACAAGGAATGCCACATTCTTGAATGCCTCCTTTTGAGAAGTCCACCAGCCAATGAGCTTCAGTAGGAAATCCTCCCTGATGAGTCTGTGCAGAAGTACAAAGGTTCTTCAGAAATACTGCCCTCTCAAAAGCAAACTAAATTAGTCAGAAAACATGATGGTCTTTGAAGAAATTCTAAATTTAACAAAGAATATCTTTCAGTGGTTACAACTGTGAAATCTTGTGAAAATAAGAAGGTCTGTGTAATGATCCCTTATCCAATCAGTAAACTATGCAATACAACTTGGTGGATTATTAGAGTAAAATAATATATAACTTTTTGCTGCCATCAAACTGACCCTTATTTTAAATCTGCAGGACTACTAGTAGGCTTCCCGGATTCCTCTTTGAATACTGAATAGTGTGCTTTCAAAGTGGTAACCTTGAATTCTAACCTCTCCTTTCCCTTGCCTGCCTTACATTAAAACAAGCCATTTAAAATAAGGCCATTTCTACCACATAAGGAGAATATAGATATCCATTCACTTACCATATCACTTTTATGGTATTGTATACAAAGTTGCAAAAATGAAAAATGCAATTTGAAACAGGCTCACTTTTTTCTTATCTAGGATCCAAGCCCTCAGACTATTTTACTGCAATGTCTGGCCTAGAGTTCTGAAAAGACAAACACGTGGTAGCCCATGAATGCATACATGAAGCTTGATTTACCTTTCACTCTCAGAGGACAACTGAGTTTTTATGTGAGGTATTCATCCCACTCACTAGAAGATTCTGAAAGCAGAAGCAACCTCTCAGCAAAGGCTGAGAGCAAATTAACCTTAAACTGCCTACTCATTCTTCACAGAAGAGCTACCTGAATCTGCATATTAAGTTTCCTCAGTAATAGCAGCCATGATAAAAAGGGACAGAGTCCTGTGGCACCTTATAGACTAACAGACATATTGGAGCATAAGCTTTCGTGGGTGAATACCCACTTTGTCAAATGCATGTAGTGGAAATTTCCAGAGGCAGGTATAAATATGCAAGCAAGAATCAATCTAGAGATAATGAGGTTAGCTCAGTCAGGGAGGATGAGGCCCTCTTCTAGTAGTTGAGGTGTTGTTCACACCTTGGGAGGAGAAATTGCTTTTGTAGTTGGCTAGCCATTCACAGTCTTTGTTTAAGCCTGAGCTGATGGTGTCAAAATAGCAGCCATCATATCCACCCCAAATTCACAGTCCATTGTTTATCATAAAGGATTTAAAATCCCTTCTCCACTGGCAAGTGAACAGCTTCCTTGGTGAGCATAAGGTCCGAAGCAAGCAATTACTGCAAAAGTGAAGACATTATACAAATATAATAATTATTAGTACTTACAGTTGCAAAGAGAGCCCACAGAAACAGACCAATACATCCAAGCATTGTTGTCTTCCTGAGTCTACAGAGAGCTCCAGTTCCTCTGCTACACAGGTTTGCCAACCAAAAGAGCCCCAAACTAATCCAATTCTAGACAATGTTCGCAGTGCTGTTGTACCTGTGTTAGTCCCAGGATATTAGAGTACTTCACCCACTCTGTCTATCTCTTACTGGACCAACTTCCGTTAGAGAAACAGACAAACTTCTGAGTTACACAGAGCTTTTGTGATCTGAAGAAGGGCTCTGTGTAGTTTGAAACCTTGTCTTTCACCAATCCAATGACGTTACCTCACCCACCTTGTCTCTCTAATTCTAGACAGTCTCATTACACCTGTGCAGTGAGGTGAACCATCAAGAATTATGTCAATTTCATGTTGCCCCTCACACTGCTCAGGGATACTATACAGGGGTTTACAATAATAAAGTTTTAGCCTCCACTCTAATCAGCTTCCTCATATTAAAAGAGGAATATTAGCCATTCACATGGATATTGTGAGGATTCACATTCATTAACATTTGTACAGTACTTTGAGATCCCACAGACAATGCAGCTGAAGCTAAATATCGTCAGAGGGCCTTTTACAATTCCCATTTACTTTCTTAAAATGGAATTTAAAAAAAGGAATACTCTCCTCTTGCGCTTCAAAATGAAGGTATGAAGTGGTACAAGGGATTTCACTACTGACGGACTATTTGCTTAATGTCATCAGTACAGATTAGAGAAATTTGCTCATAGTAAATGAACATCTTGCATATTCTGTACATTAAGCAGGTTATATGACAAAAAATAGCTTAATAGGGTTTTTTGCCTTAAGTTGAAAACAGAAAACCTCTCTCAGCCTTAAGTGTTGAATAGACAGCAAAGCTGTCATAATGAAAAACTGAGAGCACAGTAATGAAGAAGGAACCAATTACTACCCTACCTAGAATCATGTTTGGAGTCAAAAGGGTTGTATACATAGCAGTAAAGACACCCAGGGCTGGCCCGTGCCAGCTGACTTGGGCTCGTGGGGCTTAGCCTAAGTGGCTGTTTAACTGCAGTGTAAACAGTCAGGGTTGGGGTGCAGCCTGGGATCTAAGACCCTGCAACTGTACAGACATCTATGCCACAATTAAACAGCCCGAGTTGGCTGGCACAGGCTAGCCACAGGCATCTAGCTGCACTGTACACATACCAACAGAGAAGGAAGCAACTTGTCTTCAACACCACAGGTTGAAAATAGTGACTTACCTCTTCAGAGCTAGCCAACAAAATATATACACCCAGACTTTTTAAACTGAAGATGATGCTTTTCTCCATGAAGGTGGAAAATATAAGAGGAGTTCTATCTTTCAGAAAAGGAAAGTAGCCTGCACTTCAAAAGGCAGTTGTACAAAGGTTACAAGTGCTTGCAAACTATCTGGCAGACACTGGTTTAAAAAAAATAAATAAATAACTATCCACCTCAAAAACTTGGTCCTGCATGAGGATACTTATTTGTTTTTTTTCTTTAAACTCCCATGTCCCCTTGCTGGAAAAATAACTCTTACAATGTTAAGCCCAGGATCCTGCAAAGGCTTTTGTGGGAAAAGTCACTAACATATGTAAATGTCTGCAAGACTGGGGCCCAATTCAGCATACTAACATTACAGAGTCTGCAGTGACATAATAGTTAAGTGTGACTTCTTTCTTTTTGATGCCTGCTTGTTCATCAACTGCTCACAATGATATTAGAAGAAAATAGTTACATTCAAAAGCTGAAAGGACTAATGTTGTACTAACCATTTAAATTTGCACTATGATTCACTACTCAATGATCAGATCAGGTAGGGGATTGCTTACACTGGGTGCACTTCCAGTCACAGCAGGTGTGATGTTCATAGGAAACTGCTACACATATTTCAGTGCAAAAGGTTAGTAAAATCAGCTTCACACCTAGATCCAATTCAGATACCATGCAAATAATAAAAGGTGATTGATGGAGGGGTTTAAAAGTTCTATGGTTTCCAATTTTTTTCTAGACTTAATGGTTACATTAATTCAGTTTATATGTAGCCAATTAATGATGTAGAGAGCAGATGGTGTTAAATGAGTGTCTATTTTTAAAATGCCTAATGTAAATAAAAATTGTACATATGTGATTGTAATCCTGTCCTTCCCACACTCCCACTCTTCAAATGTCATTTGTCTTCTTAGGAAGTAAGCTCTCTGGGGCAAGGGCAGTGTCTTGATAGCCCCTAATACAATGGACTCTGAATCACAACTGTGGTCCTTTGGTGCTACAGTCATATAAATATTAAACACAGATTTAAGAGACCTCTGCAGATATATTTAGTATCACTGATTACCTTGTGATGACTGATCTCCATTCTGCCACTATGCCTCATCTTTATTAAAAGTACACTTGACAATGTACATTATCAATGGAAACAGCTAATTCGAGATGAAATATTTCAAAGTCCATAAAGGTAAATATACCACTTTTGACAAGTACCATCACCAATAAGAATGCTTAATTAGTCTAAGCTGCAGTATAAGGCTAAACAAGTATCTCAAATCAGCTATAATGACTGCAAGTGAGAGCAAGATAATGAAAGGAACTCTAGAGAAATATCAGCCTATTGAACATTTTACCTCCAGCTACAAAACGGAAAAAAAATAAACTGCTGTGCAACAACAGTGTGTAACAAGCTAGATTGGTTTGCTTTTCAGTTTCATTCAAAATTCAACTTCAGCCATTTTAAAATAAATGTATATACTATCCTAAGCTGTGCTAGACCTATGTGTCATTTTCAGCAAAGGGTCTTGTCCTGCAAACATTTAAGCACATGCTTACATTTTACTCACAAGTAGTACTATTGACTTTATATGCAATATGCCTTGACAGGCATCTATCAGACAATAACCTATTCTTATATAGCACTTCTCAGCAGATCTAAAAACACTTTACAAAGGAGAGCAGTATCATCACCCCATTTTACAGATGGGGAAACTGAGGCATAAAGAGGCGACGTGATTTGCCCAAGGGTCAAATACGCAGCAGGCCAATAGCAGAGCCAGAAATAGAATCCAGGTCTCCTGAGTTCTAGTCCAGTGCTATATCCACTAAGCCACATTTTAGATGGCAGTGTGCTAATGGTACAACAAAAGTTCCAGCTAGTTGCTGCTGTTTCTATTTTCCTTTCTTACTCATGTTCCCTGTATTGAATCTCTCTTGAAGTGTGTACCACACCCCACCAGGTTGGTATTGCTTAAGTGTCCAGTTCTAAGATTGGCTGCCTTTTCAAGGGCCTGTATACAGTCTGAGATTTTATCTTTGACACCATTTCAGACAATGACCTACATTTTCAGAAGTGACTAAGGACTTTGGGTGCCCCAGTTTGAGTAAACAACTTGAGACACTTTAAATGGGCCTGAATTTCAGCAATGTTCAGCACCCACCCTCTGATAATCAGACTACTATAAGTGGTCTCAAATTAGGCAACCAAACCCACTATTCACTCTTGAAAATATAAGCCACTATGTCTTGCAGAAATTGTACAGTTTATGCATAATCTGGCATATGGTATCTATATATGAATTCATAATCCTAAAGCAGCACATGAACAGACTGATGGTCTCAAATTCCAGTATATAGTTCTTAGCTTCTCATGTCTCTTGTGACATGAGGACTTTGTGTTTGACAGTGTCTATGAAACCACAGTACATGACTGATTATACTGGCATGGACTGGCTTTTTTCATGATCAGTTGTCTATGATGAGGGCCCTACCAAATTCATAGCCATGAAAAATGTGTCATGGATCAGGAAATAAGCCCTCCCCTGTGAAATCTAGCTATTGGAGATGAGGCAGAAGTGCAGGGCTGGAGGCACCCCAGCCAAGGGCTCTTGGGCTCCAGCTGCTAGTCTCTGGGCTGGGGAGGTCTTCCCCTGCACAGCCACTCTCTTGGGGAGGTCAGACCCACTTCCAGGTACCTCCCCCTGCTGCAAGAAGCTGGGCAGCAGCCCTGGAGCTTTCTGCAGCCGCAGGAGATTTATGGAGGTATGTCTGACCTCCCCCATATTTCTGGAAGCACCCCAACTGGGGATTCCTAGCTGCTACTCCTATCCCTCCCCATCCCGGGTGGGACTAGCAGCTAGGAGTCCCCAGCTGGAGCACTCCCAGCAGCACAGGGGAGATCAGACACCTCTCCATCTCAGGGAACCTCCTGCAGTTGCAGGAAGTTCTGAATGCCACCCTCACTTTTGTGCTGCCATCCCACTACAACAGCTTTGCGACCCCACCTCCCAAACTCCCTTTTGGGTCAGGACCCCCATGGTTACAACACCATGAAATTTCAGGTGTAAACATCTGAAAACATAAAACTAATTTTCAAATCCTATAGCTGTGAAATTGACCAGAATAGACCGTGAATTTGGTAGGGCCCTACCTATGACAAATCTTTGTTCTTCCAGGATCTGAAATGGCAAGTGTCTGTTACTGTTTTTTTCCTCTGAAGAGAGCTGATCACTACTTAGATCAGGGGTCTCAAACATGCAGGCTGCATGAGGCCCACCACCTCTCCCCGTGCCCCCCCGTTATTTCCTGCAGCCACCAAGCTCCCCGCCCACCCCAGCGCGCCGCATCCCTGCTCCTCTGCTGACCTCCAGGCTCTTCCCTTAGTGCTTTCCATGAGGGACAGCGGAGGAGCGGGGAGCCACACGCTCAGGGGAGGAGGCAGAGAAGAGGCGGGCAGGGGCAGAGATTTGGGAAAGGGCTTGGAATAGGGACAGGGCAGGGCCTCATGGAAGGGGTGGAGTGGGGGCGGGGCCGGGGGCAGTTTGGAGGTGGGTCAGTGATGTGGCCCTCGGGCCAATGTACTAGTCCTCATGTGGCCCTCGTGGTGATTGGAGTTTGAGATCCCTGACTTAGACTCAGGGCTCCCCAGAGGATTCAGGGGGCTTGGGGCAAAGCGGGGGAGCTGCGGCGCTTGTACTCACCTGGCGGCGGTCCAGGTCTTCGGTGGCAATTCAGTGGTGGGGGGGGGACACCTTCAGTCGCTCCGCGTCTTCGGCAGCACTGAAGGGCCTCCCGTCGCCGAAATGCCGCCGCCACTGGGCCAGGACCGCCACTGGGCCAGGGCTCGCGGGCCTCGGGCAAATTGCCCCACTTACGCCCCTCCCCCGGCAGCCCTGCTTAGACTGTAAAGGATTGAGGGCAGAGACTGTCTTTTTGTTCTGTTTTGTACAATGGGGTGCCAGTCTATGATTGTATCCTCATAGCATTTAGGAGTTCCAAACAGCCAGGTCCTACAAGAAGGGACAGACATAGCTTCCTTCCTGTCAGAGTGATGCCACTAAGTCTACCAGCACTTTTGTAAATGCTCTGACTAACTCCAAAGACAACTACCTCTATTGAAAGTGCTTCACCTATGGATGGCAGCAAAGGAATGTTCTGTGAGATAGAATAATAGAGATGTGCAGATATGCCCCCTTCAAATCTATGGAAGATCTATAGTAAATGCTGCTTTTATTGATGGCTACAATGGTGAGTGTCTCTGTCTTGAATGCTGATTTCCTCAGGAATTTATTGAAGGTCATCAGATCAGGTTGGATGGGTGAAGGCAGCAGAAGGAGGTAGTAGGGGCATGCTACAGTCAATAGCAGTGACTTGATACAGGGTAATGCCAATGAGGGGAATTTTCCAAAATAAAAAGATTAGCATAAATTTCCCCCTCTCTTTCTTGAAATAATGTTGTCACTCTCGAAAATTTTAGTGAAACAAATCTGATTTAGATGAGTGAAAGACTCATAAAAGACACACAACAAAAACTGCCCTTGCACCAAATCTGTAAGTGTATTACAGTGATACCTGTAAACTCTGGTTCCTCAGATTTTACCAGAAATCTGTGATTCCAACATGGACTTTATAAATACCTATCTCTTTCAAATCAAACTGTTTTGCCTTTGTTCTGAGGTGGTGTTCTAGAAAGCAAAAACTTGGAGGCATGTCATTTAGGAAAAAACAAAAGATGAATTTTTCTACCATTGTGGGTGGCAATTCATGCCCTGCATCTTACTGTACAGAATGCATTAGTGATTAGATTACATTAGGAACTGACCTATCAGGGTCAGGAGTCTAGTATGGATAGCATCTGTACTGTAAAGTTCAGGTTATCTAAATAAGATTTAACATAAAAGTTTTATGTATGTGAAAAATGTTACTAGTTACACAGTTCTTTTACAGTATATGACAGGGGTGACCAAACTTACTGACCGTCCGAGCCGCATACGATAATTTTCAGAAGTTTGAGAGCCATAGCACATGCCTACCAGGGTTGAGGCTTCTGCCTCATGAGGTGCCCCTGCCCCAGCTCCCTGCTCCTGATGAAGCCCCTACCCCCACCACAGGACAGAAGCTCCCCACATCTGGTAGGACGAGAATGGTGAAGGGTGGGAGGGCTCCACAAGCTACAATTCAACTGCAACAGAATTGTGGGTTGGCCACGCCTTCTATTGAAGGGTAGTTTCTTTCCCACCAATGAATCCCAGTGTCTTACAAACAACATTCAGAAACTCTGAAACACAGTTACATCTCAGGGCGAAGGTGGTAGCTAGGAGGACAACAGTGAACAGAAGAAGAGGAAGAATACAAAATTTTAACTAAGAACACTACAGCAAACTATTACACTCACTGAAGTAGATCCTTAGGCTATGTCTACACTACAAGTGCTACAGCCCCATAGCTACAGCAACATCGTAGTTTAGACATCTACTACAGCCATCAAAGGGGTTTTTCCATCACTGTAGTAAATTCACCCCCTCAAGCGGTGGTAGCTAGATTGACAGTGCGGTCTATACAGCTGAGGGGGGGGGGGAGAATAGGGGAGGTGTGTTAATTTTTTACACCTCTGAGTGATTGACAGTGCTGTCTATACAGCGGGGGGGGGGGGGGTAATGGGGGAGATGTATGAATTTTTCATACCTCCGAGTGATGTAACTAAATTGACCTAGAGTTTTAGGTGTAGACCAGCCTTAAGTGTCCAGCCATAACAGACAAGACACCAGCTGCTTTCAATATCTAATTCAAAATCTTGCACCATAAAGTGCACATAATACAAGGTTATGCTGTGACACCTCAAGCAAGTCATTCTTGCTGTGTGGCTCAGTTTGCTCATTTGTAAACGAGAATATTTCTAAATGGATTCTTGTAAATACTGTTTGTAAAGTGCTTTGACAGGTTGGGATGAAGGAATTATAACTGTATTATGTTCTCAGGTAACTTCAGATTAAATCTTTAAAAATCAGTTAAACTGTTTTAAGATATTAATTATACTAATAGATGCTTTTACAGCACTTAATTTGCAGAGTGTTTTATAAACAAACTCAATGATCTTCAACATATCTGTACCATAGGCAGGTATTAATTCCCATTTTATAGATGAAGACGACTGTCTTAGGGCCCAGACCTGTGGCTTTTAGCCAGTCAGAATTCCCACTAAAGTGGTATGGAATGAAACTTTTGTATTATTGCATTTAAGCTCAGTGGCAGTTCTGCATGAGTAAATGCAGCAGGCTTTAATTGAAAACTATTGACACTGACTGAGCTAAGAGTTCCTGGTTCCTACATCTGACCACAGAGAGATAGAGATTGAATGGCATGTTCAAGATAGACACTGGGATGTTACCTTTCTGGACATGGATGATGTCTGGGAAGTTGGCCAGATGCCCCTGATATAGTGCTAACAAATCCATCACAGGGTCAAGGTCCTGTCGGGGCTGCTCTGCAAAGAATTCCCCAATGGCATCGTAAGCTTCCCCCGTGAAGGCAAGGGCTTGGTTGAGGTTGGCAGAAAAGGCCTGCTGGTCCAGCTCGAAGGCCTGGCTGAGGCCCCTGAAGGAGTGCCCCACCTTCTGGTACTCCTTCTTGAAACCAGTCACCTGCTTACGGGCAAACTCATTGGCGGTGTGGGTGAGCTGCATGGTGCTCTCATCCATCTTCTTGGTGAAGCTCTTGAAGCCATCCACCCGGCTCTCCACCTCCTGTAGATCCAGGGCAGCGGCAGGGCCGGTGGGGACGCTGATGGTCAGGAAGAAGTTGGCGCCCACCATCTCGTCCTTCTCGGCTTTGCGCTTGCCCTGCTTCCAGGCCTTCTCGTCGGTGCTGGGGCAGGTGAGGAAGTGTCGGAAGGCATCGCACTGAGCCAGCACCGGGTGGCTGCACATGTGGTCCATCCACCAAGCCAGGCCCTTGCGACGCTTGGAGATAAAGTCCTCCTCGAAACGGCCCGTGGCCTGCTTCTCAGGCAGGTGGGGCACGGAGATGACAGGGAACTTCTCTGCCAAGCGCCCGTAGAGCCAGTCAAAGTGCTTGTAGCGGCGGTGCACCTGCTGCCCGGTGTGGCTGGGTACCAGCTTGTAGGCGATGTAGCTCTTCATGCCCTTGAACTTGGTCTGCTTGGTGGGGTCCTCGATGGAGCACTGGAAGGGGTAGGGGTTCTCCTGCCACTCGGGCCCCCAGGGGCCCAGCACCACGCACAACTTGTCCCCGTCCTTCACGAAGCCAGAGGCCTCGCCCAGCACGAAGGCCTCCCCGCCCGACTTCACGAAGGTGGAGAAGCGGTTGAGGTTGCGGCTCACCGTGGCTGAGCTCTTGGCCCCGCCGCCCGGGTGGTGGTGGGGGTGGCCGGGCTGCTGGCTGTTGCGGGAGCCCAGCGAGAGGTCCGAGCGCGTGGAGAGGCGGTACCGGGCCGAGGCGGGGCCGCCGCCCCCCGCCGCATCGTAGTCCGGGTAGGAGCTGCCCAGGACGCCCGGCTCGTCCGCCACCGTGGAGGTGTCGTCCCAGTCATCGTCCCAGTCGTCGTCGCTGCCCTGGCTGGGCTGGTAGGAGCCGCTGTAGGGCGCGGGCGGGAAGGCGGGCGGCAGCGGGAAGGGCTCGGCCGCCGCCGGAGGGGGGAGCTGCTGGACCGGGGGGTTGAAGGCAGCCGAAGGCACCAGGGGCTCGAAGCCGCCGGGGGGCAGGTTGGCGTAGCGGGCCCCGGCGGCAGGGGCGGGCGGCTCGGCGGCCGGAGCCCGGATCACCTGCACGTAAGAGGCCGGGAAGAGGCCGCGGTCGCCGTGGCTGTTGACCCCCTCGAGCCAGCCCTCGATGTCCTGCTCGCTGCAGAGACTCAGCACCTCGTGCTCCCGCAGCGAGATCTCCCCCGGGTTCTCCGACCTGAAGTCATAGAGCGCCCGGGCCCGCAGCGCCATGGCCCCGCCGGGCAGGGGCCGGACCCAGCCCTGCCCTCCCGGGCAGCCCGGCCGCTTCCCCGTGCTGCCTGCGGCGGCGGCAGCGCCGCCTGCTGCTCCCGCCCGGAGCCGCCCGCTGCTGCTGCTGCTGCTCGCTGCTCCCCCCGGCGGTGGGGGCGGGCGGGCGGCTGGCTGCGCTGCGCTCACAGCGGCGTCTGCCCCCGGCTCGGTGCCGGACCGCCTGCCTTGCAGCGCGGCTGCGGCTCCCGGCGCTGTGCGCGGCGGCTCCGAGACCCCGCTTCACCCCAGCGGGGGAGCAGGGGGGCCGGGCTGGGGACTGTCCCACGTAACCAGTTTCGCTGGCTAATCCAGAGCCGAGAGGCAGGGCCGAGGAGCCGAACGCAGAGCGGCCGCCCCCATCGATGGGCCGCTTCCCTTCGCCGCCTGCCCCCTGCTGTCCGGCCGGGCGGCGGCGCGGGGACCGCTGCGGGCGGAGGGGACAGGCGTCCTCGGCGCTAGGATGGGGCGGGGATGCCGGGCCGGCCCCGGCTCGCCAAACCCGGCAGCGACACGCGCATTTCCAGCCATTGACAGCGGGACAAGCGTTCGGGTCTTACACGTTTGCGGCGCCTGCGTTTGCCTATTGATTCGTTTGTTTTATCAATACACAAACTAACAAAACAGCTTCCATCCTACGCGCCGGGCCTCTCTTTCTTCAGCTACGCTGCACAAACGAATGTAATACCGCAACCACCGCCTGCTGTCACAGCCATACCCGCCAGACAGTAGAACCCCTATTTTATGAACAAATAATGCAGGATTGAGGAGTTCCTAAAAAGAAAAAGTTCGTGAAACTGATCATCTCAAAATTACTATAGGAATGGGGCATGTATTGCGGTAGGGTGCATTTCATTGCTGTCTTGTCTTTCAAAGTGATGCAATGTGACGTTCAATGCATCAAAATGTGAAGGGATGTCCAGTTGTTCTTCATTGCCATCACCTTATGTTATTTTTCTTTCATTGTGAAAAATGGTTTATGTGATTGATGGCAAGACTGGTGTTCATAAAAAATCAAGATTCTGTTATCCTAGCAACCACCCCCATCTTCAGCCTCCTTCCTCCATAATATCTTACAAAAAAGAAAGAACTAAAGCATTTGTTTTGCAGCACATCTGGAAGATTAACAAATCCAGGCTCTGGTGGACCCAATGAGAAAGTAACACATTTCAGTGAGATTCTAGCTGGAGCCCACCTGCTGATCTCAACTCTCCCACTATGTCTTGTGGAGAGAGAGGCAATCTTTCAGATAATCGAGTCACAAACAATTTAGGCCATCAATGGGACTCTGCTGAACACATGGGTCCGCCAGCTCACAGCTCATCACAGGAGCAGGGCTTTAGGGCATGAGAACCAGAAGTTAAACTGCCTGCTCTAGTTTTAATTTTATGTTGAGCAAATTGCTGAAAATACACAACCAGCATAAATGGCTGAACAGGTATTTTATATTTTTAAAATTCTTCCAAGTGTAACAATCTAGGGTATTATAAATAAAGGAAAAAGGGTATTTAAAAATGTGATTTCTTTTATAACTCTTCCTAATGAATCCTCCTTCTCATCTTTGTGTAAAAAGAGTCTTTTCTGACTTTGGCCAGTATTTCCTTTTCTCCTCAGAGTAATAAGAACCTAAATTGAATGAACAGAACTTCAGTAAAATTGTTTTTAAATGATGAATGAAGTTCGACATGATACAGTTGTAACTTTTGTAACATCTCATTACTGTAAAACAGAGTTGCGGTAGTTTAAATATTTTACATCACTTTTAAATTCTGAAATGTTTAAAAATTCAGCCACTTTAACAGTATCCATTTGTTGCTAGTAGTTCTTTACATGCGTCTACGTGCTACTGTTTCTTTAGGCTTATTTTCCATAGCTAGCAGTAGCACTTGGTTTATATTTTCACTTATGTTTGTTTGCTTTATTGCTTTTTGCCTTTTTTTTTAATTTGCCAGTTGTGTGTGTCTTACTTGCTTTAACAAATATCTTCAGATGGGCAGAACAAAAAAGGCAACTTTATATTACATCTGTTTGGGTTTGTTTTTTTAAAAAAGTTTATATGCTCTTTTTACTTAAAATCAACTGCTGGATCTATCTGACTAGAAACAGTTTGAAATTATTACTTGCTATTTGCACAGTGCCAAAAATTTGCTAGGCTCTTTACAGAACAAAGAATTCTTTGCCCTATAGAATTTACAGTCTCATTTACACATGACACAATGAGAGGTAGTAAACAGTAGGTGGAGGGGACTGGGAGGACATGGGTCACAATAATAAGCACAATAAGGTTACTCATTTATACATATGGATATCATGATTATTCCATAAAAGTGCGGTTTTTAGTTTTCTTTTCTGGGGGGATAAATTAACTTCTTGTAGTCCAATATGCAACAAGTAGGTTTCTAGGAGAGAGATGAGAGGAAGGGAGGTGGTGTCATGAATAGCTGAGATAAATTATCAGTTAGGGTATCTGGAATCAGCATAATTGGCTATATCTAGCAAATACCAGCTGATCTATTTGCCATTTGTGCAAAACAAAACCTAATAATTCATGACCTAAGGTATCTACAGCTGCCTAGATATAATTCACATATAGTAACTCCTTGCTTAACATTGTAGTTATGTTCCTGAAATATGTGACTTTAAGTGAAACAATGTTAAGCAAATCCAATTTCCCCATAAGAATTAATGTAAATGGGGAGGGGGGGGTTTGTTAGGTTCCAGGGAAATTTTTTTCCACAGACAAAAAACTATATATAAAATACAATTATTATTGATGTGTACAGTATTAAATTTTGTTTAAAACTTATATTGTGTGTATATATACACACATACACACACACAGTATAAGTTTTAAACAAACAATTTAATACTGTACACAGCAATGATGATTGTGAAGCTTGGTGAGGTGGTGAAGTTAGAGGATGGATATTTCCCAGGGAATGCCTTACTGCTAAATGATGGACTAGCATTTGGCTGTGCCCTCAAAGGTTAACACGTTGTTAATGTAGCCTTGTACTCTACAAGGCAGCAGGAATACAGGGAGGGGAGACAGCATGGCAGACAGAGAGAGACAGAGAGACACACCCTCACACCTTCTCAGGCATCCTTTTCTTGCTTACAAGCCTGACTCCAGTCAAGTTGAAGATAGTGTTACATTTCAGAGCTCTTTTTCTCAAATGCTTCAGCATAAAATTGTGGTGCTTTATTTTTGCAGCAGTCTAGTGCCTACCTCAGTGCGCCATCACTGGTTTCTGGTGCTTGATACTCTTTTGGTGCTAAGTTTTTGTTTGTTTGTTTTTGTCTTTTTTCCTGAGCATCCTTTTTTCTTTGAATTTTGATGTCTCTGCTATTGGTTCCCCAGTGCTATCACAGTACTTTCCTGTCAGTATTGTTTAAAGGGTCCAATACCAGCATTTTCTTGGTGTATCATTGCTGAGTCATCCCAGGGGCGTCTCCTGTAAATCCAACATGATTTAGCCCAGAGTGCTTTAAATGGTTAACTCTGGAAACTTTTGCTTGAGTTAGCCAATACTAATGAACGCCTAGACTGTGTGTCAGAGTTGCCCACAGTGGCAAAAACCCAACTCCCCAGTAGCTAGCCCAGTGGAACAGCTTCATCCTTGAAGCACCTTTACCATCATCCACCATCCAAGGGCTCCACTTAGAATCTCAATATTTGAAGACAGTGGTACTGAGCACTGGCCTGCACATGAGAGACTAGGGAAAGAGGCACCAAGAGAGAGCCAGTAGCTCCCCAATATTATTCTGTTGAAGTCCCTGACTTGAGACAGCTCTGTATCCAGCCCTCTGGATTTTCCCCTCCAGCTTCCATGTGTTCAAAGTAGATACAAGGATGATAATTCCGGATATCAGTACATGCTTGGTGATCCGGCCCAACCACTATTCTTCCTCTATGAGGCTGTCACAAAGCCCTCCTGTACTGGCTTTGAGACATTCCTTAGCTGTGTGTGTCAGCAGTTGTCAGAGCTCTTAGCACTCTTTGAGCACAGTTCCCACCAAGACCAGTTACCGCAGCCTTTGAGTAAATGCTTTCAGCACAAGAAGCTCTGGCTTCTACACAGACAACACTACTCTTCTGCCAAATGTAGAAACATGGGAACTGCCTAATGGATCAGACCCATGGTCTATATAATCCAGTATCCTGTCTCTGACAGTGGACAGCACCAGATGTTCCAGAGGAAAGTGTAAGAACCCTGCCTCCTTAACTCTCCAGCTTGGGCTGTCTCTCACAATCCTTTGCTAGTGATAAGCAGCAAACACCTCCAGGCACTGCTATAACTCAGCTCAGCAGCATGTGGAGCCCCACACCCATTCATGCATGAATGCTCTGAAAGCCGCTCATGAATCACGCAGAGAAAGGCACCAGCCAATTCCCCCCAGCTTCCCAGCCTTGCACCCTAGTGCTGTACTGTCCTGCCCTGGTCAGAAGCCTTACCAGTGCAAGTTTATTACCCAATCCGGACCTCCCTCAATGTGGAGAGGACATGCACCAGCGTTTGTACCTGAGCTGAGATTTCCCAAGCACTTCAACCAATCCACACTGTTTTAGATAAAATAGATTTATTAACTAAGGAAAGATAGATTTTAAGTGATTATAAGTGGTAGGCATAAGAGGTCAGAGATAGTTACCAAAGAAAATAGAAGATAAGCACAGAGTCTAAATCTTAGACCTTATTACACTAAGCAATATTTAGATCAAGCAATTTTCTCACCCCACTGAATGTTCCTAACCTACCTTCTCTAGACCATTCATTATTTTATCTCCTTTTAAAGTAAACAATCCCATTTTTTCTCCCAGTATGAGTTTTCTGTGATCTTGATTATTCTTATCTCAGTTCTCTGTATCCATTCTACTTCAGCAATGTCCTTTTTGAGATCGGTGACCTATACTGCACACAGTATTCCAGATGAGGCCATCCCATTGATTGATGTAAAATCATTATAACATTATTCATATTATTAATCATCCCATCCCTTAGGCATCCTAAAATCTTGTTAGCTTTTTTGACTGCACAGGTTCTACAGTGATGCCCAGGTTCCTTTCTTGAGCTTATACAGTAAATGTGGACCCTGTAAGGCATATGCATAGTTTACATTTTCCCTTAATGTGTATTTATTTGTATTTGTTGACACTGAGTTTCATTTGCCATTGTGCTGCCCATTCACTTAGCTTTTTTAGGTCTCTCTGAAGTTCCTCACAGTCCTCTCTACTAATGACTAATCTAAATAACTCTGTGTCATCTGCACATTTTGCCGCCTTACTGCTCATCCCACCCTTTCCAGAACATTAATAAATATATTGAACAACACAGGACCTACCAAGGAACCTCGAGGCACCCCACTGTTAATCTTTTGGTATGTCAGTGTTTCCTAAAGCACACTCAGGCCCTCCATCACCTAGAAAAGTTCTGCAGTTTGTATAGGGGTCGCTATGTAGATGTAAACAAGCTGATGTACTCCTCTGATGCTTAATACACTTCCACTATCAAACAGCAACAAAACAGTGACGCTGCAGGGGAGCACCTGACTTTGCCTAGATCCTAGAGAAGCTGTCCAAGACTTTCAGTTGAAACTTGTCTCGGAATCTACAAGAGCTAAACATGAGAAGGCCAAATGTACTGCTGTTCAATAGGGTTTCCATGCGCTTGTATCTTATTTTGGACTGTCTGGTGAAGAAGTATCAGAGGGGTAGCTGTGTTAGTCTGTATCCATAAAAACAACGAGGAGTCCGGTGGCACCTTAAGGCCTAACAGATTTATTTGGGCATAAGCTTTCGTGGGTAAAAAACCCCACTTCTTCAGATGCATCTGAAGAAGTGGGTTTTTTATCCATGAAAGCTTATGCCCAAATAAATCTGTTAGTCTTTAAAGTGCCACTGGACTCCTCGTTGTTTTGGTGAAGAAGGTGTACCAAAGCCTGCTGAGAAATAGGATATCCTCTTTAAGGATGCTGCTGGCTGTACCTCCCACCCTCCCAGCAAGGGGTCGGTGTTGGAAGCAGGCCCAACTACTGCCTCTGTCACTGATATACTGACTATACCCGTAGTATATTCAAATAATTCCCATTGGCTACTGCCAGGTCCAGGGGAACAAGGGAAGGTGCTGGACAACTTTTTTGGGGGGTTCTTAAACAGTATTAGATGGAATCTTGTGGGTGAGTGGGATATAAAAGGAAGTGAAGAGCCTATACATTTCATCGACTGTGGGGTTGACAGAATAAAGGTATGTGTGTTAATGGGGTGTATTGGGGCATTGCTGAAAGAGCAGAATTAAGGCTGCATGGGAAACCTTAACTGTGCATTTCCTTGGTCTCAGAAGTTTGAAATTTGCTCAACTCGACTGACTTCACATCAGTGGTGGGGTGTTCACCGGGGAATAGTGTTGGCATATTCCCTTCAACTGCCCAGGCACGCGTAAAGTGGCTGCACAGAAACACTGGTTTTTAATTTATTGGTGTATGTGCACTGCAGTCCTTCCAGAGTGCACATCTGTGCAACTGAAGAGTGAACATGTTTTTAAATACCGTTCACAGTTTGGGTCCCTGAAGATATCAGGGGTGCCCTGCACTGCCATGCATAAAAATTGACTAGTTGAGATTGTTTTGATCAGCATCACAGCAATAGTTTGATCTCTAGCTCTACCTCCACCCCCTAAAAAAAACCCCAACCTAGAAACTTTTTGAAAATCAGCTATTTCTTTATCTCTGGAACTCCTGGCTCAAATGACCTCAAATGTGGCTCACTAACCCTACTCTGTACTCACAGAAGGCATAGCCAATTTAAAGAAAATCCATGCAAGCGTTCAGACTTTTTAGAGCACTTAAAACTGTCATCCTTATAGGGGAAGGATAGATGGAGAGAAATGTTCCTCTACACATCCATCTGCAGCTCTGGAAGCTCTGAACAGTGTGAAGTGGCCCATTCATCTCAATTATCGGAGGGGTAGCACTGTTAGTCTGTATCCACAAAAACAAGGAGGAGTTGGTAGCGCCTTAAAGACTAACAGATTTATTTGGGCATAAGCTTTCCTGGGTGAAAGAGAACACCCCATGGGGATGAATACAACCTGAAACAATAGGTCTGAGATGTGTAAACGACTCCATTCATCTCAGTGGGTGTTCCCACCTCCTTCCTGAGTGCTTTAGAGCCTGTGATATGCATGAAGTATGCTGGTTCTCAGGCTTGGGGATGCGGGGGAGACTTTCCCAAAAAGTCAACCCCATCCCCACCCCAGCAGGGCGCTTGTCTACACTGGCAAGTTTCTGCACAGTAAAGCAGCTTTTTGCGCTCAAACTGCAGGCATGTACATACTGCTAAGCCACTTTGTGTGCAGAAACTCCTCAGTTATAAAGCTGAAAAAATCAGCTCAATGACAGTCGTAAGGCTATTTGCACAGTGGCTCCAGTGCTCCATTGCCGATGTAGACACTTGATTGCTTTCTGTGCTGTAATTGGCTTCCGGACCTGTCCCATAAAGCTCTGCTCATTGTTTTGAACTCTGCTGCCCTGGAGATATGCGCCCCTCCCCTTTCAAAGCACCATTTCTGACAGCCGTTGAGTGCTCTGCTGATCTGCTCCGGGACACAAAGCAAACCATGAATGTGGAATGCTTGTGCTGTTGAACACAGAGGCAGGTGTCTGAACCCAGGGAGGGAGGAGGGGGCTGATGTCCCCCACCTCAAGACTGGTTGCTTCCTGCCACTGGCTGAACTTACAAGACAGCATGCTGACACATTCTCTATCCCCCAAACAGGGCCAGCTCCAGGTTTTTTGCCGCCCCAAGCAAAAAAAAAAAAGCTGGAGTGCTGCCCCTTGAAAAGTGCCAAGAGCCAGCCCTGCCCCCAAAACACAGTCTCTCTCCCCCTTCATACACACACACTTCAGTTGAAAAGCAGCTGGCAATGTAGTAGGATGCCTATGGAACAATGGGATTGGGAAACCTGCATCATGTGACGCTGTGCCGGTCCCATGAGGCATTGCAAACCCTTCCCAAAGCACTCTGCACCAGTTGCATAGTGGGATAGCTATCACAATGCACTGCTGTCTTTGCTGTTGCAAGAGCTGCTAATGTGGATGCGCTCCAGCGTCACAAAGAGCACAGTGTGGATATGCACTTTTTTCTTTTTTTAAATTACCTCTAACAAAATCAACTCTGTAGACAGTATGCCAACTTCAAGAGATTAAATATCTTGACTTGGAGCCTCCAAAATCATGAGAATTTTAAAAAAGATGAAATTGTGTTTCTTAGGTCAGTCTCTTGATTTTTGAACTCCCTCTGCCCATCCCCAGGGTGTGTGCATGTAACAATTAGTGTTGCCCACTCTCCCACATGTGCAGGAGCTGCATGCGGGGGTACATCTGCATGTCTCCAGCTCAGCAATTAATCCTGTCCTCCAGTCCCCCATCAATTCTGTCCCCACCCGACTACCATCAATTCAGCTCCCTCCTCAGTTCAGCCCCCAGCTCCCATCATCACCAGCATATCAGTTCAGCCCCCCCACCTTATCAACCCCCACCACCCTCAGTTCACCCTCTCAGCCCTTACCCTTCACACCCTGTAGTAGGAAGAAAGCTTGAAACATAAGCCTGTGTATCAGAGACCTGGTATGAGGCTGAGGCCTGAACTAAAATAGTGTTCAAAACTTTGCCAATATGAAGCAAAGTCAGGTTGTGAGCAAGAGGCAGGTCCTGCTCACAGAATCTGGCAAGAACATGGCCGATATTGCAGAAACACACATTGCTAAGTAGTGCTAGGCACAATATTATATATGTAAACACATTCCAGAAAGGTGGTACCAGAACACCTCAATACCAAACACATTCCCCAAGATAACAGGAACACATTGACCCATCTTAAGGATAACATTAGGATGATATCATGATGGATGGAGATGTTTTGATCAAACCAACATGTACAAGGCAATGGGTGACACCCTCATACACCAGGGGCAATATGTAGCTTGTTTGTATTGGTATATAAAGATGTATCTTAGAGGGAGTGTCTTTGGCCAGCCTACAAAGCAGTGGAAAGTCCTGCCACTGACAGCTGTGTCCATTGTCACAGGCATATATGTCTTTGTATCTTTGTAGAGTCTGCCAGGTGCTATTACCGTGCTTCATCGACAATAAACCTGGCCAGGTGCCTTTGCTGAAAAGCAAGTCTGTGGATTTATTGGGCAGTTTAACTGAGGTCTGCTATCTCTGCTACCTGCCCAGAGGTGGGGCAGCACATTGAATGAACACACACGCTGCCAACATCTGACAACTCCATCTGCTCAGAACCCACCAGCAATGCAGCCCCTCCTACCCCAGCAGCTCCCAAGCCATAGTTCAGTCCTCACAGCCTCACCTCCTCTTAGGGTTCTTCACCCGCCCCAGTCTGGGGGGAGGGGTTCAGTGGGGTCCCCTTTCCCACTTTGCAGAGGCAGGGAAGCAGCCACCTGGGCTGACAGCCAGAGCCCACAAAGGGGGGGCTCCAGCTGTCAACACCGGGCAGCTGGGCTCCAGCTGTCAGGCTTGCAAGGAGAGGACAGGATGTTGACAGCGGGAGCCCCAGCCACCTACAGCTGAAAAAAAATTCCTGACATCTGAGAATTGTGTTGCAAGATCATGAGGGAGGCTTAATTTTACTTGAAAACCACGTCTCTCATGGTAAATTTGCAAGAGTTGGCATGTCTGCAGCAAGCCTACGAGGCTGGCTTTCTTGAACACGTTTTTCTCTTTATAATGGATCTCTCCTATCTCATTTGGGAACTGCATTGACAGAATCCAAAGTGAGTCTAGTTGTTCTTAGATAGGCCCTGATCCTATAAACAGTTGAGTGTGTTTAACTATAAGCACAACGGGACTATTCACATGCTAACAGTTAAGCATGCACTTAAATGCTTGCAAGATCAGGGCCTTGAAGACCAAGGGCCTTCCTGAAGATTATGCTTAGCTGCAGGACCTTAAAACTAAAAGGTGCCATCTTGGAGAACTTAAAGAAGGAAAACTGGTGGGGATTCCAATGACTGCTACTCTAGGGTAATCTTGAAATAGAAGAGTGTGAGTGAACAGAGATCTCACTACTAAAAAATAATTGAAGTCAGTATCCATCCCAGTGCAGAGGAAACTTTCCTTGCAGGCCTGAAAAAGGTTTCTGTCACAGGGTGAGCGCAGGCTCTCTCCCTTTTGTGCCTGCAACCTGCGTTTAGGCTGGTTTAATAAAGAGTGTTCACTCCCTCTTTTGTTGAATCACTCCAGTGTCTTTATTTACAGTGCTCGTGCAGTGCCTAGATCCCCCAACCGTTAGTGCCCCACAGACCCTCCCCAGGGTCTCCTGGCCCTTGAGGCTTCCTTATTGGCAAGGAGACAAAGATACTGCCCTCCTGTCTCCTCCCAGGCTAGCCTCCTCACTGAGGTTTGCCCAAGACTTTTACAGCCTTCTCCTGCCTCAGCCCAGCTGTCACTACTTAGCCCAGCAGGTTCATCTGAGCCAGCCTTCATTAGGGCTTGCAGCTGGGCTCCCTGCTGAGTACCTGCATCCCTACCCCTGGCCTACCGGCCAGAGAGCAGGCTGTAGCCAGCATTTTGGCAGGGCTTTAAAGATAAGGCCCTGCCACAGTTTCCAAGATAATTTTGGTAGTTCTTTGTTGGGTTATCATTCTGTTGTCATAGTAGTGCAACAGAAAATGGCTGTCCCATGAGTTTAGATGAGGTTCTGACTACATTTAACTTGTTGATCTGGATCAGCCTGATCCACACATCATTTTGCATATAGACTTCAATGGAAGCTATACATCTGGTAGGACCATTGGATCAGATCCTGATAAGAAAGCACCCTGAAAGCTTATCTATATGATCTTTTAGTCCACACCAGAGGGGTGTAATTTTTAGTCTGCACTAGTGTGCTGCACACTAACCGGCTCACGTGGACCCTGCTGACATGCCATAAAAGTTCCCTACACCTTGTTAATGTAGTCCCATTTCAAAGAGTACTGTGTTAACATGCACTGGGGAACTTTTAGTGCACACCAGCAAGGTCCACAAGGGCCAGTTAGTTCACAACGTGCTAGCAAAGGCTGGAATTTACACCCCTCAGGTGCAGACTAAAGCACCATGTAGACAAGCCCTGAATTGTGCTTTATCTGGGCATGTGAGCTGTTAGGAAATAAATCAGTTGTTAGTCTATTGTATCTCTGAGAACAAACTGAGCCTAATGCAATTTGTACTCACGTCGATTTTTTGGTTAGATGCTAATGGTACTTTTTCATCATAATTAGAACTGGTTAGAAAATTTAAATGAACTTTTTGCAAAAACAGAAAATAGATTTCAAGGAAAAGTTTTGTGAATTGTTTCTCCCCCCTTTTTCCCATCAACTCTAATTCCAATGTAGTGTTCTATGCAGAATCACAAAGTTCACATTGTCTAGAAGTTAGCAGTGCACAGCAAATATCCCACTAGAGGGCACTAAATGGTTTTAAATGTTAAAGCTTCCAGAGTAATAAAAGTAAATGCTATGAATTAAGTAGTACGTGCTATGAATGTAAAAAGTTTGAGTACATTTTTTTAAAAAAAGTTTTCCATATGTGCTTTTTAAAAGTAGAATGTTATTACCCTTTTAAAAATGCTAATGATTGTAAAATTCTATTTGAAAGTATTTCAGATTCTATAGTAAACTACAGACATCCGAAATGATGACATTTTAAAAATGACAACTAATTTAGGAGAAATCAACAACAGTCTTCAAGTTTGAAAAAGTATAAAACAGTTATTGCATAATTATTAGCAAACCAAAACATGTAAATTAAAGATAAAATCTATGTCAAAATAACACTGAAGTTTTTGTCTTGTGACCTTTGTAAAATAAGTTAATTATCTTGGTTTAGTTCTTAGTGGGTGGATATTCACATCTCAAAAATCACCATCGCTACATAGGATACTACTTGGAATGCTTGTCACTTTCTGAGCTGAAAATACTAAAGCTTAAAGCAGAAAGAAGTATGATTCCCTGGATAGGGCATTGAACTATGAGTCAACAATCTAGGTTCAATTCCAGGCTCTTCCATAGACTTTGATGTGAATTTAGGCAACTCAATTATTCTCTCTGTGTCTCAGGTCCTCATCCATAAATATGGGGTAGATATACTTCCCCACCATACAAGGCTATTGTGCGGATATATATTGTGCCATATAATACGTAGAAATCCTGCAAGGTGCTATGTGCCCTCAGCTCTGAGTCCTATTCACTTGCAGGAGCAACTCAGGATCAAGCCTGTTATGGATTTTAAGTCTGAACTATCCTCCTACGCCTACAGATCCTTCCATTAAAGACCGAGGCATGGTAACAGAAGAGTGTGGGGAAGTTTGCTCTACTTTTGCTTTTTTGGCAGTCCGCGCCACTTCCCGCAGCTCCCATTGGCTGGGAACGGCGAACTACAGCCACTGTGAGCTGTGGAGGGCCGTGCCTGCGGACAGTCAACGTAAACAAATGTCTCGCATCCTGCCAGCAGATTAACCTGATGGGCCGTGTGCCAAAGGTTGCCGACCCCTGCTCTAGCAAGTCAAGTGTAAACATATAATTAGGCAGGCCAAAAAAGAATTTGAAGAGCATCTAGCCAAAGGCTCAAAACTAACAGCAAAAAATGTCTTAAGTACATCAGAAGCCTGCCAAAGAGTCACTGGGGCCACTGGACAACTGAGGTGCTAAAGGAGCACTCAAGGAAGATAAGACCATCGCAGAGAAGCTAAATGAATTCTTTGCATCTGTCTTCACTGCAGAGGCTATGAGTGAGCTGAGCCCAAGCCATTCTTTTTAGGTGACAAATCTGAGGAACTGTCCCAGACTGAGGTATCAGTAGAGGAAGTTTTGTAACAAATTGATAAATTTAAACAGTAATAAGTCACCAGGACCAGATGGTGTTCACTCAAGAGTTCTTAACTAACTGAAATATGAAATTGCAGAACTACTAACTGTGGCATGTAACCTATCATTTAAATCAGCTTCTGTACCAGGTGACTGGAGGATAGCTAATGTGACACCAATTTTTAAAAAAGGCTCCAGAGGTGATCCTAGCAAAAAATATTGCTTTGTTCATGTTAAAAATTCTTAAACTTTCTTGAGAAGCTCTAGTGCTTCCATACTTTGGAGGAAAGGCCTAACATTTTGCAGTAGGTTTTCTATGGTGTCAGGGATGTGCCTTTTGTCATCCCTTAGAAAATTTATGTAAATTTGGCCAAACTATAAGACTTTGTCATGACCCCAGGTTTCCTACACTCTGGGCTCAGGTAACTGCTGCCACCACCAAGCTTCACACTTTGAAATTTTACCTTGTGTTACCATTCAGTCTGGTCCCTTATTCCAAGGACTCCTAGCCCCAGGAGCAGAGTGCTTGCTGATAAATATGGTAGATGCTGTTTGAAGGCTGCTGCAGGAAAACCCAGTCACTACAGCTACATTCAGGACTCGTTTAACAAACTCTTACTTTATTAATTACAAGTAAACCCATGAATTAACTTAGTTACTGGTTTCAGAGTGGTAGCCGTGTTAGTCTGTATCAGCAAAAAGAATGAAGAGTACTTGTGGCAACTTAGAGACTAACAGGTTTATTTGGGCATAAGCTTTCGTGGGCTAAAACCCACTTCATCGGGTGCCTAGTTACTGTTCAGCTAGAGGTGCCCTCTATACCTTCTCAACCACAGGGAAGTCTTATTACAGATCCCATTCAGACTTCCTTCTTAGAAGTGACTGGGTCCTATGTTCTCTGAGCTTGGTCTCAACATCACTTTCCCAATAGCCAGGACGCCTACAGTCCTTGATGGATTAGTGTCTTGAGAGTCCGTCCCTAGCGCCTTCATGGAGATCCCGGAACAATCCACCTCCAGCCAGCCAGTCTCAACTCTTTCTACAAACAGTCCTTGCCCTGCTGCTGGAATCTGAACAAACATTCCATGGTGGCAACCAAATGAGCCTTTACTGAGTCCTCAGATGTTACATCACTGTCTCATATCCAACAATAGATTTACTTTCCACATCCCCATATACAAAACATTAACTCAACATGTTACCTGACGTTCTCCACAGCCTACAAAAAAATCTGTTTGTACATGCTCAATAAAGACTTGTTAGATTTTGCCAGATCAATTCTCCAAAAATTCCATCTGTACTAAGCATTTTTCAACCCTGGCCTGCAGGGCCTGAGGGGCACTTTCCCCCCTACCTTTGCTCCACTACCAGGCACCACTGTTGTGCCAAGCACAAGAACTGAAAACAAGGAGACTGTCCCTGCTTTTCTCTCAGGGACTCCCAGGTGGACTCAGGCAGCAAGAAGGAGAAGGAGCAGGTAACCTAATGGGAATGTACAAAATCAGCGAGGAGTTCGGTGGCACCTTAAAGACTAACATTTATTTGAGCATAAGCTTTCATAGGTAAAAAACACACTTCTTCAGATGCTTATGCCCAAATAAATCTGTTAGTCTTTAAGGTGCTACCAGACTCCTCATTGTTTTTGTGGATGCAGACTAACACAGCTACCCCTCTGATAATGGGAATGTAGTGGGGTGAGAAATGGTGGTAGCAGGAGGGGGCTGTGCAGGAGCAGAGAATAGGAAGTGGGGGTGGGGGAAAGGAATCAGTGGGTGGTGGAGGATGGGGTAGAGGGGGAGTGAGATGGTGGGAGCTATATAGGTACATAGGTACAGAGGGCTGGAGGGCTTGACAGGGAGGATGGGGAGAGGGGCAGGAGCCAGGGGATGGAGGGTGTATAGGAGCAGAGAGAAAGAGGGTCAAGAACCAGGGTTGTAGTGGGGTGGATTGGAGCAGAGGGGAAGGAGGCAGAAGCAGAGGGGATGAGGGGAGTGGATTCTCACCATGGTGTTGTGATTATAAATTCAATAACATTGAATGGGAAGAATAAAGCAAAATATTGAACAACTATCCATTCACTGAATGAAGCAGAGGTTCTATGGGAAAAATAGTATGTGATCATGTAATTTAAGACTGTATCAGATGCACAAGGGAGATGAACTAAAGGGCATCCTGAATTCTGCAATTTCCTAATGTTTGAATGCTTGACTTTGCAACCCAATTTTTTTTAACAGAGTTTTTTCTGAATTAAGTATTGTATAAAACATATGATTTTTGAAGTGATGACAGGGAGCCTAGATCTTTGGAGAGGGGACTTTTTGTTTTAAAAGTCTAAATATACTGTCTATCTCTCTTACACACACATGTGCACGTGTGCACACACCTGTGTATTTCCCTTCTGTAATGAGTGTATCCAATACCTACTCCTATGGTTTCTACTTACCCATAGTTTAAGTGTTAGAAATATCAGTAAAGCTTTCTTTTTAATTCCCATCATTTTGTGACTGCTGCTAACACTTAAGGAATTATACACAGAGAAGGAATTGGCCTAACAGTAAATCAGCTTTGATGAACCTTTAGTTAATATTGAAGAATCAAGGACACAAACCTGTGCTGTGGATAATTTATATAAATGAAGTAGTAATTTGGTAGCAGTATAGACAAGTTATATAACATCTATAGAAATGCCAAACACTTGCTATAGTCAGTCTTGTCTAGAAGCAATCAGCTGTGATAGTCTTCCATTTTGGGCATCACAGTTGTTAACACTGGGTGTGATGGCGACAGGAAGGAGGACTTTTAAAAAAAACTAGTTAAATTAATATTTGTTTTAGAGCCAGTTTAGTGGTATAGCATATGAAAACAATATTAATTGTGTTGGACAACACAGAGGCATTCAGCCGCTTGGCACAATTAATTTTTTCCTGTGATGATTTAAGCATGTATGTAACTCATTCCCACTTAGTGTGGTACTCAATCTCCTCCTAGTGCTGGCTGGGCCATAGAGGGGGTTGATGACGCTGCTACAGTTTTAGCTAATAGAGATGGGTCTTTTAGCTCCCATGTTTTAAGATCTATGCATCCTAAATTTAATCCCTGCTGATGGAGCCAGGCATGTGGCATTACATGCGCTTCTGCTGCCTTCATGCTGAACTGCCTCTTCTGTATATCTAGTGACCTCTACTGCAGTTCATGTCCATCTGCCCAATTTAGATCAGATTTTTTTTTGTTGCAGTTCTGGCACAATAACTCTAAACAATGGTGATAAGCTGTGACAAGTTTAAACAGCACAAGTTATTTAATAGGTATGGTTTTCACATTTACTTAGGTCACAGACCTCATTGTTAAAACATGAATTTTCTTGTAGCAGCTATGCTACAGCTCCTTTGGTGGGACTGCAGACCTCATGCTCTGTGCTGTCTTCATAAACAGCTTTGGACCTCTTTCAAGTGGGCTGTACGAGTTCTCATGCCACAGTCCATTGTAACCATTACTTTGGTGGCAGAGTGGCTTTGACATTTCTAATTCAATCAGAACCTCCGCCCACCACCTTTGACAAGATGGGGATGTTACTGGATGCATTCTACATACATCTAACAGTTAAATAATTTAAGTTCTTTCTGCCAAGCTAAACATAATGAAAATGTCTCATTGCCTAGTGATCAAACACTGACTGTATACACTAGAAGAAAATTAGCTTTGTGTATACAGTCTTGATAGGGCCACCCATTATTCTCCATAGAATTCTCCCAATCTGTATCCTAATAAAATGCATTGAAAAGTCACCAGGTCAAAGCTCACCATACAGCCAAAGATGAGAGTTAGTGCATAATAACAGTTTTCCTTTTCCTTTTTGTCTTTATTTCTCATATTGGTATTGTTGCAGGCTAGGCACTTTATTCCTAGAAAATTTATGTTCTGAATTGCATTCAGTCATTGGCCTCCTCTGGGAAGCTCAGAGCAGCTTATATTCCCTACTTGGGAGAAGGTTGGTGTTGTTAGGTTGACTTTTTAAAATTACTGCTTCATGATAAAAATAAACTGTCCGTTACTTCCATTAATTAAAAACCTCCAAGTCCTGAATTATTTTTTCCCTTTAAAAAGAACATCCTTTACTACACGAACGAGTTGTACAAATTAATTTGTTTCCAAGATGACAATCCCTTTGACTGGGTGTCTGAACAGGTGCAGAGCTATTCTAGTAAGTTACCCTTAGAGCCAGCACAGGCCAGCATTTTTAGATCCAACCCAGGGATTAAAAAGGAATAGTGGCCACTGAGGAAAAGAGAGGCACAGAGAGGACCAGGAAGTCAAGCTAAGAATTGCTCTTTTATATATATGAGTAAATTCCTAACTTAGACCTGTGTTCCTTTATTGACAAAATTAAGGTAAACTCTGCGAAAGAATGGGGAGGTTTTGGACAAGGAATGGTGGCAAGACACTGCCTCTGTCATAGGCACCGACTCTGGGACTGGAGCACTCACGGAAAAAAAATAGTGGATGCTCAGCACCCACTGGCAGCCAACTCCTCCCTCTCTCTCCCTCAGTGCCTCCGCCTGCTGGTGGGCCCCAGCAATCAGTTCCTCCCTCTCCCCTCTAGTGCCTCCTGCCCGCTGGTGCTCAGCTGTTCAGTGGCATGCAGGAGGTACTGGGGGAAGAGAGGGAGGATCCGGGGCAGGAAGAGGTGAGGGAGGGGGCGGAATGGGGCAGGAAGAGGCAGAGGCTTGTGGGAAGGGGTGGAGTGGGGGTGGGGCCTGGGGCAGAGGGGGGAAACCCCTAGGAACTCTCAAAGTCAGCATCTCTGGCCTATTTACAAACCCTATGTCTCAGAAACTGCATTGCTTTGTTTATTTAAAATCCATTTTACTCATCTTTTACTATAAACACTTAAAGCCATTAGCTTCTGTAAAATCCTCAACTGATTTACTGTGGCCTACTTCACAGATCCTCTCTCCCTTCTCACAAGTTCAATCCTGTTGGTGTGAGAAACTTCTTCTCTGCCCTTCTACCACCTGGCACAGAATTGTGGTGACAGAATGGCCCTACACTGCCCTCCTCTCAGCCCTTGGCACAAGCTCATGTAGGGGATACGCCCCAGGAGTAAAGGGGCCTGCTGAAGAAAGAGCAGTCTGTACTCTGGCTATTGGGGGCTACCAAATTGTCTCCGGGGGACCATTGCAGCTGAGACATAAATTAGAGCAACCTGATTTTCCTTGTATTTAAACCAGTGCATATCAAGCACCCTGGGCCTGACTTTCCATTTCCTGTTGGCCCCTTGATGCCACTCTTGCAGTCATGCACCTGCAGTCTTCCTTTTCCTCAGAGACAGTAAACTCTCTTATTGCCAATGCTGTGGTCTAGTTACCCTGTGCCTTTGACTACTGGTCATGCCTTGGAACTCCATTTGTGGCTCTGGAGATGGAGGGCTGCAAAGTTTTTAATGCCACAGTTGCAGCCCATTTGCTACTGCTTTTCCAGTATGTATATTTGTGAAAGAGACAGCCTAAATTTAGCCTTCTGTATTTGGTTATGTTGTGCAGTTAATAAGTTTATTTTGTAAAGGTTAATGAGAAATGAATAGCTTTGTCAAAACCCGGACCCAGGTCTCTTTGTAGATTTGTATGTTAAATATGACATGGAAACATCTAGATATTCCATGTTGTTATAGCAGCCAGCAGCTTATCAGCTTCTAGCCAACTTCCTGGAAAATATTATTATTATTATTCTAAATATTAATGTTGGTTTTGGTATTTCAGTTCCAATTTTAACTTGCACTGGGGAATAAGAAAAATCACACACATTTTTAATGTTAGGCCTAAACACCCTATGAAGGAGCTCCAGATTGTAACAGAAATTGATAATGTAATAGAGTGAGCCTCTACATTAATTTATCTGTATGTATCTTTGTCTGTTTCTGAGCCCCCAGGCATGCATTTGTATTCACAGGGGTGGACATTTTGGCCTGCATGAATCTGATTTCACGATAGAGCCTTTGCTCATAAATTCATCAAGGTAGGGATTTTGTTAGATTTGTCACTCGTAGAGTGTTGGTCACACTATCAGCACTTTAATAATATTAATATATTTATTTACAGAATAGATATGAGATAATATTAAAACTACATGAAGCTGCCACTTGCTGCAAGGATTGTAAATCATAGGATCATGTTTTTTTCAACAAGAGAATAAATGAAGTAAGGTACTATTTTATTTATCAAACCATACTCTAGTCTCATGAATCATTGACTTTCCTGAATTTGTCAGCATAGCCATAGTGATAGCATTGTTACATATAGGTTAGACTTATGTAAATTTAAAGCCAACCTCAGTATACAAAAGCTGTGTCTGCACATACTTAATTCTTCATACTTCCAACCACCATACTACCACAAGTGCAGTTCCACCATGGTAGCAACACTGGAAATTGGCACCAGCATTTTGACTACCACATCATCTATCCCTGCTCAGATCAGGTGAAGACAATACAATAGTTAAAACACTGGAGTCCTGTTTATTTTAGTGGTCCCAAAATTGCTATAACTGATAGAGCTATAAGATTAATAGTGCAATAGAGGGGAAACTGAAGGGAAAATCTTGGGTGGAAAGTAAGCCAAAGAAAGTAGGTAAGTGATTTACTTTTAAATTGTGGTGTATTGAAGATTTAAACACTATGTAACATAACTTATATTTTCAGCCCAAAAGTTTTAGTTAAAATGGTGCTACAGGGACACTGTTAACTTGAACTTTAAAAAATTGATTAATTAAATGAATCCAACATTTCTCAAAAAGCAGCCTTTAAATATTATGCCTTGACATCTTAAAAATCTTTTCCTACAATTGTAAGAGTTTTCTTCCTCCCCTGTTTTCGTTAGAAGGTTCTTTTAGGTGAACACGACAGCACAACCATCAAACATGCTCAGGCCCAACCCTCCTCCCCCGTTTTTCTCTTCCTGCACACTCCTGCCTGGTGCCTCTTCAGTGGTGGTTTGCAGAGCCTGGGGAAGGGCAGGCAGGATCATTGGAACAGTGAACTTGACTAAATACAAAGTGCTGCCAACTGGACAGTAAACAAATTGGAAAACAAGATAGACACATAGAATTATTCTGTAATTTCTCTCAGTTTCAGTCATTTTTAGAGTTTTCTTGCAGTAATGTTAAATACAAAATTTTCAGATGGAAATATGATTTTCAAGTTATCAATGTCCTTAAAGAAGACCCAATATAGGACTGAGACTCATCCCTACTGCTAGCATTGAAGTGCCAATGTGGTTGCGGCATTGAGAAGTGCTGTCCTTCAGGGGAAATGTTAAATGATGGGCCCATCTGTCTCCACAGGCGGTTGCCCAGGTGCATTGCATGGCCCTTTTAAAAGGGAGGAGAAAATAACCCGGGTGTGCAGTATGTTCATCAACATTCATTCTTTCTTTCACTAACTACCAAATCTTGCAGTCCTTATTCAGGCAAAAAATCACATCAATGGGAATTTTTCCTGATTATGGACTGAGTAAGGTCTGCAAGTTTTGGCCGATTTAAACAGGAAATATGAGGAGCACAGTGCTCTCTTTTCAAATATCCAAGGCTGTGTCTGAACTATTCTTGAGTGGATAATGACTGTCACATTTGCCTGCGTTCATTGACTATGAGTATCCGATTGCATAAAGAGGCTGTGATACCCTGAATACAGCAGATACTATAAAACTAAATAAGTCTATGGAGGTTGAGGATGCTTAAGACCTTGTAGAACCATGCTCTTTATTTTTGTGCCCTTGCTCTTGGTTATTAATCTGAATTTGAGACTTCTGAAAGGCATTTTTAAAGTGCTTGGAATCACTTGGACACTGCTTGATCAATTACATATTTAATCCCTTCACCACTGGGAACTGATGAGGCTCAATAACAGCTGCTCTGCAGTTCATACAGCAGCATATATTCCTTATTCTTGGCCAGGCTTTTGTAGACAGCCAGTGTCAGAGTTCTTTATTTAATCATATCAGTGTGTCATAAATCTGCCTTGAGCTATGTCTGCTATGAAATTCTATGCAATTTATAAAATTATCACTGCCCTTGAGCAATATTAATATCTCCCTTCATGTCTCTCATATTCACATCTAATTGTATTAGAAAGGCAAACATTAGAAATAACATTCAAAATAAGTTAGTTCAGCCCCTTGGAAAGAATGTGCAACTGTTTTGCCAAATATCTTGAGGGAAAAGTCCATTAAAATAATTAATTCAAAAGTGTTTAATAAGCTATAGGGCAAAAATGAATGAGACATTTCCCCTTGAATTATACTCAGTGCTACAATATAGACAATGAGTGTATTGTCTCTTGAGTAGATGATACATATTCTAGTATAGTCCCAAGTATGTATTTACTTGTTACATACACTTTTAGGTTCTGCTCCTGTGCCCATTGAAGTCAATAGCAAAGTTCTCACTGATTCTAGCCGTGCAGGATCAGACTCTTATACCGCACCCATCACTGTAGCCTGTGAATGCACTTTAAGGGTCTAATTCCCCAACTACCGTCACTTTTACACTAGTATAATTCCACAGACTTCAGTGAGTTCACTTCCGATTTACACTGTTGTAAGCAGGTGGAGAATCAGGCCCTAGCTGTCTTAGGGGTGGGTCTTTTCACATTTCTGTGGCCAAATTCTCTGTCAAATTTTATGTTGTATGATTGTTTATATAAATACTTGTCTGCACATGAGTTATTCTGGAATAGATATTCCAGAATAACGGCAAGTGTGGACACTCTTATGCTGGATTTTTATTTGCTTTTTGGTGTTGGAGCCTTTACGGTTCACATTTTCAAGCTTTTCTCCACAACAGAAAGGGCCAGAAACTTTTTTTTTAAATGAAACCCAAGAATCTTTAAAATGAAAGCTCCAGGAATTGGTGGGCTAAAAACCCCACCAGATACTATGAGACTTGTGACAAAATTATAAGACTTTGCAATGCTTGACATGGAATGGACAATTAAGGACTGAGCATGTTAAAATGTAACGATGAACACTCCAGGTCAAATGCTCTAGTGCAGCCTCCATTGCTCTGGTCTCAGAGAACACAGAGAGAGTATTGTCATATTATGGTGTAGGAAGGAGTAGACCCACAGAGAGGCACATGTGGTTGCAGGAGAAATACAGTATGTGTTTTATTCACAGTAGCTCAGAGGCGAAACCTACTCACTACAGCACTACTTCTGGGTGTAGCAAGACCTACAACAATAACTCTTCCAGCAGTGTGAACTCCATTTGCTCAACACACTGGTTTCACACGAGTGTAACCTCACTGAATTTAGTGGAGTTACTTGTGACTTACAACATAAATGAGTTCAGAATCAGCCCCTTATGCTTTGAGAAAATCTAGAGCTGGGTGCAATAGCTGCACTCTTCTTGGCCAGCTCTTTTCATGTGTATACAAATTCAAGTCAAGCTGTCAGGGATTATGGACTAATTATTTGCCAAATTTCCATTTGTTTAGTCAGAGCTTGATTTATTTATAAAATCAGCTATAGTTTTATGTTTGTATAACTTTTAAAATTGCCAAATCCATATTTTGTAAATCTCCTATTATCTCTAGATACATGAATGACTCCACTGTAATAATAGATAGGGCTGGACTTTTCATTTTAAACGATCTTATCTTACAAATTATTTGTAAAGTAAAATGAGCAATAGACGAGTATTAAGGTTTTTTAAAATGGCACTAAAGCTGGTTACCTCTATAAATGGTCCTGAACCCACATCGCAATACATCTGATGGTGTAATAACCATGGATCCAAACACATCTAAACCCAGATCTGCATCTAAAATTTGCTAATGGCCCTAACTTATATTATGGGCTCAGCGAAATCTCTGGATCTGAAAGATCCTGGAGTTTGAAGTGTTTGGAATCTGAATCTAGGCCTGAATTTTGTGACTGGAACCTCATTCTAATTTCCTCAACTTATGGATATAGAAAGGCAAACTTGGGGGCAAAGGAGAGGGTTGAGGGATTTTTATTTTATGTTTAAATCAGTTTGCTAGAAAACATTAGTGCCACACAAAAAGAGACCAATGTGTACATGTCATACACAGTTAGTTAAGGGTTAAGGTTTTTGTCTACCTGTAAAGGGTTAACAAGCAGTACCTGTGGACACCTGACCAGAGGACCAATGAGGGACAAGATATTTTCAAATCCCGGTGGAGGGAAGTTTTTTTCCTGTTCTTTGTTTTCTAGAGAGTCTCTCTTGGGAATTAAGAGAGTCCAGACATCTTAATCAAGTCCTCCCAGGTCTCTGCAATAAATTCTTCTATTCAAGCTAGTGAGTATTAGTAAGGAACTAGTATTCTTATACTTTTATTTCTGTATTTGCAATTCTGTGTTTTGCTATAGAATTTCTTTAAGTCTGTACTGTGATTGCTTTTACTGAGAAAGAAAGGAGGGGGGATTCGCTCCAGAGATTGATAAGTTTAGACCTGTATATTGTTCCATCTTGGTTACAGAGACAGTGACTTTCTTTTTTATTCTTTAATAAATTCTTTTCTATTAAGGACTTGGTTGGTCTTTCCTTGGGTGGATTCTCAGGGAAAGAGGAGGAGGGAGGTATCCCTCTGTAGTTAGATCCCGGTGTCTCTCCTAGGAAAAGGGAGGGGGGAGGAAACAGGGGGGAATGATTTATTCCTCCTGGGTGTAAGAACTCCATGGATTTGGGGCTCTTGGGATCCCTTAGGATTTTGGGGAAGGACTGTGTCCCAATCCACGTACCTGATTGGGTGGTGGCAGCTTTTACTAGATCTAAACTAGGATTTTAGTTTAGAGATAAATTTCATGCAGGTCCCCATATTGGAACCCAACAGCTCTAAGTGGGGGTGAGACCTATGACAGTACATCAGTCAAGAAATAAATGTAGGCCCCTAACCTGCTATCCACTGTGATTGGGTGCAGCAGGGTGACTATATGCAGTGAATTGCAGGCTCTGGACTTAATCCATCATTCCTTATGCAGAGCAAACTTGCTTTGAAATTGGTGTGAGTTTGGAGTGCAAAAAAAATTTTTTTTTTAAATTAAAAATGTACTACACCTCTACCATTGATATAATGCGGTCCTGGGGAGACAAAAATCCCTACCATGTTATAGGTGAGACGCCATTATATCGGGGTAGCAGTGGCAGGGCTGCAGAGGTGATTTAAAGAGCCCGGGGCTCTGGCTGTGGGGAGCCCCAGGCCCTTTAAAGAGCTGCCCAAGCCCCACTGCTGCAGCCCCGGGGTAGCGGTGGCAGGGCTCCAGCCGTGATTTAAAGGGCCCAGGGCTTCTCACAGCCAGGGCCGGCTCCAGGCCCCAGCACGCCAAGCGCGTGCTTGGGGCGGCATGCCACGGGGGGCGCTCCGCCGGTCGCTGGGAGGGCGGCAGGCGGCTCCGGTGGACCTCCCGCAGGCATGCCTGCGGATGCTCCACCGGAGCTGCGGGACCAGCGGACCCTCTGCAGGCATGCCTGCGGGAGGTCCACTGGAGCCGCGGGACTGGCGACCGCCAGAGCGCCCCCCGCGGCATGCCGCCGTGCTTGGGTCGGCGAAATTGCTAGAGCCGCCCCTGCTCACAGCAGCCGGAGCCCCGGGCCCTTTAAAGTGCTGCCCTAGCCCTGCTGCTGCAGCCCCAGGGTAGCAGCGGCAGGGCTCCAGCGGTGATTTAAAGGGCCCAGGGCTTCTCACAGCAGCTGGAGTCTTGGACCCTTTAAAGCGCTGCCGGAGCCCTGTTATATCGTGTCGCGTTATAGCGGGGTAGAGGTATATTTGGCCTATTCCAAACCAGTGGCTTTCAAATTTAATTGATCACTAATATAAACATTTCTACAGCATGCAGCACAAACACACAAGTCTAGTGCTTTCACTATAAACTAGAGAGCTCTCTTTTTGAGCCTGGAGTAGAAACATTTTTGTTAATCTGATTTTTCCCTTGTGATTTAATATACTCAGAATTTTATTTGTATTTGATTTAGTTCAAAAATGTTTTTAATTTGTCTGAACAGCAGATGGCTATCAGCAAGAGTCTGTATTTAGCTTGGCACTTTCCACTCTGCATTCCTTTACTATTCATAGCCCAGCAGTCATACTTATCTTAAGTACACATAAAAGGAGGCAGTTTCTCTTGCAGCTGCAGTTCCCCTAGAATTTTTGTGTATTTACAGGACCATTTGTAACAAGTCTTTTTGTAATGTTGAAGACCAATTGTTAGACATAGCAGGCAGAGTCCTGGCTAACCTTAGTTGCACAACTCCATTGAAATGAGTGGGATTGCTCTAGTATAATTGAGAGAAGAAAACAGCCCTGTGTTCTTAGTTGGCCCTATCTTGCAATCAGGCATTTGAACCCCTATGCTGGTGCAGAGCCAGTTAGGCTCTGTGGGCACAAGCATCTCCTGCCAGAGATCCAATTGCAGGATCAGGACCTTAAGTTCTAAAGAAAGTCACAGAAGAAAACGTTTACGTGATTGTTATCACATTGTTTGTGTAAACTTGTTGGACTAAATTCATCCCTAGCATATTAATGCCTTTAAGTCAGGGGCAGCTACACAAGAATGACTTTGGGACTTTTGAGCTTTTATAAGTGAGCAATATTTTGTTTCTATTGTTGGCAGAAAGCCAGGATATTTAAACAAAATGAACTGTGATTAAAAACAAAGCATTTGAAAAATTTCCATCAAAATAAGTTGACTCAATGTTAGTAGAAAGATGGCACATTTTTAAACATTGCATTTAATGTTTATTCTGCTGTTCAATATTCCCTTAAGTACAATATATTTTTAAAGGGCAGACTCGCAAGCAATTTTTAGAAATAAATTTGAATTCAAAAAGTTTTTCCCCAAAATTATTTTGCAGACCAAATGCATGCGGCTCATGCGTGCTTTGACATCTCCTAAGAAATGTTGAAGTTAATATTATATAGTGATATGACTTATGAAAACATGGCATTTTTCTGTTATGTAAAATTAAAATTCCATAAAATGTCTGTTGCTTCTTTCATTATTTATCTCATGAATACATATTACAAAGGTAACCCCTGTTTATTGGCATTTTTATACATGCTTTACACTTGGTACCTCATCAGAGAGCATTATATGAAATATTTTTCATTTGTTATGACTGCCATAAACTTTCTTTTGTCTAAAAAGCGTGGGTCTCCAGCACATATGCAGCTGAAGGAAAGTAGTCTTACATTTCACATCAAACAATAAAACTCAACATGCTGAAAATATATGCAAAGTTTTGTTCTTATCTCCATTGTAAATACAAACCAACAACTTCACATGCATGGCTACATTGCAAAGCATTGTTTGAGTTACATTAGGAATAATATTTCTCACCAATAACAATTAAAAAGATTTTAGTCCATTCCCTCTGAGCTCTTCATTTCAACAACCAAAATGCCGTCATGGCAGAAGAGAGCAGACAAATCTTTTTTCTTGACTCCATTAGGTAATTTGTATTGTCTAACAAAGCTTCTGGATATGAAACCATGTTCGTCCATCCTAGGTCCATGCTGAGCTTTGATCAGAAGCCAGCCTTCGAAAGTTTGAATGATGATATCTTCAGGACGGAACTGCACAACATCCAGTAAGACCTGAAAGCTGGGTTTGTCTTCCTTGGTGCTGTCCTTCTCTGCTGTAGCTGTACTTTTTGTTGCATGTCGGCTTCTCACCTCAGCCTTGGATGGGCCTGGCAAAGCATATAAAGAGTGATCCAACTTGCACGCTTCCAGATCTTGGACAGCAAACTGCTCCTGATAACGTACAGGAGTTTCCACCCAGTGTCTTGTAACTACTCCTTCCATTGCTGAGACAGAAATATGAGTTACTGCTTTCTGATAGCCAGTGAAAGCAGTAGAGTCACACTGGCATAGTGAGCGCTTTCCAGTTGCATGCCTACTCCCAGACTAGTTTATCAGTTGATGTAGCCTTTCATTTTTAGCACTGGCAGAGCTTAACACTTAATTGGACATGATTCATGTCCATGAGACATGCCTCATCTTTTTATACATTGACAATAGAGCACTATTTATAGGGCATGTGTCTTCAGTTGCTTTGGCAGTTTTTATGCATACACTTAATAGTAAAAATGAAATTTTATTGCACTTTTTGTTCTTCGCACATTAACCTGTTTGTTGTTATGAGGAAACAAGGTATTTTTAAAGGTTCTTTTATTTGTCTAGAAAGGAGTGTGACGTTCTTTCTGTTTCTCAAGGGAAACTACTACAGTAACTGTAAAAGCTATATTTTTCCTCGCTGAAATATAGAAATTATTTGGGGCAGGAGGACTCAAGCTGTTTGAGGATGTGAGAGAAGCAAATTTTGGGATGGTTTCACTAGAAAGCTATCAGGTGCCTCTAAAGCTATGGCAAAAGTTTTGCAGGGGCCAAACTCTGAGTGCTCCTGAGAAAGCTACTGGTGGGCTGTTAGCTGTCCCTTCCCCCACTCTAAGGTAACTGTGATGCTGACTCAGCAGTTAGAGATCTTGGTGGTATAGAGGGAGTAGTCACTGGCCAGTGTTTTGAGTCTGACAGTGGGCTGGAGTCTGAGTCTGCAATTAGAGACTGTAGCTCAGACTCAAGAGCCTGAATTAGCCCTGTAATCTCATAGTAAAAATGACAGTAAAAATAAATGGGTGTCCTGAGTGTTGGGGAAATTGCAAAAATGGCTAACCTGGTTCTTACTGACTCATAGACTTTAAGGCCAGAAGGGATTGATATGATCATCTAGTCTGACTTCCTGCACAATGCAGGCCACAGAACCTCTCCCACCCAGGGGCGGCTCCAGGCCCCAGCATGCCAAGCGCATGCTTGGGGCGGCATGCCGCGGGGGGTGCTCTGCCAGTCGCCGGGAGGGCGGCAGGCGGCTCCGGTGGACCTCCTGCAGGCATGCCTGTGGAGGGTCCGCTGGTCCCGCGGCTCCGGTGGAGCATCCGCAGGCACGCCTGCGAGAGGTCCACCGGAGCCTCGGGACCGGCGACTGGCAGAGCGCCTCCTGCGGCATGCCGCCGTGCTTGGGGCGGCAAAATGGCTAGAGCCACTCCTGCTCCCGTCCACTTCTGTAATAGATCCCTAACCTCTGGCTGAGTTACTGAAGTCCTCAAATCATGATTCAAAGAGGTCAAGCTACAGAGAAACTGCTATTTACACTAGTTTAAACCGGCAAGTGACCTGCTGCCGAGAAAGGTGAAAAAACCCCAGGGTCTCAGCCAATGTGACCTAGGGGAAAATTCTTTCCTGAACCCAAATATGGTTATCAGTTAGACCCTGAGCATGTGGAGAAGACCCACCAGACAGACACCTGGGAAAGAATTCTCTGTAGTAACTCAGAGCCTTCTCCATGTAGTGTCCCATCATCAGGTGTTGGAGATATTGGCTACTAGCCGTTGCAGATTGGCCACACACCATTTAGGCCGTCTCTCATCACACTATCACCTCCATAAACATATCAAGCTCAGTCTTTAAACCAGTTAAGTTTTTTTGCCCTCACTGCTTCCCTTGGAAGGCTTTTCCAGAACTTCACTCCCCTCAGCCTTTGTTTGGTTAGGCTAAACATGCCAAACTCTTTGAGTCTCCTCTTATAAGGTAGGTTTTCCATTCATCTGATGATCCTAAGAGCCCTTCTCTGCGCCTGTCCAGTTTGAATTCATCTTTCTTAAATATGTAGAGCCCTGCATAGATACACAATTCATATCCACAGATGTGGATATAAAGCAGATATTCTTGGAGCTGCAGGGTTCTAGCAACAGCGAGTGAGACCAGCAGGGCCATGGCCAGCGACTGGGCCAGGAACCACAGCAGCGAAAGCAGCAGCATATCAGGCTCCTGCTCACAGGAGCCAGTGCCCAGCCCGGGCAGCTCCTCCGGCATGGCTGTGCTGCCCCCAGCCCTGCCCACTGGGGCAGACACCAGACTCACTGGCAGCTGTCCCTGGTCGTGCTCGTGCTAGTGTGTGCAAGTGGCTCGCACGCTCCCAGATAGGAGTTTCTTCCACACAGCAGTCTGCAACTCCTGTCCAGAGTTTGAGAGCCGCTTGCTCACAGTAGTGATAAGCGTGGTGCCTGCCCCAGTGAGCAGAGCTCCTCAATTACCATTTACCTCTATGTCCTTAATGACTTTCTCTTTCAAAATTTGTTCCAAGACCTTGCATACAATTGAGGTCAAACTAACAGGCCCTTAGTTTCCCGGATCACATTTTACCTTTCTTAAAAATACGTGCTATATTAGCAATTCTCCAGTCACAGGGGTACAACTCCTGAGTTTACAGAATCGTTAAAAATCCTTGCTATTGGTCTTGCAATTTCATGTGCTAGTTCCTGTAATATTCTTGGATGGAGATTATCCAGGCCCTCTGATTTGGTCCCATTAAGCTGTTTGAGTTGACTTCCACCTCAGATGTGGTAATTTCCACTTCCATACCCTCATTTCCATTAGCCATCCTGCCACTATCGCTAAGCTCCTCATTAACCTTATTAAAAAATGGAGGCAAAGTATTTGTTTAGGTGTTGGGCCATTCCTAGGTTATCTTTAATCTCCACTCCATCCTCAGTGCTTTATGACCTCCATGAGGTAGCTTCTTGGCAGAGTGCAACACTTCAGATGTGTTAAAGAGACTTTCAACTGTCAGAACTAAGGTTAGCCCCTTGGTCCCAGCAGCAGTGTAGCAAGGCCCCGGAGGGCCCATGTACAAGAATTCCAAAACTTGCTTCTCTCCAGTTCCCCCATAGCCCCATCCAGTGTTCCAGTTCCTCCCTAGCTTCCCTCCCGCTCCACCCCCCTGGTCCCCCTACAGATCCTAAGCTCTCTCTGTATCCTCCTCATTCCCTCCAGTTCTGATCCAGGCTCCCCCCAGCACTCCCTCAACCTCATTCCAGCCTCCTTCAGTTCAGTCCTCAGCATCCCCAGCTCTAATCCAGTCACCCCATGCAGACCCGTCTAGTTCCCCTTCTGCCCCTCACGTCCCTGATCCCTTGCCCTTGGTCCCCTATAGCTCTGCTCTAACCCTCTTCCCCCATCCTCAACAGCGCTGACCCAGTCCCCCAGTTTCTATCTGGTTCTGCTTTAACCCCCTGCTCCCACCCTCAACTGCTATGTTGGCCCCCATTCCTCCATCGCATCACTCTCCAGTTCCCCTCCATTCCCCCACACTATGCAAAGAGGCTGATGACTTTACCTTGCACTCTGTCTCTTGGTGGGGGGGTGGAGGGAGGATGTGTTCCCCATATCTGGTCCCCCTTGTGTGCAGGTGCTGCAATTTCCCCCACACCTTCTCTGCTCATCCTTCCCGGCTGCTCACACCTGGGGTGCCCCATCCCAGCCACCTCTGGACACTGCTTTCCCCCAGTGACCCCTCTCCACTGTGGTGTGGTGGCATGCTTCAACTTCTGTTGGGCTGGTGGTGCCATGAGTGAGGATATGCGCATGTGGCTAGATCTGAGTCCTCTTCACTATAACCTTGTGGGCCCTGGGGTGACTGCATCATTTGCACCATTATAGCTATTCCTCCTTTCGCTTCTTGGGCTTGCTGGCTTGGATCTGTGGCCTAGATCACAAGTGAATCTAGGTATGGACTGGGGCTGATAACCTTTCCAGTCTCCCTGCTGCTCAGTGGCCTAAGGGAGGATAAGCCCTGAAAAGTATTGGCAGTTTTCTTAATGAGCCCAAGGGGAAAGAAAAAAGTCCAGATCTTTAAGTCATTAAGAAAAGTGTCCATATCTGTTTTTGCTGTCTGCTCAGGAAAATCTCTGTAGTGGAGTTTAGTAAGAGAAAGCAGTATAGACTCTGGAAACTGATGACTAAAGTGTTTGTTTCCTTGAATAGCAGTAATGCTGGGGATTATGAACTAAATGATACACTTAGTCTCCTTTTTTTGGCTTTTGTTCTGTGAAGTTCTCTTTGCCTTGTCTCTTCCTCTTTCCTCATAATGAAAACAGCAAGCAAGCAAGCCTGCATGTGATCTCTGAAAGTTAATGGACTGCAGAGACATCAAGAAACAAACATTCCTATTTCAATAGCTATCGCAAAAGAATCTGTCCCCACCCCACCCCCTTTTTTTATATACAAGAAACCCTTGCAGATTACAAATATAAACTAACTGACTGCAGAGGAGAGGTTTTCTTAGTCATTATGCTTGCTGGGGTTGCTATTTTATCTTCAGAAAATGTGAAGCCTGATTTGCTTGTTAAGGAAATCATTTAAAGGCTGGCCATTAATGGTTCAGGTTGATTTTGATCTATATTAACTCAGTTCAATGAATGCTTATGCCTACTGTGGGAAGGGAATGAGTATGCTTCTTTATTAAAAGTCTGGGTACTCTTTTGGAAAACTGTCCTGCACATAATGCTGTGTTTTTAGGATGTGATTCTAATTGTATGGTTTATGAGAATATTAGCAGAAGCCCCTGGAACCTCACCCATTATCCTCTAAACAGCTGTTTTCTGTTTTACAAACCAGTGACTCAACCAATGGAGGAATTTTAACCCTCGTGTGAGGTAATATACTTGGTTGGTTGTCCTTAACCAGACTGGACAGGTGTTATGTCTTTAAAAATCATTAAATCATTTATATTTATTGTTCTCAAGTTTTATTATTCCTACTGGGTTCTATTCTCTGATAGTCTCGTTTAGCTCAAGTTAGTTTTGTGCTCTGTTCATTATCCTGCTCTATATTGACACTCTGAGGCCCCCTACCTTTTTTTTTTTTTTTTTTTTTTAAAAAGCTACTAACATTTTCTGGCAAGAATGGGCTAACTCTAAGGAGATTCTTTCTTCGAGGCAACTTGGTAGATTGCTGAAGTTTTAATGAAAAAATATCAGTACATACCCTGTAAGACACATTTATGTCTGTTTTTAACCACATAAAGTTCTGTTAGTCCCTAGTCTTTTAAATATCTCCTGTCAAACATACTGGGAACAACACGTATGGTCTAATTAATGAGTGATGGTTTGAATTCCCTTCAAATACACAAATTAGGCAAGGCTATATAGGTGTTACTAGGATCACCCATCATGTTGCATAATAAGAGTCCGGCAGCCTATCTTGTCTACCCCTAACTTCTTTCTTCTCCACCTCCCATCTTGGTCTCTCCCACATCTTAGTTTCTTCTTTACGCTCTGTCCTCCATCCTAGGCCTCAGGAGCTCCCTCTTCCATACCTCTTGGTTGTTGTCAGCCAGGAAGCACACCTCACTTCTTGAGACTACACATTAAACTTGAAACACCAAGATCCCAGGAGCTTAGAATATATTTTCAGGTTTAAAAATAAGAAGCCTACCTGGAGCTGCAGATACAAGGGCTGTCAAAGTTTGATTTTTATTCTTCAGTGTTCAAAAAAACGTGCTACATTTCAGCCCACTAGTGTAATTAAAGCTAATTGTTGGGTCTTTAAGCCAGTGGCAACCCTAAAACCGATTTTTACCTAGTAAGATGTCTCTGCTCTCTAGTGAGTGAGGCTGGTATTGCACACCTAGAGTGGTGGTGTGTAGCTTCATTTTCTTAAAAGCAAGGTATTTTAGAGGAGAATTTCAAAGAGCAGTTAGGTGCATAATTCCCATTGAAAGTCAATGGGAGTTAAGTCTCTAAACTTCCATTTATGCTTTTGAAAATCTCTTTCATCACTCTACTTTAGTCTAAATATACTTATGTCATCCAGGTTACAGCTCTATTGTGACACTATTAGGGTTGCCAACTTTCTAATCGCACAAAACCCAGCAATCTTGCCCCTTCCCTGAGGCCCTATCCCTTCCCCAAGACCCCGTACCCTTGGCTCACTCCATCCCCCCTCCCTCCATCACTCGCTCTCCCACACCCTCGCCACCAGGCTGGAGCTGGGGGTTGGGTGTGGGAGGGGGTGAGGGCTCCAGCTGGGGTGTGGGCTCTGGGGTGGTGCCAGGGATGAGGGGTTTGGAATGCAGGAAGGGGCTCCAGGCTGGGGCAGAGGGTTGGGGTGCACAAGGGGGCTCAGGGCTGGAGAAGGGGGTGAGGGTGCAGGAGAGGGTGCAGGGTACGGGCTCTGCAAGGGAGTTAGGGTACAGGAGGGGGTTCCAACCTGAGTCAGAGGGTTGGGGTACGGGAGGGGTTCTGGGAAAGAGTTGGGGTGCAGGAGGGGGCTCAGGGCTGTGGCAGGGGTTGGGGAGCAGGAGGAGGTGTGGGGTGCAGGCTCCGGGCTGGGGAAGGGTGTTGGGTGTGGGCTCTGGGAGGGAGTTAGGGTGCAGGAGGGGGTTCCAACCTGGGGCAAGGATTCAGGGTGCAGGCTCCAGCCCGGTGGCACTTACCTCAGGCAGCTCCCGGAAGTGGCTGGCATGTCCCTCCAGCTCCTAGGTGGAGGGGTCAGGGGGCTATGCATGCTGCGGTTCCCAGCTAATGGGAGCTGCAGAGCCAGCACCCGAGGTGGGGTACATGGAGCCCCTGTGGCTGCCCCTGCATCTAGGAGCTAGACATGCCGGCCACTTCCAGGAACCACACAGAGGCAGGACAGGCAGGAAGCCTGTCTTAGCCCCACTGCGCTGCTGACCGGACTTTTAGTCGAGAACCGGACTCCTGGAAACCCTGGACATGATGTATAATACTTGTATCTGTAGCAGAGTTTTCCAAGTACTTGGTATAAGGAAGTCTGAGCATTGAGGGTAAAAGTCAGCTGGTTTGGGGGTAGGCAGTGCTTGGCTTTTTGACTGATAACAAGAGTTATTCAAATGCTTATATCGGTAGTAACTGTCAAGAGGAAGACTGGCTGTCTGCAAACACCCCCTTTTTGGCATGATTGCATTTTGCAGACCTCAATGAGAGAGAGTGTTTGTGGAGAATAAAACTACTTTAATTGCAGTGAGTTAGCACTCCTGTTAAGTAACAAAGCTCACAGCTTTTAATAGTATTATTTGTATTATGGTAACACCTAAAGGCCACAAATGAGATTGTGGCACCACTGTGCTAGGCAGTGTTACCAGTGTACATACATAATAAGCGAAAGTATCTACCCTAAAGAGTTACAATCTAAATAGAAAAGACAGAGAGCAGAAGGGAAAATTGAAGCACAGAGAGGTGAAGTGACTTGCTCATGTTCACACAGCAGGTCAGTGGACAAGCCAGAAACAGAACCCAGGCTTTCTGTCCACCACTCCAAAGCCTTCACAAGTGTTTTCCTCAGCTCACAATTAAGCCCTAATTGATTATTCACTATAACGTCCCAGTGTGGTTGATGATGAAGTATTGTTACGCCCAACTGACAGAGGGGAGAAACAGAGACACAGAAATCAAGTGACTTGGGGAAGACCACACAGATACTCTGTGAAAAACGGGGATTAGAATTTGAGAGTTCCTCATTCCTCTCTTGTATTCAAACCATCACTGCCTCTTTGATAGCACATTTTTATGTGGCTTAAATGATGTCATTCTAGGTTGGCTTTTTGTAAAACATATGACAGCATTTGGATTGGATTACAATTGCCAGACAACAGCAACAGCTGTAGAGTACTAAAATTATAGATAAGTGTGTTATGCTGACATCTAGTGTCTGAGGAAAAAAACCCAGCAGCAAATCAAGATTATTCTCTTCACAAGACATTTCTGTTGTGCATTATACATGTACAACAATAGGTAATATTAGAGTGAGGAAAAATATTTATAAGGAAAAGCAGAACAAGGCAAAATTACAAGGTTTCAGCTTGAAAATGGGCCATTTTTTTCCCCAAGTAAAACTAGGCTTCTTTCCAAGAAAAAACAAGTCTCTAGAGTATAGATGTGTTTTGTATTGAAATTACAAGGAAATTAGAGTTACATGAAATATTTGTTAGAAAAAGGAAAACTAGGTAAAATGTCAAGATTTCAACTTGAAAATGGGTCATTTTTCAAGCACAACCAGGCTTCTTTCCAAGCAAAGACGAGTTTCTAGAATAAAGATGTATTTTGTACTGAAATCATGGAGAAATGTGTATTTATTTCACAATAGCTATCTTAATGAAACTGTAACTAAAGCAAAATTGGAAGGAGAAACAAGGAGAAAAAGCAAACAGTTTGCTGCAAAATTCCATGAAACAAAGATAATCTGTTTAGCACAGCTCTAAAAATATATTGGGCTAATATAGCACTTTGGATACCTAATTTTGCAAAGAAATATATACTTTAGTTGCTGCTGAAATGCAGGAACTATCAAAGTAACACTAGGAGACAAGTTAGGAGATAAAGTGAAGAATAACTTTCCCAATAAAACCTAAAGAGGATTAATTTAAATAGTGGAATGTAATTATCCAAAGTGGAATTTGGGCAGAATATTGGGTTTAATATGTTAATCTTACAAAAACTGGTATGGGATGGTCACCAGTGACCTCTGTTTTACATGTCACTGTACCTTACCACCATGCAGGGGCTCTAATCCAATACCAACTCAGAAGGGAAGAGTGGCACCTACTGAATCACAGCACTGCTGTCTACAGCACCCCAATGTTAACATGAAGTCTTCCATACTTACGTTGACTTATGTTTGGGAGGTCTAATACCAAAGTAATGCACAGCAGAACAAGACATCTTTTTGGGTGGAATTTTTGGGACCCAGCTGTGGAATGTAGAAGGGGAAAAACAGAAAACAGTAGTTACATATTTTCGAAAGCAAATAACATTTTTTTCTTAAAGCATCTTATTTAAAAGGCTTTATTCTTTCAAGAGTCTGTCACTTTGAACAGCTGTAAATTGCCCATGTAGTTGGGTTGGAAAACTGAGTTAGTTCTAAACTCTGTTATTTCTGACCCCCATGTAATGTTGAAGAATTTCACAGTTTAATAACAATCTACTATCTCTGTCTAATCTGCCATAAACAGACACGGGGTGTTTTATTTTACAGGGAATAATGACCTCTTTCTTTTTAAAAATATATTTAAGTGTTTCATCCTGAGCACACAGCATGTACATTAGATGAAAGATCACATTGTAATCCTTTCTGTGGTGAGACTTCTCATGCTAATTTTGTTCTAAAGGCTTTTATGTATAGCACCAGGGATACATGTTGTCACTGATTTTTAACTTGCTTGATGTGGTTCAGGGCAAACATGGATGGAGAAAGACAGTGGTGGTGCTAGCCCATTGGGGGCCCTAAGCAGGAATAATTTTTGCCCTCCCTCACAACACATAAGTGACTAGGGTGACCAGACAGCAAGTGTGAAAAATTGGGACAGGGGGTGGGGGGTAATAGGAGCCTATATAAGAAAAAGCCCCAAAAATTGGGACTGTCCCTATAAAATCGGGACATCTGGTCACCCTATAAGTGACATGGGGCCCACCTTGCTTAGTATGCTTACGCCTCTAGCGCTGGCTCTGGAGAAAGACTTAATCCAATTTGTGGAATAGTGAAACCCTGGAAGGGGCTGTGTCTGCATGACCTCTTGGTAAAGCTGCCCTTTGGGCTTCTGAGTGTGGGGACCGCTAAATAATGTGAACTTTAATCTCAGTTTCAATGTTGAGGATGTAATTTCCTACCCCATTTCAGCATGAAGGTTGTTAATATAAAGGAATCACAGATTTTCCGTCCCCCTCCCCCAAATATCAAAGGTTAAAACAAACAAAAGGAAGTGTTTCTTCACACAACCCACAACCTGTGAAACTTTTTGCCAGAGGATGTTGTGAAGGCCAAGACTATAACAGTGTTCAAAAAAGAACTAGATAAATTCATGGAGGATAGGTCCATCAATTGCTATTACCTGGGATGGGCAGGGATGGTGTCCCTAGCCTCTGTTTGCCAGAAGCTGGGAATGGGCGAAAGGACATGGATCACTTGATGATTACCTGTTCTGTTCATTCCCTCTGGGGCACCTGCCATTGGCCGCTGTCAGAAGACAAGATACTGGGCTAGATGGACCTTTGGTCTGACCCAGTATGGTCATTCCTATGTTATGTTATTTCTAGTTTTCCTTGTATCTTCCAAGGAATATCCCTTGGGACTGACAAAACCCGTGACTACATGACTTTTGATTTGTAGGGGTGGGGTGGAGGGGCAGAGTAGAAGGTCAGAGGGGGCAACTGAGTCCGGTTGACACCCAAGGATGGAAGGGTAGTGTCTCTGATGGTGGCAAGCTTGCTCCAAGTCAGTTCCTCTACTGAGCAGCCAATATGGCCACCAAAAATTGTCTCAAAGAATAACCCTTTAAAAATGACACTATATCATGGGTCTTTTTAACAGTATTTGATTTAACGTGACTTATTTTCTGATTAACTTTAATTCTATTGCATGTGAGTGCATTTGTGCCTCACCTGAGATTAGAAAGGTGTTTTTTGAACTAGCTTTGCTATTTTATTAAGAGCAATGGTTATCTGGCCATCTCTAACATGAGGAGGTACAACAGAGAGGAAATGAGCAATTAAAAGAGAATACTGTGCCAGAGGGTTTGAAAGCACTGTCCTGCTACTGAAAGGTAGAATCTAATATACTTTTGCTACACAAGCTCTTTTTTTCTCCAGTTAAAAATTTACCACCGTGTACTAAGAAAAATGCTAGGTTTCAGATTTTGTTCCTTCATTGAAGGTTTGTCTTGATATCTGACAGACATTACTTCAGCCAGTTAGGTTCAATAACGTTGGGTTTAGTTATTTGGGGCCTGATTCTTCTCATGTGAAAATAAAATGGGCATTTTGCTATTCAATAAGAGCCATAGACTAAGCACACATTACACTGGAACAGCAAGTTGGGTTTGAATGCTTTGTTAAAGTGATGGAAGTATTGAAATTCTTGTACTCTGGCGTTTGGTGATTAGGAAGGAAATATCTTTCTGCTGCTTGCAAATTAGGCACTATCTAAAATCTCTAGAGATTAACAGCTGGAAAAATCTAGTAGCTAAAGCACACAGAGAACATACCAAAATGTAATTATCATAAACAAAAGCTGATCTCACTCTTGTGTAAAGCTCTGTCTGTGGATAAAGTTAAAGAGAAATAGGCTTAAATAGGTATTGGGAAGTGTATTGAAGTGACAGATAATAAATAAAAGGACATGTTTGTCAACATATTTATTTGGAGGAAATAAGCTCTACTCATTTACTGAATTTCTAGATCTAAAGTATAAACAATGAGGAGTCCTTGTAGCACCTTAGAGACTAACAAATTTATTTGGGCATAAGCTTTCGTGGGCTATAACCCACTTCATCAGATGCATGGAGTGAAAAATATAAATATATAGCACATGAAAAGACGGGAGTTGACTTACTAAGTGGGGGGTCAGTGCTAACGAGGCTAATTCAATCAGGGTGGATGTGGCCCATTCCCAACAGTTGATAAGAAGGCGTGAGTATCAACAGATGGAAAATTACTTTTTGTAGTGACCCAGCCACTCCCAGTCTTTATTCAGGCCTTTTGATGGTGTCCAGTTTGCAAATTAATTCTAGTTCTGCAGTTTCTCGTTGAAGTCTGTTTTTGAAGGTTTTTGTTCAAGAATGGCCACTTCTAAGTCTGTCATTGAGCGTCCAGGGAGATTGAAGTGCTCTCCTACTGGTTTTTGAATGTTACAATTCTTGATGTCTGATTTGTGTCCATTTATTGTTTTGCGTAGAGACTGTCCGGTTTGGCCAATGTACATGGGGGGTGGGATAGCTCAGTGGTTTGAGCATTGGCCTGCTAAACCCAGGGTTGTGAGTTCAATCCTTGAGGGGGCCATTTAGGGATCTGGGGCAAAAATTGGTCCTGCTAGTGAAGGCAGGGGGCTGGACTCAATGACCTTTCAAGGTCCCTTCCAGTTCTAGGAGATTGGTGTATCTCCAATTATTACCTTATGGCAGAGGGGCATTGCTGGCACATGATGGCATATATCACACTGGTAGATGTGCAGGTGAATGAACTCCTGATGTTGTGGCTGATGTGGTTAGGTCCTGTGATGGTGTCCCTTGAATAGATATGCAGACAGAGTTGGCAATGAGGTTTGTTGCAGGGATTGGTTCCTGGGTTAGTGTTTTGTTGTGTGGTGTGTAGTTGCTGGTGAGTATTTGCTTCAGGTTGGGGGGCTGTCTGTAAATGAGGAATGGCCTGTCTCCCAAGGTCTATGAGAGTGAGGGATAGTCCTTCAGGATAGGTTGTAGATCCTTGATGATGTGCTGGAGAGGTTTTAATTGGCGGCTGTAGGTGATGGCTAGTGGCGTTCTGTTACTTTCTTTGTTGGGCCAGTTCTGTAGTATGTTTTTCACTGTAGTACACCGATGTGTCAGAGGGGCTTAGTGTTTCAGACAGAGGCAGTGCATCTGTTCATCTGTAGTGGAGATTTCTATTATAACACTGGTACCAACACTGCAGTCATAACTGAGCAGGCATTTTATAAATGCATAAGAAAAAATTGCCTATTTATCTTCTTATTTGGTCAGGAAGTCTTGAGAGCTATATATGGTAGTTGCTAGATATGTGCTGGTGCTGAATCAATAGGACAGCTTTATTGACCTTGAGTGTAAGGAAGGCTGGTTACACTAGCAAATGTTTGTGACTGTGACCACTGGGCACTTTTTCCAGGTTAAACAAAGCCTCAGGTTCAATGAATCCTGCAATAATCCCCTGTAATCTGGTCTCACTGTTGAAACCAGAACCAGTACTGCAAGACACCTTTTCGGGGGGGGGGGGGCAGTAAGATGTCATGACAGTTCCTTCAAGGTTTCATCAAACATTCTTCTGCCCTCAGCATAGCCTGAATGTGTAGAATTCAAGTAGTGGATCATGAATGCTCAGCCCACAAATCTTTCAGGCTGGCATGTCAGTCTGGAAGGAATCCAACTATTGAACCAATGATAATAATGGCTCACCCAGTAACTGCCTAAAGAAAGGAGGCAACTGCCATGATATGTTAAACATTTACTTCCATTAAATGCTTGCTATGGTTAGCTAACAATTACTTTCTGAAATGAGATAAATACACAATTGGATACGATTGGGAATTAGTCTGGGAATTAGTTTCTACAATGAGGAGCACAGTTTGTCCAACCTATAACTTGCAGGTTAAATCCCAGAGACTGGAGGGCCAGAGGTTGATACTTGGATAGGAGGGATTGCCCCTTACAATATGTCTACACTGCAATTAGACACCCGCGGCTAGCATGTGCCAGCTACTCAGGCTTGTAGGGCTTGGGCTAAAGGGCTCTTTAATTGTGGTGTAGATGTTTGGGCTTGGGCTCCAGGACCATGCAAAGGTGGAAGAGTCCCAAGTCAGCTGGTACAGGCCAGCCTTGGATGTCTACTTTGCAGTATAGATATTCCCTTGGTAACCAGTTTAGCATCAGGACCAGGCTGAGTTGGTCATGACCAAAATCTGTTACCTTCTGTAGTGGGGCGGCTTCCCCATGCCAGTGGAAAAGGGATTAAAGTCAGCCCTGGGAGAAGGTTGTGGCTGAGAGCTGCTAAGCTGGGCTGATTTGGGGAAGCGGCTGCAGCTGGGCCACGCCCCAATCAGGCCACAGCTGGCCTGTATAAAAGGCTGTGAACCAGAGGCCTAGAAGTCTCTCTCTCCAGTCTTGGAGGGAGTAGGGCCTGGCTGTCTGCAGAAAGGGTACTGCAAGTGAAGCAGGACTGGGGAAAAGCCAGAGGAGCAGGGGAGCTCCAGGCTGGCAACCAGGGCTGGCTCTAGGCACCAGCCCAACAAGCAGGTGCTTGGGGCGGCCAACGGAGAGGGGCGGCACGTCCGGCGAAGGACCAGACACCGAATTGCAGCCAAAAACTGAAGCGACGATGGTAGAGTTGATCGCAATCGCTTTTTTTTTTTTTTTTTTTTCCTGCTTGGGGCGGCAAAAACCCTGGATCCTGCCCTGCTGACAACTCCCCGGGCTGCAGGGCCTGGTCCAAGGCCCACATCCAGGGTCCTCTACTAAATTAAATTGTCTGTAACCAATCTAGAGGCTGAAAACTGAAACTGAAAACTTATGTTTGGTTTATTGCATCCTTAGCGTTAACAATTTAGTATTAATTGGGAACAATTAAAATTCAAGGTTACATCTTTAATTTAGAAGTTAGCATCCTCTCTAGCGCTATTCTCCGTCTCTCATTTTATAGGTTTAGCACAGGCATTATTACTCCTTATTAGGCCAGACTTGGTCCTCTTTAACATCGCACATTTAGTTTGAGAGTTACTAATTCTTATTACACCAGCATGGACAATTCTGGTATGATGCATATGTCTTTCAAGTGTAATTAACCTCCCACACAGATGATGCATTCTGAGATCTAAGACTTTTATTTCTCCTCCCTTCAGCTTCCGCACATATGTTTTTTGTCTGAAACGCCAAAGACTGATGCAAAAGTGTGTGTGTGTATGTGTGTATGTATATATATATATGGATCATATTTGGATCATATATATCATTATGGATCATATTTGCATAGATGTGGAGATGCCACTGATGTCAACATGACTTCAGGTCATAGGGATCCAAATTGTAGATCTATTACAAATTATTTGAAGGATTGTTGTTTCCCTTGTTTGTTTACATGCCCCCTGACAGCTCTCTTCTTTTACACGGTGTAGACGAGGAACTATGATTTGAAACTTGTTTGATATGTGATTCTGTCATATGATATATTAAGAAAAAATTTATGAGGAGGTGTGTTATGGGATGAAGACCAAAAGAACATATGCCACAGGATGCAGGGAGACTTAGGGCATGTCTACACTGAAATTAAAAATGTGTAGCTGCCCTAAGCCAGATGACTAGGGCTTGGGCTCCCAGGGCTGTTTAATTGCAGTGTAGGCTTCCGAGCTTGAGCCCTAGCCTGGAAATCTATCCTGCAATTAAACAGCCCCTTAGCCTGAGCCCCTTCGCCTGAGTCAGCTGGCATAGGCCAGTCGCAGGTGTCTAACTGCAGTGTAGACCTACCCACATAAGCTTGGGCTCCTGGATGGAATCTCCACCCAGATTGCTCATTTGGAACTTGGGAGGTTTGAATTTAACAGACTGTCAGATGGCTCTGTGAAGGGGAGCGAGAAGGTTCATGGGTTGACTCCTGTGAGGAGAGGAAGCACAGTTGGCCCCTTTTAGGTGTAGACTGGCCCTACTGGACTAAGAATAAGAAAGGTTATTGAATGCTATTGTTAAGTAAACATAACACAAACCTGAGTTACATAAAAGTTTTTAGGGGTTTTTCAAACCCAGAAGCCAGAGATGAAATCAATCAGTGATTTTGAACAGATCTGCAGAGCCCTTGAAATAAGAAAAGCAGCCAAGATAGGGTGACCAGATGTCCTGATTTTATAGGGACAGTCCCAATATTCAGGGCTTTTTCTTATGTAGGTGCCTATTACCCCTCCATCCCCTGTCCCAATTTTTCACACTTTCTATCTGATTACCCTAAGCCAAGATCATCTGATATTTACAGTCAAGTGTATGGAGTAGATGATTAGAAGGGTAAAAAAGCTGTACTGGTGACCCAGTGCCACCGGTGAATAAGATGTGTGCACAGGAAGGGGGCACATGGTCATACAGAATAAAGCAGTTTAGAAAAATCATTGTAATAGATGATAAAAAATACTGGCAGAAATTGTGTCAGCCTTCACTGTGGCCTCTAAGCAATGGTGCCTGGTGACATAAACCACTTTTTGCATAGCTTGTTTTTTAACTAGCAGCACAGCTTAATTTAAAAAAAAGGTAATAATTGGAGATATACCAATCTCCTTGAACTGGAAGGGACCTTGAAAGGTCATTGACTCCAGCCCCCTGCCTTCACTAGCAGGACCAATTTTTGCCCCAGATCCCTAAGTGGCCCCCCTCAAGGTTTGAGCTCATAACCCTGGTTTAAGCAGGCCAATGCTCAAACCACTGAGCTATCCCTCCACCCTTTTTCTTCTTTACTATGGCAACCTTCCTTCCAATACATTTTTACCAATACAACGGTTTCCTGCAAAAAACTGCTTCTTGGACACTACTATCAGACTCTTCATTAGATATAATCATGCCATGGTTTATGTTTTAGATAGCAAGTTGTGCCATAAATAAAATTTGTAGAAGGAACACAAGAGAATTCTTCTGCCTATAAAAGCATGGACTTAGCTCCCATGTAAACTCTTCCATTTTCCCTGAAGAAACTTTTATCATGATTAATCTTTACTGTACTCAGTGAGTAAGTGAGGGTCTATCTGTAAACTACATAGATTGGAGATAAGTCAATTTATTTTTCCAATTCTGTGCTACAGAATTCCTCTGTCTGGCAAAGTATTTGCACAGACCATAAATTCCTATCCGTGCAAGAGATGACAGATGGATTTTCTATAGGAATGTTCTAAATACTAAAAATAGAAATTATAATAGGATTCACTTTCTTTCTCTTAGGAATCCATTACCAGTCTTTGCCATAAGACGGTTACGCACACATTTAATCATTTCAAATTCCTTTTTATGACTAACACTCCTGCAGAGGTGATGCATGGGGGGACTGCAGGGTCACTTGCCCTCCCAGATTGCTCCATCACATGATGTGGCCGGGCACCTTCCCTGCAAAGCAGCTGAGCCAGCAAGCTGCACTGGGTAGGGAGAGGCAGAGGGCAGAGGCAGGAGCAGAAGAACAGCTGGGAGCTGCAGGAGGAGCTGCTGCTTTCCAGGAGGGGATGGGTTGCCGGGGATTGGGGGGCATGATTTGAGCTGTTCCAGAGTTGTGCTCCCCTACTGTCAGTAGGCACGGGTTGTATGATGATAGCATAGCACCCTACCTAGACTAACAGCACTAACTACAGATTTTTATTTTCCTTTAAAATTAAGGCTATCACACAGAACCTAAACCAAATACATTTAGAATCATAGAAGTGTAGGGCTGCAAGGGACCTCGAGAGGTCATCTAGTCCAGTCCCCTGCATTCAGCGCAGGACTGTGTAATAACTAGACCACTCCTGACAGGTGTTTCCCCAACTTGCTCTTAAAAATCTCCCATGACAGAGATTCTACGACCTCCCTAGGCAATTTGTTCCTAGTGCTTAACTACCCTGACAGTTAGGAAGTTTTTCCTAAAGTCCAACCTAAACTACCCTTGCTGCATGTTGTACAACTAAACGTTTTATTTACTTGTCCATATAATTCACGGGGTGAGCCTACGTAAGCCCGTTGCCTCTTGTCCTAACTTCAGAGGTCAACAAGCACAATTTTTCACCCTCCTCCTTGTAACAACTTTTTATGTACTTGAAAACTATTATCATGTCCCCTCTCAGTCTTCTCTTCTCCAGACTAAACAAACCCAATTTTTTCAATCTTTCCTCCTAGATCATGTTTTCTAGATCTTTACTTATTTTTATTGCTCTTCTCTGGATTTTCTCCAACTTGTCCACATCTTTTCTGAAACGCAGTTCCCAGAATACTCCAGCTGAGGCCTTATAAGGGCAGAGTAGAGCAGAAGAATTACTTCTTGTGTTTTGCTTACAAAGCCCCTGCTAATACATCCCAGAATGATGTTCACTATTTTTACAACAGTTTTACACTGTTGACTCATATTTAGCTTACGATCCCCAATAATGCCCAGAGCCTTTTCTGCAGTACTCCTTCCTAGGCAGTCATTTCCCATTTTGTATGTGTGTAATTGATTGTTCCTTCCTAAGTGGAGTACTTTGCATATATATTTATAATACCTTACCAAATAAATACAGGGATTGGGACTTCTGACAATTGGAGATCTTCTGCTTGCACGTAGGCTCCCCCTGTGAATTATATGGACAATTAAATAAAACATTTAGTCGTACAATATGACCAGTTTCGGCACCAACACTATTGAGCACATATATAACTTCAGATAAGAGAGAAAAATTCACCATGACTATAGCTGTTAGACTCACACACTGTCTCTGATTCAATACACCTCCAGTCTGCAATTCCTCCTTTATGGTGTTTTCCCACTCTCTAAATCCCACTGACTTCTGGAGTTACAGGAAACTACAGAGCTCCAACCCACAGATTCAGACTGGGTTACCCCTGGCAGCTCTGTTGAGTCTCTGCTGGGCTGGCCTCAGTCTGGCTGGTGCTCAACATGACTGCAAGTTTTGTTCCCCATGACAGCGCTCATTACTGATTGGCCAGGAGCTTCCAGCTTCTAACTAATGGGGTATATGTGTACATGCAGGACCATCCACACCAGCTTCAAAATCGCTACTCCGCAAGCTTAACAACTTCCTTGCTGAAATAGCAACTACTTCTTTGTGGTCACTCAAGGCTCAGTACTGCCACCTCATCTGGGAATGTTTCCATGTCAACTCAGACCAAACAGCAGCTGTAGTTACAGCAATAACTGTTGAAAAGGGGGTTACATATGCAAGCCAGTATTAGTGTGCAAGTACCATATTTGTAATAATGGACTTAAGGACTCAGGCCAGGAAAAAAGTTTGCAAGTATAGCTCAGTTCTTATTAGTACATGTTTACATTTTAGGATCTGTAGACTATATTGTAGGAACCTCTGGAACAGATCAAGACTACATACAGATTGGCAGGAACTAGGGGCTTTTTGTTATTTATATATAATAGCACCCAAATGCCTCTATGGTGTTTGAGAGTGCAAAGGAATAGGGAGAAGGATGAATGGTAGGGACAGAGGAGACAGGAGTGGGGAGAAAGAAATGTTGTTTTGAGGGTGACGGGAGAATGGAGCATGGTGCACAGGGAGAATGAGGTCCTGGAGCAGAGGAAGTTTGATTTTTAGTGGCAAGAGCATCAGTCATAAAAATACGAGAAGTGACAAGAGCCCAAGGCAATGACCTCTAGATGTTGGCTGGGTGGTGATGGCCCTGCTGATGCTCCTAGTCCTTGCTCACCTGAATTTTCTTATGGAAGTCAATGGAGCTATTACATAAGTGAAGGTTGCCGAAGCAGGTGCTATAGGAGTAACAAACTTGTAATTGGAAAATCACCACAGGGGTCTGAAAGTACTCCACAATCTCACTCTACCATTCACTTTCCATCGCCCTTTGGAATTTTGCCTCGGAAACATAAATAGCAAGAAAAACAATAACAGGATTGAGAACAATGAGAAACTATTAAGTCACGTATCCATATTTTACAGCATACAACATTTTTTCCACCAGCACAATGTTAGATTTCTCCCTGGCAATGTTTATGCATTTTTCTTGTGTTACAGGTCAGGGTTATGAACATTAAATTGACCTAAACCAGGTAGGGATGGTGAGTAACCTGCAAATTCTGCCCTGGCAGGAACAGTAGTAGATATTGCTTCTACACTGCTTGTTTGTTTGTTGCTGTATTCATCCCACAAAACTGCCAATCTGTATAATTTCCTCCTCCAGAAGTCCCCATTCTGCACAGCCACAAAAGGCAGGTGCCCTCAGTTGCCAAAATGTGCCCCATATTTTTTGTGCCAGCTGCGCTGGTGTTTCAAAAGATAATTTACTGGCAACTGGAGTATAGGATCCTGGGGCACATCTGAGAGGACACTTGGCTGCCAGGGACCCAGGCACCCAAGCCTGGGCATGGAGCAGAAGTGACCTCCCCAGCCAAGCTTTCTCAGGCAGCCACCACACAGGGCTTCAGAGCAGTGTCTCTGTGGCTGGAAGGTGCTGGTCCTGCCCATTCCACCCCCAGCACCTGGGCCATGCATCACCCAGGCCTGTCCCCAAACAGCTGATGGCAGTGGGTGGGATGCAGTGGGGGAGGATGAGGACAAGTTGATCGGGGCCTGGCACTGGCAGGAGGCACTGGGGGGAAAGAAAGGACCTGCTGGTGGGTGCTAGGTGCCAAGTGGGTGCTTATGCCTAGGAGCCCTGTGGCCCGCCAAGGTGATTTGAAAGGGCATGGAGCTCCTGGCCGCCCCTGCTGCTACCCGTTTGCCAGAAGCTTGGAATGGGCGACAGCGGGTGGATCACCTGTTGATGATTACCTGTTCTGTTCATTCCCTCTGGGGCACCTGGCATTGGCTACTGTTGGAAGACAGGATACTGGACTAGATGGATCTTTGGTCTAACCCAGTATGGCCGTTCTTAAGTTCTTACAACAGTATACTCATATGAGGGGAATAGAGGATTCAATGATTAGATGTTTATAATTGTATGTGCAAAATGTGTCATTTTTATAGAATTGTGTTTGTATGTATAAGGCCCCTTTTTTAGTTTTTACCAATTTTTACCAAAAAATTCCCAGGTTTTACCAAAGCTATTAAGTTTTTACCAATTTTCACCCAAATTTTGGACAACTCCAGTGCATGAGAATACTGATTGTTAAGAAAGTCCAACATATTACAGTAGCCAGATGTGTTCAGTTAAAGTTCTATAGCAGGTCACATTAACATCTGTTTGTCACAGTATCTTGGGGCTCCAGTAGATTCAGGTACCAGCCAGTAGTGTTACATATTATGCAGCTAAAGAGAGTTAATGTAATAAACAACCACAGCATTAAACTGCTTTTACTTTCAGTTCTCTTACCTTTCTATATTTGTTTCTTTTTTCTGTCCTCCCATCCTCCAGTATTAATCACAATATTTACCCAGAAAACTGTGAAGTTAATTTTTTGCACTGATCTTTACTCTTTTTTAATTTTTGTAATAAACATTGATAAATTCCCAGGAAATCTTATACAAAATAAAATGGAAAAGGGAGGGAATTATGTATACAATGGTTGAAAGGGATCCATATGCCTTTCCTGTAATATTTGTACTGCCAGAAATTGTTGTTAATATCCTTTTATTTGCATAATAGATTTCACAATCTTCCTATATTTTCCTATAATATTCTTTGTGTTCTAATCCAGTAGTTTTTTCATAGAAATCTCTAATAGTGAGTGGTTTTTGTTCAGGCTGACTTTTGCCAGTCCCTTCTGAAGCTGACTCTAAATAGCTTTCTGCATCCATTCTTCCTTTTTATGCTGTAGCTGTAACTCTTAAAAGCTGGGCCATAGAATGTTGACTGTCTGCCCCAGCCAGAGGGCTTGAGCCTGACTGCTTGATATTGCTCAGCCCCACCCAGAGGGCTGAGCCTGACTGTGTTTGCTGCCCGCCCCAGCCGGAGTGCTGGCTACAGACTGTTATTGGTGCTAATCTCCTGTTGATTGGGTCTCAGCCACTTGGCACAGCGAGGCTGAGTGGCCTCCAACTGACACTGACAGGGAGGAATCACGCCAAGCCTCTACACTTGGTGGTGAATGTGAACAAGACCTCACCCTGAGACAAGGGGCTGAGAGAACTGCAGAGACTTCCGCCCCCTCCATCTCCACGACCATCGAGAAACTGATTAAGTGGCTGGCGGAGAACCAGCAGCAGGCAACCGAGCTGCAACAGCAACTCATGCAGCAACTGGGAGTTCAACAGCCAGGGATGTACCTGGTCCCAGCATCCCTAGCCCCATCGGTGCACCGATGCCAACTGTACGTAGCCAAAAATGACCCCAAGGCTTTCCTTATGACATTCGAGCAGGTCACCTCAGCCTCCTGGTGGCCGCCTGAGCAGCGGCCCTTCATCATGGCCCCATATTTAACAGGAATGACCCAAACAGCCTACTGTGGGCTCCCTGCCAATGAGGCCTGGGATTATGGGACAGAAGAGGCTGTAGCGCTCAATGTGCTAGACATCACCCTGGAGATGTTCTGACAGCGGTTCTGGGGGAACACGTACCCACCAAATGCCTGACTGCAAATGGTCGCCCAAGAGCTGAAGGACACATGCATGTGGTGGCTCCAGCCCAATCAGCACTCTGCCACTAGGTGGCTGAACAGATCACCCTGGAACAATTCACCCACATCCTCCCACTCTGAGGGAGGGTTTGGGTGCTCTGACACTGCCTCACTGCCCTCATGCAGGACTTCCTGGCCACCAAGGCCTCAGTCAGGCTGGAGATCCAAGCCGCAATGTTGGGGTCAACCCTTACAAGCCTGGAGAAGAGCTTCAGCCCACAGACCACCATCCAGTCTACCCGAGGAGCCAGGGTAGACAAGGGGGTACCGAGCCCCGCCGCGCAACCCCAACACATTGAGGAGAGCCTGGAGTGGCCCCTATAGAAGGAAAGCCTTGGAACCCAAGCCCCCTTGCATCCCCGCCACACCAGGAGACACAGCCCGGATGTCCAGAATCAGGACCCTGTTTCTCCTGTGGCCGTTTCAGACATCTGCAGCAGGAGTGCTCCCTAATGGGCTGTACCTTTCGCCAGGTCTGCACATGGGAGTCCTGTGCCTGCAAGCAGCCCACCGCAAAAATTATAATCCCAGTAGTTGTTGGACTACCAGCCCTTGTCAACTCGGACTGAGGGCAGATGCTCGTACATCAACAGCTGGCTCCTCTGGCGGACCCCAGCCTCGGGTTGATCTGCCTACAGTGCATCCACAGTGATGTGAAACTATACCCCTGTGCCTGGGTCCCACTGACCATGAGCAGGGTGACGTGACCAATAATGGTAGGGCTGGCACCTAGACTCACCTACCCTGTGATCCTGGAAAGGGACTGGCTGGACTTCCCCAAAGTCCTGAGAACTGCAAATCCGGGGACCACCTCTGTGCCGATGGCCTTGGGAGGAGATGCCTTCAAGGTAAGATGTGAGCCAGAGAAGGACCATTACCTTGACAACCTGGGCAGAGAGGCTGCAACCTACCCCCTCTCCAACTGGCAAGAAGGGCCACAGCCTGGGCCTTGACTTTAGCCAGGATCAAAGGAAAGACACCACACTAAGATGGACATATGAGCAGCTGGTTGTGATCAATGCAGAGGTAACCAATCCCCAAAGAACAAACCAGTAGTCCCAGTTCAAGCTAATGAACAACAGTCTCTATCATGTTGACCAGGACCCTCAAACCCAAGAAACCTGGACCCAGGGGGTAGTGGTGCCCCAATGTCATTGCCATGCTGTTTTGAAATTGGCCCACGATGTCCCCACTGTGAGACACCTAGCCCACGTCCTGGCCTGGTTTTTTGGCCTGGGTGAATTAGAACGTCAAGAACTATTGTAACTCATGCCCTGAATGCCAACTAGTGGCCCTATGGGAGGAGGGTGGGGGAGGTACCGAAGGGTCCCCAAGTTTCCTTGCCAGTGGTTGTGGTTCCCTTCAAGTTGGTCACCATGAAGCTCATGGGACTCCTCCCAAAGAGTGTTGCTGGGTTCCTCTACATCCTGGTCATCTTGGACTATGCCACTCGGGTCCCAGAAGCTATTCCACTGTGGAGCATCATGGCCCAGAGCAGTGAGGAATTGGTCCTGAAGGTCTTTGCCCAGATGGGCTTACCCTGGGAGATTCTTATCAACCAGGGTGCCAACTTCACCTCCTGGGGGTCAAACAATTACTCACATCACTATACTGATGGACTAGTTGAATGTTTTAATCAGACCTTCAAGGAAATGCTGAGCAAATTCCCCATGGGAGAGCTTTGCTGATGGGACCAGCTGATTCTGCCCCTGCTGTTGGCCATCTGGTAGGTGCCTCAGTCCTCCATGAAGTTCTCCCCATTCGAGCTACTCTATGGGCATGAGCCCCGGGGATTTCTCAACCTGATACATGAGACCAGGGAGCATTGCCATTGCCAGCTCAGAAACTCCTGCAGTATGTTTTCCAACTCCAAGAGCGCTGACCCACGTTGGGACTTTGGTGAAGGGGGGGTCCTATGGGCCACCCAAGAGGCTGAGTGAACCTATAACTGGGGGGTGCATTTTCAGACTTTTGAACCCAGTAACCGGGTCCTGCTACTCTCTAAATCCAAGATCCTGGCCTGCTGGCAGGGGCCATATGAGGTAATCCGTTGTGTGGGGCCTGTAATTTTATGAAATTTGACAGCTGAACTAACAGAAGAAAAAGCAACTATCATGTTAACCTCCTGAAGACATAGCAAGAATGGGGGGATCTACTGATTTCCACATGCCCCTCTGAGCCAGACCTGGGGCTCCAGATCCCAGCAGTGGCTGGCTGTGAGGAACTGCAACACCCGTGGGGACACCCTCATTGAGGAACAACGGAAACAGACTTGCAGCCTGTTGAAGGCCTTCTCTAAAACCTTCACTGCCCTATCTGGCCAAATCACCCCTGCTCCACCATGCCATCCAGACTGACCCTGGAGTGTTAATCTGTGAGATGATAACTTCTCCCACAGTGAATGTGAGAGGTCATCAAGAAGGAAAGCAAGCGATGCTAAATCTGGGTGTCATTGACAGGTCCCAGAGCAAGTGGGACAGCACCATTGTATTGGTGCCACAACACGATAGAACTCTGAGCTTTTGCATCAACTTCTGGAAGGTCAACACTATCTCTAAATTCAGTGTGTTCCCAATGCCCCGGATAGATGAATTACTCAACCACCTGCGGGAGGCTCGCTTCATTGTCACCCTTGATCTCCCAAAGGGCTACTGGCAAATCCCCCTTGAACCAAGCTCAAGAGAGAAGATTGCATTTGCCACACCAACCTGGCTTTACAAGTTTACCTTCATGCCCTTCAGTCTCCCTGGGACCCCTGCAACCTTCCAGAGGCCAATGGATCCCCTCCTGCAGCCCCACAATTCCTATGCCACAGCATACCTCAATGATGTGGTGACATACAGTCAGCATTGGGAAGACCATCTCAACTAGGTGACGGCCATTCCACAGGCCTAACCACCAACCCCAAGAAGTGTCGGATTGGGTGGCAAGAGGCAACCTACCTTCGATACACACTGGGCCAAGAACAGGTACACCCTCCTCATAGGAAATGTCCAGACCTTACAGGCCTGCCCACCACAAAGCGACAAGTGTGCCAGTTCCTGGGATAGCCAGTTACTCCTGTCAGTTTGTCCCCCAGTTTGCCTCCATTGTGGCTCCCCAACTGAGCTCCTAACCAAAGACAATCTGCAGCACGTACACTGGACTGTTGAGTGCAAGAAGGTTTTCCAGACCCTTAAGACTCACCTGTGTCAGGAGCTGGTGCTATACAGCCCTGACTTCATCCGTGGATTCATCATCCAGATGGACGCCTCGGAGATGAGACTTGGGGCTGTCCTCTCCCAAGAGATCAATGGGGAGGTGCACCCCATTCTGTATACCAGCAAGAAGCTATTCTCTCATGAGCAGAATTATTCTGTCATCAAAAAAGAGGCTTTCGCAGTTAAGCGGGCTATGGATGCTCTCTGGTATCTTCTTCTGGGCAACCCCTTTGTGTTAGTGACTGACTACGCTCCCCTGAAATGGCTGAACACGATGAAGGAAATCAATGCCAGACTGATGCACTGGTACCTTATCCTTCAGCTGTACGTGTTAACCGTCCATCACCAGGCAGATAATGACAGCATGAACATGGACTTTCTATCACACCTGGGGGAAAATGAGTTGGCCAGCCCTGGGGACTGGGAGATGGACTTGAGGAGAGGGGTTTGTAGCAAGGTGGAGTGGCCTCCCTCTGACATTGACTGGGAGGAACCACTCTCTTCCCCCGATGAGCAGAACCAGGCCGGGCCCAGCCCTCATGCTGGAAGTAGAGGGTAGAACAGGAAGTATAAGAAGTGGGGCATCCAGCTTAGTTGAGGGAGAGCCAGTGAAGGAGTTGAATGCTGCTGCCAGCTCCTGAACCTGTATCAACCCCTGACTCTAGAGGAATATCTGGAGGAGCTGCCACCAGGCATATACTCCAAAGAGATGTTGGCACCACCAGCTGCTGAGTACCCTGAGGAGCTACTGGAACTGCCAGTGGCCAAGTACCCCAAGGAGGCTGAGGGTCCATGAGCGATGAAGCCTTACAAACAGGTAGGGGTAAGCAAGTAGCCCAGGGAAACCAGACATTAGTCTGGTTGTGTTGTGGAAACAATGATCAGTATTTCGGCAGGATCCCCGCTGACCCAGTAGTGGGATTTCCTACCACTGTTAGGGCCCTGGGCTGGGACCTGGTAGAGTAGGGTGGGTCTGGGTCTCCCTACCCCCTGTTGCCAAACCCCACCCCTGGGCTGGTAGTCTATCCACCTTAGGACGGCCAGCCTGCGCTAGCCGGCTTTCAGTCTGCCTCAGCCGAGGAGCTGGGCCACAGACTGCCTCTGCACCAGAGGCACCCAGAGGGCTTGAGCCTGACTGCTTGATATTGCTCAGCCCCACCCAGAAGGCTGGGCCTGACTGTTATTGGTGTTAATCCCTTGTTGATCAGTCCTCAGCCACTTGGTAGCATAGCAAGGCGGAATGGCCTCCCTCTAAGGGGGGAACCACTCCAAGCCACTACACTGGGCTAAGCTTTTCTCACCTGGAAGTTACTGTTTCCATTCTTTCAAGTTATTGGAAATATTTTGCCAGTGTCTGTTTGCAGAAGAGTGATATGAATGACAAGGGTCTTGTCTTGAGCCTTTGAAAGAATGATATTGATATACCTGAGGCAAACATTAGTATAAGCTTATCTATTTTAATTTAATTAGTTTTGCTCACATCTTGCCTCATATCTGAGGCAATCAGTTAACATAGAGACCAGACTGCTGAAATCTTAAAACATAAGAAAATTTGGAGCATTGTTTGCTTACTGCATATATAGCTTCATTTAAGCAGAGACTAGAAGGATCCTTTTATTTGGAAACTTACTAGAAGTTAATAAGAACCAATTTCAATGGAAAGCAAGGTTCAGCTTGGTGTAGAATTGGGATGAGGCTGGCCTGCAATAAGAAATAGGACACTAATATTTAAATAGCTTCATTCCCTGTGGGGGAAAAAAGATGAAAGAGAGTCACAGTGCAGTTGTGCTGCAACAAGCCTGGAGCTGATAAGAGCCCTTGTTATTTTGTTACTGGAAAAATCTGCAATGGCTTGATGTTTCATGGCATTTGCAAAGTACTGACTTAGTACAGAAGCCATAGAAATGCATGGACAACTGCTACTGAGTTTAGTGACTGCTCTAAAAAAAATGGAATATGAAGCATGGCTGTCATTGGCAGCAATGTATCCTTGTGATGTACAGCTTTGCCAGACAAAATGTGGAATTTTCATGACATTAAAACTTATTCTTTGCAGAAGCAACTAGTCTGACACAGCCTCAAGATCAGATCATGGGAGCATTTAAATAACAGTACTTTCACTTCCGGCAAAGAAAAATGATTCACAAAGATGGGATGGGCTCAAATGACACACTCACTGTAAGGGTCACTGCTGTCTCATTGCTGTGGTAGCTGAGCTGCTAGTGTGCTTAGCACCCTAAGGGAATTGGTGTTTAGTCTTTGGCTCTGCCAGATACTTTGTGACTTTGAACTTTGCAGTGTTGTTGTAGCCATGTTGGTCCCAGGCAATTAGAGAGACCAGGTGGGTGATGTAATGCCTTTTATTGGACCAACGTCTGTTGGTGAAAGATGTACGCTTTTGAGCTTACACGAGCTCTTCAGGTCTGGGAAAGGTACTCAATACAAGATCAAATAGATTGTTTAGTATAAAAAGTTAACACATGTTTCAAGACACCATTCAAGATGAATTGGGCAGTTAACATCTCTGCAGATAAAGGAAGGTTGGGGAGTTACAGATTGCTATAATGAGCCGTAATCCAGTGTCTTTATATGGTTCATCATATCAATCTGTAACCCACTAACCCTCCTTTGCCCTATTACTGCCCTCTTCTCCTTGAATAGTCTCTTGCCACAAATCCTACAATCCATAAAATGGTGGATGAATTCCAACAATGTGTTTCAAGGGATCCCTTTTTAAAGTCTGAATCCCACAAATTTGAAAACTGATGTTCCCAGAATGGGCTGGGGTGCTCACCTAACCATTTTCAAATACACAGGATATGTCTGACAAAAGATTCATGGGATAACATAAAAATCTTAGAGCTAAGATAAATAGCCTGAAGGTCATTTTTCCAATAATAAAAACTTTCAGTTCAGATGGTGATGGACAATTCCACAGTGATGTACTATATAAATAGACAAGGGCGAGGGGGAGGGAGAGAAGCGGGAGGGGGGAGCGGCAAGATCACACTCTTTTTCAGGAAGCAATGCTGCTGTCGGAATGGTGCCTCCTGAATCACGTCAACACCATAGCATTGCACTTACCAGGTCAAATCAATGTTCTAGCAGATCAGTTAAGCAGAAAGACGGCACTGTCCCAGACCCAGAAGGGACGTTTCTGTCCCTTCCTTCAGGGCTCTATTTATTATCTCCACAAAGAAATAAACAATGTTCAAAAAGTAATACAAACAACAATCTGGGTAAGGGTTCAGACTGGGGCCCTCTGGCCTCCGGTAGCTACCGGGCAGGGCCTTCCCCAACCCTGGGGGTGAGGGAGGAGGAAGGGCTACAGAACCCATTTGCCTGCAGCCTCCTGCTCAGATTAAAGAAGAGTATTCTCCTGGTTCTCCTCCCTCCCCAGAGCTGGGCCCCCTTATATTTTCCAGCTAAGAGTGCAGGCCAATCATGAGCTGCTATTCAGCTGTGTCAGCTGATTCCCCTGGAGTAGGGTAGGCTGCTCCTTATCTCCCCTACTCCAGGCCATTAAAGGGGCAGATCACTCTTACACCTCCATACACTGTTTTTCACGCAGATATTGTCACATTAAGACCACATCCTAAGTCTGTTCTGATTTTCATATTACCCAGTATATCCACCTGCCAGTTTTCTTCCCTAGACCACACAGCTCTCCAGCAGAATGAAAACTGCATACACTGGGTGTCAAGCGAGCCCTTTCGTATTATTTGAACAGAGTGAAACCCTTCAGTAAAACTCTTAGGTTATTTATAGCATATGGTGGAAAAACTACGGGTGAATCTATATTGTCACAAAGACTGTCACGTTGAATTTTGAGCTGTATTCAAATAGCCTATGAGAGTAACAACTGGATCCTCCTTCAAACATTTCAGCTCATTCTGAGAGAGCACTGACCTCTCCAACAGCATGCTTTAGCAAGATTTCTCTGGTGAAACTACGTAGAGCAAACATGGTCTTCAGTGCACACATGTACTGGACACTGTTCATTAGAGGTGTTCGCAGGAGCAGATGTTCAAGTTGGAAGAGCAGTTGTATCATCCTTGTTTCGATAAATTCCTCACCCACACCTCCAAGGAGGTGAAATGCTTGTTAATCACATGCACAGGAGCTCAAAGAAGAAGAAATAGTTACTTACCTTACAGTAACTCTGGCTCTTTGAGATGGCCTGTGAATGTGGATCCCATAACCCATCCCCACAACCCGGAGTTTTATCATTCAGATTCTGGGTGGCAAAGGAACTGGCTGGTGGTTGGGGTTGCTCTACCTATTATGCTCTTGGGAGGGGGAGCACAAGAGGACACGTGGACGACTGCTAGAGGATGCTGCTAGAGTAAAGCTTCTGAACTTCTGTGCAGGGGCGCCAGCACACCATGAGTGGGATCCCCTAGTACACAGACCATCCTGAAGAATCATACTTACTGTAAGGTAAGTAGCAATTTCATATGGAGTTTAGCCTAATCATTACTGTGATTTATTAGGGGGAAGACAAATCTGTGATTTGGTGAGGGGAGTGGTAAAAAGAATGTAAACAATTTATGTGGTGGTGTGTGTTATAACAGCTGACAGGGCTATCTTAAACCTGTGGCTCAAATGCCACAAAGTGTCCAAAGAGCTCTGCAAAGAGCAGCATTATGATAAAAGGACAATATTCTCCTTCTCCTTTCCTGTACAAAGCCGAAGGAAATGGGCATGTCTTGGCAACTGAGTGACTTATTCTGCACCCATTGTAGTCAATGGATGTCAATGGGAGCTTTTCCATTGACTTCAGTGGGCTCAGGATCAAGACCTAATTGGGAGGTTAGGCTGAGAAGGAATCCATGAGTCAAACTGAGGGGCAAGCCCTAGGGCTTTGGGACAGCCCTTCTGTAACCCCACTGCTGCTGCTGTTCTGACCTTTGAACTAATATAGTAGTCATTGTCCCTTCAGGTACTGTACATGTGGGGCAGCAAGTCACTGGATCTGAATCAGGACAGAACCAGTGCCTGCCACCTCAGTCTGCCCCAATACTTCTCTGGATGCCCTCTCCCTGGCGTATAAGGAGTGCAGAGGCCTCATTGTGTGGCTGCTCCACCCATCCCCATCCTGCCTAAGGGTATTCCTGGCATTCTGTGCTATTGGAGGGAAGAGGACACAGGTGGAGAATAACTTCAGAAGGTTAACGTTTCAGGGCTCAGTACCTCTCCCAAAGGACTGAGTTTTGTTGCCTCTTATTGCAAGTTCTTGCATGGGTTGAGGAGCAGTCTTGCTTTTGGAAATGAACCACAGTTTAAGGCTGAGTTCTAAGGTACAGTGCTTTTTCCAAAGCAGGTCAAACATAGCTAGTTGGATAGGTAAAAAGGTATTAGAAGGGTAATTATGTGGCCTCACTTGGTTCATTTTGGGAATCTATTCAGTTTAGTTTGATTGAACCATTTAAAAACAATAACAACAAGCCACCTCACTTCCTCATTTGTGCTCAGGACAGTTTATCTTAGAAAGGCAGTTACAGATTAAAGTGTAACCTTTAACCTGAATTCATAAGATTATATGGTCGTACATTAACAGCCATGCTGTCTCTTACCAGGAGGTGCACTGTAGATGAAATACAGCAATCAATAGAAATAATATGAAGGGAGGTTATAAATATGAGAAGAAGATAACAAAATGAGATTCCTTTTCAGACTAATACAGCTGTGGGGGAAACAGATGTTCAGTGGAAAGGAGAAACCATATAGACTATAGCCCCACATTAGACCTGACTGAATTATTTTATTTTTAAATTGAGTTTGGATATTAGCACGAGCAATAGGTCCAAAGCATATGACCAAAAAGAATGAACTGAAAGAAGGACGGTTTGTGTTAAACTTGTAGTGATCTTTTGCAATACCAGCATTACCTTATTTAAGGTTTGGGAAATAAAGAACATGGTTGATTAGGCACCAGGTGCAGTAAATAATTGGTTACAATTGCTTAAAAGTTGGGAAATAATATGGCAAGGTGGGATAAGCAGAAAAACCTTGAAGAGACCAGAGTGCAGCCCTAAATAGCTAAGGTCCAATAACCGGCAATGATATCACTGGTTTGTTATAGGGTATAAAAAGCAAAATTTTCTAGGGGTTCTTTGTCAGAGCTTTTCCTTACCCTTCTGGAGTCATTCCATGATGGGAAAGTATCCCTCGGGCCTGATCTGGTTGCGAGTATTCAGCCAATGCTTATAACTGTATTCTTAACAGGGTATAGAATATAAGGATGTATATGCTTATATTGATATTTTGGATGTAAACAATACCCAGGTGGTCTTTGGATTAATAAAGGAATGCTTGTGTGGAAACTGAGTCAAGGTAAACCATAATAGACTTATTAGGGAAATTATTTTTGACAAATAGTAATGCAGGAAGAGGCTGAGAGGGGTGGCATTCTCCTCTGAGCCTGGGCTGGTATTTGACAAGTCTAGAAAGGGTGCACAGAAGTGACACAGCATGCACTGCTACCGAGTGCCTGAGGGCTAAGGGACATCACTTCTGCCATATTGTACTTCCAGGTGCTAATGGTCCCAACAAATGAGATCCAAGAGTAGCCAAGAACTCAAGAACTGACATTAATTTTATTAAGTGTGCATAATAGCTGGCTCTTAAACAGGGCACATAGGGTCTGATGCAAAGCCCATTGTAGTTAATGGAAAGATTCCCAGAAATTTGGAAGAGATTTGGCCCATAATACAAAGCTCAGATAACAGAGGATCACAGAGTCTTTAGGCAATGACTGTATTTTTATGTGCGTACAGTGCCTAGCGCATGGCACAGACCTTATTTCTGGCATTTTTTAACTTTTGGGTGCTTGACTTTGCAAATCTACCATTTTTTTAATGTTGGTTTTTGGTATGTAATTTTAAATATAGGGTCAGGATAACTGAAGTAACTGCACTGAAGTTAAAATTACTCTGAATTTAAACCAGTGGAAAGTTAGAATAGAATTTGGCCCGTCCTATTGTTAGAGCTTGTAGCACAGTGTTCACTCAGGCGTGGGGCTTCCTGCTGGTCATCCAGGAATTAGCTCTTCCAGCCCTGGAGCGCCCTCTATGGGCTGGTGTCTCGCCCTCTGTTACCTACCCCTCTGCAGTCCCTTTATCTCCAGAATGTATAGGCCCCATGTCCCTCTCAGACCATGGTGCCCCTTACTTTGGTCATTGGAAAATATTTAGTTATTAACTTCAATTTATGCTATCTCTACAATTTAGAGGCATTTTTTAAAATATAGATGCCACTAGAAAATCTGAATTTGTGAGCTGTGTCAGGGGAATCAGAGGGGCAGATGGATGGCACTGAGAAACTATTTAATAGTGACCCTGCTACCGACCCTGGACATACTGTGCGTGCTAAGTTGGAGGGGGAGAAATACTTGCTGGTAGGCATGCTTCCTTCCTCCTGTTTCCATGGTTATTTTATAGTACTGCTCTGTCTTCTGAGATTCATTTTCTTAGAAGTTCACAAATGTACCAAATGTTCCAGCAGAGAGGAAAGTAATTGATTTGCTCGGTCAGCAGGATTCTTTTGGTATATTAGTGCTTCAGCCTTTCTCTCCTAAGTGTTCAGCACCTTACAAATGTGTGTAATATCTTTCATACAAAAGTATCTCAAAATGCTTCATGGCCAGTTACAATTGAAATCTGAAAATCCTTCAGAGATTTCTTTGTAAACTTGTCTAATGATCTTGTTTGTTTTAGTCAATAGGATTATATTATCTACCTTGTCTACTTTTTCTCAGAGTTCCATATCTTTACCAATATTTCCTGCTTTTAAATTAAAAAGTGATCCTTGGAGGTTATCACCTGCAACTGACATGAGCTTTTTTCATATTCCCATTTCCTTCAACAAAGTTGCTAATCCTCAATCCAGTTGCTAAACCCTAAAATTCTGTCATTAGACCAATATTATTCCTAGATTTTTATTTTTTTTATGATTCCATGGGAGCCCTGGAGCATAAACATAATGTAAATTTCTACATGCATGTTCTTAATGCTTTCAGATTTTATGTTCTGACTTATGTTTTAAATCCAAAGTGTGAAGAGTTACAAAGAGATCTCACAAAACTGGGTGACGGGAGAGCAAAATGGCAGATGAAATTCAATGTTGATTAATGCACATTGGAAAACATAATCCCAACTATACAAACAAAATAATGGGGTCTAAATTGGCTGTTACCACTCAAGAAAGAGATCTTCGAGTCATTGTGAATAGTTCTCTGAAAAATTTGTTTAGCTGTTTCGCGGTGGCAAGTGCTGGGAGGGAGGGGGAAGGAGGGGAACGCTGCGTGCTCGGGAAGAGGCTGGGCCTGGGTGGGGATTTGGGGAGGGTTCCAATAGGAGCAGGGAGGGGGTGGAGTTGGGGACGGGGTTGGAATGGGGGCAGGGGTGGGGCAGGGGCAGAGTCAGGGCAGGGCCGGGGGAGGGGGGCACGAGCACCCATCGGCACCGGGAAAAGTTGGCGCCTATGTAAGGAAGTGTTATTTATCCCTTCATATAGCACAAGACCCAGAGTCCCTCAAACAAACAAAAGGAAGTACTTCTTCACACAACACACAGTCAGTCTGTAGAACTTATTGCCAGGGTATATTCTGAAGGTCAAAAGTATAACTAGGTTCAAAAAAGAATTAGAAAAGTTCATGGAGGAAAGGTCCATCAATGGCTAGTAGCCAAGATGGTCAGGCATGCAACCCCATGCTCTGGGTGTCCCTAAGTCTATGACTGCCAGATGCTGGGACTGGATAACAGGGGATGGATCATGCAATAATTGCCCGGTTCTGTTAATTCCCTCTGAAGCATCTGGCAGACAAAAGCACCAGAAGACAAGCTACTTGGCTAGATAGACCATTGGTCTGACCCAGTAGAGCCATTCTTATGTTCTTATGACACTGCCACTTAGCCCTGGTACAGAAATGAATTTAAATATGTGTTTTACTAATAAACACATGCTTGAAATCAACCATATTCAGCAAAGCACTGAAGCACATCTAAGAACACTTAAGTTAATGGTACTTAAGTATGTCCTTATGTGCTTTGCTGGATTGGGATGAACTTAAGCATATGCTTAAAGTCGAGCATGTTCTTTAAGTGAATTCAGGTCCCTAATATTCCCTCTATGCATCAGACAATTTTTAAAATCTTTTGGATACAAGGGTCTCATTTAAGATCACATCCATTTTGTTACAAAGGTTTTTGTTTTTTATTTAAGAAATAGAGTCCCCATAAATCCAAACTTGGAAGTTTCAGCCACTGTGGTTTTATTATTTCCAGAGTAGATTATTGTCAGACATTGCTAGGTGCATGCCTAATACATGCCAGACTACAGATCACGCAAAATTCACCATTCAGATATATATTCATATATCAACGTATTTCCCTTCTTTGGAAGATATTCCTGTTAATGAAGAGAGGGAATGGCAATGTAATAAAGGAGTAGAAAACATCAAACTATAACGATGAAATACACACACAAGCAAAGCCAAATTATTATGTTTCGGAATTCTGTCTGTTTTTAGTTAGTTAGGGACTTCAGGTGCAAGTTCCTCCTTATTTACTGGAGTTACTCCAGAATAGCATTAGTATGTTTGAGTGAGAATTTGTCCCCTAACTATTTTGGCTTCTCACCTGGCCCATTAACCTTTGGTTTTAAGTTTCCTGTTGTTCTGATAGCAGGACCATCTAAAAGCCAAATGATCATTTTGGGAAATGGGGACAGGGAGGAGAATGGGTGAAGTGTACATGCTTTTCTGATTCTGTTTTTCCTTCCTTCTAATGTACCCTGCTTGACTGCAGGAACTCTTACCTACGCCTAACTGCAGCATAGTCAGTACAACAGTGTAGGAGGGAAGCAAATTATGTATATGTATGTGGGATAGAAGCTTCTGCAGGAAGACACATTTTAAATGTGATAGGTTTTTGACCAAGAGGTCTTGCTTCCCCTTGATGTTTGTCCATGGTCCTCTGAGGATCCTGTGGTGATATTTTGCCAATTGTATAGTGGTGTTTTGTTTTTTTTTAACCTTTGCCAGTATGTCAGTTCATTTACAAAGCAGATGTGCAAATCTTTTGAGTTTTAGTTACTCCAAGCAATTTCATCACTCCCCCAAGTATCATTAATAAATATAACTCTTTACAGCTGGCCCCTCTACTCTAAGTCACTTACATAAATTAAATACAGCAGAGGGCCTGTTGGACACAATTTAATATTTCCCCAAGTTCTTCTCACTGGATATGATTCCAGCAACAGCCTGTCACATGCAGGTTTATTGCTGGCTTTCTGAAGTTATCAGAATGTACTTCTAGACTTTGTTGAGGGTTCCCCAAGAACTCAGTTCAACTTCAGTCTCATCACTTGTTATTTGGCATACAGCAAAACTGCACTGAGGTGATCAGTATACAACGTACCATACATCCAAAGTTATACAACAAATCTCTTCTGTTATATACATTTATCCATTCCATTGCATTTACTGTACATTATATTACACATTATGGGATTGGCTTGGTCACTTTGTAGGCACAGCATGCACTGCCCATGCACAATTTACTCTTTACCTCATTTTATGTTCCAGGTTTATTTTATCCATTGTTATCTTGTCTACTGTAAATGGCTCCCTGGGTGTTCCCCGTTATCTTAAGTAGTACAGACATTCTGTTTTCAACCTGTTGATCCATTTACCTCCCTAATCCTGTCTCCCAAAATCTCAGGCCTCACCCATGTCCAGTTACTCATGTCAAGCCAGGCCTACAGGCCTGTCACATCTTCTTGAACCCTCAGGTTGCCAGTTGCAGATCCTTGGAATTCCTCCATCAAGTATTCTCTCTCTCTCTCTCTGCCTTTTATGTCAGTGACGGGGTGGCTGTTAGCTGAATAATTACTTTTGTTTGAACTAATCACAGTTAATGTCTTAAGAAGATGTTCCACATCTAAGTTTCAGACTACATTTACCAGAGACATTTGTTATTCCTATTGGTAGCATCTCTAGAACTGAATGAATATCATAAGCCAAAAAAAGCCTATATTTCTAGCTGGGTTTTCTCCCCAAAGAGTTTTACACTCTAGGTTGGGAGCATGGGAATTAAAATGTAACTCCACAGCAGTGGACTTTGCTTTCATTACCACTAAAAATCCCTTGCTGCACTAAGATGAGGAAAGATTACTGTGCCCCCACTATTCCTGTGCCCCCACTATTTCAATATTAATAGGTCATTAGTCTGTTTAAATCTCTGTAAATCTGTCTTGGTACAGTACCTAGAACAATAGAGTCCTAATCCTGATTGCAGCCTTTGGTACTAGTGCAATACAAACAATAAGTTATAAGAGGAGAAATCCTGAACCAGACTTAATTCCTGCTCTTCTGGAAATGTCCATTGATTCAAAGTTCTGGAATAAGGTACTTTAATTTATGAAAGATGTCCTTTATGTAGAAGGTGCTACGGTAATTCCTGCAGGTAGTGATTATTCATAACTTAAAAGTTGATACTGTGCACAAGTTGTAAGACCAGACTGTACAATCATAAAATCATGAGAAACAATGGGTGTCTCATTGTCCCCCTAAAATAAACTTATGGTTTAAAATGACCCTGGCAGTCCTGTCATATTAAGAAAAGGCACCACAGAACTCAGTTTTAAGACTAGGACTTCTATACCATATGTTCTGTTATGGTGGTTTTTCCATCTGCCAGGTTTCAGCAGACAATGAGGGCACTCAGTGAATAATATGAATTCCAGTCAACTAAGTCCTTATTGCCAGAACATTTTACAGCTCCCTTCACACTCAGCTAATCTTGTACGAAAGTCTCTCTGTTTCTACTCTGCTCACTCTACATCAAGGGGAAGAAAAAAAAAAGGAGGGGGCGGGAGGCAACAAGGAAAGAAGCAGACAGAAAGGACAACTTTATTCTGGAAATCTCATGATTTAATTAACATGACCACATAGGCACCAAGGTGTCTATTTCATGCCTTCTTCATTTGTGGTTTGTGTTGGTTGAACCTGGTGAGCTCTTCTTTAACCGATCTTCTGTTAATGTATATTGCATTCCTTTAAAAAAAAAAAAGCAACACAAATTTTATTTAAAGCATGGAAATTCACTTTATACCACTGTTTGAAGTGAGAATCAAGAAAGAAAGGAAAGATAAGAATGGGATTTGGAGGAATGATAATAAATGTGTTTAGGAGGAGAATCATATTTAGATGTGAACTCTTTGGGGGAGTGTGACAGGTGTCCACCCCACACAAGGAAGAGCAGGTTAAATTAGGCCAATTAACATGGTAGGCTGCACATTGGAGGAGATTTAGGCTTGCAGGACAAGCACTAAGTGAAGAGGGAACCCACCTGGGAAGGATGGAGGAAGCTGAGAACAGATGAGTGCTGCAGGGGAAGTAGTCTGCAGTCACTCCTTGGGAGAAGAGAGGTATGTTTGGGGCTTCAGAGTTTGGTGAGAAATCTGGAGTTGCAGACTGTCTGGAGTGGCCTGAGGACAGCTGGTCTAATGGGATTTTGATATCTTGGAAGGGGAGGATTGTATAGTGACTTACCTGGAGGGATGAGTTATGAAAAGGGAGCACTTGAGTCTGGGGAGCAGGGCACAGTGTGAGGAAAAGGGCACGAGACCTGCATGGAGCTAATCCTGAGACCCAACCACAAGGAGGTACCCTGCAGTAAGTGAACCCCATTACAGGCAGGGACCAGGTCTTTGTTATATGGTTGGTCAGTGCCTATTATAATGGGGCTGGATCTGTAGATGCTACTAAAATATAAACATTTAACAACTATAATCATCATATGAGACTCTACCAAATGAAGTTTAGTCCTGTCTCATGAGGTGTTTGATAATATGGCTTTCTCTTCACACATTTTGTTCACTTTTGCCTTGATATGACAACTTCATATTGTCATATCACAGAATTGCTTTATATAAAACATGACATTGGAAAGGTCCTAAACCTCCCCCATTCTCAGAGTGGAAAATGGAACTTGTACCTAGTGTATTGTAAGCTCTTTGGGCCAGGGACACTCTCTTTTTGTTCTGAGTTTGTGCTAGATACTATACAACCTTAGTCCTGGTCCTGGACTAGGCTCCAAGGTGCTACGATAATGGAAATACTTTACACTCCATGAAACAATGGAGAGAATCACCTTACCCAGGAGAAACAACTTAGATCTAGTCTCTGAATCCTGGGATCTGCTGCAAGACATCTTTGCTCTAAGGCATCTTTAGCAGCACAGTTGCCCATATTAGGGGTGAAAGTAACTTAAAGGACTTACTGGTATGCTAGAGTCCTGAGCAGGGGCATGGCCTCAACCAGAAGAGGCGAGGCCTTTCAAGATTTAAAGGCCCTGGGGCTCCAGCTGTGGCTGGGAGCCCCAGGACCTTTAAATCACCCTGGAGCTACCAGCTGCAGAGGTGGCTGGGAGCCCCAGGGCTCAGGAGTGAATTAAAGGGCCCAGGGCTCCGACCGCCATGGAGCTCCGGGCCCTTTAAATCACTGTGGGAGCCCGGCTGCCAGAGCTCCAGTGGCACTTTAAAGGGCCCAGGGCTCCCTGCAGTGGCCAGAGCACCAGGCCCTTTAAATCCCCACCCGAGTCTGGCTACTGGAGCTCTGGTGGGGATTTAAAGAGCCCAGGGCTCCCCGCAGCAGCTGGAGCCCTGGACCCTTTAAATCACCGCTGCGGAAGCCGGTCCAGTCCGGCATGGTGTATTAACTCTTGCCAGTACGTTGTACCGGACCATACCAGCTTACTTTCACCTCTGCCCATATTGGAATATCACTTCATACTCAGTTAGGGAACTGTGCCACTGGTAACTGAATAGCACCACTTCCTGCAGCTCACAGGATTTCTTGGTAAATTTTCCATTCAAGTACTGACCTGGCCTAAACCTGCTTAACTTTTGAGACCCCAAATGAAAGTGCTATGATTATAGTGAGCAATCAATGTCTGACAATCAATGCTTAATTGATGCCAGGGCTGAGCCCCAGCACCTCTAGGCTTGGCAGTTCATAGCCCCAGCACCTCTTTCATTACAAATTAAGCACTGCTGACTATCAATTACCTTCCAAGGTGTTGCTTGCTGAATAAGCTGTTCATAGTGAGTACCTCACTCAAAATTAATTTTGAACCAATTATAATGCCTTTCAGCTCTGGCTGGAAATACAAGCATTGGCATTCTCTTGTGTTGCATTGGCCTCTGCATTTTGACTTCATACCTCATCATTTAGTAACTAATAAGCTAATTATAATAGAGTAGGTGGGTGAGAATCTTTTATTGGATCCACCTTGTCTTCCTAATATCCTGGGATTACCTAACTACAAATACACTGCATAAACTAATTCTACAAACAATTCAGTCTGTCTTTAAAATTTGTAGCTTGCTAGTGCCTTAAGGGCCTGAATCTGCAAGGTGCAGAGCACTTGACAGTCAACTCATACTGAAGTAAACCACAGTTGATGACAGGAGGTGCTCAGCACATTTGCATATCAGACCCAAATTGCATACAATATGACAAAGCTTGGTAGGATATTTTTCCTGAGATGTTACCTGGATTTGTAGGAAACATCTTGCATATTTGTAGTCAATTTGCTTTTTACAGAAGTGCTCAGTTGAACTTGCCCATGCAGCTGCTTCTGTGGATTGAAGAATTATTCTTCATCTTCTGGAGCTGCTAGTTACTTGGTGGCAATAAGTCTGCAATGCTAAGTTTTACCCATCAAAAAGACATTTTGATCTTTTCACTGCGGAGAGTAAAGCATCTCCCTGATGCATTCTCCCCCCCCCACCTCTGCTGCGTAATTTTCTCTGTGAACAAAGCTGTCATTAATGTGTAAATTGTAGATCAATGTAGTATCTGTAGCTTCCCTCTAAAAGGATGTTTTACAGCTGAGATAAGATTATGGGCTCTCTTACAAGTTCAAAACAATACTATCCCACATCCAATAAGATTTAATGCTTTCAGCCATATATTGAAGTCCATGAGAGATGGATCATAGTTAGAGATCACTATCCTGTTTTTTATATAGATGATATAAAGACATAAAAACTACTATATTTGAATGGTCCTTACATTCTGTTGAAAAATGTTATTGTGCTGGGTTCATCTTCATTTACTATCATAAAATGGTTGCAGCTGGGGATTATGTAATAACGCAAAGAATTTTGCTGCTGGTATTGAATGAAGGGACTAATATAAGCTTCTGCCATGCCTTTTCCTTCTTGACCAAGTTCTAGTCCATAGGTGGGACAATTCTTCTTGATTACTTACTTTGATTTTTCCACTCACCTTTCTTTCTGAACCATCGTCATGTATATTACTAGAACAGGGGCCGGCAATCTTTCAGAAGTGGTGTGCCAAGTCTTCATTTATTCACTCTAATTTAAGGTTTCACGTGCCAGTAATACATTCTAACGTTTTTGGAAGGTCTCTTTCTATAAGTCTATAATATATAACTAAACCATTGTTGTATGTAAAGTAAATAAAGTTTTTAAAATGTTTAAGAAGCTTCATTTAAAATTAAATTAAAATGCAGAGCCCCCCGGACCAGTGGCCAGGACCCGGGCAGTGTGAGTGCCACTGAAAATCAGCTCGTGTGCCGCAGGTCGCCTACCCCTGGACTAGAAGAAAAAGGGAGTCGTTTTGGAGTCTTTCCATTTTTTCCTTTTGTGTATATCAGAATAGCACACTCACATTTTTGGTTTATCAGATTTACAGCATGCCTCAGTGTGTTCAATCAGCTGAACATTTCAAGCATCCGAGCTTTTATTTAATGCATGTTCTAGAGCATCAGTTCTCAAACTATTGGGTGGGTCTCCCAAGGGAGGTTTGAGAATGTGTTAAGGGAGGTGTGAGCTGTGTGCTATTTTTTTTTTTTTAAGAGTTCTGGCTGTCAGCCCAGGAGGCTGGGTCTTATGCAGAAGGGCCATACACCTGGCAGGTGGGGATAAAGAGGGCAGCAGGAGTCCCACTGCCCCAGGGCTGGCTGCCACAGACCCAATCCCTCACGTGGAGGCAGTGGGTCTCTGGCTGTCAGCCCTCGGGTGGCAGCAGCAGCGCAGAAGTAAGGGTGGCAATGAGGTACTAAATCCACTGTGAAAAGTGATATTGATGAATATCACTTTTTATCACACTGCCACCCTTACTTCTGTGCTGCTGCTGGTGCCCAGCCAGCAGCTGCTGCTCTCCGCTCTGCCTTCAGAGCTGGGTGGCAGTATATGTACTTGTGCATTATGCCCCCCTCTCCCTACTATAGAAACAAAGAAGGGGGGGCCTGATCAAATAAGTTAGAGAACCACTGTTCTAGAGGCTTCAATCCCCTTTCGGTTCCAGCATAGTAGAAGTGTCTGTGTTTAGTTACAGCTTCTAGCTAAAAGCTTTCAGCTAGAAGCTGTTAGCCCCACTGTGTTTTTGCTTGAGTGGATATTCCACAGTTAGGCAGTGCTGTAACAAACTCCTGAATAATTCCTAAAAAAGAGAGAAGATTTTTCCTAATCTGTTGCATGCTAGTAAATTAATTTATGTGGGGGGGGGGGTAACCTAAAATATTAGCCTTTTAAAAAAGATAATGTTTTTGTGAGAAATTTGATTATCTCAGAAAACATTAAATGGTAAGTGTGGACTGCATCAATGGGCTTATGCATTGCAACACTGAGCATCACAGTGCCTAACTTTGACACCTAGAAAATCACAGGAACAACACTACAATCCACAAAGCTCCCTGTATGACGAATGGGGAGAGAGAAGTGCTTAAAAATGTGATCCACAAACCTATCCTGTTAGGCAGCCAGTGCTGGTGCTAGCCCATGGTGGGGGGGGGGGAGTCCTAAGAAGGAATATTTTTGGCCCCCAAAACACATACTAATAATTACTAGGGGTCCCCCTTGAACTGCTAGGGGCCCTAAGCAATTGCTTAGTCTGCTTATGCCTAGCTCTGGCTCTGTAGGCAGTTCTGTGCCTAAGCCAGCCAATGGGAGATGCTGACCTGTCCTAAACCCTGCCCCCCCCACCCCTCTCTGAGATAGGTGCTATCCTGCAGTCTAGACTTGGGAAACCGATTTCTGCTTAGTGATCCATGAACTGGAATCAGCCACCTGGAGTCAGGGGGCTTAAGTATATAAGCCTCTACTTGATAGAGTGAGTTGGATGCTTGCTCATGAAAATGGCTGGAGGAGAAGATGGTGCCCACCTTATAATATTTAACTCAGTGGTTAGAGCACTCAGATGGGATGTGGGAGGGCCAGGGTCAAGTCCTCTCTCTCTCTGTCTCTGCCAGAGTGGGAGATAGGATTTGAACAGAGAGTCTCCCACCTCACAGGAGAATGCTTCTAGCTAATTTAGCTACAACAAGTCAGGAAAAAGATCTTGGAGTCATTGTGGATAGTTCTCTGAAGATGTCCACGCAGTGTGCAGAGACAGTCAAAAAAGCAAACAGGATGTTAGGAATCATTAAAAAGGGGATAGAGAATAAGACTGAGAATATATTATTGCCCTTATATAAATCCATGGTATGCCCACATCTCGAATACTGTGTACAGATGTGGTCTCCTCACCTCAAAAAAGATATTCTAGCACTAGAAAAGGGCAACTAAAATGATTAGGGGTTTGGAGAGGGTCCCATACGAGGAAAGATTAAAGAGGCTAGGACTCTTCAGCTTGGAAAAGAGAAGACTAAGGGGGGATATGATAGAGGTATATAAAATCATGAGTGATGTTGAGAAAGTGGATAAGGAAAAGTTATTTACTTATTCCCATAATACAAGAACTAGAGGTCACCAAATGAAATTAATAGGTATCAGGTTTAAAACAAATAAAAGGAAGTTCTTCTTCACGCAGCGCACAGTCAACTTGTGGAACTCCTTACCTGAGGAGGTTGTGAAGGCTAGGGCTATAACAATGTTTAAAAGGGGACTGGATAAATTCATGGTGGCTAAGTCCATAAATGGCTATTAGACAGGATGTGTAAGGAATGGTGTCCCTAGCGTCTGTTTGTCAGAGGGTGGAGATGGATTGCAGGAGAGAGATAACTTGGTCATTGCCTGTTAGGTTCACTCCCTCTGGGGTACCTGGCATTGGCCACTGTCGGTAGACAGATACTGGGCTAGATGGACCTTTGGTCTGACCCGGTACGGCTGTTCTTATGTTCACTGGACTATGGGGTATTCTGATATGGCGTTTTGTCAGTCTCTTGTTCCATTGTGGATAAATGATGAAAGAATGAGTGGAGCCGGAGGACTGGACCAGGGTCTTCCACCCCCCAGATGGATGCCCTAATCACTGGACTCTTGAATCATTCACTCTCTCTGTCATTGGGCCAGAGACTGAGACTGTCAGCACTCTGTATATGGTGCTTTTCATCAATGGAGTTCAAAGGTGAACAAGCAATATTTCTGTTTTACAGATGTGGAAATTGGGACTCTGAGGTTGTCCGGCCAAAGTCAGATGGAGTCAATAGCAGAGCTGGGAATGTAACCTGAGGCTCCATGCTAGAGAATTGCTAGGAGAATTGACCAGCTTTCCATCTTTTATAAAGTGTAGTGTGTGAATATTTTAAAAATAAATATGATTTGGAATATTCTCATGCTCTTTAAAAAAAATTATGCTCTTGCACATAGTGTAATAGTTTTACATTGTAATTATTGCATACTGTGGATGTTTACTCTGAGGTATAGTTCTGATGTGTCATTATTTCTGAATCCATAGACATGCAGCCTTTCAGGCATTCTTTTACAAAAAGTGGAATGGCCTTTAAATCTTGTAACATCACAGGAGCCTTTTGCAGGATTCCACAGAAAATTGTAGTCGAATTTGTTGGGCCAGTTGGCCCTGCAATTGCATACAGTATGATCTTGCAAGCAAACCTGTAAAAACTCAATGCCAGGAGTGTGAGCTCCCTGAACAATTGCCTGCACCATCCAAGATTTCTGCAGCTGGAATTGTCATGTTATTTGTCCCTTCCTATCTACAAATGAGCAATTAAATCTGGGCTTCTCTACTGTACTATAAGTTGCGGTTTTGCTTAGAGCAGAGAAAAGGAGGGGCAGTACAATAGAGAATACTTTTCTCTTGTGTAGTGATGAGTTTAAGTTTTTATTGAGCCTTGGGTATACAGAAAGGAGTAGGGAATGTAGACTTTTGATCCCACAGTGGATTGTTATGGGGGAAGGAGGTTACTGTGAGGGAGGGTTGAGTGGCAAGAGTTAGGTGCATACAACCTCCCATGCCTCTAGAAACTGAGCTTCATGGGGGTTGGACGGGGAATCACTGGGTTGGGTGCATGCCTGGAAAGATTGGGAGGGTATCAGAACTATGGGAATGAGACTCATTGAGGTGGGAGTTATGAGGGGAGGGAGGAGGGTTAATGTAGATGGCTTTTGCAACATGCCCAGGGATTCTTTACTCATGCACCCATCTGCTGTATCTACTCCCTTAAAATCCAAGGGGACTAAACTGTATTGCCTTGAGCTGGGGATATACAGGTTTTAAGGTGAATGGAGAAATACCAGTTGTAGTGGGTATCTGAAATCACTTTTAGGCATGGCAGCAGACAAGCTCAGGGGAAAATGACATAAATTTATCTATCATAAATACAGTCTGTGTACAAAAAAAGCATTTTTTTAAAATGAGCAGAACTCTGAACTTATTAAACAAAAACATACTTCATACATCTTCATTAAAATTTTTTCGAAGCTTTGGTGAAACAAACTCCATATCTTGAACCTGTTATGTGATCAATGACCACTTGCAGAATTCAGCTGTTCAGGTTTCTTAAATTATTGCTCCTATCCCTTCCCCACTTAATCAAAACAGACCCTCTTAATCTAGCTTCTGCTTCAGTTGAGACCTAGGGAAAACCTGTTCCTAGGTAAATGATCTCTGGATTGATTGTCCCTGAGGAGAAGGCAGTTGACGGTGGATCGAGGGTATCTCATGGGCACTCTGCAAGTGATTGTCTTTGGTCCCGTCTTCATCGGGTTCCTCCATTGGGTTTGCCTCTGAGTGTCTAGTCAAGCTCAGCTGGGTCCTGACCAAGCCTGGCACCTTCCATTGAGGGGTGCATCAGGGCTGTTTGCTGTCTGGTTTGCTGTATGCCATTGAGGCCATCCTGTAACCATGGACTTCTAGTCATCATCTGGCTGGCTCCTGTCAAGAGTACCTGTGACCTTTGGGCAGGAGCATGCTTTCCCATTCCTTAATGGTGGTGGAGTCCCAGTGCAACACCACCCATACTATGTGTTCCTCCTCATCCCCCAACAGAGGGGTAGGTGGGGAGGGAGTTGTACTAATTTAGAGGGAATACAGGGACCCTAAGAATCAAAGGTGTTAACCTAACCCCTCTAACATTAAATAGTGTTAAACAAGGTTTGGGGTTTGGTATATAGAGATCTGAACATGCTTAGTCCCATGCAAACATGCCATTTAAAAATCCTTTTAATCTTAAAGATAAAGAAAAGAAGGAAAAAAGAGTTAAAGCATTTGAAATGTAAAGTATTAAATAAGACTTTCATTTTTAATTACTTTTCTTTCCCTTTAGCTAGAAAGAATCTTAGAAAGCACAATCTCCATGTTTGACAGTCTCTTAGATGGTATCAATTATAGTAATAAGTGTCCTTTTCTCCAAAAGAGAGGAAGTTAGCTGAAATGGGCTGGAGCTGTCTCGGTTTTTTTAAAGTCTGATCCTATTTCATCCTAGGTGGTGGTGGGATTCAACTGGAGCCAGCAGGCAGTTTTATTTTGAGTCCCTCCCTGTGGCATGATCAGGACATCTCTCAGGATTAGAATGCTAAAGGCCCAGGATCTTAGGAGATGGTGGGGGTGGCAGTTACAATGGTGAAGCTTTAGATTAAATGTTCAGGTTCCATTATTACACACCAGGCACAGCAGCACCTCATGGAGTGGGAAAGGGGAAAACAAATGTCCCCTCCTGAGGGTTGTACCCCAACGAAGGGAGGATGTCCACATTGTGGGAAGTAGAAGGAGAACAGTTCGGAGTGGGATTGGTGTCCCTAGTGGCTATGCTGTTGGGGGCAGCTCCACCTCTCCACACACAGGTGTTAAAGGGGCTGGGGGCGCCTCTTCAACCTGGGTACTGGGTGCCATGATGAACTCGGTGCCCAAGGCTTTGGCACTGGATTTTATAGTGACGAGCTCTGGTAGAGCACCACGAAGGACCCCTGTGACCGAATGCACCCCTTTATTACAGTGGAGTGTAGGAGGTAAATAATCTTTGTACAGAATATGCCTGGTAAGGTATCATTTGAAAGCTATTAACTCACTAGTCAATCATATCATGATGAAATGTGTGTAGCAACATCATATGTAAAGTTATGCATTTCCCTGAATGATGAGGGTGGCAAATGTATAAGCACATGCATCCCCGATTAGGCAGAACTGGTCAAGCAGGTCTTAAACAAAGGAATTTGTTTACCTCAATGTACATATAGGTGGTAAACAAGGTCCTTGAAACGGTAAGAGGGAGACAAGGTAAATCTGCATTTCAGCAAACAGCCTGAAGCCTCTTTCATGAGACTCATTGTCGCTGTCCTAACAGCAGGAATGAACTTTAGGGGTAATCCTTGAGAAAATGCATTTCAAAGGGGACCAAACTATAAAAGAGAGGGGCAGAAATACCCAGCTTCTCCCTATCCATCTCTCTCTTCATTTAAGACAACAAAAGAAACAGCCATTGAACTTTGGGATCAGATACTGGTCTGAGAATTTGGTCAGAATGTGGTGAGAACTTCACTTTAAACAAAGTCTAGTTTAAGTTTAGAAAGAGTATTCTCTATTTTTTTTTCTTGTAACCATTTCTGACTTTAATGCCTTGCTACTTGTACTCACTCAACATAACTACAAAGAGATGGATTTAAACTTGTTTTATTCCTTAATTAAAACTAATCTAGGGTTGTGAATTGTTTGGGTATCTCCTTTTAGCAGAATATGCCCATAGTCCCTTAGAGGGGTTATGGGCCCAATCTATCTGGACTGTCCAGGAGACGACAGGGCAGTGCAGAACACATATTGGGAAATTGGGGACTGGGAGTGTGTTGGGGTCACCCTGAAAGTAGTAACTAAGGCTGCTGGAAGCCAGCAGGTGGCTGGAGTTAGCTGACAGGCTGTTGGGGGTCAGAGCTGTTGGACCAGGGCTGTGGCTATATGCAGACACTCAGGCTGGGACCTGTATGCTTTTTGTGAAGAGCACAGTTTGGGAGCTACAGTAGCAAACGGGCAGCTCCAGGCCCCAGCACGCCAAGCGCGTGCTTGGGGCGGCAAGCCACTGGGGGTGCTCTGCCAGTCACCGTGAGGGCGGCAGGCAGGCTGCCTTTGGCGGCTTGCCTGTGGAGGGTCCGCTGGTCCTGCGGCTTCAGCGGACCTCCCGCAGGCATGCCACGGGACCAGCGGACCCTCCGCAGGCAAGCCGCCAAAACCAGCCTGCCTGCCGTGCTTGGGGCAGAGAGCCGCCCCTGTTAGCAAAGCATAGTAAGGCATCCCAAGTTGCAAGGTAAGTGGTGACATAGATCCTCACTGGTCTGGATAGCACCCAGGAATATCTGGTGGGATGAATCCCATGGTGGGAATGTTAAAATCAATTTTTATAATCTAATTAGGAAGGACTGAGTGAGAAAAAGGAGGGGGAGTTACACCCTGTCAGAAATGGTATTACCTATTTGAGAGACTGATAACTTGGAATAATATGATCCAGAATGCATATGTATTACTGTCTTAACAGATAAAGCATAAGATGGGCTGTAGCAGACACCAACTAATCCCCATCAGATCACACTACGGAAGAGGCTGACCACCTCCTTTTTCACCTATTATAATGTGTAGGGGGAAAAACCCCTCAATTTGAGTGATGGGCTGGAGGTCTCATACTCTCCATACTAAAATATCCTGGGGATTTCTAAATATTATAGATAGTGATTTCCTCCTTTAAAACATGTTGCATCAAATACAGAGCATTCTACATTAGATCGCATCTTGACAGATAAAGAGGAACTGATCACCGAACTAAAAATGAATGGTAATTTATATCTAAGTGATGATCATGACTTGATCACATTTATAATGTGCAAACAGAATAAAGTTCAGAATATATAGAGTGGAACCCCGCTTATCCAATCTAACGGGGACCAGACTGGACAATCAAAAATTCAGATAAGTAGGAGAATGGGTGGGGCTGCCCAGTTTGGTTAATAGGGAGAGCCAGACAATGGAGGTTCAGACAGTGTTCTACTGTATGTACTTGGAGCTTGAAAAAAGACCATGTCAGAAAGATGAAAACAGGTTTCAGAGTGGTATCCATGTTAGTCTGTATTAGCAAAAAAAAAAAAAAGAAAAAAGAGTCCTTGTGGCACCTTAGAGACTAACAAATTTATTTGGGCATAAACTTTCATGTGCTTTGGGTTCTAGGACTCCTCCTTATAAAATAGAAGGGTAACCAAAATCAATGAACGGAGAGGGGGGATTACAAGCAGCACGGTGGGAGAAAAATCAGCTCCCCAGGCTGCACTGGGAGTGGGGTGCATATGAGAGGGGAGGGTGCAGTGAAAGGGGGAAAAAATCAAACAACGGGGAATCACAAGTGCAGGTGAAAAGGGCAGCCAGGCTCACGGAGCAACCCCCAGCTGGGGGAGGAGGGGGGCGTGGCAGGGGAAGCAAGCAACAGATGCAGGAGGGAGGCGACAGGGGGAGGGGGGACTATGCGAGTGGAGCACAGAGCAGGAAGGGGGCCAGAGGTGACCACAGGACCCAGCGAAGGGAGCTGGAGCTGCAGGGGGTGGAGGCAGGGGGGGGGGGTGATAGGCTGCGGGATCCCCACTCGCCCAGTCCAAGCAGATGTAAGAAAGGGCGGGACCTCCGAAGGAAGAGCACGTGCGCCCAGCGCCACACGCGCATGGGAACGCTGCAGCCGCAGGGCCCCGGGGAGCGGAGAGGGCTTCATGCCACTCAACCGCCCCTCTCTTCCCGCAGCAGCCAACACCCGCCGCCGCCGCTACTGCCGCCTCTTGCAGCCGGTCTGAGGGAACCGCCCCCAGACCTGAGCTGTGGGTCGGAGCGCGGTCCCGGTCAGCACAGGGCGCCAGGTGCCCGCGGTCCATGCCCCGCACCCAGCCCCTCCCTTTGCACTGCCCCGCTCCGCGCCCGGGGCACGCCCCCCCCCCCCAGCGCCGTGTGTGTCCCTTTAAGAGTCTCCTCTCGGCGTCCCACGTGTGTGATCAGCTGATGGTGACGCGGCGGGGAGAGCGCTCCCCAGTTCCTGAAACATCGGGCGCTGCGGGCTCCGCGGGCGCTGGGCTGGGCTGGGCTCCGCTCCTCCCCCGCCGAGTCTCCTCCGCGCGGGGACGCGTGCAGGGTTAGTCAGGGCAGCAGGAGAGCGAGCAGCAGTGACAGCCCCAGAGACCCGCCCTCTGCCCGGGAAGGCGGTGCCGGGGGGACCTTCCTGCCAGAGACCCGACCCCACCCCGCTGGGACCATCCTGCCAGGATCGGAGCCCCCTGCACCCCTCCGCCCAGCACCAATAACAGAGACCACCCACTGCGCTGGGACCTTCCTGCTAGCCGCAGCGACCTCACCCCACCCTACACGCCTGGGACCCCTCTGCTCAGCAGCAGTACCAGAAACCACTGCACCTTCCTGCCAGCAGTTGGGACCCTTCATGTCTCCGCTGGGCTCTTCCTAGCGGGAGTAACAGAGACCTTCCTGATACCCAGGGAGACTTGCTCCCTCCCCTTTGCACCCCAAAGACTTTCCTGCAAAGAACGTTAGGGACGCCACGCTTCAGAGACCCGTTAGCAGCAGCAGAGACCTTCCAACCAAAACTCCTCCTGAATAGCAGCAGCAGACCCACTCAGCCCTTTGCAATCCTGAGACGTTCTGCCAACAGAGACCCACTCCCCACCAAAATCCATCCGAGAGGAGCAGAGAGCCCCTTGAGACCGCCGAGCAACAACAGATCCTCTCTATTCACCAGTACATGGATTATCTGGTACGTATTGGGTGTAATATGTGTGCTCCCCCCAACTCGCTCTCCTTTCTTTCTTGTCTTGCATCCTCCTGGTAAATTGGTTCAGCCACACCTGTTATAGAATACTCTATTATAATAACATTTACATAGAACATTGCATTTGTTGCTACGTGGTGTTTTAAAGGCTTGTATTGGAGACTGGTGGAACCCTAAAGTGAGTACGTAAAAGAAAAACAAATCAGCTCTCAGGGCACCTTTACAACATTGGAGAAAGATCGTACTTTATCAGGCGTAGAATTACCCCACAGAGCCTTCTCTGGATTATTGACATGGTATTAAAAGTGTGTGTGTATACACACTATGTACACAGACACACGCACACTGTTGTAATCCGCTCTAAGGGTGCACACATGTCTAGCTGTGTATGTGTCTGGAGGACTTTTCCAATAAGTCCTTGTGTGAGTTCCTGATTGGGAAATAAGAGTATTTCTCTTGTTTGATCTTTATCACTCTTGCAGAACTATTAAAGACCAATAAACCAGAATGGTTTTGCTAAAGTGCTCTGTATCCCCACTCATTTGGTTGTTATTAGAACTCTAAAGTTATGACCTAGGTCACTGTTTTTTTCCTAAATGCATTAACATAGGATATGGTTGAATGAACTAAATTGTAACCTTGGGCATGACCAGTACTGCACCTGAGTAGTTTGGTATGCACAGTAACTTTAATGTTGCTTAATGAATGTTGCCCTTATTTGTCTGCAGAGATTGTATCACAGATGTGTACTTCAGGCCAGAGTGGCAGTTAACATGCCCATACTCAAATGTATGGGTCACTATGCAAATATACCAAATGGCTAGGCTGTGTAGTGAGCCGGATAGTCACATTTTAGTGTGATTCCTGCTTAACTGATTTCTTAAATTTAAAATGGGAGACTAATGAACTTTCTCTCTCAATTCAACTCAGTTTCATGTTTTTAAAAGTGTTATGGTTTTACTTTTTGTTTACTCATAAACATTTTAAATGAAAGGCAGTTCTCTTCTTGCCATCCCATCTAGTAGAAAGATGTTAGTGTCCCGTGAGATGAAGGAGGTTTTTTTCTTGGCATTTAAGCTCTAAACTTTATCTAGTTCTTTCTTACACATGACACACACAATTGTGAGTTTTAGAGATTGTCTTGTTGACTAGTGAGCAAGACCTCTCTGTCCTTTTGTGTTGCAAGGTTGCACCATTGAAATGAAAGCAGCATGTAACAGCTGACCTAATTTTCCTCTCTGCTGTTGTAGCTACCTAGAAAAGAAAAAACAAAAAACCCAAACAAATATATTCAACACTTACCTAAATGTTGGGTTTGAATACATGCAGCTTGGATTTATTTTGGAGTGGAAATGCTTTATTTAAAAACTTCATGTTTATAAGTTGTATACTAGGCTTGAGTCAGGAAGGGAGAGTGCGGTATAATTGAAACGGTAGGTAAATTTCTCTTTAAGAACCTAGTTAATGGAATAACTTGCTGTGTCCCAAGTGCAGCCTTGCAGTGGCTTCTCAAGAGCCTGGAGCAGTTTACGTTTTCCTCCATCAACTTATGTCCAGATGAAACTAGCTATCTCATGGACTTTTCACAGCAAAAGCTAACCTGCATGACTGCTATGGAAATTCTGTGGAACATACATCATTGTGAGATTAATAAGTTTAATGAATTTTGAAAACTGGTAGTGTGTTTGCAAACTAATGCAGGGTTGTGGGAGAGCAGCTTTTAAAAAAGAAATATAAAATGCACTCATGCCTTTTTCCTGTTCCTTATGCTCCAGCGAGGCCTGTTGCCTAGTTCAGTGTTTCTCAACCTTTCCAGACTATTGTACCCCTTTCAGGAGTCTGATTTGTCTTGCGTACCCCCAAATTTCACCTCAGTTAAAAATGACTTGCTTACAAAATTAGACATACAAATACAAAAGTGTCCCAGCACACTATTGCAAAAAATTGCTTTCTCATTTTTACCATATAATTATAAAATAAATCAGTTGGAATATAAATATTGTACTTATTTTATTGTATCGTATATAAATCTAGATCAGTATAAACAAGTCATTGTCTGTATGAAACTTTAGTTTGTACTGTCTTCACAAGCGATTTTATGTAGCCTGCTGTAAAACTAGTTAAATATCTATATGAGTTGATGTACCCCATGGAAGACCTCTGCGTACCCCCCAGGGTTATACATACCCTTGGTTGAGAATACTGGCCAGCTGCTCCCTTTCTCCATTCCTAACTTCATGCCTGTTTTCAAGCAGCCCATCATGCTTGGAATGATGTTTCACTTACAATATGACAAACTTTCTCATGCTTTATCTCTTAAGAGAAGTCTTTTGCACATCTGTTTTGTGAAGTGGTCCTGTAGTTTTTATTTCATTGTGGTGTTTTTTTGTGTGGAATGTAGCCTCATCAAGACAAGATCTTCATTGTTCGTCACGATTCACCTATTGTACACTACCTTGTACATTTGCTGCACTATATAAAACTTGGGGGTTTGGACTACAGGTCCCTACTTGAACCAGGTTGGGTTTGTTGTAGGTGGGGAGAGCTGCATTCACAGCTCAAATCTAAAAACTGATCCAGTGTTGACTTGCGCCAGTCTCTAAGCTGCCGTCATTTAGGACCAGAGAACATTGACTCCTGATGTGACCATAATTTTCACAGCAGAGAGAGATTGCGCCACCCCCTTTCTTAGAGTCAGAATCGTTGCACTATTCAGTACCAATAGTTTTACAAAATAAAGGAATAAAAAGTTGAATCTGTGTGAAACTCTGAAACAAGAACAAATTCTCTCTGGCAGTTACAGTATGTTGCTTTTGGATGCATACAGTGTATTTTTTTTAATCTAGCCTTCATTTTCTTCCTCTCAAATAAGCTTGAGCATTGAGATGTGAGTTTTAGTTTGGCCGACAACTTATTTCTTAGCTTTGATCTCTTCTGCCTCTTCTCCATGAAATAGCCTTTGAATGGTGGTACATGGCCATGCCCTTTGGTAAATGACAGTGGTCCAGGAAGCATTCAAAATCTGCTCAGAGAAAACATATGTGGGTGGTCAGCCAGATGAGAATTTTCATACCACCCATTTAGTCAGCCTGGAGGACAGAGGCTCGTTGCACTCTGTGTTAGATAGAGACCTTCGCTGTTTGGTATGCAGGAATAGCAGCGGTGACTGACATTGTTGGTTGTATTGCAGGGGTAGGCAACCTATGGCACGCGTGCTGAAGGTGGCACATGAGCTGGTTTTCAGTGGCACTCACTCTGCCCAGGTCCTGGCCACCGGTCCGGGGGGCTCTGCATTTTAATTTTAATTTAATTTTAAATGAAGCTTCTTAAACATTTTAAAAATGTTATTTACTTTACGTACAACAATAGTTTAGTTGTCTATTATAGACTTATAGAAAGAGACCTTCTAAAAACATTTAAATGTTTTACTGGCACGCAAAACCTTAAATTAGAGTGAATAAATGAAGACTTGACACACCACTTCTGAAAGGTTGCCGACCCCTGTTGTATAGCATCCAGCTCTGGATGCTAGTCACAGAGTGACTTTCATGGGGTGGTAGAAAAACGATGCATGTGAAGGAAATCATGAAAGCTGATTGTAAGCTGTAGCCAAAGCTGCTTGATGTCATCATGTATTTCTGCCTCGCTTGAATCTCTTATCCAGGTGGGTTGCAAGGACCAAGCAGTGATTCCTCTCAGTGATCAGGGGCCACTCTGAATCAGCCATGAAAGCAAGGAGTTTTCTTCTGTGCTTTTGATGCTCCCTTTGGTGCCCAGCTGGCATTGTGGTGGAAGGACTAAGTAGTTCTTGTTTGCAACGGGCCCTTTTCAGAGAGGGAGGTGAGAGGCTGAAATGGTGACAAGCAAAATGGGGAAGGGCACTGAGAGGAAGTGAAGGGTAATGGGAAGTAGGATAGGATGGGGGAGGCTGCTGCAGGCTTCCACTACCCACCAGCAGCCCTCTCCCAGGCTTTTACGCCAAGATCCTTGCAATGAAGGCCATGCATACTATAGGCACTTCTATTGGTTGGAGCCTCTCATGGTTGGCTTCAAAGGGCTTAATCCCAAGAAGTCAAAGCATTTGCAACACCCACTAATATCAGCAGGATGTTGAGCAGTGTTTGAGCATCCTCAGGACCAGACCCAAAATTAGCTTTGACTTCTGGCCTGTGTCCATCTTTTTCTGCATTTCTGTTAGACCAGGAGTACATAAACTGTTCCTTCTCTGTGCATGTTTCCTGTAGTACTGAGCACTGTCACTAACTGACCCCTACCACGGTTATCCTCTCAGGGGTAATAGTACCCTGTGGAGTAGTCTAGGTTTGTTCCGTCCCCTGGGAAGGGTGGGAGCAAGGTGTCTAAATCTAAAAAAGTAACAAAGAAATGTTCCACGTGTTTGGGCTGGGTCTACACATTTTTTTTTGTACTGGTATAGCTGTTTTTGTTAGGGGTGTGATTCTTTTTTTTAAGTTATACCTGTACAATCCCTAGGATGGACCCATTTATTGGCATAGGTTATTCCCCTTCCCATATTGGAATAAACTATACCAGTACAAGCCCCTGTGTTATACTGGTTGTTACAGCAGTAAAACTTCTGTATGTACATAGTCCTTTGATGTACCTCATATGAGAGTCCTCACGCTTTCTTGTTGTCTTGCATCTGGAGCTTTCACTAAAGAAAGCTGTAAGGAATTCTAATCCTAATTTAGACTTGTGTTGGTTGGTATATGTTCAGTGCACTATGGTTCAAGTAGGAAATTATGGACAAGCCACATCTTGTGTAAAGTATGGCTTGTGACCAGACCTCATTTAGTTTTAAGCAGTTCTGGAAAGCTTGTAGCATAAACAACTGCATCACTTTAGCTCTTGTATTCAAAACTTATAATGCAAAGCTTAGGTGACTGAGGAGCTTTTCGCTAGAAACTTCCTTAAGAGCATGTATGATTTGTACTGCATACTCGATAGTTTTCTTTTAATGAAAAACATCAGTCTGAAGCTTTCACCTCTTTCAAATATGGTGAAAGCTACTTTGTCAGGATGGAGCAACTTAATCAAAGTGATTAAACTCATGAGATTTCAGGGAAATCATACAAATGTAGGACTGGAAGGGACCTCAATATATAATCTAGTTCATTTCCCTCTCTCTGTGGCAGAACAACAAAGTTATTTAGACTTTCAATACATTAAAATTGTTCACAATAACTTTATTAAACACTGGCCAAAATGTTCTTACCGTAGCTGCTAAACCCATATTTAGGCACCTAAGTGACTTAGGAGCACAAGTCCCATTGACTTTAAACTGCAATTCCTGAGTACAGTTTGGTCAAAGCATCTTCACTTTCATGACTTGTTTGAAGTTCAATATATTGAACTTCAAATATGGTGTCTCCAAAATAGTGTCTCATCTATCATCTGCTGTCTATCAATGTGGTATCCATCATTGAAAGCCTACGCTTATCATAGTTCCTTTTATAATCTAATCAGATTTATAGGTGGGTATGGCTATGCAAGTGGTAATCTGTGGTAGATTATCATTCAGTGGTTTCTGATCTACTTCATGTGGCTTTTTTCCTTACTACTCCTTTATTACTTGTACTCTCTGAGACAGGCTGCTGAAATATTCCTTTCATGGTTATTTTTCAAGTGAACTATCAGAGCAGCCGTTCCCATGTGAGAATTGCTTTTCACTAACATTTTCTAGACAAGTATTTACTGTCCATTGGATGATGATGAGGAGAGATCTCTGGTGTGAGAGATGCTGGGGTTTTTCTTCAGGGTTATTTGGCATTGGTGTTCGTATGCCTCTTTTATTACCTATAATGTTACTAGCAGGTGAATGTCTGGAATTCCCTTCCTCCTTACTTCCTTGCCTTGCAACCATTTAAAAAATTCCCCTCTCATCAGTTATTACTTATCTCTTTCTGTAGCCATATACCATCAGTACAGACTATTGGGTTGTATTTTGGCTGAGGTGTCCAATTGCCATTTTTGGAAGCATTGTGCCCTCTAAAGATTTATCTCAAGGTATCATCCTCTCCATTTGTTTAAGAAGTATGGCAGGCATTTGTGACTTTGCTTATGAGGCACTTTAATATATGGAGAGCTATAAAAGATGCTAGTAGGTACAGAAATAACATGGGGAAAGAAGGCAAATTATGGATGCAAAATCATTGGGTGCACATTATCATGTGGTCTGGAGTCATGAATGTTGTTTCTCCTGATTGTGAAGGAAGCTCTGCTGCTTATTTCTGTTGTAGGCAGGAACTAGGAAAGTAACTTGTATCAAAAGCAATTTTCTGAGGTCTTGTAACCTCAAGCAGCTGATGTGGCTAAAGTACATTACAAACCAAAACTACTGCAAGGTCTCTGATAGTTCGGCAGTATTGCGGTCATAAGCAGCACTGCACTTTAATGGCGGTAATTCTGGGAGCTGCCTCCTAGTTTGTTTGTTTTTTTTTTTTTAAATCCTCCCCACCCCTCAAAAAAAAAATCACAAAAGAAAAAACAAAAACCCATGTCAAAGTTGGATGAACCAGAGTCTTGAGTTCACAAGGTGCTTAAAGAAGCTTGCTCATGACAGTATCTCTTATCTCAGAGAATCAACTCAGTTAGACATAGATCCTGGCAAAGATAATGGAGCAGTTGATGTGGGACTCTTTTAATAAAGAATTAAAAGGCAGTAACTTAATACAAATCAACATGCATTTATGGAAAATAGATCCTGTCACACTAATTTGATTTTTTTTTAATGAGATTGCGAGTTTGGTTGATAAAGGTATATTCTTTCAAACATTACATTGGTAAGGTTCTTGACTGGGTACCACCCAACACTTTGATTAAAAAACTAGAATGATGTAAAATTAACATGGCACACATTAAATGGATTAAAAACTGGCTAACTGATAGGTCTCAAAATGTAACTATAAATGGGGAATCGTAATGGAGCAGGTCTTTTTCCGGTGGAGTCCCACAGTAATTTATTCTTAGTCCTATGCTATTTAATGCTTTGATGACTTGGAAGAAAACCATAAAATCATCACTGATCAAGTTTGCGGATGACCCGACAATTGAGGAAGTAGTAAATCATGAAGAGATCAGGTTACTAAGAGTGATCTGGATCACATGATAAACTGGTTGCAAGCAGACAGTAAGTATTTTAATACAGCTAAATGTAAATGCAGGAACAAAGGAATGGAGGCCATACTTGCAGGATGCAGGAATTCCATGCTGGGAAGCAGTGACAGAAAAAGATCTGGGGGGATCATGGTGGATAATCAGCTGAACATGATCTCTCAGTATGATGCTGTGGCCAAATGAGTGAATGTTGTCCTGGGATGTATAAACAGGACAATCTTGGGTAGGAGTAGAGAGATTATTTACGCCTGTGTTTGGCACTGGTGCAACTGGTGCTGGAATACTGTGTCCAGTTTTAGTGCCCACAGTTCAAGAAGGATATTGATGATTTGGAAAGGGTTCAGAGAAGAGCCACAAGAATCATTAAAGGATTAGAAAACTTGCATTATAGTGATAGCCTTCTCTGTGTTAAGATAAATAGTCTAAGGGATGACATGATTACAGACTATCAGGCCCAACATGATGAACAAATATTTTATAGGCTCTTCAGTTTACCAGAGAGAGGTATAATATGATCCAATAACTGGAAGTTGAAGCTAGACAATCCAGACTGGAAATAAGATGTAAAATTTTAACTGTGAGAGTAATCAACCATTGGAATAATTTACCAAAAGGTCATGCTGGATTCTCTTACTGACCATTTTAAAGTCAAGATTACATATTTTTCTAAAAGATCTGCTCTGAGAATTATTCTGGGTAAGTTTTATGGCCTGCGTTATACAGGAGGTCAGACTAGATGATCACAGTGGTTCCTTCTGGGCTTAGAATCTTTGCATATTATGGGGAGTATTTGCTGAACTAAAGATTGTAACTGCATTATAAAATGGGTAATAATGATTGCTGTCTTAACTCCGTAAAACCTAATAATTCTTCTAGAGTAGCAGCTGTGTTAGTCTGTATCAGCAAAAAGAACAGGAGTACTTGTGGCACCTTAGAGACTAACAAATTTATTTGATCATAAGCTTTCGTGGGCTACAGCCCACTTCATTGGATACATAGAATGGAACATACAGTAAGAAGATATATTTATACGTACAGAGAACATGAAAAGGTGGAAGTACCCATACCAACTGTAAGAGGCTAATTAAGCTATTATCAGCAGGGGAGAGAAACTCTTGAAGTGATAATCAAGATGGCCCATCTCAAACAGTTCACATGAAGGTGTGAGGATACTTTAATGTGAGAAATAGATTAAATTAGTGTAATGACCGAGCCATTCCCAGTCTCTGTTCAAACCTAAGTTAATGGTATCTAGTTTGCATATTAATTCAAGTTCAGCAGCTTCTCGTTGGAGTCTGTTTTTGAAGTTTACAGACAGCCCCCCCACATACTCACCAGAAACCACACACCATACAACAAAAACACTAACCCAGGACCCTATCCTTGCAACAAAGCCCGATGCCAACACTGTTCACATATCTATTCAAGTGACACCATCATAGGACCTAATCACATCAGACATACCATCAGGGGCTCATTCACCTGCACATCTACCAATGTGATATATGCCATCATGTGCCCCCAATGTCCCTCTGCCATGTACATTGGCCAAACTGGACAGTCTCTACACAAAAGAATAAACGGACACAAATCTGACATCAGGAATCATAACATTTCAAAAACCAATAGGAGAACATTTCAATCTCTCTAATCACTCAGTGACAGATGTTATGGTGGCAATTTTGCAACAGAAAAGCTTCAAAAACAGCCTCCAACGAGAAGCTGCTGAACTTGAATTAATATGCAAACTAGATACCATTAACTTAGGTTTGAACAGAGACTGGGAATGGCTCGGTCATTACACTAATTTATTTCCCCATGTTAAAGTATCCTCACACCTTCATGTCAACTGTTTGAAATGGGCCATCTTGATTATCACTTCAAAAGTTTCTCCCCTGCTGATAATAGCTTCTCTTAATTAATTAGCCTCTTACAGTTGGTATGGGTACTTCCACCTTTCCGTGTTCTCCGTATGTATAAATATCTTCTTACTGTATGTTCCATTCTATGCATCCGATGAAGTGGGCTGTAGCCCACGAAAGCTTATGCTCAAATAAATTTGTTAATCATTCTTTTGACACTTGAGTGGGCAGAAAGGGGGGACACTTCTGTTTCCAAATGATAATGAAAACAAAAGTTGAAACTAGTTTGTGTTGCCACTAGAAAATTTGAGTTCCATTGGTAAACTCTTGGCTTTTTAAGGTGGTTGTTATAAACACTAAAACTTTATAAAGCTTCATGGTGAAAACAAGAGAGTGCCCAATGTCTCCAAGCTAAATGTGACTCTAATTTCCAGAGCTAGATTCTGTGAAATCACTAGTGGTTTTTGAACATTCAAAAAAAAAATTTACTTGGTTTCAGATACAAGCAGGAAAAAACGGTTGAATTAAGTCTGCTAAGTTCAAATTGTGTTGCTGCTTCTGTGGTGAGAGTGACACTGAATATTACATGTCTTTAGATTTAAAAAGAAAGTGTTTCTCCGGTTTTGGAAATATGCTTAAGTATGGCTTTGGTACAAGTAACCGAGGCTATATTGTGATCTTCCCTCCTCCCTCCCTAAATTCAGTATAGCTAGGAACCCATATCACTGTTCCTAAATTCTTCAACAAGGGCTCTGTATTTGACATAGGAGTGCTGAATTCTGTGGGAGTTTCAAGTTCAGTTTAAAAGTAGAGGTTTTTATTGGCAGTGAAAATGAATAAAATAACTACTGCAAATTCCTCCTTTTAATATTCAGTGCAGGCTCCAACATTTGGTATGTTTTCATTGTTGTCAGTGCTTGCAATCTTATCATAAGTCTCACAAGGTTTGGTGTTTTTCTTATAGCGCTAGCTCCTGGAGTGGTGTGATTGCATGAGAATATCAACTTTAATTTAAAAAAAAAAATTCTAGCCCTTGTGGGTGTAAATTAAAATTTGAAAATGTAAACTCTTAAAGCTCTAAAACTGGAGGGCAAATTTGAGACAGTGTGTTAGTGGGACCCTGTTTTTGTATATTTGGTGTTTATTTTGTGTATTCAACTTTTTATATGCTATCTCAGGGGTAGGCAATCTATAGCTGATTTTTCAGTGGCACTCACACTGTCCAGGTCCTGCTCACTGGTCTGGGGGGCTCTGCATTTTAATTTAATTTTAAATTAAACTTCTTAAACATTTTGAAACTTTATTTACGTTACATACAACAATAGTTTAGTTATATATTATAGATTTATAGAAAGAGACCTTCTAAAAAGGTTAAAATGTATTACTGAGAAACCTTAAATTAAAGTGAATAAATGAAGACTCGGCACACCACTTCTGAAAGATTAATTTTAATTATTACGTATATTACAAACTATACGTACCAGCAGGTGGCCAGTACTCCAAGGGTGCATCTTTCCATTCCCCTTCCGATCCTGGCCCTTTAGTGCTGTGGCCTGAGAGCAGGTGCAACCACGGTCCCCAAGGCACTCAGCGCACACCATTGATGCACTGCACTCCTTCCCTTGCAGAGGCAAAAGCCCTGACCTCCTTCCTCCGCCGCAATTGAACCGAAGCTCCATGCCTCTCCCCTTTACCATAAGCAAGATCCCTCTGACCTCTGCCCCTCACGGGTGCTGGTGTGGGGAGGTGGCTGAGGTCCCATGGTGTTGCCAGTCACTGGTGGCAGGTGAGGCACTTTCTGCTTGGTTCTGTGACTGTCAGTGCCAGCGCCAGCTTAGCCCGTAAGGCTTAATTCTCTTGCAGCAGGTGGGAGAGTGCCCCTGCCAGCTGGAGAAAGGCGACAGAACCTGTTACCCCTAGTCAGAGCAGGGGTTCAGCCCCAGAGAACCCCAGCCTACCTCTGGGGCACAGGGGTGAGGGGCGTCACAGATCAGTTTGGTCTAAGATGGAGGACACTGATGACATGAGGAGTTGGAGCGGGTGGGTTGGGTTGTGGCATATGAAGAGTTAAGGGTGTTAGAAGGGGTGTGTTGTGTGGTTTGGAGTGTGAAGTGAGGGAACCCCAAGTTTGTGGGAAATGGGGTAGGAGAGCCCCCAGTTGGCAAAATGGCTGAGCGAGCCGAAGTGCTGGGGATAGGCTAAAGATGCTCCCACTGGCAGCTTCATCCTGCACCCTGGCAAGGGATGGATGGTTGAGGAGGACACAATGAGCAGCCTGCAATTAGGATGGCCAAACAGCAAGTGTGAAAAATCAGGACAGGTTGGGGGATAATAGACACCTATAGAAGAAAATGCCCCAAATATCGGGACTGTCCCTATAAAATAGGGACATCTGGTCACCTTACCTGCATTGGGGGGTGTGTGTGGCTCTTAGCATGGACAATGGAGACGGGAGAGGGGAAGGGGACAGGTCAGTGCCCTGGAGCTGTGGGGAGACTTGATACTCCTCACTGCAAAATAGCAAACCACCTGACCCCTCCCACTGCCCAGCCACCTGCAAGCCATTTGCTGAGGAAGGGAAGAGGAAACCTTCTAGCTGCCCCTCTGCTGCTCCCCTGACTCCAGCTTCTTCCCTACATGCCAAAAATCCCTGTCTTCCAGACCTTCCCCCAAAACTCGCCTCTACACATGCTCTCCACGCAGGCTCTGTCAGGCAGGGCAGGTGGATGGGGCTGTGCACCCTGGAGCTGTGCTGAAGGGTCAGAGTTGGGAGAGGAGTGGAAAGATATAGTCTTTGGGGGGCTACATGTCGCCAATCTCTGCCCCTGCCAGTAGATCACCTGGGATTCTGTCGGGTTTACCTGTAGGCCGCTGCCCACAGTTCAGGAAGCTCTTTTTTTAACTAGTTACTGATCCATGAGAGAGGACCATCCTTCTTATCCCAGGACTGCATATTTTGCTTAAGAGCCTTTGGTGAGGGACCTTGTCAGAGGCTTTCTGAAAGTCCAAGTACACTATCCACTGGATTACCCTAATCCACATGTTTATTAGAATTCTTTGATGGGGGTAAACAGATTGAAGTATGACTTTCCTTTAGAAAAGCTGTGTGAGTCTTTTCCCCCAACAAATCATGATCTGTGTCTGATGATTCTGTTCTTCACTATAGTTTCAGCTAGTTTGCTTGGAACTGAAGTTAGGCTTACTGGTCTGTAATTGCTGAGATTGCCTCTGGAGCCTTTTTTAAAAAAATAAAATAAAAAAATTGGTGTCACATTAGCTACACTCCAGTCATCTGGTCCAGAAGCAGATTTAAGCGATAGGTTAGATATCACAGTTAGTAGTACTGCAATATCATATCTGAGTTCCTGCAGAACTCTTGGGTGAATACGATTTGGGCCTGGTGACTTATTACTGATTAGTTTATCAATGTATTCCAAAACACATTGGAGGGGAGGGATAGCTCAGTGGTTTGAGCATTGGCCTGCTAAACCCAGGGTTGTGAATTCAATCCTTGAGGAGGCCACTTAGGGAGCTGGGGCAAAAATTGGTCCTGCTAGTGAAGGCAGGGGGCTGGACTCGATGACCTTTCAAGGTCCCTTCCAGTTCTAGGAGATTGGTATATCTCCAATTATTACCTTTTATTACCTAACCACCTCTATTGACACTTCAGTCTAGGACAGTTCCTGACATTTGTCACCTAAAAAGAGTGGCTGAGGTCTGGGAATCTCCCTCATAATCCCTTGCAGTGAAGGCCAATGTGAAGAATTTGTTTAGCTTCTTCACAATGGCCCTGCTTCTTTGAGTGTTCCTTTTAGCACCTTGGTTATCCAAGGTCTCACTGATTGTTTGGCAGGCTTCCTGCATCTGATGTACTTAAAACTTTTTTGCTGTTAGTTTTTGTGTCTTTTGCTAGTTGCTCTTCACTTTTTTTTTTTTTTGGCCTGCCAAATTATACTTGACTTCCCAGTGAAGCTAAAATTGAACTGACAGCCTGTGTATCCTGCAGAATAACTGGTGAAAGGTCTTTACAACGTTTTGTGCTTGCCTAGGAGTTTTTGGAGCATCAAGTTTCAGCCCAATAGGAACAGAAATTCAGAAATCTAAAGAAACCCTTTTGCCATTCGTGACATTTCAATTTCGTCTGAAGCTGCCTTCTGTTTGAACCATTAGGATCCATTCCAGCTTTGTTGTCATGGAAAACATTCTCTAGTGAGAAAATCGGCTAGAGGAGTAGACAGGGTTGTCTTCTGATGCATCTAGTCCAGTAGTTCTCAAACTGTGGGTCAGGACCCCAAAGTGGGTCACGACCCCATTTTAATGGGGTCACCAGTGCTGGTTTATACTTGCTGGGGTGTGGGGCCAAAACCCAAGCCCCAGGGCTGAAGCTGAAGCCTAATGGCTTCAGCCCTGGGCAGCTGGACTCGGGTTACAAGCCTCCTGCCTGGAGTTTTGGCTTTGGGTCCTCCCCTCTCCCTGCCTTGGGTGGTGGGGCTCGGGCCGGCGCTTTGGCTCCCACACCTGGGGCAGCAGGGCTTGGAGGAGCTCAGTCCCCACTCTGGGGTCATGTAGTAATTTTTGTGGTTAGAAAGGGGTCACAGTGCAATGAAGTTTGAGAAACCCTGATCTAGTCAACAAATTTTCATAATAACAGTTCTCAGAACTCCCCTAGCTCCTGTCCTGATAACACTGACATTCCATTAGTCCTATTTCTCCTTACCTCAAAAATCAGGTTTTTTTTAACACTTGTATTTAAGTAGAGCAGTATCTCTAACGGGATTTAAAAAGCCCTAGGAAGATGTGTGTGCGCTATCAGTAAAGGAAAACATGAGCATTTTGTTAATAGTTAAAGGAGAACTGCACACAGAACTGCAGGCGTTAAATGGGAAATGTTATTAATGGAATATGCTTAAGGCTGTTCTTTCTTCTGTGGAAAGAAAGGAATTTTAATACACATGCTATCAACTTTTTGCATTGAATATTGCACCATAAGTAAGTGCCAACTTTGAATCTTCTGTAGTCTGTAATGTAGTTGCAGGTGGGCATAGTTAGTTATGCTACAGACTTTAATCATATGATCTCTTAGGTCTTTTTTTCTGGCTTTTTGGGTACAGTTATCCAAAAAACAGAACTCTCTGGTTATTTATTTTTTTCAGTTATAGTTAGTGGGAGTGTCGTGTGTTTACACTTGTTATGCAGGGGAAAAGCATTGTTGCACAGAAATTGAAACAATTCTGGTTATTCTGGTTATTGTTTGCCAAGTTAACTGCAAGATGACTGCTCAAATCTGTACCAAGCAGCTTCAAATAATTAGTAGATAAAAGCTTCCTTCTGTAAGCTCTTCCTATTTTATATGGTCTTAAAATGTGACAGTCACTGTAGCTGCTAGTAACTTATTTAGGTGATGGCTTAAAAAAAAAAAGTACTCAAGATACTTATTGTAAACCCTCTGAGACACGGACCATCTTTTTGTTCTGTGTGTGTTCAGCACCTAACACAAAGAACCCTAGTCCTTGACTAGTGCTTCTAGGCACTATGATAATACAAATAATAATAAAAAATAAACTCTTATGTTAGGCTCAGTTTTTGCCAGCCAGCTCTTGTTTTGCTTCAGATGCCAAATGTTTCATTCTGCTTTTCCCTCGCAAGAAGTTAAGAACTAAAGCTCCCTTTCAAGCAGATGCTTGTGCCTATACTGCAACCTGTTCAGTTGAGTTGGGGCCCTGGATAGAAGGGGCCCACCCATGTGGAACAAGTTGCAGGACTGAAGTCCAGTTTTTTAAAATGAGAGCTTCTTTTTAAAGCTTCTCAAGTTTAATGAAGACATTGCAGAAGGTTTTAAACAATTACCATTTTCTATGAAGAGTGGATCTCACCCTAAGAGGTCTAGGAATGAAATTGGCCCCATCAGTCTATTTAAGATTTTTTACTGTATTGTGTATGGAACATAGGTGAATGTGCCTTCTGTAATTTGGATTTATGTTTTTATATTTTTATGGGGAGGAGATATTAGACGTTGCATTTATTTTTATTTTGGTGCAGAACTAGTGTGCTAATGTACTGTAGAGTGATAAAGGAGTTATTTCCATTCTTGAACCTCCATTCCAGACACTAAATCTGTCAATGTGGTGTTTTCCATTGTTGTTCAAAACTGGTTGGATGTTTTCATAACTGTGCAAAGTAAAAGCCTTGTGGTGAATTAGATGGCCCAGATCCAAGAAAGACATGGCTCCCAGTTCGTTACTACCAGTAGCACTTTTTAGTCAGGAATGAAAGAAACAGAAGCTTTGGAAATTGCGATCATCTGATAGATTTGCCTCCAGTAATTCCAGATAGAATAACTAGTAAACGTTGGGGTGTGTGTGGGGGGAGTGTTTTGTTTAAGAAAGTCAGGATATGATTTGAAGGGTCATTCTTTGTTACGTTCCTGTAGTGCAGGAGCTCATGCAAGGAAGGGGGTGGGGGAAAGGAATCAGTCTCTCTCTTTAAATGTGACTGTTGCTGTCTAATAGTCCATTATTAAAAATAAAAGCCCTTCACGCTTGGATCAAATATAAAATATACCTGAAAATTAATATTTTTCATTGCAACTGCAGATGCAAATGTTTTAAGTTATTTTTTCTTTACTTTCATGCTTACCATGTAAAATCCTTACAGAAAGCAACAATAAACTGTAAGTAAACAACATTTTAAAGCACAAAATCAGTTGCAATAGAAGGATGGTGAAAGACTGCAAGTGTTACTTGGGATACAGCCCCCCCCCCCCCCCTTGTGAGGCACTTTATTGTATGATGGCTGAAACCTGGGCTAGCTAAAGAAAAACTTCAATACAATGAGTTCTCTGAATCTTCCTTCAATTTCCTGTTGGTAGAAGTACCGTGTTATACTAATTCTCTCAGCAGAGGTGGATAGGAGGTGTTAAGAGTAGTGGGCAAGAATAGCAGTCTAACTACCTGAACTGGTTCTCTTTTTTTTTCTTCTTTTCTTTTTTTCCCCCTCATTGTCTGATTATGTGAAGATGAGCAGAAACACTGCAGAGCTTCAGGTTAGAGCAGCAATAAAGTTAAAATAAAACAGATCTGTCTATATAGTTATAGTGTTTAAATTATTTTTATATATATATTTATTTTTGGGGTGAAGTGAACATAGCACGAGAAATCAACAAAGAGGAACAGACGGACTTTGTGATGTTCCAATTTCTGAAGTACAGGAGAACCTCAGAGTTACGGGAATGGAGGTTGTCCGTAACTCTCTGAAATAATCCGTAACTCTGAACAAGATGTTACGGACTTCAGCCATGGGAGAGTTGGGACTGTGGGGGTCAGGGCTTCTGATCCTAGTAGCTGCCAAGGCTCCTGGCAGGGGGCTCAGGGTTTTTTTCCCCCCCCTGGGAGTACCAGGGCTCAGGGCTTTAGACCTGAAGGGAGTGCTGGGCTTGGGGCTTCAGCCACATGGCTCTGCTCCCAGTTTCAGCCAGGGATTGGGGCTTTATCTAGAGGGGGATTGCTGGGGCTGAAACAGCAGGGCTGAAGCTGGGAACAGAGCTGCGGGGCTGAAGCTCTGAGCCCCGCACTCCCCCCCGTCTAAATCCCTGAGCCCTGATGCCGCCCCTGGTGGTTCAAGCCCTGAGCCCCAGGGCTGAAACCCTGAAGCAGTACAGTATTTGCTGTTGGTTTTGTGTGTGTGTGTGGCGGGGCGGGGGGGGTTGTGTCTCTGCTGCTGCCTGATAGATGACTTCCGGTTTCACAGAGTGTCTGACTAGTAAGTCCGTAACTACTGTTCATATCTTTGAGATTCTACTGTATTGTAGATGGCAGTTTGCTAGCATTGTCTTGAAGAGTTGGGGCAAAGGGTGGAAATTAACTTAATGTTTCACTGTGACATGGGAAAAACATTTGCCCATATTAGAATCAATAATGGGAACATAAGATAAATGTAGAACTGGGCCTGTAATACCTTGTCAGTTTCAAAATTCCAGCAATGGCTACATATTTTTGTATTTCTTTCCCCCTCAGTTGGGGTGTGTAAGCTAGTTTAGACAAGCTACATTCTTGCTCTTACTTGTCCTATTGCAGTTGCATTCTGAAAATATCCACCCCATTACAGAGCTTGAGTACAATTTTGCTTTCCTTAATTAATGTGAATCTATAAATGCTTGCTTATGTACACAGCCTAAAATTTTACAGTAACATTGCATGCTAGAATAAAAATGTAATCTTCTTAATTAACATTTGTGTTTGAAATATTTAAATACCTTCCACTGTCTGTTAATTGAGTTTGCAACAAAAAATACTTTCCTTTGCTTCTATATCATGCTAGAACCACTATCAGTATTGAGTCTGAGTATTGAACAGGAATCCAAATAAAATTGAAATATTGTTTCACCATGCTAAGTTTAATTTTTGTGCTGGGTAATTTTAATACAAAGGTGAGGGCTACGTATGTGCTCTAAATTTTAAAAAATTGTACAAAAGCATAAAAGCAACCTGACAATTTTAAATCGTAAGTTGTAAACAACAAAATTTCCCTATTGCTAGTAATATCTTAGGGTACCAGAAGTGAAAAGTTTACTTTTGACTTATTATATTTCCGCATTTATTTCAGGTTGGGCAATACAAATCAATTTGGTTTTTACTTTGATTCTCTGAACTGCTCAGTTTGACTTTGACATTGTGAGGAAATTTTATTTAAATATTTAAAAAATGAAGTAGAAAATGTAACAACTTTATTGAAATAGGTTGTTTAAGAGTAGCTGTCACAATATTTTAATTTTTTTGTCAAAATTAAGTTGATGCCCTTTATAATTAAATGGGCAGGAGGCTTAAACATATATATTTTTACTCCCAACACCAAAAGCATTTAGAAAGCAGGAAGTACTAAGTTCTGCTTGTTTTTGTGATTCTTCTGCTCCTCCTCTCCTCCCCTTTCCACCCAGCCCCTCAAAATAAGGTGGGGGTGGGAATGAAACCTGATGGTCCCACATAATTTACTGGTCGCTTCCACAGATCCCCACAGATGCTTAGAAAGTCCAGATGAGGATTCCATAATATCATCATTGGTAAAGCAGACAGACCCATAATTGCTCCATTGATGGTGTTTTGAGGTCTGTGGCTTCCAGACATTCTCAGAGGTGTTTGTTCATTTCATGTCTTAAATCAAAATGACTCCTCTTATGTTAATGTGGGTGACATTTGTTCAGTTAATTCATATGCTAAAAATATTACAGCTTAAACAACTAGGGCCAGCTCCAGGGTTTTGGCTGCCCCAAGCAGCCCTCTTCTTCTTCCCCCCCTTCCCCCCCCCCCCAAAAAAAGTCGCGATCTGCAGCTCTGCTGCCACTGCTTCAGAATTCAGCGGCTGGTCCTTTGCTCCGAGAGGGAGTGAGGGACATACCGCCCTCACCGTTGGCCGCCCCAAGCAGCTGCTTGCTGGGCTGGTGCCTGGAGCCGGCCCTGTAAACAACATAGTGAATTCTCATGTGTAGAAATCACCCGAAGTGTAAAACTGGTAGCTTGTAACTTTTTTGTTCCCCACATTATAAAAAAGATCTCCTTGCATTTCATTTAAAGGATTTTTTGAGTTTCATGAACTTCATAAATGCATTGGAAGCACAGCTTGGTGTTTGATTACATATAAAAATGATCAAACAAATTTAAAAACTTAAAAAATGGGAGAAATTGATTTTGTTACTTTTTGGACTTCTTTATGATCTACAAAGAAGGCCTGAAAAGGCCTTTCCAGTATTTTTTTCATTAGACGTTTATATTTAGGTCATGTCCAGTCTTGACCTCTGTAGGTGACTGTAGACCTAATAGACGTATGGCATCACAATGGATTGGACGTTTTGAAGGGAAGGTTTTTAAGATCAACTTTACATAAATGCTTGTGAAAAAAGCTTCCTTTTACAAATGCAAAATGCGGATCCTTTTAAGTAGGGTGACCAGATAGAAAGCGTGAAAAATCGGGACGGGGTTGGAGGGTAATTGGCGCCCATATAAGAAAAAAGCCCCAAATATCGGGACTGTCCTGATTTTTATAGAGACAGTCCATCTGGTCACCCTACTTTTAATTAAGGCATTACAGAGCTTCTTTCATTAGTTCAGAGAAGACCAGAGTAGAAATGTAAGAACATCATCTGTTTAAAAAAATTTTTTTGGGGGAGGGAGGGGACCCAATACCCACACAGAACCTTCTTATGCCTCTTCATACATCATAAAGAAGTCAAAAAGGGCTTAACAATCATTGATGAAAATCTCTTTTGCAGGCTACCTTCAAACAAAACTGGCTGATGGCTTGTTTCTCAAAAATTAAACATTTGATTGCCTAGTAAATAAAATTCTTGGTAATATTTTATTTTAATTTCGTTAGAGAATGTCTGACTGTATCCATCTCACATTTGCTGTTTGTAGAACTGGTATTTGCATAGGAAGCAAACATTCAAACTAAGTGAATAGCTTTTTGTAAAAGAAAATCTCAGGTATTTCAAAGCAGGAGTTGGGAACCTGATTTGCAAAAGGATCTTGTTTGTGTAAAGTAAACTGTGTATTGCTTATACCAAAGGTTCTCTAACTGTGGTCTGCAAGCCCCATTCGGGTGGTCTGTGGATAGTTCTGTCTAAGGTGCGTGCCTGGGCGGCTGCACATGAGAGAATTAAGGGCTGCCCTCCTAACTAGTGGAGCCATGCAAGCGTGCCTCCACTAATTAGGTGCCTGGACCCCGAAGAAGACCCACATGTAAGGTGGGGTGGTGGTGTTGGGGGGGAAATAGGGGGTAGGTGGGAGGGGGCAGTGGGGTGAGAAGAGGGGGTGAGGGGAATTTGGGATGTGCAGGGCTGTGGCGGCCAGAGAAAGGGGCGACTTTCCCCAGCTACAGGGCTGCAGCTGCCAGGGAGAGACGGCCCTCCTTACCACCCTCAGCTCTGTGGCAGGGGAGAGACCCCCCTTTCTTCCCAGACCCACCTCGAGGGCTGCCACAGCAGGGAAGAGAGGGCACATCCATCACATTAGAAAGGTAAGACTACTGACATTTAAAATATGAGTTGTGTGCTTTTATTTGTAGAACAAAAAGTTTAAGGTGTGTTTTTTTTTTTTTAAATATAGCGTTTTTATCCAAAGCACTTTACAATAGTTAGGTAATGGTACAAACAACATTTGGAAAGATCATTAAGTGGTCCACTGAGATCCTCAGCAATTTTCAAGTGGTCCGTGGAAAAAAAAGTTTGAGAACCACTGGCTTATACTATCAAAGCATTATTAAATGTGAAAGTGTATAAGAAAGTGCTTGTCCTTGTGAGTTTTTTTTGGATTTTTAAATTTAACAATAATGCAGAGGACTGTAACATAGAAAACATGATTTTGCATTTAAATTGTGATTTTGTTTTTGTGTTTTACACAACAGTTGAGATTTCTAGTAAACCACAGTCAACTAAAGTTTGTATAAATTGACTTTCCTTTCAACCAAACTAACATTTTTTTGAAAAATAATGAAAATGTTAAATGTGTGCATCTATATATGATATGTAACTTCATCCACAGCACCCAAAGACTTTCTAAGCATGAAATGAATTAAACCTCTCAACTTCCCAGTGAAGGTGTGTAAGACATGTTAACCTTTATCTGTGCTACAGGATTCCCCCCGAAAATCTTCCCACCATTGCTACCACCAGTGCAACTGAACTGGTAGCAATGGTATGTGGGAGTATAGATGAGGTACCAGTGGTATTTTAACCATTGGCTTGTCCATAGACTGGCTTTGAACAGGTTTAAGTTACACACAGATTAAACACCAGTGGTTCCTTGGAGCTTTGTCTACACTAGGGCTCTGTGTTACCACTTCTGCTGTTGATTCTCTTCAGAAAGAAATTAAACTTCTTAAACATTTTGAAACCTTATTTACTTTACATACAACAATAGTTTAGTTATATATTATAGATTTATAGATAGAGACCTTCTAAAAAACATTAAAATGTATTACCGGCACGCGAAACCTTAAATTAGAGTGAATAAATGAAGACTCGGCATACCACTTCTGAAAGGTTGCCAACCCCTGGTGTAGCCTAATGGAATGGAAAGTGGCAGCAGTTAAATAGTGCCCAGGAACACTTGGCCACGATCTCTGACAAAAAGTGAAGAGTGCTGTGTCCACAAACAGTAATTTAGGTAGGTAGAATTATTGCTTGGATTAGAATCTCACCAGGATTCCAGGGCTAAGATCCTCAGGGCTCGTTTATTTTATAGAATTGTTTAGCATTGTGTTAGCTATGCAGGGTTTAATCATAGCTAGTTGACCTGGTACTGAATGCTGCACTGGCCCATCACTTGTGGCCAGCATCATGTCAGCTAACTTGACCCTTTGCAAATATGTTGAACACCATAAAAGTCTGTAATGTAGATAAATCCTTAGTGCTTTTCCCCCTCTATCTACTGAATCAATAGCATCACTAGCTCTGGCACCTAGATTTCTGTGGAAGTCTTTCCAAATACAGATTTGCCCTGACCCTGCTTAGCTTGTGATCTGACAGGATTACAGAACACAGTTTTAATAGCTGCAAGGTATAACAAGCTACCTATTGCCTCTATAGAAAAATTATACTAATATCTGTCCAAATTAAAATAATTTGAGAAAATGTGAAAGCACACAATATACAAATACGGGGAGTCAAGTGAAAGCATACACATAAGCAGCTTCTGCCTTATGATTAGTGCAAACACAACCTACAACTATTGGTTAAACTGCTTAGTTTAACACAAGATAGAATAGGCTATAAATAAGAGGCAGTGCATCAGTAAGTTAAATAAGCTGCCTTTGCAGTAACAGTGCTGCTTGTGTCCCAAGTGCTCTCCTGTTCGACAGCATGGCTTTTAATTTCACTTTAGTTTGTGTTTTTAAAAAAAAATAGTTACCATCACATTCAGTGTGCAATCCAGACCAGTGAGGGGTTGTCATTCCCTGACCCACAATCTTGGGTGCCTCACAGTGCTTCGCAGATGTAGCTCCCAACCAGGACTGATCACAAACAGCCTAACAGCATGCAGGTCACACCCTGAGTATCTGTGTACAGCTGCAGCTCTGATCCCAGCAGCTTGTCAGCAACACTCCAGTCACATTCTGGCTTCCACCAGCCTTGGTTACCACTTGCAGGGTGACCCCAATACACTCCCAGTTTTCTCAAAATGTGTGTTCTGTGCTGTCCAGCCCTCGCCTGGACAGTGCAGCTATCAAAGGTCTGCTGTCCCTGTAAGGAGTTAATATTCAGCAGTTTGCTACTTCAACTGGAGTTACCAAACAGTTCAGAGTGTGTGTTTGTGTAATAAATTGGGCAGACTTTCTCCTGCTCCCCTGTATTTGGATGGGTGAGTGGACGCACTAAGTGGGGACACTCCTTTTGCTGCACCAATACCTTGAGCTGCAGTACGTGAGCTTCCATCGGTTTCTGATGTGCCCTCTTCTCAGCTTCTAGCTCCATGTGTTTTTGATGGGCTTTCTCCTTGACGCGTTCGCTGGCTGTGCATCTTTGGTGGGCGCTCTCATCTGCCTCCTCGGTTTCTTTGGTCTTCTAAGTCTGCAGTTCTGCCATCAGTCCCTTGTGCTCCTACTCTTCCCAGGTTCTCAGGTGCCTTAATTGGGCCAGTTCCATTGCAGTGGTATCTGGGGCAGGAAGGTGCTTGGATGCGAGGTCAAAATGTATGAGCAAAGCTCTCAATTCCTGATCTGGGGTTTTTCTTTGAAAGGATATTCCCTTCTCTTTGCATAGCTGTTCAAGGTCTTTTGTATCAGTTGTGACAGTCTTGGGTTCCAAAAGGTAATGGTAGCTGCTATATATGTAAGAGCCACGTGTCCTTTTAAGGTTAACCCAAACTAAGCAGCTTGGTGATCCCTTAGAAATACTGAATTCCAAGCAACATAGTGATACAGTCCCTTCTTGTTAAGCATTTTTATTCCCTTCCCCCAGAGTTCAGGCTGATGGGGTGAGTTAACATGCAGGTGTCCTCTTCTTGGGTGTGGTGGAGAACAATCAACACAGTCTTTGTCCTTTTGTTTCACAATGCCTCATTTGGTTTCAGTGTGCCTTTGAGGGAGCAGAACCAATACTTTACACAAATTAATGCTTCTAGCTCCATGCTTTCCTGTTGCTCAATTACAGAGGTTTACAATGCAAACAGTATAACTTTATACCATGGGCTGTGGCTGTTATAAGTGAGATCAATGCAATATAAGCATTTCATCAAGTCTAAATATAGCTTGAAACCAGTGTTCAGTGAGGGCTAGGGGCCTTGGCATGAGCTGGCACCTGGCCATATTTGGGGTTGGGAAGGAATTTTCCTCCAGGGCAGATTGGCAGAGGCCCTGGAGGTTTTTCGCCTTCCTCTGCAGCATGGGGCACGGGTCACTTGCTGGAGGATTCTCTGAAGCTTGAGGTCTTCAAACCACAATTTGAGGACTTCAGTAACTCATACATAGGTTAGGGGTTTGTTACAGGAGTGGATGGGTGAGATTCTGTGGCCTGCATTGTTCAGGAGGTCAGACTATATGATCATAATGGTCCCTTCTGACCTTAAATTCTATGAGTCTGTCAGCATCACAGGTACCTTGTAATTTATGGAAGTGCTAAATGCAATGAAGCTTTTCCAGCCACAGAGACCACTATGGAGGAATTCAAGAAAAAATATGATAGAGGCTCTGAAAAGGTCCAGAGCAGCAGGGGAGGTTGCAGGGTAGGGAAAGGACATTTATGGTAATTATTGTTCATGCAGTAGAGAAGAGCTATAGGAAACTGTGTGTGTCAGGGTTTGCTATATTATGAGCACTTGGTATATGATGCGCGTCATCAATGGATTTGAAAGGTGAACTAGCAATATTTCTGTTTGGCAGATGGAGAAATTGAGATGCTGAGGTTGTCTGGCCAAAGTCAAATTCATTAAGTGGCAGAGCTGGGAATGTTAACCTGAGGCTCCATGCTAGGGAGAATTGGTCAGCTTTCCATCTGTTATAAAGTGTAGTGTGTGACTATTTAAAAATAAAAAATGAAAAAAATCTGATTTGGAATATCCTGATGCTCTTTAAGAAAAAAAAATGTGCGTTGCCCATAGTGTAATAAGTTTTTACATTGTAATTGTTGCATATTGGGATATTTTCTCTGAGGTATAATTCTGATGTGACATTATTTATGAAACCCTAGATATGCATTTCAGGCATTCTTTCACAAAAAGTGGAATGGCCTATAAAGCTTGTAACTTCACAGGAGCCTTCTGCAGGATTCCACAGAAAATTGTAGTAGAATTTGCTGGACCACTTGGTCCTGCAATTGCATATGGTATGGTCTTGCAAACAAACACACCATGAGTATGAGCCCTCTAAACAACTGCCTGCATGGCTACCCCTCTGATACTTGAAGATTTGGGTGCATACAACCTCCCATGCCTATAGAGGCTTTCTTTCTCCAGCCTGCTTGCTCCTGTGACAACTGCCCCTCCCGCCCCCTGCTTCTCAGCTCTGGCAAACTCACAGACATTGGGAGTATAAAAATCATCACTGCCTCATAGTTGCTGCATTAACTCCTTTGTTGCCGGGCCAGCATGGGGTCTATACGCTGCATGACAATAACCAATGACCTCTTGCAGAAAATGCCAACCTGCATTATGGTGTTTGGGATGCTTAAATTAGTTCTCCTACCAGCACCCCAATAAATGAAGACAGATGCCTTCTCAACCCAGCTTCCTATTTCAGCTGTGACTTGGGAGCAGTTTTTTTCCATAGATGAAAGAATTCTGGAATGTGTGTTGTTATGGACATCTCCCAAGTTCTGCAGCATCTGGCTGGAGAGCTTGTTAAATGGGGAGAAGAAATATTGTAATGGTACGTCTAAAAATAAACTAGTTTAAAAAAAAAATGGGGAACTTAACCTGTGTCTGAAGAAGGAAAAATCTGATGTTCACTCTGCCCTCCATGATATGAACGTCTTGATAGTGAGATGTTCCCCTTCCCTATATCACCGCCAGGCTTACCAGATCTCTGGATCCGATCCAGGGCTTAGAACTGCCCTTTAGGAAGAATATCACAGAATTGTCTGTCTCCAAACCTTTCACAGAATTTAAAGATTTCTAACTAAATTTCTCTAACTTTTCTACATTGGCATTTTTTTCTTCTCCAAAACTATAACATTAAAAATATTACTTTTGGGTTTCTAATCACTATAGGGCAGTGGTCCCACCGGGCGCCAGACGAAGGACCATGGCGGCGGTGGAGCACCTGCCGAAATGCTGCCAAATTTCTGCGGCATTTCGGCGGCGACGCCTCTCGATGACGTCACCTGTCGGCGGCAAGTAGCATCATCGAGAGGTGTTGCCGCCAAAATTCAGCGGCATTTCGGCAGAGGCTCCACCACCGGCCAGGACGTGGGCGCATTTAGATACACCGCGTTGGGGACCTCTGCTATAGGGAATCACCTTCCTGCTCTGAAATCAGACTGCAAAGGTAAATGGAGGGCAAGAAATGTCTTCATTGTTCATTCTCCCTTCACCTGGGGCAAGGGTAAAGCCTTTCAACCTACACATAGTAGTACACCTCTACCTCGATATAACGCTGTCCTTGGGAGCCAAAAAATCTTATTGTGTTATAGGTGAAACCGTGTTATATCAAACTTGCTTTGATCCCCCGGAGTGCGCAGCGCCCCCCTTCCCGCCCCCGAGAGCACTGCTTTACCGCGTTATGTCTGAATTCATGTTATATCGGGTCACGTTATATCGAGATAGAGGTTTAGTTTGACTCTGAACTGGTAAAGCAAATTCACGGGTATGACTGAATCTCCCTCTTCAAGAACTTTTGGAAGCTGATTGGTTTTCCTTGTCTTTTTAACCATTAACACTGCATCCTAGAATTATAAACATATTGATCCCTTTTATTAAGTCCCTTTGGTAATTTTTTGTTTGTTTGCACATTGGGAATGGAGATATTGCTGTGAAATTGTATTAATGTTAGTAGATAGTTTTCAAAAACTAAAACCATTATTACTTGTAACTTCCAGTAGAATTATCCACTGAACCTGAACCAGCATGTTGAGTTCTATGGTAACTACCCTATTGTATTTTTATTTTATTATAGTCTATCTACCTGTGGTATGTGTGGTGTCTAATGCAAACTTGGTGCTTTCAAGTCTTTTTTGTTTACTTTATGATTAACAGTTTTACCTGTCTTTGTTTATAATCCTGTAGTGATAATCTTTTAAACTGGTATGTCTGGGGACTTAAAAATATTACTTCATCTACTTTACATTCAGTATTACTAAGGCATTTGTCTAATAGTTGGATAAAATGGAAGTGATGCATTTCTTCCATTTCTATGGGTAAAGCCTGCAACACTCATTTGAAACAAATGGAGATAACAAGTGATCAGCATATAAGTTTTTGGAAAGGTTCAGGAGCCACATTACAACATAAATGTGGAGAGGCTCCTATGAGAATTTTTTTTTCTGTTGTTCCTCATTGGAAAATACAAAGTTACAGTATAACAAAGCTCTTGTACTATATCCTGTGTACTCCTCCCTTTCCCATGTCATGTCCTTGACCCAAGCAGCAAAACAAAGGCACAAAAAAAGCAGCAGGGGAAAAAAAAAGTTTTATTTGTTGCCCTTTGGAAATGTAGAAATTTCCATTCATAATTGGCTTCAACATTGTTGGGGTAGGCTGATTAAAAACAACTCTACCTTCCCTTTCCTGTCTCCAGCTTCCAGTGCCACCCATTCCTATTCACCATGGTCACACCACTGTGTACCGGGCTGGCCTGTGGGTTTGGAGAAAGGTTAGCCCCATGGTTCTATTAGACACACCCTGAACCAAATGGATTCAGTCATTTATGTGGGATATTTTCCTCTCTTCTCTCTCCCCACCCCCCCCATTCCCCCTGCAGTCTGCTGCAACAGAAGTGGAACATAATAGTGTTGAGAGAGAGACAATTGTCCAAATAAATTGGATATTGGGAACTCTAGGCTCTCAGCTGTTGGAGGATTTTGTGCACATTCTGGTGAATATGAACACTGAATATATTGTGCCTTACAGACAGGTAATGATCAAGCAGCTAATGTCTTCCTTCCTGTCAGGTGGGAGAGAATTATCTGTTCTCAGATTGGGGTGGGGGAGGGGGGGAAACTAAGGCAGAAAGGTTAGATGATGTGAACAAGGCCAGGAAGAGTGTCATTCAGGATTAGAATGCAGAAGTCCCTGTTTGCAGTGTAGACATACCCTTGGAGATTGTAGCTCATGTAGACATACCTGAGATAGCTTTAATCTAGCTAGCTTGGGTACTGGAGAATGAAGCCATGGCAGCACAGATTTCAGCGTGAGTAATTATCCAGGGTTTGGATGGGCATGTACTGTCCATACTGCCACAGCTTCACTACTTTGGCACCTAACTTGGGTTACGTCTACGTAAGCTGCAGTCAGACCTTGTGGTTGCAGTGTAGACATACCTTAAGTGCCTCATTTGTTATACCACACTGCCTCTGAGCTATTGAGCAGCTTCAAAGGTCATGGCTGGATGCTCCTGAGACCTCATCCCCCACAGAGTAGGCAGCAACGTGAGACATCAGCTTTGGTTTGTATAGCACTGCTTCCCACAGCCATGAACTGATGAGAAGCACTTTGTTAAAAAAACAAAGAACCTGTAGCCGAGAGCTCTGAAGTGTACTGGATTTTGAGGGACTTACCATAGTTTGGTGAAATCAGGCCACTTGTTAGTCTTTCTTGATCATGTAGTGTTCCCCATTCTGGTACCCTGTAGGATAGGGGAAAGCTCATTAAGGTGAGCCAGGAAACAGTAAGTTCAAATTTCACCTCTATTGACCACTGTTTGCATTTTGTGACACTTCTTCTTGAGCAAGGTCTTATGCTGCCTATACTAAAAGGCATCCAGTATTTATGATTCCTCACATTTTTAGTAAGTTTGCTCCAGACAGTGCTGAGAAGAGAGCCCAAATCTCTAATATAAGAGCCCTAAATCTGAGACAAACTGACTTTAATTATGTATGTACCAAACCTGTATGCTTGATTATCCTGTTCATAAACACCAGACCACGCTCTTCTCCCATAATCCAAGATTACGCTGGATTCCTCATCCCCAACATTCTTCTGCTTTCTTGCAAAAAGTTATATAGTCTACTGGCATTCTCTCTCTAGGGGCTGGTCCACAGAGAGGATAAATTATTCCTTCAGCTCAAGAAAGTGCACATGCAACTGCATAACTACTGTAATTGCATGCACATTTACAATATTGCACAAATAGGGAATTTGCATGTGCAAATTATAGATGTTTATCTGTACATGCAATTGCAGCAACATTACAATCATTCAGATACAACTGTAAACTCAATTGCAGTACTAACTTTTGCAAGATCAGGCTCATAATGCTATACTCTTATTTTTGTTTGGGCTGTGTTTGGCTTGATCAGAGGCCAAATAACATCATGATAGCCAGTATTTTCATTTTCTGCCATATGATTATAGAGTGTAGTTAACTTTGAGAATAGTCCAACTCACCATTTTCAAAAGACTTCCTGCATTTGTTCAACGATAGATATTTGCCTTACTTGGGCAGAGGTCACAAATGTGAGTAGTAGAGCAAGCTAATTAAATAAAATGCAAAAGTCATCCATTTGAGTGTTTTAGTTGCTAAAGCTAGCTAGCTAATGATAGCTAATATGAAGGAATATCAGACTTCGAAGAGAATCGGAGTAAAGTGGCACTGGGAAGTATGGTTTGGGTCCTTTGTAACTCTTCCCCAATATACATCTGTTTAATCTTGGTATATTTAGAGTTCCCATCACCTTAATATCTAAACGTTTGTATAGATGTTACAGGTAGTTTTAAAACAGGGTATTTGAGTTCTGTGTTGTTTATAGTTCCTTAACACTAGGCTTCAAGAGTGTTCCTTTACAGTGCTCTGGGACTCCTCAGAATCTTGTTCCTCTCTAAAGAAAGCTGTAAATGCTCTTTACTGAGAGGATGTACTGGAGCTATCTTTGGAATGGCAGTTCAGTTATCCTTTCAAATTAATAATCCTTTTATATCAATCCCTGTTGCAATACTTAAATGTGGTTTATATTTCACACAAGCTTTAATTCTATTTGTATTCAGTAGCGTTCAGAAGACCTCAAAACTGACACATTTTTATTTCACTGGTGAGAACTTGTGTACAAAAATCTCACTTTTGAATTTTAATGGTTTTATCATGCTAATTGTGATGTTGTCAAAGGGAGTAAACATCAACTACAGTGCTTGAGATACTGTTGTCATTTGTGTTGAGTTACTATATTAGACGTGCAGGAGAAGACAGTTATTTATATGTTCAAAGGCTAGTAATCAGGGATTTAGTACATCTCAAATACCATACTTCAGTACACTCCAAGCAAAAATGTGGCTAACAAGAGTGAAAAGTGAGGCCCTATGTCTTACAAAATTGAGGGTAATAAATCCATAATTACCAGGTTACCTGCTACACTATCCATTGTTTGGGGCCTCACCAAGTGCATATGCATAGGCGTCAGGCCTCAAGTGTCCACCTGTCCTCAGGTAGAATTCTGACTCTGCCCTCTCTCACACTGGAGCATGGAGTACGGTCCCCAGGTACCAGCCGTGACTAATTCAACAAGTCCAACTGGGGTTGGACCCTGGAAAAGTTTCCTTTTGGGAGCCTGTAACAGCAGTTGATTAAAGTGACCCAAACAGCTTCCTCAAAGCAAAGTAGTATTTATTCATTCCTTAAAGGTACAAAACATTTAGAGCAAAGTTGAAAAACAGTGTAAGGCATATGGACATACTTACATCTTTGTAAGCTCCTCTTAGCCCAGCTCACTCCTCCTCTGGCAGGGAGAAGCAGCCTGACCTCCTCACAGCTTTTGTCTCCCCCTGTCTCTGTGAGTCCTGGTCCACATCTAAAACTTAGGTCTAACTAGCTGCATTGCTCAGGGCTGTTTGATGGAAGAATTCTTCTCTGGAGCTAGCTACTGCCTGTTGATTACTTCTGGGGGAATTCTACACCACTGCATAGGCACCTCGTATCCAGATTGCACCACCAAGCTTCACCCCCTGCACCCAGAACCCAAACCACACCGCAACAGGCCTCATAGTCTGCATCTGGGAGCCCCACGTCCCTGCATCTGGACCCCACCCCTGCATCCAGACGGCCCCACAGGACTGAAACCCCCATTTGCACCTGGACCATCCTGACTAGCCCTCCGCACCTTGACCTCCCACCCCATTGAGCCCCACCAAGCCAGCACCTCGAACTGCACCCCATCTAGCCAGCACCTGGACCTCCACCCTGCTGAGTCCTCCACACAGACCCCCACCACTGAGCCCCGACCACTTGCACCTGGAGCACCCAGCAGAGTCCCATTGCCTCTGCACCCAGAACCTCCCTACCAATGAGCCCTTGTTCATCCAGATCTCCCCCCACCAAACTGCTCACACCTAGATTGCCCCACACCAAGCTCCTCCACACTTGGATCTTGCTGGGCTGAGCCTTCCTGTCTACCTCTAGTGTGCGTGGCATGGACAGGCAGGCCTGGCCCTTGCGGGGTGTGCAGCTTCACTGCCTAGTCCATGTTATGTGATGGGGGCTGCAGAGTGATCTCCCACTTCTGTGCAGTCAGTGGCCTGTGCTCCCCACTGCCATTCTGGAGCCTCCACATATATTTATTGACACAATTTTCAGAATTTTAAAATGTTGTGTGCAGAATTTTTTAATTTTTTGGTGCAGAATTCCCTCCAGAGTGGTTGCAGCAGAGAATGTTTGTGCTACAGCGCCGTAGTAACAGACACGCACCTGGAGTGTCTTCCCAGCCTTTCAGCATCTCTTAACTCACCCCAAGCCCTGCCCTTTTCTTTATTTTTTTTTTGTGGGGTTTTGGATTCCCCTTTGATCTTGGGTTTTAGCCTTCAAAAGAGTAAACTGTTCTTGTAGCCAGCCATTATCATCTGAACTCCGTTGAAGCTGTGTACCTGCGGCAGATTTATCTATGTCATTATTTCACCTTACTTGCTTGGTTAATTAATAATCCCTTGACAGCCTCCTTTGATTTTTATTACTATTACTTATATCATAGTTTCTAAGGCCAGCAGGCACCACTCTGATCATCTAGTCTGACCTCCCCATAGTATAGGCCAAATTACTTCCCTGAAATAATTCTTGTTTGAATTAGAGCATATTTTTTTTAGGAAAACGTCCAGTCTCGAATTAAAAATTGTGTGACTGGGAATCCACCACAAACCTTGGTAAATTGTTCCAGTGATTGTTTATGACTTGAACTTTGTCTAGCTTTTCCATTATCAGAGTGCCTAGGAGCCCCAGTCATGGATCCAGACCCAGGGTGCTGGGCACTGTGCAAATACAGAACAGAAAGATAGTCCCTGCACCAATTGTACTACACTGATCAGCTGATCAGAGGCAATAGTCAACTTTTTGGTACTGAATGAGGTGATAGGTGAGGTAGGGGTAGGTCAGTATGGGCCTTGGAAGTTGCCATCTTCCCCTGTAATTGGTTTGATATGAGAGAAAAGAGGAAACCAGTGGAGAGAGGCAAAAAATAAGGGTATCACAGTTAAAGCATCAGGCAGCAATACAAAATTGAACAGAGAAATTAAGTCTCGCATCATATTCATTTAATCCCCACACCTACATTTTCCCAGTTTATCACATCAGTCTTGAAGTTAAAAATATTGGCTTCTGCAGCGAACTGTCATCTTCGCCTTCATTTTCCTTTTTGTTCATAATCTGGAAAAGAAAACCAGTTTTCCTGCTTTTTCAGGTCCCAAACAAATTCTCAATTTGGAATGAATTAGTCCAAAGGAAGAAGAGATTCTTCCTACAGCGGCAGAAGAAGCTACTGCTGTTAAAGTGAGATTATCACTTCAACAGTCTCTGAATCCAAGTGCTTAAGTGACTTCCACCAATTCACTGGTGTGACTTTCTTTTAAAACATCATCAGCAAATAAATATATATTTATTTTTTTGAATGGTTCTTATTCCCAAACTGGGTCTCTTTTACAGCCTGCTGCTGTTATAGTTTTTTTTTTCTTCTAGTGAGAGAATGGTATGGTAATTTCAAATCAATGAGACCTCAAGACTTCTGGAATATGCTGCTCAAACAGTTTCACTTTGGTTTCTACTGCCTGTCCCTCCCTTCTCACACTTATCTCCAGACTTCTCCTTGTCCAGATCTATTCAGCCCCCAACAATCTTCTATTCAGTGAACTTTTTGAAACTTTACACTTTTAGAGAGAGAGGTAAGGGTTTGACTCTGTGTACACAAATTTGCAGAGGGACAATAGGGTTAAGGTCTGTTATTTCTCACCTCTATATATTATTTATTTAAAAACATTTTTGCTGTTAACAAGCATGTTATCTCTGGAGACGCACATCCACAGTCTGAGAACTTGCAAAACTAAGCATCTCTGAAGGTATTTTCTAGACTGAGCACTGAGTCCCATTGGGTAGATAGAAAGATTAACCTAAATAATCTATACAGAAGCCCCTGGAACTCCATAAAATTGGGTCCCTAATCCATGAACTATTGGAACTCATTTACAAATCTTAAACATTACATGAATATATTGTCTCATACTATAGAATTAGAATTTATAATCCCTATTCCATGATGAGATACATTTGAGCTAGTTTTAATTAAGATGCATCATCTCTTTAGATTGGATTTTTTTGATAAATAGGTTTTTTCCTCAAAGTATTTTAAATTAAAAAAAAAAAAGATTTAAAAAAATAAAAATAATTGATTTTTATCCACCCTGTTACTATGTGACTTTGGTGTGACACCGCACCCCATATTCTTCATAGAAATATTATATGAATATGGCATAAATAATGTTTTATGCAAGATGGGTCATGTGAGGTATCATTGAAAAGGTTATGGATCTACTGAATGTGTTTATCCACTCTGTATGCATGTATCATTTCTGAATCTGAGGTTAGGAATATTGACTGCAACAATTACAACTGTGTGTGTATTTGGAGGAATGCCAGTAAGCAATCAGCCTCAATGAGCCATTAGGAAGAACAATAAGACTTGGAAGATACTAATCTCCCGCCTTCCTGACGAGCTCCTGGGTTGCTGCTTTGACACTACAGGGTCAGGTGATTTGGTCTAGTACCAGGTGACCCAATCTTGGGCTTTCAGTGTTTTTTCCATTGAGAGGGTGTGGGGACAGACTGGGAAACAAAGATTCCCGCCTTTATGTAAATTCTATTTAAGGCTGGGATGCAAGTCAACCGGGACTTTTCTCCATTACCTCCCTGTGCAAAAAGAAGATTGCTAAAAACACCTGAAGGGAAAGGCAGGGGCTGAGTCCAGGCTGAGATAGGGATTCAGTCTGTAAAGAGAAATAATTGGAACTCTAAGCTCCAGAAACTCTGCAACCTGCTTAAAATAACATTTAGGGTGAGAAATTACATTTTGTAACCTGTTTCTTGCATGTATTAAGTGTGTTTACGTGTTTTGCTCAGTAATCTGTTTTGTTCTGTTTGCTATCCCTTATCACTTAACATTTACCTTTTGTAGTTAATAAACATTTCTTGTTGCTGTGCATATCTCTCACCCCATTGAGGGGGGAGGGTGAATTTTTAAGAGCTTGTGCTGTGCAGCTTTTCTATACAGCTCAAGACAATATTATTTTGGGTTTATACCCCACAAGAGATGTGCACCTGAGTGCTGGCAATTCTCCTAGCTAAATCCTCCCACCCACACAGCTAATTTCAGTCTGTATCTGCAGATGGGTGTGGCCTCATCTGTGTGTGTGCTGGAGAAGGCATGAGAGCCTAGCACAGCAAGAATGGCACGAGGAAACCCAGGCTGGTGGAAAGGGTAGGCTAGTGAGACCCCAGCACAGCAGGTGGCCCCCAGGAGTGGGGTTCAACCTGTCACACTTGGCTAAGTCACTTATTAGGGTTGCCAGGCATCTGGTTTTTGACTGGAACACCTGGTCGAAAAGGGACCTGGGTGGCTCTGATCAGTACCTCTGACCAGGCCGTTAAGTCTGGTTGGCGGTGCAGCGGGGCTAAGGCAGGCTCTCTGCCTGCCCTGGCTCCACATGGCTCCTGGAAGTGGCCAGCACGGCCCTGTGGCCCCTAGGCATGGGACGGCCAGGGAAGCTCCATGCACTGCCCCTGCTCCAAGTGCTTGCTTCACAGCTTCCATTGGCTGGGAACCGCGACCAATGGGACCTGCGGGGGGGCAGTACCTACAGGTGGTGGCCCTAGCTGTCTCTGTTCTTGGGGGCTGCGGGGACATGCCAGCTGTTTCTGCGAGCTGTCTGAGATAAGCGCTGCCCAGATCCTGCAACTCAGCCCCCTGCCTCACACCTGAGCCCCCTCATGGATCCTGCACTCCCTTCCCACACCCCTACCCCAGCACTGACCCCCTCCCCACCCCGCACTCCAACTCCCTCCCAGAGCCTGCACTCTATCTGGCACTCCGAACCCCTTAGCTCCACTCCGGAGCCCCCTCCCGTACTCCCAGCTGGATCCCTCTCTGCCTCCTGCACCCTAAGTCCTTGCCCCAGCCCATAGTCCACTCCCACACTCCAACCCCCCCATCCCAAAGCCCACACCCCCAGGTGGAGTGCTCACCCCCTCCCGTACCCCAACCGTGCACTCCAGCCTGGGGAAAATGAATGAGTGAGTGAGGGTGGGGGAGAATGAAGGACAGAGGGAAAGGGGATGCAGTGAGTGGGGGTGTGTGGCCTCAGAGAAGGGGTGGGGTTGTGGGGAAGGGGCATGGCAGGGGGCATGGCAAGGGTGTTTGGTTTTCTGCAATCAGAGTTAGCAACCGTACTTAATCTCTGTGTATCTCACTTTTCATTTCAAGACTTGCCTAATTTACTACTTTCATTTCTCAGCTTCCCTTCATGCTGAGAATGAAAACTATCTCCCTTCATTCCTACCATTCCCTGTCTTCTTTCAAACTCATATACTATAACCCACATCAGTAAAAAATACAGTTCCCCATCCATTATATTAAAGGTGACCAGTAAGTGGAAAACATGAGTGTCTGCCCTTTTTTTGCTTCTGTTGTCTTTATCAAGAGGTAGTAGTTTTGTGGGCCTGTCAGTGGGTTAGTTTTTGATTTAAAGAGAAGCTAGTAATGCAGAGTGCAGATAGTCTCTAGACTACCTTATGTACAGTATGTCCATAAATCCTGTTTGATAAATGGAGATGGCGAAAGAAGGAACAAGACTACAGACTGGTCATTCTACTTGCAGAAACCCCAACTGGAACATGATTGTGGCCAGTAAAATAACTCCTTTACCTTGCACTTGGTTTCTGACCTGCCTACAGCACAATGTCTGTTCCTGCCTGCCCCGTTGTCTGGAAAATCCCTCAGGCCTACACTGCATGGCATGTCTGCCGGAGACCAATGTTCTCAACACCGAGCATCAACTAGTTAATACAAGCCTGTGTTAACTCTCCTTTTGTCAGGCTGCTGATTGATTTCCCTTTAATTTAATGTGAACTCTTTAGTGTTAGAATGGTATTTTTCCACCTTTGTTCAATAGTTCATGTATTGATTATTTTATTCTATTTGGTTTCTATACACACACCTCGTTCTATCACACTTAAATATAATTTATTTGTCTTCCTTCCCTCTCTCTGTTGTGATCCTGCTTCATCCTTCCCATTCCCTGTTAGATTAGACTCTTTTAGACTTTACTATCTACATTCATAAGGCAGAATGAAAGTGAGCAGATGTCTTTGAAAGAATAGCGATACTTTTTATTCACATTTTCCAGCACTGGTTAGAATGTTTCTTAAAGTGCTGCATTGCACCCAGTTCACTCCCTCCATCCTTAACCCACATGAAATGGAAAAGAGCATTTGAAACTTTCTTTTCTCTAGTGGTATTTTGAGGAAGGGAAAATTTGTTCTTGCAAACAGAATCTGCAACTGAAGCTTTTAGTGGGAGGTAGGTAGTGTGCTAGAACTCTTTTCTCTTTGTCCAGATTCCATTAATAACTTCTTTTTAAAAAACCTACTCAAATTGTGGTGGCCTTTTGTGGCATACAAAATGTAGCTCAGCCTGTGTGTAAAATGATGGGTGTTTCTTGACTTGGCTTTGTACTATAATGCTAAACTTACATCACTCTGACAGATAGCAATTTTATGCAAATATAGCAATGTTGCAGTTAAAGACTTCAGTGCAGTATATAAATCTCTTTTAAGGAACTTATAAAGGCCAATTTATGAGTAAACAATATTTAATGTGTGCTGCTGTGTTTTGGAGTTGTAAATTACTTAGGATTTAACTGAGTGTCCCATATGAATTCTTAAGGCACTGAGGCCTGAGGTGTTCTACCATAAAGGCTTAGCTAGTTTCCTTAGTGAGTGGGGAGCCCATTGTGGTGCTGTGCCCAGCCACAGGGAATATCTGCCTGCTAGAAGGAAGACACTTAACAGTGTTGCTAAGTCCTGGCAGTGGGGTTGCAAATGACATGTTTGTTGGTGCTATAATGATGATGTGGTGGTGTTGGGGAAACAAAAAATGTAATTGAGTTTTTTGGGAGAGGAATAGCAGGAGAGCAACAAAGAAAGGGGACCATCAAGGTCAGGTGGAGTGAAGAAACTGAAAGGGAAGGGGCAACAGGGAAGGGGCAACAGGGATGTGGAGCAAATAGCTGATCAGCAGAATAGAGAATGCTCAGAGTAAAAATTGTAAAAGTTGTTGAGCCCTGGCAGCTTCATTTCTGCTTTAATTGCTCTTGTCTGCTGCTGCCGCCAGATGAAATTCTGGCTAGTTCCTCCCAATATTTTCTTTTCTCCCCAAGCTCACATGGCTGGGCAAAGATGTGCATGGGTGATACCACGAGAACAGGGGTTTCAATGAACAGTTCTGGGTCCTCGGATGCTGGAGGTGTGGCACCTCAGAGACTAACACATTTATTTGAGCATAAGCTTTTGTGGGCTACAGCCCACTTCATTGGACGCATAGAATGGAACATATAGTGAGGAGATGCATGTATATACATACAGAGAACATGGAGGTGTGGCAGAGGACTGGATCTTGATTCTGTTGATTCCAAAATGCATTTGACTGTAGTACCTCTTCTGACTCTATTTGGGATGAGCAATTTCTAAAGAGAGAAGTTACACTTCAGTGCATACCAATAAGGATGATGTAGATGCTGTAGTAATACTGTAGTGGCAAAAATGCCAACTGCTACTTTGCTGTTCAGAATAATGTGGTGTTACAGAAGGGAGCTTTAAATTCACATGCCCTTAAAGGGAGGGGATGAGAGAGTCTGTGTTTTTGTGTTTAAAAATTTGAAGTGTAATTGATAGAATTGAAATGTTTAAGCTCTAAAAATGTAGACATGTAATGGAAATGTGAATGAATTAAATATATAAACTTCTTCCCTCTATTAATTATCTAGGCAACACTTCAGACCTCAATCATGGCAGAGCGAATCAACTTCAGGTGAAGCTGACAGAACTAATGGCTGACATAACCTTTAAGGCTTATTACCAAAGCAGTCTTTCAGTGTTTTTGTTTTAAGATTCAGCTATCGCATTTCTCATTAGATGGGTAAATGGAACTTCTGAATCATTGTGTTGTTCTTGGCTTAATCATAATTGATTCCCCCCCCCAAAGTGCAAGTAGATTGCATGTGAAACTTCACGGGAAAATGGTGTTATGATGCTTAGGGACAAAGATGCTGGTGGGGTTGAAGTGTGGACATATATGGGAACCAAAATAGCTGTTGACAATTTTCTAAATGCTTTGAATTTGCATTCTGACGTTTATCCATGGATCTCTTAGCACATTACCAACCTAAACATTAACGATAAGGGCCTGATCCAAAGCCCACTTACTTGAGTAGGTCTCTTCATTGACTACTTTTGATCAGGCTTAATCCCGAAAGATCTCTGAGGTGAGGCAGTATCTTATCCTTTGCAGATAAGAAGACTGAAGTGCAGAATTCTGAGCCATTTGTCCAAGATCCCACAGCAAGCCCTAGGCAGAGCTTGGAAGATAATCTAGAAATCCTGAATCCTGGTGTCTTGTTCTCTAACCACTACAACACACATTCTCGGCTTGTTGGTTTCGCAATCCCCATTGCTCATACACAGTTTTTATATTCATGATGCTCTGAACCTTGTGGGAACACCCTGCCACCCCCATATTCATCCTTATAATATGATTGCATGGTATCCAGTGCAAAATTTTTCACGTCGGGTGTCTTCAGAAGGCTCATGATGCACTGAGCATTGTTGTTATAGTAGTTATAGGTTGTAATTTCATGTATAAAGTTATGAGGCTAAAAATGTGTCCTCATAGCTTAAAACAAGCCCCGGCAAAAACTCTTCAGGAGCAGAGGCCCAGGCAAAATTCTCCAAGAGCAGAGGGGCAGTTCACACCTCATCAGGCCATGTATGGGACACACCCAGCCCAGCCTCACAGGAACAAAGGACACTGGCTTAGGCAGCAACAAAGGATCTGTTGGACTCTTGGGTGTGTTACCCACACCCTTCCCTTGTCCAGTTTGGAACTACTATGAGGTAATGCTCACCTGACTTGGGGGGGGGGAGGGGGGAGGCGGCAAAGCCAGGAGGGAAGAAAGAACGTGGTAAAAGGGAGAGACATTTGCCATGCTCTTCCTCTCTCTCTTCCACCTCCATTTACAGACCACCATGACCAAGCAACTGAAGAGCTGATCATAGGGGAGAGCCTGGCTGAAGGGCAACCAGACAGTCTGTGGTGAGAAGTATCTAAATTTGTAAGGGCACAAAGTGTTAAGATCAGCTTAGAATGCGTTTTGCTTTTATTTTATTTGACCAAATCTGACTTCTTGTGCTTTGACTTATAATCACTTAAAATCTGTCTTTTGTAGTTAATACATTTGTTTGTTCTACCTGAAACAGTGTCATTGTTTTGAAGCATGTCAGAGACACCCCTTGGGATAACAAGCCTGGTACATAACAATTTCTTTGTTAAACTGATGAACTCGTATAAGCTTGCAGTGTACAGCGGGCATAACTGGACACTGCAAGACAGAGGTTCCTAGGTTTGTGTCTGTGGCCAGAAATATTGGCTAGTGTCATTTGGTTGCACAATCCAAGCAGCTGCTGGCCAAAAGTGCTCATTCACATACCTGGGAGCAGCTTACAGGCTAGACGCTGTGCATGAACAGCCCAGGACTGCGGGTTCTCACAACAGAGCAGGGTAAGGCTGGCTCCCAGAGTCAAGAATTGGAGTGACCTAGCAGATCACTGGTCCAGATAACACCAGGCGAACATCACAATATTGAATTGTGTTTTAGCTTTAAAACTAAAGAAAATATGTAGAGAGATCATAGGTTGCTTGTCAATATTACATTGTGGGGGTGAGCAAAGAGGTGCTGGTTGTACAAGTTGGTGATGACATGTATTAACCACATTGGTGTAATGTACTTGGCTGCAGGGCACAGCAAATTTCTATTTCTCCTTAATATCACTGAGGGACAGCAATCACCAAGAAGCATGGAATCATAGGACTGGAAGGGACCACAAGAGGTCATCTAGTCCAGTTTCCTGCACTCATGGCAGGACTAAGTATTATCTAGACCATTCCTGACAGGTGTTTGTCTAACCTCTTAAAAATCTCCAATAATGGAGATTTCACCACCTCCTTGAGGGTTTATTCCAGTGCTTAACCACCTTGACAGTTGGGAAGTTTTTCCCAACGTCCAACCTAAATCTCTCTTGCTGCAATTTAAGCCCTTACTTCTCTGGATTTTCTCCAATTTGTCTACATTTTTCCTGAAATGTGGCACCCAGAACTGGACACAATATTCCAGTTGAGGCCTAATCAGCATGGAGTAGAGCGAAAGAATTACTTCTCGTGTCTTGCTTACAACACTCCTGTTAATACATTCCAGAATGATGTTCGTTTTTTTTGCAACAGTGTTAACACTGACATGTATTTAGTTTATGGTCCACTATGACCCGCAGATCCCTTTCCTCAGTACTCCTTCCTAGGCAGTCATTTCCCATTTTGTATGTGTGCAACTGATTGTTCTTTCCTAAGTGGAGCACTTTGCATTTGTCTTTGTTAAACTTCATCCTGTTTACCTCAGACCATTTCTCCAATTTGTCCAGATCATTTTGAATTATGACCCTATCCTCGAAAGCAGTTGCAAACCCTCCCAGTTTGGTATCCTCTGCAAACTTTATAAGTGTACTTTCTATGCCAATATCTAAGTCGTTGATGAAGATATTGAACAGAGCCAGTCCCAAAACAGACCCCTGTGGAACCTCACTTTGTTACACCTTTCCAGCAGGATTGGGAACCATTAATAACTACTCTCTGAGTATGGTTATCCAGCCAGTTATGCACCCACCGTATAGTAGCCCCATCTAAGTTGTATTTGCCTAGTTTATTGATAAGAATATCATGCGAGACCATATCAAATGCCTTAGTAAAGTCCACCGCTTCTCCTTATCCACAAGACTCGTTTTTTTTTTTTTAAAGGACCAAATTCCAGTCATTACTTATGTTTCATTCAGACAATTCCCACCGACTTCAGTAACTTCCTTTTTGTATTAAAATTTAGTGTAGTGATACTTACAAACTGGTTTCATGTAAATTAGTTTTGGCAATTCAGTGGGATTTTTGCTTGTGCTATGGCTGACTGATATGGCCCTAAATCTTGTTAGAATTTGAATGTGTAGCATTAGAAAGCTTTTAAACTTAAAAACATTCCTTTCTGTGGGAATCCCTCATTGTCTGAGTCTCTCTCTGTGTCAGAAGAGGGTCAGATACTGGCCCCTTCAAGGAACATTATCTCCAGAGGTGAAAGTAAGCCGGTCCGGTACGGCGTACCAGCAAGAGCCAGTATGCCGTGCTGGACCACACCGGCTTCCACGGCTAAGATTTAAAGGGCTCAGAGCTCCCCGCTGCTGTGGGCAGCCCAGAGCCTTTTGAATCCCAGCCATGACTCTGGCGGCGAGGCTGGGGCCAGGATTTAAAGGGCTCCCAGCTCCCCTCAGTAGCAGGAACTCTGGGCCCTTTAAATCCCCGCCCCAGCCCCGCAAAGCTCAGGGCTCCCCCGGGGGCAGGAGCCCTGGGCCCTTTAATTTGCTCCTGAGCCTGGGGGGCTCCCAGCCACCTCTTCAGCTGGGAGCCCCTGATTGATTTAAAGGCCCTGGGGCTCCCAGCCACAGCTGGTGCCCCAAGGCCTTTAAATCTTGAGAGGCCACACCCCTTCCTGATGAGGCCACACCCCTCCTCAGAACTCTGGCAGTACCGGTAAGTCCTGTAAGTTACTTTCACCCCTGATTATCTCCACTGCTAGTATTGTCCAAATGATAAGGCTGAGTCTGTCTTTCCAAATCTCACTGGTCCAGTGTGCTGGTCACAGCGTTAACAGATTTAGTTGTTTATGAACTGCACTTGCAGTTGGATTTAAGATGTCCTGATTCAGTTTGTATGTGCAACATGCATTTGCAGTCTCTGAGCACAAGGTCCAAACTGACTTACACGGTGGATTTAATGTTTGTCAAGTTTTGCGTTTTGTAGGAAAGCTATTTAATGTTGACTGTATTTTTAAAATTAAATTTGATTAGACGTTTAAGGGAAGGAAGAGAAAGGACTTAAGGCTGTGGCTACACTTAGCACTTCAAAGCGCTGCCGCGGCAGCGCTTTGAAGCGCTAAGTGTAGTCAAAGCGCCAGCCCTTTGAGAGAGCTCTCCCAGCGCTGTCCGTACTCCACCTCCCTGTGGGGAATATCCCAGCGCTGGGGCTTTGACCACACTGGCGCTTTGCAGCGCCGCAATTTGCAGCGCTGGAGAGGGTGTGTTTTCACACCCTGCTGCAGCGCTGCAAATTTGTAAGTGTAGCCAAGCCCTAAGAACTTCATGGTGCACGAAAACAAGATCTTTCAGAGTGGTGTAACCATGGAAAGCCTGTTCAAAATATTGTGAACTTGAAACCATGTCGAACATGCAAATCTGAGTACTTGAATCTAAGTGGTGGTATTTTGTTTAACACAAGAATCAGTTGAGAGAGTGTCTTGTGTGGTGTATTGTGTGGCTACATTTGTTTTTTATGTAGATGCACATCTGTGAGTGTTAGAATGCATTAGTTTCTTAGAACTCTGTCTTATAAGTTTTCTCTAAAGGGCAGAAGAGAGAATTTATGTTTAAGAATTGTGGCTTATTAGGGGAAACATAATTCACAGTGATCATGGCATTAAACCAACATAAAAAAACATTCTGTGTTGGTGGGGTTAGTGGTTTTGGTTGTTTTTTGTTGTTGGGCTGATATGCTTGTTTCATAGCTGCACTGCTATATAAGGTTTGTTCTCAGTCAGACATATATTTAATGATCCTGGCAATTAGGAAGAGTGTATAACTGATTTCATCTGTTAAAATTGGCTCTCCTATAGGCTGAATTTAACTGTACTTTTTGATGCTCTATTGTATATTTTAGGATTAGAAATATAAGGGCATTTCAGAGATTTTTACTGTAAGTTTCTCTAAAACCTTTCTACATTTATTCCTTGAACACACATTTCCAGTGGCAAATTTTGAAATTACTCCAATTCTAGTACTTGGCATTGTTAGAAAATAACAGATGGAATTGTTTCTGATTTCATTACATAATAAGCCAAAAAGCTACCTTGTTGCTGAGAAAATTAGACCCTGTGTATCCATCCAACTTTTTTCTGGACTATAAGGTTTTAACTTCCAAGGGTTTCACCTTTAACTTTCAGCAAGCATAAGCAAGACCACTCAGAGTTCAGGATTTACCTTCCTCCATTTCCACTAGTTTTCTCATATATCCACTACGTGTAGATGAGAGGTCTTGTTTCCACTCCATGTGTGGCTCTACTGGTCACTAAAGTCACTTTCTGTTTTAGCTTGATCATGATTGATGCCTGCAGTTGATATAATACTATGCTGGTTTAGAGGGGGCAGCTAAGCTTGCTCACTGAGCTTTTACAGGATGTGTATCTAGATGTGCTCAAAGCCCCCACCTATCAGAAACTTCTCAGACTCAGTGTTATCATTTACCTTTGAAGCTAGGCACAAGCTAATGGGTAATAAGAAAAGGCTAGTATCAGAGGGGTAGCCATGTTAGTCTGGTTCTGTAAAAGCAGCAAAGAATCCTGTGGCACCTTATAGACTAACAGACGTTTTGCTGCATGAGCTTTCGTGGGTGAATACCCACTTCGTCGGATGCAAGTAGTGGAAATTTCCAGGGGCAGGTATATATAAGCAAGCAAGCTAGAGATAAGAAAAGGCTAGTCATTCTAGCAACCCTTTTATAATCAATAATTAGTTTCCATATCTAGACATATTGGTAAAAGCAGTTTCTGGATGGACTGGAGCTAGGAAGAATAGAGGCGGAGACCTAGTTTTATTCCCAGCTCTGCTTTTGTCCTGTTGGGTGACTTTGGATAAGTCACTTCACCACTGCAGCGTTTGGTCGTGTCCCCCAGTTTGTCATTTCAGATGGAGTATTGCCACCAAAGCATACAGAGTAGCTGGTAGAACAGGGATATTGACCCAGTTATACTTGTATCTTCAATGTCTTTAAAAGCTCCGACCAACAAAATCAATTGGGATGGGCATGTTGTGACTAGTGGGCCTACAAAATTTAATTTAATTTAAATTTAATTGTGAAAGTTCACAAGATGTTACAGTAACCCATAATTTTTTGCCTACTTGAAAATCAACCATGAAAAATAGGCTGAGTTGTTTTCAATAAATAAGTGCAAGAGAAACAGTCAAAGAAACTGGATTAGTCCAAACAAAAAGAACCTGCTGATTATGATTTCAAGGATTGTAGAAACCATGCTTGCTAAAAACAGAAGGTGTGGAACCAGAAATTAATAGACCAAAATTAGTGTGATGGCTATTAGGCCTAACTGATGGACAAAACAATGAGGGGATGAACTATTCCTGCTCACTTTTTTCCCCTTTTGCATTTAAGTCTTTTTAAAAAAAAAAAAAAAAAAAAAGGCAAAAGCAGCGCCAGCTTTTTCATCTCCCATCCCATCTAGTCTCCTCTCTTCCTCCTCCTCCCCCAAGATTGAAGCAACCAGAGTGAGAGACTTTCTTCCTAGAGGAAGGCTGGCCGGCCTTCCTCTTGTTCAAATAACTCCTTTTTTTTTCTTTTTTCACTTGAGTTCTGAAAATCATCATGACATCGAGTCCTCAGCAGCTGACTGAGGATTGTTAATTGCCATCACTACAGAGTCAGATAAGATCCTGTTGTACTTCTCTCCCCTGTTACTTTCTACTCTTCTTTCCTCCGCTCCTGGCTTTTCACCAAAGCCTGAAATTAACTACATTGCATCAGCACAGTAAGATGAGATGACCACAACCCTACCCTGTCTAAGAAGAAAAGACACAACCAGATGCTACCCCAGACCAGAAAGTGAACCAGGGTCCAAGCAACAGGTGCCATAGTTGACCTGCTAAAAGCTAAAGCATTAATTTGTGACTGACCAGCTGTCCTGTATTCCAGAGACACCAACGAAATACATCTCTCTCTCCTCCCCCCCACCCCCCTGGTTCTAACAGATACAAGGGGAGGAGAGAAGCCAGAAACAGGAGAAGTTTATGCCCTTTACACATCAGGACAGATGTAACACGAATTCAGCTATAACGCGGTAAAGCAGCACTCCAGGAGGCGTGGGGCTGCGCGCTCCGGTGGATCAAAGCAAGTTCGATATAACGCGGTTTCACCTATAACGCGGTAAAAATTTTTGGCTCCAAGGACAGCATTATATCGGGGTAGAGGTGTAAATGCTTATTTTCATTCCATGTTCTTTCTTGTGTTCGATCAATAAACTTTCAATTTTTTAATGAATCCTTTTGGGTATTTGCCAAATAACTGAGTAAACAGAGATGTCTGTTGGAAACAAAGAAACAAACCTGTACTCCTTTGCATCGCTATTTTTATGTTGGAAAGTGAAAGCATTTATAACACCTATAACGCTCTTGACCCTTGAAATCAATACAATAAGAATGTCTTCACTGCAGCATTAACTTGAGTTATCTACACTCAGGTTTGCTCCTTTTGAGTTTGCTCTCACTTGAGCTAGGCTACCATACTGCAAAACAATGCTCAAGCAGCAGACAGTGATTGTATTAGCAATACAGAGTAACTGCATCCCCCACTGCCTTACTAGCTCAAGCATCAGCAGCAGTACTTGAGCTTCAGCCCGTATCCCCAGACAGGTTAGCCGATAGCTTGAGCTGAAGCACTACTTAAGCTAGAGATTTTTGTGTATGGATGGGAGTCAGGTTAGGGACAACATTCAAGTTGTACCTTAATGCTTCTGTGGAGACGGCTCCCATTGGCCGTAGTTCCCAGCCAATGGGAGCTGCAGAACCAGGGTTTGGGGTGGAGCAGAGGCAACATATGGAGCTAGGTACTGAAGGTCGCTGCTTCCCAGGACCCGGGTAGGGAAACCTGCCTGAGTCCCATCAATCCTCCTCCCTGCCACCAGCACCCGTGACGCCATGCCACCCCCTCCCCCCCCCAGCACCCGCGGTGCCTCCCTGAGCTGCCCCCCTCCCAAGTTTTAGTCAGTGTGCAGCACCTCAGCCCTTCTTGTGCCATTCTGTCCTTTCTTACTTCTTCAAAGTTGCGGGCCTCTAAAACGTCTTTCTGAAATACAGTTTAACACATACAGTATGCAAGACCTGAGCTGGGATTTTCCAAATATGTGCTGTGGCAGCTCTTCAGTCGTGATGAAGTTGATCATCTTCTACCACAATATTTTGGCTCATAATCAAAATATTTTGATTTAAATAAATTAGTAGAAAAATGTGTGCACCATTTTTTCACAGTTTAACACTGTCAGTTATTTAATCAAAATATTTTGATTATGAGCCAAAACAGTGTCTAAGGCGTTATGTGGTACAAGTTAAACGGTATTTTAAAAAGACACTTTAGAGGCCCACAAGTTTTATACCAGCTGTTTCATGAGTAAATGGAAAGGTGTACGTGGTGTTTGTTTGGTTTTTTTGTTTGTTTTTTTTTTTTTGGTTTTTTTTTCCTTAGAAATCAGGTTGAGGATACTCAGTAGCCGTACGGTGTGAATTGCAGGATATAAGTACTGGGACCCTCCCTTCTTCAGCAGTAACTCTCTTGTGAAGCTTACACAAAGGGGACTACAATATATGGGACTGAGCTTTTTTTCTAAATGGCTAAACAGGATGTAGATATAAATAAAAATTCAATACAAACTCAGTTTGGAGGAGTTTTCTCACACAGATATTCTAGTATGTAGAGAAAAGTTGTTTCCTCTTGGAAATAGTTTCATTCATTAATTTCCGGACAGTACTTTGGAATTCATGCATTTCTTGAAAGACTGTTTCATGTTCTATAGAATAAATATTGCAACCTTGTTTTATGTAATATTTAAAATATTGTCACTTATTAAAATGGAGAATATGCTCTGTCATGTGGAATCAGGATTTTTAATGCATTCATTGTACTGTCATTCCTGGATGTTGCTAGGCCATATTTGGTATGGTACATTTTGGTGTAACTCTTGAGTTTAGCCTTTTCAACATGTACAGCCAACCCTGTTGCTAACTCTGAATGAAAATTAATTTCTAAAAAAGTGCAAGAAGCCCACAATAATTTATATACTCTAGACAACTTAAAAATCAACAGATCAGTAAGCAAGAAATGCTAAGTCTGAACTCTAACAAAAACCATGGGGACTGCTGTAGAATGGTCACAGAATGGTGAGCAGGAAGATTGTCTTATGGTTAAGGCTCCATGTTTGTCACAGATTCTGTGACTTTCCCTGATTACTGCAGTGGCAGGTGCGGCTGCCCCGGGAGCTGCCTGAGCAACTCAGACAGCCCTTGGGACAGTTGCATGGGCTGCTGTTGGAGCAATCTTGCCCACTGCCCCCTTTCTTCCTCCGCCCCCACCCCCGACTCCCAGCAGCAGGAGTTTGGGGAGGGAGGGCCTCAGGGCTGGGGATTGGAGTGCAGGGCAGTGCTTACCTGGGGGCAGGAGGGCTTCCCAGAAGGGCAACAGGAACTCCCTTCCCTCAGCTCCTAGCTCCATGTGCTGGCTCCGCCTGCAGGCACCACCCCCACAGCTCCCATTGGCTGTGTTTCCCAGCCAATGGGATCTGCAGAACTGGGGCTTGAGGTAGAATAGAGGCAGCATATGGAGCTAGGAGCTGGAGGTCACGGCTTTCCAGGAGCCAGGTAGGGAAATGTGCCCCAGCCCCACCAACCCTTCTTCCTCCACCCCCCAAGCACCCGCGGTGCCTCCCAGAGCTGCCTCCCTCCCAAGTTTTAGTCAGGGTTATATAGTAAAAGTCATGGACAGGTCACAGGCTGTGAATTTTTGTTTACTGCCCGTGGCCTGTCCATGACTTTTACTAAAAATACCCATGACTAAAACATAGCTTTTCTTATGGTACAGACTTGCAGGTCTTTCCATTTAAGACCAATTATATAGGTCTCTCCTGGTTATCCAAAATTTTTCTCCCCCTTATCTGTTTGAACACTTAAAGGGATACTGTCAACTTAAAAAGTTCATTTTGTTTTGCTATGAGGAATAACTGAGTATTACTAAAGTAAAGGATTATAGATAAATGATTATCCACTTTTTCCATTTGAACTTCAGGCATTTGACAGTGATCTGTATATAACTGATCAGCTTCTCCTGATCATGTAGGCATTCTATAGAGCAATACGGAAAGGATTTTAAGCCAGAAATTTGGGGCAGGGACTTGAGGGTAGGTGTAATATCTGAAACTTTAAAAAAAAAAAAAAACCCACCACCAACAAACCCCAACTGCCAATGCGTTGATGGGAGATTTTTTTCCAATGTTTATGTAGGTGAGTGATTACCGTATGCTAGATGGGAAGTGTGGGACTTTTTTTTTTTTCTACAGAAGGCAGGTTCAGAGCAATAGCCACGCTATGTGGGCAATGTGGAGTAGGAGGGAGGAATCTTTCTGTTTTCATCTTAATTCCACTGTTAAAGGCTCGTTTTGGAATTTTGAGGTTTCTGCAAATGTGAAGCTCCAAGTGAATTTGAATGGTTGTGTAACCCACGGGTGAGTGTGTGTTGGAGGCAACTCTTCATGCCAATCTGTTGAAGAGTGTAAGTTGTTACAGTGCCAACTTACAGAGCCATGGCTCCTTAGCTTAAACTGTAGCATTTCACGCTTTTAGCTCTGGAGGTTCCCAGTTCAGTCCTTGCTGTGTCAGCCAAGATGGCGGCTGTCAGAGTTGCACATCTAGTCTGCCAACGCTAGTTAACTCAGCCCTAGCAAACCTTTGCTAGTTGGCTTTGTGAAGCCCTGTATGTTAGATGCAATTAAATGTGATGGTTCTATTTCAGAAGTCATAATGAATCTTTATTTGTATTGTCGTAGCAACTAGGAGCCCTAGATGTGGACCAGGACATCATTGGTGCTAGATGCTGTATGCAAACAAAACAAAAAGATAGATTGTAAGCGCTTTGGGGCAGGGACTAAGTATAAGATGAGACAGCAGATGGATACAGATGGGAGAACAAGGAATCGGCATGATATCTAATACGGTATAATTTGCATTCATTGGCAGCAAACTTCTGAGATAATTAACTTACTGTGTATTTGGACATATTTTCATGCTGCCTTTTATTTAAGAACTTGTTTTTACATATTAAGCCCCCCCAGAGGAGCAACATCTGGAGCTACATCTGGATATCTCATCAGGCTCTTTCACCCTCCCTCCCCCGCCATGCATCTTTGAATATTCTCCTTTGAGATCATTCTTCTCTTCAAAAGGTTTTGTTTTACTTCTTTTCTCACCCACCACCCCAAAATGGTGTTTCTGTACAGTAGATTTTGGTTTATTCTTTCTTTCTCTCTGGTTTTCTTCTCTCTACCTGATCACTAATCCTGGTTTCACTGAATATTTTTTCCCCCTTTTCCCTGGACCATGCTGCCTCAGCAGAAGTCAATTCTGCATCTAGTCAGGACTAGGTGGTGATCATGTGAGGGGTGAACTCCTTCCTTAGAATTCAGCCTGGCCCTTCTCCCTCACTGCTCTTTTTTTCATCTTGCAAATCAACTTTTTTTGTTAGGTGAGTGTAATGGAGTTGATTCTCTGGCCCTGTGTTAGATATGGCCAGTTTCTTGGCTGGCTGACTGATTTAATGTGGCTGTGTCCTGCAGCCAAACCATAAAGTCCTCCACTTCTGAGCTGATGAAAACGTCCAAATGGAAAGAAAATAGTCCTCTTCCCAGCTTAAACAGTATTTTGCCTATGGTTCACCCTGGTATTTCCCTTGTTCCCTGAGACAGGAAAGTGAAGGAAGTTTCCTTCAGTCCTCTGAAAGCTTTGGCCTGGGATCCTTAAAAGGAGCGGGTTCACACATCAGGCCTTACACCTACACTCCTTCTCTTGTCCCAGGCAATTTCCTTCCCCTACTTTCACTGCACATCTCAATGTTTATTCCATCAGTGCAGGTCTCGCAAGCTGTCTCTTACTCAGTGAACAACTTAACCTTTTACCAAAGGTCTGTCCTCTCCCTTCTCTTCAGGCTTCCTTCTTCTAGGCCTTTTCAAATCAGGAGAGCCATTCTATGATGATCCTCTCATAGGAACTCTTTTTTTTCCTGGTGGCATCTAAGCCATTGATTTCTGAGGAATTTAATCCTCCATTTGGGGGGAAGGGGGGTTGGGAGGGGAGATATTTTTAGCCCTTACAGATGTGAAGAAAACTTTCTAAATGTGAACCGATACAGAACTGTTTTTCTCACTCTTCAAACAGAGGGCTCCAGTGGTGTTGCTGTTTTGCTAAAGCGATGAATTGCAGTAGAGACTGCAACAAAAGCTATTCACTGTGACTGAAGGAATGTCATCCGTCCGTCCCCCGTCTTCCCCCCCACCCCTCACAGACTGGGGGAACATAAGATGTAGCAGTATGATGCCTTCTTTCACCCAGGTGAACCTCCCCTCTCTAGCAAGGAAGCTGTTGTGGGGGAAGAAAGCTGCTTCTCCGTGGCTCAGGAGGTTGTTAATTTAACATCTACTAGCCAGAACCTACAAAAGACTGAACCTTTGAATGGCATCCTGGGATGACTGCACCATTTTAGGAAACATATCACCAGCACTGGTCAGGTTACTTATGACAAATGCATAATGCCACAAAACTTGCCCTCTTTTTCTGCTTTGAACCAGTTATGGTTTCTGCTAATGTTCTTGTCTAAGTAGTTTGACGTGTTTCATCCTATTTATTGGTTGCTCATTGTTCACTTGGATTATTTTGCTATTCATTGTTCGTGGTTCATAATTGGTCACCTAAGATGCATATTTTTCATGGTATTAGCTTGGTAGGATGACATGCTTCTTAAGAAAATAATAGATCACTGTCAAACAATTTAACACACTTGCAATATAATTTTTCAGTCAAACCGTCATGGCTTGCTAAATTCAGGAAACTATTTAGGGATTAATGAATGTTGTCATTAATAGACTGTCAGACCTTACAAACAGCAGCATAAACTTCTTAATTTATTTGTGAAAGTATTAAGTGACGTTTTTACTACTTGATCAACACTAACTAGCCATCATCTCCTTCCCACCAATTTGGATTGGAATTGTAGATGTCACCAGGGTATTGCCTCAAGGCCATGCTTATTGTATGGTTCTCCCATATGCCAACTTTTCAAGTTAGCATATGGTTAGTAGATGTTAGTTTATTCCTTCAAGCCTTATCCAAAAATTCTAAAATGATCCTAAGGTGAATGTAGTGTGTGTTTTAAATCAAATTTAATATTTTCAGTTCTGTTGCAAGAGGGAGTCTAGCTGTCAAAATTAAACAATATGAAAATAATGCTGTTGTGGCTTTCCTCATACACTAAAGCATAGACATTGTAGAACTTCAGCTACGTCTTTTTTTTATTATTATTTTTTATTTAAAGTATGCTATTGATAATATATTTATAAACTATAATCCAGTTCAGTAAAAGGGTTAGGCATTCACTGATGACCTCAGTCTTATAAAAACAGTCTGATTTGCACTGGGCATGGGTAATCAAATTAGTTGAGCATAACTGCATCCTAAAAGATTGTCTAATACCAATTGAATTTAGAAAATTAAAGGAAGCCTGAAATTGGCTGGGTTGGTGTTGAAGAGAACTGCAGATTCAGTGGATGCTAAAGTAGAAATCTGAATCTTGTACAGAAATTACAGCTCCATGATCTGTATACTTGTTGACAGCATTAATGCATGCGGAATAGGATGAGTACAAATATATAGGCCTGAATTCTTCAGTTTTTTAAAATGAAATAAATTGAAAAATTCAAGCTAATGCATTTGAAAGGAATAATACCAAACTTCTTAGATACGTTGTTGTGCTCTAAGGCAACTATAACTGCTCAAGAGAACGATCTGGTTGTCACTGTGGAAAAATTCACTAAAACACTTCTTACCATGCAACAAAAACCAGAGGACTTGTACATGTAAAGGATGGGATGTAAAATACTATGCTGTTATGTAAAGGAATGGTACACAGTGTACTTGTCACTGCATCCCAAAATATGTAAGATATGGTAGAAGAGGTATAGAGAAGGATGACAATTTTTAGATGCATGGAAAGATTTCCATATGAAAAGAGACTGCACAATTTGGGACTGATTAGAGGGGGACATGTTAGGGATGAGAAATCAGTCAAATGAGGATAATCCCCCCCCCCCCCAATCTCATTGGAGTATTGTGAAAACAAAGTATCTCAGTGCTTACAAACATTAATTTGTGCCATAGAAAACCCCTTGAGGAAACTAATTTTTCGGTCTTCAGAGCAGGGTTTGAATAACGTGCAGTAAATAAGGCCTGCGGCTGCATGTTGAACAACGAAGATAATGAGCAGCTATTCAATATTTTACTTTAAGTGAGCACCATCCATCCTGTGCACTGACTGAGGCAGAGGTACTGAGGAAATAATAGTATCTGAGTGATGACACAACTTAACTGTCATAATGCATGTGCACATGCATCAACCTTCATTCTGGCATTTCCCAACTTTGGAGTGATGGCTGGCTCCAGGCACCAGCACAGCAAGCAGGTGATTGGGGCGGCCAACAGAAAGGGGCAGCACATCTGGCTCTTCGGCGGCAATTTGGTGCCGAGTCCCTCAGTCCCTGTTGAGGGAACGACCTGCCGCCAAATTGCTGCCAAAGAATGAAGCGGCAGTGGTAGAAGTGCCGATCGCGGCTTTTTTTTTTTTCTTTCCTGCCGCTTTGGGCGGCAAAAACGCTGGAGCCAGCCCTGTTTGGAGTGTTTGATTTTGCAACCTTAATGTGTTTTCACATTAGTTTTTGTGTAATATTGTATATAAACAGTGGTGAATTGTGTACCCATTAGTCTAAAAATATACAACAGACTAAGATTGATTTGTGTCTGAGGCTGCTCACTCATGTCTGGTACTACTGGAACTTCGTAAATGAGGAAGTTATCAAGTTAAACTTTTTTGGTGGCTGACAAAGTTTGGGCTGGGTTTTTTCTTAAATGTGACTGTTAAAGCAGGTATTCAGATTTTACTATTGATCATTAATTAGTCTGAGGAATTGTTTTTCTGGTAAAGCTATTTTAGATGGATGATTAAAGACAGAATGAGCATCCTAAGCAAAATCATTTAAAAAAATAAAAATAAAATAAACCTAGCATCAGTCTTAGCACAGTTAGAATGTCAGGCGTGTTTGTGTATTTGAGTTCTGTCTACCAGATAAGTTAGCAAGCAGCTGGTGTGTTAGCTCAGTGTTTCTCGGTTGGAGGGTTGGGGCCAGTAGGGGGATTAGCTGAGAGTACACACTGGCTTGCTCCCACAGATTGAGAAATAAACACTTATCAGTACAATACTGTGGACAGTGGGGGCAACCTTGTTTCCTCCCAGCTGCTGCTAGTTTCATCTTCACTCTATTTATTCCATCTCATAACTCCAGTATTGTCAAGTCCCAAAAAACCTGGAGTATTTTTCAGGCCTTTCTTTGCAACTATGAGGGCTAGAAATTTCATTTAAAATAAATGTAATCCGAGAGCCTCAGGTGATCACATGACTCCAGGGCTTTAAGAAAAACACTAATTATTGTGAGACTTGCAATGAAATTGAGAGTTGGCAAAACTGCTGCTCTTTTCCCTTCCTTCTACCTCACTGTGTACACTATGCTTTGCTGCTTAGGTGGCTGCTCCACCACTTCGTTCACTTGGAGATTAGTTCTGTGTGTTTTGTGAGGGGAGCGGCACACTCCCCGACCTGTCACACGCAACCCTCAACCTGCCAAGTCCGCATCACCAATTAGCAGGAACCCTCACCTAACACCAGCTGTGGGATCTTATAGGCATCCCAATGTAACAATCACTTACAGCCAGCAAAAGTTGCTTATTATTTATTGGAAATTGGTGGCTTATGCCCTTTGCCTCCCCTAGATTTGTCATGAAATTCCCTCTTCACCACTGCAAACCTGAGTAAACATTTATGATATATTATAGGTCAGTTGGCACAAGCCAGCATATTACATTCTATAAAAAGTTCAGCTAAGGACGTTAGGGAATTGAGGTGTTCTGTATGTAATTAAATTGACTGAGATGTGTCATGGAGACAGCAGAGCATCCAGTGTGTTCTCTTTCTCTGCCCAGGCCTTTAAGAGCTTAACAATAATCATCAGAGTCTGTGTGCAGACCTTGGCACTCTGCAGCACCACGTGTTAGGTGACTTGTACCATAGCAGTTTGACCCACATGTCTATCCTCTAGGCTGTTTTTAAAGCACCACCTTAAAGCTGTTACAGGGGAGAAATGAGACAAAAACATACAGGAAGTAGCATGGAAAATCCTAATCTTTCCTGTTTAGAGTAGCCAGACTGCTGGACTTGAAGTGGGCCTATTTTAGGGGCTGGATTTTTCAGCATATCCGGAGTACAATGGAGTTTGATCAGTGTCCTGGCATTCTGAAATGAGGCTTTATGGTCCCTCAGCATTCATTAATAGTCAGCACATGACATGGTGTACATAGCAGCCCATGGCAGCCTGGCCAATCAAAAGGCCTGATGAAATCCTACAGCTGCAGGAGGGTGATAAATTAAGACAACATATAGAACTTCAATTGTCTGGTCTATTGGCCTTGTGCTGAATTGGGGAGGAGAAATGGAGTGAGGGAAAGGCAGTGGGCGGGAGGAAGGAAGAAGGGAAATGTAGGCTTCCTTAGACTAGTTGTGGCCCCTCATGCTTTTGTTCATGCTAGTGTCTCCCTTGTGAGTATCTAAACAGACTTTTTAGGCTTTTAAAAACATTATTTAGAGAAAATATGTCCCCAGCATATTGTCTAAAGATTGTTTAGATGATCTATAGTTGCTTTTTTTACATAGTGAAATATGAATGTATATTAAAATCCAAAGCCTTTTAAATGAGGATGACAGTTGAATAGAAAATCAGGACTTGACCAATTTTCATGGGGAATTTCAATCTTTACAAAGTAGTTCTTTAACAATCTACTTACAAGTTACTCAAAGGTAAATATCTTCTGTACATAAGCAAAAGGAAACTGAGACTAATGTCATATACAAGGTAGTTATGTACTACAGTGACTTTTTTTTTTTTAGTCCTATTTGATGGGAACCTGAAAAACTATAAAATACTAGGGGAAAAAGAGGAGTGGGGACAGAGGTAGAGGAGAGAACAGGTTAAAGAATATTTAGAGCTGTTTAATGCCTATTTTGCTTCAGTCTTCGCTCAAAAGGTTAATTGTGACCAGATGCATAACATGATTAATATTACCAGCAAGAGGGACAGAATACAACCCAGAGAAGGGAAAGAACATTTAGAAGAAATAGATGTATTAAAGTTGGCAGAGCCTGTGGAAATTCATCCTTGGATACTAAAGGAACTAGCACAGGGGTGGGCAAACTATGGCCCATGGGCCACATCCGGCCCGCGGGCCTGTCCCCCAAGCTCCTGGCCTGGGAGACTGGCCCCCAGACCCTTCCCTGCTGTCCTCCTGCCCCCGCACCCTCAACTCGCTCGCTCTGCCACCGGCGCAATGCTCTGCGTAGCGAGGCTGCAGAGCCCAGCCTGACCTGGTGCTCTGTGCTGTGTGGTGGCAGAGGCGGCAGCATGGTCCGGCTGAAGTGCCGCCAGCCACCGGTGCTCCAGGCAGTGCGGTAAGGGGGCAGGGAGTGGGGGGTGGGGTGGGGTTGGATAGAGGGCAGGGGAGTTCGGGTGGTCGGGGTGTGGATAGGGGCGGGGCAGTGGGGAATGGGTTTGAATGGGGGCAGGGGCGGGGGCAGTCAGGAAGGAGGGGGGTTGGATGGGGCGGCGGGGGCAGTCGGGACAGGTAAAAGGAGTGGTTGGATGGGGTGGGGGTCCTGGGGGTTGCTATCAGGAATGAGAGGAGGGGTTGGATGGGGTGGTGGAGGTCCGGGGGCAGTCAGGGGACAGGGAGCGGGGGTGTGTGGATGGAGTAGGGGTCCCGAGGGGGGGAGCGATAGGAGGTGGGGGCCGGGCCCTCCATACAAAAAAGTTTGCCCGCCCCGAACTAGTGGAAGCTATCTCGTAATCATTAGTGATTTTTTTTTGAGAACTCTGGGAAGAAGGGTGAGGTTCCAGAGGACTGGAGAAGGGTGAATATAGTGCTGGAAAACATATATAATATAGGGAATAAATTATTAAACAATCAATTTGTAAGCACCTAGAGGATAATAGAGCTATAAGAAATAGCCAGCATAGATGTGTCAAGAACAAATCATGCCAAACCAACATGATTTCCTTTTTAAATAGGGTTACTGGTCTAATGAAGCAGGGAAGCAGTAGACGTGATACATCTTGGTTTTTAGTAGTGATTTTGACAGTCACACATGAGATTCTCATAAGCAAATGTAGTGTAGATGAAATTACTATGAGTGCACAAATGGTTGAAAGACTGTACTCAAAGACGAGTTGTCAATGGTTCACTATCAAACTGGGATGGTATATCTAGTGGGTCCTCAAGGGGTCAGTCCTGGGTCTGGTACTAGTCAATGTTCTTATTAATGACATTGAGTGCTTATAAAATTTGCAGATGACACCAAGCTGGGAGGGGTTGCAAGCACTTTGGTGGACAGGATTAGAATTCAAAATGATCTTCATAAATTTGAGAATTGCTCTGAAATCAACAAGTTGAAATTCAATAGAGATGTGTAAAGTACTTCGCTCAGAAAGAAATATCAAATGCACAACTACAAAACGGAATAACTGACTATGTTGTAGTAGTGCTGAAAAGGATCTGAAGGTTATAGTGGCAATGAATGAGTCAAAAGTGTGATGCAGTTGTGAAAAAGGCTAATATTCTGGGGTATATTAACAGGAGTGTTGTATGTAAGACAAAGAAAGTAATTGTCTCGTTCTACTCAGCACTGGAGTACTCAGCATTCTGGGCACCACTCTTTAGGAAAATTGTGGACAAATTGGAGAGAGTCTAGGGGAGGGCAACAAAAATGATAAAAGGTTTAGAAAACCTGACCTATCAGGAAAGGTTAAAAAATTGGGCATATTTAGTCTTGAGAAAAGACGACTGAGGGAGGGACTTGTTATATCCGAAAACTTATTAACGGTTGTTAAAAAGAGGACTTTGCTCAATTGTTCTCCGTGTCCATGGAAGGTAGAACAAGAAGGAATGCAGCAAGGGAAATTTTAAAGTTAGATATTAAGAAATATTTTAACTATAAGGGTAGTTAAACTCTGGAATAGGTTTCCAAGGGAGATTGTGGATTCCCCATTGTTGGAGGTTTTTAAAGAACAGGTGGGAGATGTAGGTTTATTTGGTCCTGCCTCAGTGCATGGGCTAGATGATTTCATGAGTTTCCTTCCAGCTCTGCTTTTCTATGATTCTATGAAAAGGGGAAAGTGAATAAGTAGAAACAGAGAGGTGGTATTTATACTGATACATATTGGCTATGGCAGAGGTTCTCAAGCTGTGTCCGCGAGCTCCATTCAGGTGGTCCACGGATAGTTCCCTCTAAGGTGCGTGCCTGGGCAGCCGCACATGAGAGAATGAAGGGCCACCCACCTAATTAGTGGAGCTGCGCTGGCATGGCTCCACTAATTAGGTGCCTGGACTCTGGAGAAGATACACATGTAAGGTGAGATGGTGGTCTTGGGGGGAATAGGTGGTGGGGGGAGGGGGAAGTGGAGTGAGAAGAGGGATTGGGGGGAATTTAAGACATGCAAGGCTGAGGCGGCCAGAGAGAGAGATGACTTTCCCCAGTTCCCCAGGGCTGTGGCTGTAAGGGAGAGACAGCCCTCCTTCCCAGCCCCAGCTCAGGGGTTGCCATGGTGGGGGAGAGAGGGAGAGATCGTCCTCCTTCCACGCCCCAGTTCGGGGGCTGCAGCAGCGGAAGAGAGAGGGCACATCCATTGCATTAGAAAGATAAGACTACTGATATTAAAATATGAGTTGTGTGCTTTTATTTGTAGAACAAAAAAAGTGTATTAAGCTTTTTTTTATATAGCGCTTTTATCCAAAGCGCTTTACAATGGTTAGCTAACGGTACAAACAACATTTGGAAAGATCATTAAGTGGTCCACTGAGACCCTCAGCAATTTTCAAGTGGTCTGTGGGGGGGAAAAAAAAATTTGAGAACCACTGGGCTATGATGTATCTTGTAGAAACTCATAAGAGAGAATGTGACTAGATTGTTTCTTCGGGGTGATTTCAGCATTTATGTAGAAGATGTCCTGTTTTTAGTTAGTTACAGGGAGGATCTTGGCCTTTCAGGGATACAGGAGAGAGCTGTTTTAAAGAGTAATTTTCATGGACTAAGAGGTACAGTTTGTCTGGCAGTGTGTTGAAGTTTAGAGCTTGAATAGTACAGGTGTAGACTTCATCCAAAACGTGGGGGGATATTTTTTGAGGGGGGACCAGAATGTTGACATCTCCATTAGTTAGTTTGCAGAGTCTATTAATTTAGTTGAGCAGAGCTTGAAGTCCAGAAGTATCTATCTCTTGTTTTGTCTCAGAGTGGGCAATGATAAGGTATGTATTTGACCTCTTGGTATGTCCTACCCAATTTTCTTTCCATATTTATATTCAGAGACTTATCTGTCCTTATATCAACTATTACAACCACAACCATGTATAGAACTTGTTCTCTGTCAAACATGGAAACCTTTAGAGACCTTGATTGTCAGCTTCAGACCCAAACTTAAATTAGGCGGTAATGGCTACCATTGACTCAATAAAATCACTATATTTATCCAGATGAAAAATAGATGCCTTAGATTTCACCTTAACTTGGGAGCAGCTCAGTTCATGAGCTACTATGGATATCATGGGTGGGTTGGTTAGATTTAGAAGACTGCTATTCCCAAATGGGCTGTTAAGTGATTAGCAGAGGGAGGATTTTGATTCTGAATGTACTCTTTTGAGGGTGGCCTATGAGGAGCTAAAAATGAATTTTTTAAAAACAGATTAAAAAGGGATAATAGAGAAGTTGCAGCATGGAGCAGTGGATTCATACAGTTAATAACCAGGTGATAGTAATTGTACAGAGCGTTTGGAAAACGTATTACAATGTCTCACATGGGGTGAGATAATATAAAGTTTAACTGGCAGAGTTAGATCACCTCATTTCATCTATGACTAATTCAGTTTGTGTGAGACTTCCCTGTTTGCCAGCTCTCCTCAAGTTTTTGAATACCTTTTTTTTTATATTATGGAAAGTCTGGGTTAGATTTTTTCAATGTTATGCTCAAGGAACCCAGCAGACTTGGAATGATTTATGTTTAGAATTTCTATGCAATCCCTCAAAAATCTGTTCATAATACCCCAAAGCATCTCTAGTTTTTATAGAAATTTCAGGATCCTGCAATCATGACCCAAATTCCAACTGCATTGTGGGACACACTTAGTTGACTGCACTCTCTGAAATATCAACTCCTAAGGAAATTGTTGGCATTTAATGACTTTAATCCAAAGTACTTTTGTATACACTACTGTAGTTTTTTAAAATCAGTTTACATATAATGATGCTGCCCCTAGCCTCTGTTTGCCAGAAGCTGGGAATGAGTCACTTGATGATTACCTGCTCTGTTCATTCCCCCTGGGGCACCTGGCATTGGCCACCATTGGAAGACAGGATACTGGGCTAGATGCACCTTTGGTCTGACCCAACATGGCCATTCTTATAAGTATCAAGTTCTCCATTGCTAAATGCAGTAATCTCTCTTTACACAGCTTACATTATTTTTTAGTAAACCTCTCTAGTTTACTCATGTCAGATGACTTGAGGAAATCTCACCTTTGTTTTCCCGTGGCACTGCTCGTCTTTTTAAATTGAAATGTACATTTTACTGTCTGCTTTGTCAATCTCATATGCTAGCAGAATGGTTCTATTATCATTCTCCATGTGAAAACACATCTGTTTCCTGTTTTCTCTGATGTAGATGTATACTTTTTTTTATTTATTCTACATGTGAGGTAAGAATTTCATGACCTTCAGAGTCATGTTTATGATTTACCATTGATTTAAAAAACAAGCAAACAAAAAAAACCAACCAAAAACTTAGGTCTAGATGCCTAAATATCTTGAAGTTTTGGGGTCCAATCCTGTTTTGATTATTTTTAATTAATCCAGGATTAATTTCCAGGAAACTTCTCACTGACGTCAGTGGGATCAGGACTGGGCCCTTGGACTGCTGGATCTTTTTATGATTATTGTATTATATATTTGATGCATCTGATTTTTCGTAAGAGTTATTAAACATATTTAATAGTTTAATGCAGTATTACTTTAAAGACTTTCTTCTTCATAAAACTTCAGAATACATTGAAGAATTGTTGGTCCAAAGGAGTAAGTCTCACTTTTAAATGCTGCTTTCAGAAAGTCATGTCAACTTAAAAATCATGCTTCTATCTGAAAACTTCTTGCTATTTATTAAGTAACATGCAAGATGACAGGAATTGGAGGATTAGAGAAAATGTTATTTCTAGTTTTCAGTTTTATTTTTGGCATTTGCTTTTGTTTGACAGGACTGGATGCATAGTTTTACTTCAAAGGTTTTTTGTCCTAATAAGCCATTTAAAATGATCCTTTAACTTTTTATTTCAATGTAGACAGAGTGAAGAGTAATTACTATGCTAATCATTTTATACGACCATCTTGTGTGAGCATCTTGCTAGGCTACATAAACTGAATTCCTGTAATTTTACTCTGAAAATGAGTCTTAAATTTATCATGATCAGTGTTGCCCCTTTAGGAAGACTTAAAAATTAACAGTTCAAGAAAATAACTTCAGAATCAGAACTTTATTAGCAAAAAGCTAGTTAATAACAAAACACAACAAGAAAAGGCCATGCCAGATGATTTTATTTAAATTAACTGGAGAATGTTACCATAGAGCTTCCTGTGCAGGTCAATCTCTCTTTCTCTCTGATAAGCCCTTTGTAACAGGCCACTGGGTTGGGGAAACTGGTTGATGTTAAAGGAATTTAAAAAAACGTGCAAATATCCTCAAATAGCTTACACACAATCACCCTGAAAATTTTGTCCTTACTACTGTGGCAATTACCGCCAATCTTTTAGAGGTTAAAAAGCAAGTTTATTTCCCTGTCTCCCGTTCACTTTAACATATTTTGTGGCTAGTCCGTTTCAGTGACCTTGATTCTGAATGCTCTCTGCGTGGGAGTGTTAACCTCTTGCAGATATGAAACTGAAAGCAGACTGGAATTGCAAGGTGGCAGGCTGGAGTGGAAGGGAGGATCTGAACGTATTTGGTGTTTGCCCTCAGGAATGAGTATCCAACTGGAGCAGAAATTCCTGTTAAAACATTTTAAAAGGAATTGAGAAATAAAGTCAGGCTGTATTTGAAGTGCTCTGTCAGCAAGATAGATTTCAAGTTTTTGGGCGTCATGGAAAGAATTAAACTACAGTATAATATACATTCTGTGAAATGTTTGGCTCAAATTTTGCCCTGAATGATTTCATGTAATCCACCCTAAAAATATGTTTGGTACTGTTTAAAATAGTACCTAAATGTGTGCAATTTTTTGAAATGTATGCAGTTGTATGATGGACCACTAGAGGGTGCATTTTAATCTCCTATAGTAATGAAGAGCATTGAAAAGCATGAATGCTTTGTAAAGCAAGTGATTTGTTCCTAGCTGCTTTTAATTCACTGTCTGTGATTTAGTATAAAATTTACATGGTATATTTAGCAAATTATGCAAACCATAAAAATATATAGAGGGCAAAATACATGCATTCTTTGGCTGGGAAGTTTGAATGTGGAGCTAACTATCATGGTATTAGAAACATCTGCACCCAGATTGCTGAGTAACAATTTAAGTAACAGTGTAATACCCATTACAGCAGCACTTATTCTGATCCTGACCTGTGGGGTGGGTGACCTGTGGGGTGGGTGGGACACCAGTTTTCAGAACTAAAAGCCAGGACACTTGCCATTGTGAGAGGGATGTCATGATGGAAATCTGGCATGCTGGTATGTGGCAACATGGAGGGTTTGGGTGCAAGTCAAGGAAGTGAACATGGAAGGCGTTTGGAAGCTGACAGACTAGAAGGTGGGGAAAGAAAATAGTTGGTCTTCCCAGCACTTTCATTTCTTCAGAATGAAAATTTAGGTTGCAGTTCAACAAAGGGTTGGCTGGAAGCCAATTGAGTTGTGAGGAGCCTGGGGTACAAGGGAAAACCTGGCTATTGAGGGTAGAGGAAGCTGGGAGGAACCAGGCACAGGGCCTAGAAATGTGTGTTGGGGAGATTGGGTTGAGACTGAGGGAGGAGTCATGAAAAGCAAAGAGTTTAAGGAAGAATATAGTGAAGTGTAGCTGGGAATGGGGAATGTTGGAGGTAGACTGGCTAGTGGGAGGCAAGGTAGCAGCAAGAGGTCTGGGACATCCAGGAGTGGTTTGGAGAATTCTGCAGGGGGAAAGAACTGTGGTAATGAGGAGTTCGGAACAGCGAGGCACTTCTGGGATGTAGGTGTCAGAAGGTGAATTCAGTGTGACCTGAGGTGGTTGCAGTTGGAGACGAAGATGATAAAATGGGAAAAGACAGGTGACCATACCCTTCTGTTCCAGGCTGAGCAAAAGCCAGGAAAACCTCTAGGCTTTGCTAACCTGGCTGTGAGCCTGGGGCAGATGCCTAAAATGGAGAGATGGTCACCCCACCTCTGCTGCTGGTGCTTCGCAAGGAGAATTGGGCACTTCTTATAGACTGCTTCCTTGGTGGAACCCCCCTACCTTACATGTTGGTTGTGATGGTGGGGAGGGCTCCGGGGGCCGCTGACCCTAATGTCTGTCTGCATTGCGCTTCTCTAGCTAAAACATCCTGTTTCCCGCTGCTCTACCACTAATACTGTCCTGCAGGAAGAGTGGAACCTTGGTTTAATAGTCTGATTCTGCTTAAGGGACCTTGTGCTCCACATGGACAGTAGAGGGGCGCTGTTCCTCTATAACATTTCCATAGGAGCTAGGAACATAGGAATTGCCGTAATGGATCAGATCAATGGTTCATCTAGTCCAACGTTCAGTCTCCGACAGTAGCCAACACTAGATGTTTCAGAGGAAGGTGCAAAAAACCCTGTGGTAAGCAGATGTGGGATAATCTGCCCCTTCTCCTCCTCTTTCCCCCATGATGGTCCCAAATCATTTAGGATTTGTCTTCATCCCAGCAAATACTTTGTATGAATTATTAGAACTCTTGATAGTCTTGTTATCCATGTCAAAACCCAGTCCATCTTTGAATATTGCTAAGTTATCAGCTTCTACAATATCCGCTGGCAATGAGTTCTTCAGTCCAGTTACATGTTGTTGTGTAAAAAGAAAAGTATTTCCTTTCATTGTTTTTTGAATTAGCCACCTCACTTTCACAGGGGATTCCCTGCCCCTTACGTTCCCACTGCTGCATCCATATGTCGTTCAGTGTGCGTTCCTTCTTGGGGAAAGAGACCGAATCCATGTTCTTTTGTCTCATTGAGAAGGGGTATTTATAGGACAGAGATGGCAGTGTTGTCACTGAACCATTTTGCAAAGCAATGCCTTTTCCTTTACATGATTATCTGCAATAGGTCCTGAATATTTGAGGCAAGAAAAATGCTGGCTGCAACACCTTCATTTCCCTGTTCTGCTTTCTGATTTCCATTACCTTGAGTAAGCCAGTAGGCACCACTTTGTAGAAGACGTGAGGAAGGTAGACTTGTCCAGCTTAAATGGGGAGTCTTTGGGTAGGAATTTGGGTCCTTGAGAGCCAAATTCTGAACTGTTTCTTACCTTAGGTGTTGCAGTGCTAAGCTTGTGGAAAATTCTGCCTGCGCAGGTCAGGAACTATGAAGTTGTTCACTACTATTCCTGATATATTTGAGAACTGATCTGAGAGGAAGTATCAGGACATGAGCCAACAAAATAGGCCTGTACTGAAATCCAGCAGTTGTTGCAAACAAACAAGAATTGCTTTGAGTTGAAAAATATACAAGGGAAAAACAAGACTCTTAACTCCTTAAAACTTGAGCTCACAGGAGAGGAAGCATTGAACTTCAGGGGTTGAAACTACAAAATTTCAAATTAGCACTGAAATACTATGATAAGGGTCATATAAACAGCTTCATAATTTAATTGATGACCATCTTCTGATCTTCAGCAGCCATAAAATCCTCCTGTGCCCAACTTTATCTGCAGGGCGGTGCTATTTTTTCAAGCCATCCAATTTGTAGTATTCTGTATGTATCTGAAATTAAGTTGCCATTGTGCTGCCAGCACTCCATTGCCTTGAAATACATCTTGAATATGACAATCTTTTATACTTGTAGTTTCAAATAACCAATTTAGTTTTAACATGAAAACTTTGTAGTCTTGAATTAATTATGTAGAGGAGTAAGTGGACATTATTTAATGTTGGTCCCAATGTCTACTCCTGGGCCGGCCAATTACTGACTTGGAACAGCAGTTAATGAAAACCTTGTTTACTATTTCTTAAAAATCACCCGCAAACACGTTTTTAAAAAAATGGCCTACATCCTTTTTTGCTCTTTTATAAAATAGTATAAAGAAGGTATGAGAAATTTAACATGTGATTTCACATTTGAAAGATCATGAATGCTAAATTCAGTCTTTTCTGGTTTTGTGGAAGGCCTCTGGAAGACCTCAAAGATGTTTAAGAACAGAAAAACTATAATTAAAGGGGAATGGGGATGAGGGCATCAAATTTTAATAAAGATTTTCCTTATCCAAAGTGCTATTTGGTTACTGAACTTTTAATAGGGGTTAATAAAAACTCCCTCCCATGAGGACCCCCTACCCCAAGAGTTTAAACAGTTTGACAGAAGGCCTGTCTCAGCTCAATTTCTCTGTTTTGGTTCTTGTTGGGTGTCATGTTCTCTATTTTTCATAGTTTACTAACTCACACAGGAGCTGAATTTACAAAGCAAAAAAATAATTGGGAGGAAGATATCCAAGAAACACCATGAGAGTAAAACAAAATGTTTGTTTCAGTTTAATTTAAATATATTTTAAATCCAGACAATGAAATAAGTGAGATTTTTTTTTAAATGAACTGGGTAAAGGGGGTTCTGTGATTTCATTTAATGAAGGATGAGGTGGTAATATTGTCCTCATCTGACTGCTGTTGATCAATAACTGTTTCCTGCTTTCAGCATTTATCACTTCCAGGTGAAGTCACTCATTGGATAAAATGGTACTGGGTTTGGAGTTACTGAGAGGAAAGCTAGTCCCAAAGATGTGACCAGTGTTCAAAGTGATCTGAGAAAACTATATATGAGGTTGTCTCATCACCCTTACATCTGCCCATCCCCTCGCCCAGCAATTAATTCTGCGTTCCAAACCCAGCATCAGTTCTGCCCCTGCCAGCCTTGCCTCTGCAGCTCCTGAGGTTCTTCAGCCAGGGGTGAAAGTGACTTACCGGTACTGCTGGAGTCTTGAGGGGGCGTGGCCTCATCCAGAAGGGGCGTGGCCTCTCAAGAGTTAAAGGCCCTGGGGCCCCAGCTGTGACTGGGAGACCTAGGGCCTTTAAATCGACCAGGGGCTCCCAGCTGAAGAGGTGGCTGGGAGCCCCCCGGGGCTAAGGGGCAAATTAAAGGGCTCGGGGCTCCAGCCGCTGTGGGGAACCCTGAGCTTTGCAGGGCTGGGGCAGGGATTTAAAGGGCCCAGAGCTCCTGCCGCTGAGGGGAGCCCCGAGCCCTTTAAATCCTGGCCGCAGCCCCGCCACCAGAGCCGCGGCCGGGATTCAAAAGGCTCTGGGCTGCCCGCAGCGGCGGGGAGCTCTGAGCCCTTTAAATCCCGGCCGTGGAAGCTGGTGCGGTCCAGCATGGCGTACTGGCTCTTGCCGGTACGCCGGACCGGACCGGCTTACTTTCACCTATGTTTTAAGCCCTCTCCTGGGCTTGGGGGGAGAGGGAGAGGGCTTCAAAGGGGTCCCCTCCCCTGTCCTTGGGTGTTTCAGAGTGGGAGGAGGAAGGAGCAAAGGAATGTTCTGTGTTTCACAGGAGGGGGATGAGGGAGAAAAAGAGCAGACTGCTCTGCATGGCTCAGTTCTTCCTCTTCTCAATCCCTTCCTGTGAGAATGGAGTTAGGTTATTAGGGAGAGGGGTGAGCAATTCCTGCAGTAGCCCTGATTGCTTCCTGGGGAAGAGTACCCAAGCAAGTGGGGAAAGCAACCAATCGGAGGGGTGTTCTCCCCCCCCCCCTCCAAGCAGTGCTAAAAATGTGCAGCCCCTCCTCAGCTCATATCTCAGAAATGTTTATTTTCTGGGTCTGTGACCTGTTTTGGCCTAGAGCATTTAGCACTGCTGTAGCCCAAATCCTTCATGAGATTTTCTGTAGAGCAGTATGGATATCCCTCATCTCCAAAGGATCCATCTGTAATGGCTGCTTTTGTGCTGCATCGCTCTTGCTGTTTGCAGGTGGATCAAGCCTCTCTGTTCGTGAGTTTTCCTCTTTTTGTGATGTTTCTGGAGGCATGTGAGTGCTTAGCTTCAATGTATTATTTTTTCCTTCACACTTGATGTAAAGTAGTCAAATATCTAGGTACTTACAAGGCCTTCCTCACCATAGAATGGGAATCATGGTGGCATTCTGTTGAGAAACTACAGCTTTATTTTAGTTCTGCAGGGTTAGCCTGGCTTGCTGAAAAACTCCCATATACTTCTCTTTGTCTTTCATTCTAGTTTCATAGCCAAAATAGATGCCTCAGACCAAACTGGCTGTTAGTCCAGCAGTGTTTTTAAAAAAAAAAAATCAGCCACCAAAGATGCATATTCTGTGCGGCAGTGAATTTGCCTGACATCTTATGAGCTGCTTACGAGACACATAGGCTTTCAGGAACTGCTATAGAAGGGTTTTTGGAGGCTGGATTAATGCCTGTCTCTTTTGATTGGGGTACAGCACTTATCCACCCCTGCCATCTAGGCATTATCCACTGCAAGTGGGAATCTAAATGTATTCTTTGTTAGCGGGATATGCTAAATGCTTATGTAAGTGGACCTAGTAGGATTGCCAGGTGTCCGGTTTTGGACCGGAACGCCCGGTCGAAAAAGGACCCTGGCGGCTCCGGTCAGCACTTCTGACCAGGCTGCTAAAAGTCTGGTTGGTGGCGCGGCAGGGCTAAGGTGGGCTCCCTGTGGCCCCTAGGTGCAGGGGCGGCCAGGGAAGCTCCACACACTGCTTCTGCCCCGAGTGCTGCTCCCACAGCTCCTATTGGCTGGGACCCCTTCCGCATCCTGAACACCTCATTTCTGGCCCTACTTCAGAGCCTGCACTCTCAGCTGGAGCCCTCACCCCTCCCACTCCCCAACTCCCTGCACCTACCTGGTGAAAGTGAGTGAGGGCGGGGGAGTGTGAGCAATGGAGGGGGGGGATGGAGTGAGCAGGGGACGGGGCCTCCAAGAAGGGGTGGGGAAAGAATGTTTGGTGTTTAGAAAGTTGGCAACCCTAGGTCCTAGCAAAAAAGTCTATGCACAAGATAGCAACTTTTAGTGTCAAATGCAGAAGATTTAGTTTATAATTGTGAACTTCAATGAATTTAGACAAAATATTAAGAAGTCATTGATTACATATAATCTAAATTTAGTCATAAAGCTGTGTGGCATACATCATTGCTTCTATGCACTATGTAGAGACTTTCGAATCTAAATAAAATTTCTTAAAGATCACATCTTTTTTTAATTTCTGTCCCGCTGTGCATGTATTGATTAATGGAGATGTCTGACATTTTGTACTATAGCTTGCTAAAATTATCATGCTGTGTTAGACATAGTTTTTTGTAGCTTGCTTTGGCTCACTGTAACTGTAGATACTGCCATATTTGAAATTTGGTTTAATTTATTTTATTTATGGCTGTTTGGCTGACGAGTATTTCCAAGTCTCTTGAAGGCCTCTGATAATTCAGAATCGTTTGAGACTTTGCAAGCTGAACTGTTGGAATTTGGCCTGAATAGCATGAAAAATCACTTTTGTGAGCTTATAGCTTTCTGCTACACTGTGGATGGTACAAGCTTTATATTTAATAATAATAATATAGCAAACCAAAAAGCTGTTGACCCCTTATTGTTTTGGTTGTTCGCACATATTATTTGTATAAGATTTATGTCCTAAGAGAGGAACGTGGATTGCTTTAGAGAAATATCCTTCACTGCATCAGGCAGACATTTCTTAATCTGTTCCAATGTGGGCATGTGCAGACACCCTTGGAAATATTTTTCTCAATTCTGAGGTTTACCTGTAAGAAGTCCTGAACAAGCATGTGTTCTCCGCAGGAACTGATCTTGTCTTATTTTAAATGACAGCTCAGTGATTATCCTCCCTTTCAAACACATTACATTGAAGGTGAGTTTTCCCTAGTGTCGTGTCTTGAACAAAATGTGTTTGGACTGTAGCCTAGTAAACCCCATCTGTACAATCACCAGTGTAGAGGCTGTATTAAAATTTAAGTTTTATAGCACTCAAGTTAATGCAAATTTATTACAGCTGTTAAAATGCATGTTGAGAGTACTTTTGAACCTAAACAGGGGAATTTGTAGTGTGGTGTTGCTTTTCTGAAAATTGACTAGGTAAAAATGGCACCTTCTAACTTAACAGATCTGTTCCTTATGTGTATTTGGAGTCATGTATCTGCTTGCTTCAGTGTCTAAAGTAAATATTTTTACTTCTCATTGCACTGGAGAACCACGCTAACAGAAAGTGAGTTGGGTTCTCGTCCTCCATAGACATCCTCAACAGAATTGTTTACTAAACTTGCATCAGATCTCTGGAAATCTGTTGATGGCAATGGGATTGCACAGATGTGATTGAGGGTATAATTTACCTTAAAGAATTTTCACTGTTGTTGATGTGGGAGAAGGAAAGTACCCTGCTTTTGGATCTGAAGTTATCTGCAGCATTGACTGGTGGCAAAGCTGTTCTTTTACTTGAAAGTTGGACACACTTTTTTTTTTTTGGGAAACCATTGACATGCATCAAACATGAATGACATTTTCATGTTTATTATCATGTTTCATAGCAAATCACACTCTAAGTGGAGAATTATTTTTCATGCCATTTGTATAGAACTTTACACGTTCATGCTGCTTTTCAGCAGCTATTAGTCAGTGAATGTTTCACCCAAGGATGAATTTGATCCAACAGTAGCTAACTTATTTTTCTTCTTCAAGTAGTATCCCAGTGGGTGCTCAGTTTGAAGTGCACCTGCACCATTGCACCTTTGATCAGAGATCTTTGGAAGTAGTGCCCGTTTGGCCCATGCATGCTGCCTACACATCCTCATGCTCCATACTGAGGTTATATAGGGCTGTGTGGGCGAACTGCCCTCAGTTCATTCTTAATTGCCTTTGGCCTGAGAGGAGTCTAATATGTGCCTGTTTGATGCGTGCCTGTTTGCCTCTTTTATTAGTATTTAGCTGTATAGTTAGAGTAAATTTAGTGCCTTTATAGTTGGAACATTTGTTGCCTTTTTTTCTTTGCTTAATTTTTTCCCCTCTCTTACCCTATTGCGGGGTTTGAGTAACCTTTTTCTTCTGTCGGGGTGCCAGTCTCCCCAGGCTTTAAAAGATGTTGCTCTTGTTAAGAAGCAGTCCTCGTTAATGAGAGGCACCTCCACTACATTCATTGTTCAGAAGAATCTCATGTTGCAAGCAGGTGTAAAATTTGCTTGTCCTTTAAGGGAAGAGCTCTTAAAAACATGGAAATTAAGTATAGACTTTTAATGATGGAGCAAGTCTTAAGACTGGCTTCAGACCCAGGTTCAGACAACTCACCTGTACAGGGACCTTCCTCGTCTGCCCGTGCCTCATTGTCATCAAGACCAGGATCACCAAGAACTTTTAAGAGGAAGACAACATGGAAACTCTGGTCTCCAGCTCTCTCCTTGACTGAGGTACCGATAACTGTGCCAGTAATACTGAGAGCTTCCCACTCCAAGCATAAAACAGGTGATAAGAGCAAAACATCAGTGGGGTTTTTTTTTTTTTTTTTCCCCGTCTTCAAAAAAGATTGTCACCGGAAACCTCAAGTCCTGAGAGGAGTGCTAATGAGGCTCTGGGTATTTCTGTTACTGTGAAGAATGGTAAAACTTCATCTGAGTCCCATAACTCAGTGATAAAGGACTCAGTACTAAGGACCACTTTGTTCAAGAGACCAGCTTCAATGCAAACTTGATACCACATCAATGTCTCTCACAACATCTGTGACGACATCAGTACTGAGTTCAGTAGTGCTTCCAGTACTAAAGGAATTCTGGTACCCAAAAGACCTTGTGGTACTGACATGAGTACATCCCACAGCCTCTGCAATATTGTCAGCATCGGTACGGAGTTCTTTTGTGCTTCTGATACTCAAGGGACCTTACAGTACCTTGTAACCTCCTGGACATCTCCCAGTACTGAGGTCTGCTCATGATTCTAGGAGCTCTACCTCAACCTCTTTCTTCAACTATCCACAAAGAGGGGTTATCACCAGGGATCCTAGAAATCCCTTTGCCACAGAAAAATGCAGAATTTGCATTTTTACAGAAAAACTTTAGTTTTTGCATTTTGTGAAAAAAATGAAAACATATACATTAGATCACTGTTTATCTAAGCCTCTGTTATCCGGCTCTCCGTATTAACTGAACCACCAGCTACCACTTACCTGGTGGATGAATCCATCCAAGGTTTGTGCAGGAGTCGTTTAACCCATGTCCCTGTATGGTCAGGTTAATATTGAACGCTTCACTCTTGGAATGGGGAGCACATTTGTGTCCTCCACCCAGTCCAAGGCAAATGGTCACATTAGGAACAGTGCTTGGACATCAATCTGTTGGAATTTAAGGGCTGTCAGAAATGCTCACCTACACTTTCTTCCCCTAATCAGAAACAAGTCCGTCAAGATCTTGACAGATCTTACCAAAACAATTGAAACTGGTGTGATTATATTGCAAAATTTTGATATATAAAATTTGCATAATTTTTAATTTTTGGTGCATACTTTTAATTTTTTTGGGGCAGAATCCCCCCAGGAGTATGAATACAGAGGGTAGAATAACCTCCCCTACTTGAGATTCCCCTGTTTATGCATCCAAGGATTGCGTTAGTCCTTTTGGCCACAGGGTCGCACTGGGAGCTCAGGTTTCATGGTAAATTATCATCTAAACATAAGTCTTTCTCAGTCACTGTTTTCCTTATCCTGTAAGTTTTGTCTTTTGTCTTTGTTCCTAGATATATCTGTTTACATTTGACCATATTGAAACACACATTATTTGTGCCCAGCTTACTATGTTTCAGTGATTTGTCCACTTCATTATTTACCACTCTCCCAATTTTGGTGTCATGTGCAAATTGCATCAATAAGGATTTTGTTTTCTTCCAGGTCATTGATAAAACCATTAAATAGTATAGGTCAAGAAACCAATTCCTGCAGATCCCCACTAAAAATACAACTGCTTGATGATGATTCCCTGTTTACAATTACATTTTGAGACCTATCAGGTAGCCAGTTTTTGATCCATTTAGTGTGTGCTATATTAATTTTGTATCATTCTAGTTTCTTAATCAAAATGGTGTGTGATACCAAGTCAAATGCCATGCAGAAGTCTATTACATCAATACTGTGACCTTTTTATCATCCAAACTTGTAATTAAAAAAAAAAGTTATTTAACTGCATCTGTTTTCCATAAACACATGTTGGTTGGCATTAATTATACTATTTGCCTTTTTAATTCTTTACTTATGAAGTCCATATCAGCTGTACCATTATTTTTGCCTGTAATTGATATCAGGCTAACAAGCCTATAACTGGGTCATCCCAGTTACCCTCCTTAAATATTTGTACAGTATTAGGTTTCTTGCAGTCCTCTGGAAGTTACCCACTATTTCAAGACTTATTGAAAATCAACATTAACTGTCCAGAGATCTTCTCAGCCTGCATCCAAGAGTTTTAAAAGAACAGGCTATCTGTCCTTGGTGATTTGAAAATGTCTAATAACTGCAGTAGCTGCTGTTTACCATCCTCTTGAGTTAATGTTGGAATGGAAAGTATTTCATCATAATTCATTTGCTTTATTCCCAAATAGAAATACTTATTCAACAGTTTTGCATTATTTTTGATAATTCTACTATTTCCATCTAGGAATGGACCAATATCATTGTTAGGACTTCTTTTGTTTGTAATATAACTAAAAAACCCTCCATATTTTCCATTTAGGGATGTGGGGCAAAAATCTGTCTGGGGATTGGTTCGGCTTTAAGCAGGGGGTTGGACTAGATGACCTCCTGAGGTCCCTTCCAACCCTGATATTCAATGATTTCTCCTTGTGTCCTTTCCTAATCATTTTTGACAATTCTACAGTATTAACATATTGGGTAGAAATTGGTTAATGGAGCAGGAGTCAACTGATGTTGCCTTAAAGAATAGGATTTTGACCAGAGAGTACCATGGATGAGTTAGTTTGGTAGCCCTCTACTAAGCGAGGAGGAACATTCACAAATGTGCATGGATTTTTGTATTAATAATGTGCACTTTCTGCTAGTGGCCATTCATTTGTTGCAGAGCTATTGGTAACACTTTGTGTGAAAACTTTGGTAGAGACTGTAGATGTGGTGCTACATCTGTTTTGTTTAATAACGCCAGGGTAATGACAAGAAGCTGATAACTTTTTAAAGCAATAGCGTCAATGCTTTAGGTCCAAAATTTTGTCTACTTTAAAGTATGATTGGGGGGGAAAAAGACACTTTAAAAATAGCATTATGATGTTCCATGTCTCTCATGTCTCAGTAACTTTTGGGCCAAATGTATTGTGGTTTACAAATAGAAAGGTTTTGTCTAACTGCTGGCTTTGACATCTGAAAGTTAAGCTGGTTGCTTTCCTGATTGCACATAATCAATAATAATAGATTCTGCGGACCAAATTTCAGAAACTGCTTAGGTTAGCCGATCAGTCTGTTCCCAGATCTCTTGGATAAGAATTCCATTGTTTAATGTGAACACTTTGACCATCACTGTGTTTCAAAACTTGGTTTTGTGTAACGTTTCAGATTTTTCTCCCCCCCCCCCCCCACCCACCCCCCATCTGATCCTTCAGTTCAGGAGAAACTATATGAAGAAAGCTGCAACTTGCTTGTGTTGCTTACATAAAGCTGTTTGAGGGTGCTCTTGCATACCATGCACAACTGTTTTTTGACCAGTTATAGGGCAAGGTTGAAGTGAATAACTTTGGGAAAACCATCTTGCTCTTCTTGAAAGAAAAATATATAATGGAAACCTAGAAAATCTGAACTAGGGCCATCAAACAATTAAAAAATTAATTGTGATTAATTGCAAGATGAATTTTTTTTGCTTAATTGCAGTTTTAATTGCACTATTAAAAATAATAGAATACCATTTATTTCAATATTTTTGGATGTTTTTTACATTTTCATATATATTGATTTCAGTTACAACACAGAATACAAAGTGTACAGTGCTCACTTTATATTATTTTTAATAATTTTTTAAAAGGGCTCTAGTGGTGATCCTGGCAATTACAGGCCAGTAAACCTGACTTCAGTACCAGGCAAAGTCGTTGAAACTATAGTAAACAGCAAAATTGTCAGACACACAGATTAATCTAATTTGTTGGGGAAGAGTCAACATGGTGGTTGTAAAGGGAAATCATGCCCCACCAATCTACAGAATTCTTTGATGGGGTCGACAAGCATGTGGACAAGGGGGATCCAGTGGATCCAGTGTATTTAGATTTTCAGAAAGCCTTTGACAAGGTCCCTCACCAAAGGCTCATAAGCAAAGTAAGCTGTCATGGGATAAGAGGGAAGGGCCTCTTGTGGATTGGTAACTAGTTAAAAGATAGGAAACAAAGGGTAGGAATAAATGATCAGTTTTCAGAATGGAGTGAAGTCAATAGTGGTGTCCCTCAGGGGACTGTTCTGGGCCCAATCCTATTCAACATATTCATAAATGATCTGGAAAAAGGGGTAAACAGGTGGCAAAATTTGCAGATACAAAACTACTCAAGATAGTTAAGTCCCAGGCAGACTGAGAAGAGCCACAAAAGGATCTCTCAAAGTGGGGTGACTGGGCAACAAAATGGCAGATGAAATTCAGTGTTGATAAATAGAAAGTAATGCACATTGGAAAACATAATCTCAACAATACATATAAAATTATGGGGTCTAAATTAGCTGTTACTGCTCAGAAAGATCTTGGTGTCATTGTGGATAGTTCTCTAAAAACATCCAGCGGCAGTCAAAAAAGCAAACAGAATTTTGGGAATCATTAAGAAAGGGATAAAAAAATATTTATTTATAATACATTGAAATAGGTATTCTATGTAACAGTGTGGTTTAAAACTGTGATTAATCACAATTTTTTAAATCTAATTAGTTTTGAGTTAATTGCTTGAGTTAACTGTGATTAATTTACAGCCCTAATATGTACACAATAAAATAAGAGTAAAATAGAAGATCAAAACTTTATGGTGACATTTTTTTAAAGAAAAGATAGCATGAAACAAAATTAAGTATCCTAGTATTTTCATGCTGAATAGATCCACTTGTTTAAGAAGTGTTAAAACAACCATCCTCTCAAAGAAACACGTCTGTGGGTCTTCTCATCCTGACACTAATGATCTAGAGGATGGTGTGGACTGCACCCTCAGCAATTTTGCAAATGACACTAAACTGGGAGGAGTGGTAGATGCGCTGGAGGGTAGGGTTAGGATACGGAGGGCCAAAAGAAGCTTGATAAGGTTCAACAACGGCAAGTGCAGAGTCCTGCACTTAGAATGGAAGAATCCCATTTACTGCTACAGACTAGGGACCGAGTGTCTAGGCTGCAGTTCTGCAGAAAATGACCTAGGGTTTACAGTGGACGAGAAGCTGGATATGAGTCAACAGTGTGCCCTTGTTGCCAAGAAGGCTAATGGCATTTTGGGCTGTATAAGATGGGGCATTGCCAGCAGATCGAGGGACGTGATCATTCCCCTCTATTCAACATTGGTGAGGCCTAATCTGGAGTACTGTGTCCAGTTTTGGGCCCCACGCTACAAGAAGGATGTGGAAAAATTGGAGAGAGTCCAGCGGAGGGCAACAAAAACGATCAGGGGGCTGGAGCACATGATTTATGAGGAGAGGCTGAGGGAACTGGGATTGTTTAGTCTGCAGAAGAGAAGAATGAGGGGGGATTTGATAGCTGCTTTCAACTACCTGAAAGGGGGTTTCAAAGAGGGTGGATATAGACCAGTGGTTCCCAGACTTGTTCAGCTGCTTGTGCGGGGAAAGCCCCAGGCGGGCAGGGCCGGTTTGTTTACCTGCTGCATCTGCGGGTTCGGCCGACCGCGGCTCCCACTGGCTGCGGTTCGCTGCTCAAGGCCAATGGGAGCATTTGGAAGTGGCAGCCAGTACGTCTCTCAGCCCGTGCTGCTTCCAACGGCTCCCATTGGCCTGGGGCAGTGATCGGCCGAACCCAGGGATGCGGCAGGTAAACAGCCCTGCCCGGCCTATCAGGGGCTTTTCCCGCACAAGCGGCGGAAGAAGTTTTGGAACCACTGATCTAGACTGTTCTCAGTGGTACCAGATGACAGAACAAGGAGCAATGGTCTCAAGTTGCAAAGGGGGAGGTTTAGGTTGGATATTAGGAAAAACTTTTTCACTAGGAAGGTGGTGAAGCACTGGAATGGGTTACCTAGGGAGGTGATGGAATCTCCTTCCTTCGAGGTTTTTAAGGTCAGGCTTGACAAAGCCCTGACTGGGATGATTTAGTTGGGGATTGGTCCTGCTTCCAGCAGGGGGTTGGACTAGATGACCTCCGAAGGTCCCTTCCAACCCTGATATAGTATGAGTCTATGACTAGAGCCCAGTTATTTGTGGCCATTGTGGGAATTCAGTTATATGTTCTGCAGAAAACGAGAAACTGCATCTATAGCTTTACAATAATTGTAATTATAGCTTTCACACTGATATATTTGATGAATATATTAAATTATCTCCAACATCTACCAACCACAAATTACTACATATGGTAACAGGTAACCTGGCTTTATTGCCATGTAATCCGAGAGACATAAATAACTATGTACTGTAATTACATGACAGTTACCACATAACTAAAAGTAGTTACGTGGTGGTTTGTGCCCTGTGCAGTGTTGATATATTTTTTGTTTTCATAATGACAGCACACATTTGTCTCTCTTTCTGTGCATTAAATAAGTTTTCAATATTTACAGTAGGATTATAGAAAAGGAAAAGTCTTTCATTAAAGCGAACCACTTCATTGCCTTCTGTTTCAAGTACAGTAGTGGTTTTTGGCTGGTACCCTCTTTTTTGTGTTTGCTAAATGATAGTCACTCTGGGTCAGTGGGGTAAAAAAAAATTCTTTTTGACTAAATCTGTGATTTAATAGATATAGCACCTCTGTCATGGTTGGGGTGGGCTTTTCAGATGTCCCAGAAAACTGACCAAGTGGGCACAATTCTTCTGTCCTGTAGACTTCTCTCTTTGTGGATGAATATTTTGCTATGCTTGTTTTTTCATTCCATAGCATGTTTATCAAAGCTATGACTGAAATGAAATAAGCATGGCAAAAAGTCTTTTTGTTATTCCTTTAATTAAACAATGTATCCTTTCTACTAGCTTCTGTAATGGGATTTATTTTGTTTCCTAAGGTGTTGTCTGGGCATTGACCAAGAAGTAGAAATAATGGAACAAATGTACTTTATTTGATAAAATGAGATTTTATTTGATCAATTTAAATGTATGTTCTTTATTTTCCTTACTTATAGAATTGGGCAAATAATTTGGATAATCACATACATATGTTTATATATAAAGTTAATAGATCCTCCGGAGACACTAAAATCTGCTGCTAACATCTACAAACTACAGAAGAGTTTTAAAAAAAACCCTTTAATTTTCAGGAAGCTCTGTGTGTGTGTGTGTGTGTGTGTGTATATGTGTGTGTGTGTGTGTGTGTGTATATATATATGTGTGTGTGTGTGTGTGTGTGTGTATATATATATGTGTGTGTATATAATTTACAAATCTAATTAAACTGTTCTCTTTACTTTTTTTGTTGTTTGTAGGTGAGAAGCTAATAGCATATTTTGTTACTGACACAAATATATTGCATGAGAATCTATTAATTTACATTTTTAAAGATGTTTTGTGTTTTGACTCAGTTTTTCCTTAAGTGGTAATTAGAAGAGCTCACACAGATTTTAAGCATTCTTAGATTAGACCTAACTCTGGCTTGATTATGGAAGGTTTTTACAATGAAACTCGTCAGTAGATGGCAATGCTGTTCTACTGCAGTCTTGTAACTGCTGAAATATCAGAGTTTTTTAGCTTTGAACTCTGTTTAACATATCCTTCACATCTATTCTGTTTCTGGAACTCGATTATAATGATATTAAGTATTGTTTTAAGCAGAATTAGCTCAATCACTTAAAAACAATTATTCGTATTGAAGAAAAAAGAGTGCAGGTGTTAATGTATTGGAGTATGTATGGATGCCTCAGGTGTATATGTTGTGTGATTTAACCATGCTGAAAGTGTAGAGCTAGTTTAATATTCTATAATTAGTTATAAATAAGGCTTCGTGTTAAATGGAAGAAAGCATTGGGGGGGTAGTCATTTCCTCATCTTTTCTTGATCTTGGTTTTTTCCCCCTTTAAAAGTTACTTTTTAGTAGTTTCTACCACAACTTCTGTTGGTAGTGATGCACAGGACCTTCCTCTAACAGTCCCATTCTCCTCCCCGCCCCCCATTGAAACATTTCTTTGCTATTAAAACTTGATTCACAATTTACTAGTCTTGAGAGTCCCAACTCAGTACTGGGAATACATCTTGGCTCTTTCTTCAAGATCAGGGGATCTTTATAAATAAGCCTCTTTATTTGTTCCCTAGCAAACCTATGAGAGAGTCAGTGATCACTTGTTTTGTGCTCTCTGCTAGTCTGTTGGCAAGATTCACTTTTTTGAATAGTCGCCATCTTGAACGAGGGTGAAACTGTTTTTTATGTATCACTTTAAAAAATAGTAGAACAGATCCTTGTAATTTGCACGCTGTTAGCTGAAAGTTTCTACAGTGCAATATATATGTCCCTACCTACTGATTTATTTTGTTCTTTAATAAAATCTTTAAAAGAAACCTTGAAAGTAAGAGAAATATACACTCTTTTTAGTAGTGTTCCAAATTTAACATACCACAGAATGTACAAAGTGTTCAAATTTAATTATGTAGAAAAAATTGTACATTTGAAGGGTGGATATTAAAATTCGGTAAAGTCGTCCTCTGACCAATTTTTTTTTTAAATTGTACCTCAAGTTCTTTGCAAAAAATGTGTTTAACTGCTTGGTGTTTTGCTTTGGTATCTTGTTTGCAAAGGAGCACAGAGGAATAATGGTCTGAAGGGCTTAGTAGATACTGTAAGAATTGCTTATAAAGTCTGCATTGTTGCAACAATTTTGCAGTGAAACAGTAAGTATATGGTCCAATTAAATATGACTTTAATTTTGTGTGTTCAGAGATAAATAATGCTTTTAACTGACAAACTTAAAATGTTACATTTGGGAATATTGATAGTTAAATACGTGCAAGAAATTAGTAACCATTAGTGATTACAGAAATGAGTTTTGCTCATCTCCACACTTATGGTGAAGATACAACTTAAATTTTACAATAAACTAGAATAGTATGCTTGCTTAATAAATTATACGTTTTATATGTGAAAGAATCACCTGTCTTGTATATATCAAATACATGAATGGGAGCCACATTTTTAATATTGTCTACATCAAAATGAAAAAAAAAATGTTGCTCCTGTTCCCAAATGACAGTATAACTTAACAGCATGCTAGATTCATAGTGTAACTTTCTCAGAAATACTCAAAACCGTTTGCTGTAGAATGTGTCATTTATAAGCTGAATCAAAAAGGCAAAGTTAAACGAAACACTGCACCCCAAGTCTTCAGAATGATCAAAATGCATTATTTTTTTGGAAGCTTATCTTAGTATCAGCAGATCCTTCATAGGAAAAATATGGCATATCTGATATCTAATTCTATTACAAAGCCTAACATAATTTTTCTACAGGTTGTTAGGATTGTTGCAAAATGCTATGCATGAAAAAAAAATGTAGCATAGAATTAAAAAAAAAAAATTCTGATGAAAGGCAGTCAGATATTAACAACAACATTCTAGAAAATGTGTTGCTGAGGTGAGGCATGCAAAGAACAGTTAATTATGCTTTAAGTGTTTATGGAGATCAAGTTTTATGAACTTAGGTTTTGCAACATGGATATTTAGCTTTAATTTTTAAATAAAATTTGAAGCTAAATTGTAGGACGTTGCATTTTGGGTGGGGGTGGAGGGGAAGTAGAAAGAAAATTGGCTTTGTTTCTAGTTTCTGCACAGCCAGACTTGCTCTTATGTTTGTAATATTTAGAGAAGTTCAATAGGGGGCCCTTGATGCTTTGATCTAATGCCACAGTGCAGTTTAATGAGAGAGAGGTTTGCAATATTGTCTGCAATATTGAAAATTCTGCCAGCTCAGTCTGATATAATAAAATGTAAGATTTACACCTTGGAACCCCTCTCATATTTCTGGGTATTGTTTCTGTTCAAAACAGGTAATTACAAAAGTCCTCAGATCAATTTTTGTAAAGGGGCTCCCTGATGGGTGCCATGACTGAAGTGTGACATGAGCCTTTTCCAATACAATGGGTGGCCTAACATTCCTCTGGAAGGCCAAGCTCATTAAATATTCTGTTCTTTTTTCCACCCTCTCCCCCTTAGCTCGACTCAAGCTAAGTCTGAGGTTTCTTCACTGAGGACTTAGGAAAATTGCTTAGAATTCTCAGATTGAATTTTTTATGTGTATGACTTCATGATGGCATTAGCATGTGCTTTGATCCATGTGTGAATGGCACTGGGTCGGCTCTTATTGCCATATCCAGATGGTGTTACAGGGAACAAACAGTTGTGTTTTAGGATTTCTCAATAGACTGTCTAGACTGGCCTTGCAGCAGACAGATACAGCCACCCATCAAATTAGCGTTTGTCAGATTTATGGTAATGGTTCACCAAAGCCTTCCTGTCATTGACATTAAGATTTACGCCTCCAAAGTTTTGTCTTCTGCAGAACAGAAAGTCTGATCTTTTAAAAAGTAAAAGAGGAAAAAAGTAACAAAGAAAATTTCCAAATTAAAGGGCAACATTTTAAAAGTGATTTTTTTTAAGTAGTGTCTGATTCTCATAGCTGGATTGATTAGGGAAACCTTTTTCTCTCCCCCTTCAAATGATAATACGGATGTTCTGTTCTAGTCAGTGTCTCCCATATGCCCTTTTGGAAAGAAAAACATGTATGTGGATTACTACGGCTAGATTTTGCACTTTCATGTTACACTGGAGTAATATGAGCTGCTCCCTGTACGCAGTGGGAATAACCTTTTGACAGGCAGTATGTCCATTCTCAGTGGAAATGTTTTTCCAAGTCTGGCCAGACCTCCTTTGATCACACCACCTCAAATGCAGGGGTCATAGCTACTATGCTATGTACTATGGCTGTTGACCAGATAAAGATGATTTGCGGAGTGTGGAGGAATATTTAAATGTAATCCAAACACTTCTTTTTTGCGATTATCAGTATTTTATGTGGCAAAGCTGATGAGAGTGATGATCTGTAGCATTTAGGAAATTTTAAATTATTCTGAATGTACATTATTTGGCTGGAAGCAAAAGGTTATATATATTTCAAATGGCAGAATTCTAGTGCTCATCTTAGATCACTAGGGGTGTAGGAGTTGAACATGCTAAAGGCATGTTTTTGTATTTGTTAAAGATAATTGACAAATGGTGAAGAGAGTAGTGGGGTAATTAAAACATCCAGACATTACTGGTCAAACAAACAAGCAAACGCAAAAGTGTGTTCAGAGGATGATGATGCTTAATGAAGATACTGGATGTTGTAAATTTTTGGGGTGACTGTCATTTTAGAAAGTGTCTCTTGTGTTTGGTATAAATGACAGTAATTGCTTCCTAATGCAAGTCTTATGCCTTGGTCTTTTCTTTTGATTTTAGTAGCATCAGGACATAAAATTATAGACACAAGATTCACCATAGGAAAATTAGAACTGCCCCCCCTTATGCATGTATGTTTTTAGGGCTCACTTCTGCTCTGACACACCAGCACACATTCCTCTATAGTGTAGAAAAATAAGCTAGCTCATTCTCCAGTGATCCTGATGGTGTACTCTTATTTTACTGAGCAGATTTCAGTAATTTTTTTTTTCCGGTTTTTATCATCTTTGCCGACTGTTACACAACTTTCATCTGTGAAAGTAGCTTAATGAAATGGTTAGGTTATCAGAGAAAAAAATCTTTAATAGCAGATTAAAAATGATTTGTCTCCTTGATTGTGGATATTCAGTTCTTATAGATATTATTTCTGATTTGTGGGAATACTAGTTTTTAGCTTTGTCAAACTTTGTCTCCATATTATATACTTTTATTGTCTAAGTGGGAAGAGCAGCCCTTTTCTCTGATTATTCTTGAGTAGAGCGTAACAAATTTCTGGGTTTGATTTTTATTTTAATGTTTATGCCACTGAAATTTAATTTTATATGCAGTGTGAAGCTTTTATAAAACATCTCCATCTTTTAAACACATTTAACTTTAGTTACCCATTCACTACATAGCGTTGCACATTTTTAAATAGTCTCTTAAAAATTGATTAAAATATTTTTAATCTTACAATAGATTTACTTCTATTTCAGTGAATTTGGTGAAATGTGCAGGAAACCTGGGGACAATATTTTCTAAAATCTAGTTACTGTTTTTCTTTTCCTATTTCTTTAGTAGAAGGGGAAACCTCTTACCAGTTCTGAAAGTATTGGTACTGAATTATTTCCTGAAGTTTCAAGGATGCAGACTTGCTGTGAGCATGCTTTCCTTTAATTCTGGTTTGGTAAGAGCTTGGAATGAAAATGTACTGCACACTTTTTTCTTAAGTTGACTTGTTCTGATCAGATTTTAAAAATGTATAGTGAGTTTGAATTTTTGGAGATCACTATTTATCTATTGTTTTACTGGATATAAAATATACTCTTGTCCTCTTCAGTGGATATGGTTTATTGCACTGAATACTGCATTGTTACATGAAGGGAGAATATGACTGTATGGATTTATAATGTCCTTTTAGGGCAGCCCAAGCCTATAAAAGATAACAAGGAAGGCCTATTAACAAAACATTGGCCAGATCCATGAAATATTGGCATGTTGTGTTGCCCTGTTTGAGTTATTTTAAATTTCTTAGGTAAATCTAAGTAGTTACATACTAAAGTCTAGAGACCGACTGAGACCGAGGCTTGCATTGTGCTAGTAAAAGGAAGTCCCTGCCCCCAAAAGTTTACAGCCTTCAGAGAAGACACATACTGAGTTAACGTCTCCTACTTTATATTCCCTATTTATATATCCAAGAATCACATTAGCCCTTTTGCCCAAAGCTTCTCACTGGTTCAGCTGATTATCCACTATGAACCCTGAGTGTTTTTCAGAGTCCCTGCTTCTCAGGATGGAGTCCCTTATCCTGTAAGTATGGTGTGCATACTTTGTTCCTAGTTATGACTGTACATTTGCTGTATTAAAACACACGTAGTTTACCTGCATCCAGATCACTCTGTATTAGTGACGTGTCCTCTACATTATACCATTCGTCTGATCTTTGTGTCATTTGCAAGCTTTATCAGTAATTATTTTCTTCTAGGTCATTGATAAGTTTTTAAATAGCACAGGATCAAGAACTGATCCCTGTGGGCCCTCACAAAAAAGTCACCTATTCAATGGTGATTTCCCATTTACCATTACATTTGAGACCTATCAGTTAGCCAGTTTTTAATCTATTTAATATGAGCTCTTTTTTGTTTTTTGTGTTTTAATTTCTTAATCAAGGTTAGCTAAAAGAAGGGACAGGTGACACTGAAGTGAGGGAGAGAGAAGGTGAATGGAGGAGGGGAGAAAGAGGGAGGGAAGGAAAAAGTAGTATGGAAGGTAGTAAGTAGCAGTCTGACATCAGTGTGCAGAGATCCCTGCTGCAGCTGCTTTTTGTCTGCTCCTTCCAGTTGAGTCTCTACATGTCTTCACTGCACTTAACTTGGGTGTTGTCCTTAACCCTGTGTCTGTCCGATATGAAACCCTGTCACTAGTGTTTAGTGATGCTTTAAACCTGGGCTAACTGGTCTATCTGGATATGTAGCCTAGAGTTCAGTGCCACTTTCACTTGGGGACACAGGCTTAGTCTCATGAGTGCTGATAGTCCTCCAGTACCTTCCCATGATTCCTCTGTGTGCTTAGGACAGGTAAATTTTCCTGCAATTCACTGTGAAAGAAACATGAAGCAGCTCAGCTTATTGCAGCACAGATTGCTGTGAGATGTGTCCCCAGAAGTCCTAGCAAAATACAAGGATGAGCACAGCACCAGTGAGGACAGAGTAACTCAGATGTGGCTTTGCTGTGTAATTGCTAACAACTAGGCTAGGCCAACTCGGGTGTTCAGACTTGAGTGTGGATCACCTGAGTTAATTCTGCAGTGCAGACATACCTTTAGTTCCCAGCCTAGATTCACGCAGGAATTTTTCTTTTCCAAGTTCACATGACTGGGACATGGGCTGGTGTGCATCAACCCTGGCTAGTCCAGTTGCATCTGAGGGCAGGGATTGGGGGCAGAAGTAGCCCTGGCTGGGTTTAGTACAATAGGAGGATGTTTATTGGAGAGGGGGGGGGGTGTGGCACCAGTGAGGTCAAAGGGCTCTAGTGAAAAGTCCAGCCCTCATCCAGTTGTTGGGGAGTTTGCTGGGTTTCCTACCAAAGTGCTGTCCCACGACTTTGTTTTGGGGGTGGAGCTCAGTGGCTGTTAAAATGGGGGAACTTTTTTCTCTTCCCTTCTACTAATATTAGAGCCTGTCATTTTTGAGGAGTAGGGAGAGCTAAAAAAAAAATCACAAGACAGTCCAAAAACATGTTTAATATTTATTTAAAAAAAAAAAAAACCTTACCATTTTTTTTGCACCTTTGGGGTTGGGAATAATGTATTCTAAATACAGGAAAAATGTGATACCTGCTATGATCACCTTAGCAAATGCTTATTCTTTAAACCAAGACCATTGTTGCTTTTCAAAACAGGAGCAAAATGAAACTGACAGTTGTTAATTTCACCGCTGCCCTGAATTATGGCATAATTAGCTTCAGGCATACTTAGCTTCACGCGGCTGCTGCTAGGGAAGCTCTGAGCAGCAACAGAGGCACTAGAACAACTCTCTGCATTCAGAAAGACAGTATTATGTCAATATATTTTTCAGAAGGTTGTCTTTCCAACCATATGGGCTGAAAAATCTGTTAAATAAAATATTCATTGTCAATAATAAAATATTCAATAAGAAAATATTTCAATAAAATAAAATATTCATATTAAAATAAGAAATAATTCCCTCTCTACACCATGTACATTTTCCTACTCTTCTCTATGAAATAAACAAGTGGATTTTTTAAAACTCTAGTAATAGATTTTTCCCCCCCTTTTTGACAGTAAGTGAACATGATCGTAAGCCTGGTCTACACTCATGTTGTACAGGTTTAATTAAAATCAGTTTAAAAACAATTTAAGTAAATTTAGGCACACCTCTGTGTAGACATGCATCAGTTTTGTATCATAAATATACTTAGTGTACAAGGATAACAGGATTCTGGATATTTTATTCCATGTCATTGAATGTAGTTTTTGGAATGATTTAAACATTGTTTTCTGTGCAGTTACACATTTTCAGTTTGAATGAGCGGTGTAGACTTTCGAGCCTTCTGTTGCTGTGTGTAAGGTACATTAAATGTTTGGTTTAAATCAATAAAGAACATCCTTTAGAAAAAGACAATGTCATGTTCCCTTCCTTTCCCTATTCCAGATGCACTGGTACTCTTACTGTATTGCAGAGGGCTGACAATGTTAGCTTTCTAAAGCTTATGCCTTTAGGTAATTGTTTTTCTGTAGTGGTACATTCTTAATAGCATTCTTAATGTGCTGTGTATGAATAGGAAAATATTAAATCAAGCATCACGGCTGAAAAAATATTGTGCTTTATAAGAGGCTTGGCCAACAGAATGTGCTATTCACTGAAGTGGATAGTTGCACTAATAGAGCAGAAAACCAGGACCAACTGGAACAGGGAAGATATGTGGTACTTGAGGTATGGAATATTGTTTACCTTCTTTTCCCTATTTTAATAACTTTTTCCCCATTGCAAGCATAGAACTGAAAGAATCTTTCACATTTCAGTCCTCCTCTATCTAAGGAAATAATAACTATATGTGGGAAGTTTCCCCATATCTTTTACATTCATCATGATTCAACTCTGTCTGTTTATCTTGTGTATATATGTGTCCATTGCATATATATATGTGAGTGCCTGACAAAATCGCCTGAGGCAATCTGAGACTGTATTCTGCATTCTTTCCTCAAATGACAGTGTGCATAGTCTTAAACTTATATTAATTGCTGTCTTAAAGGAGGTGAAGCTGGGCCATTCTTCAACACCTATATTATGTGACAGGAACCTTTTGCAGATAAATGAAACTTGCATTTCACTCTAACAGATGTCAGATGAGTGGCCATTCTGCAGAATACTTCACACTGTGGCCAATTGCTGCAAAAGTGAATCATGCGCTGGCACTGCTCACTCCAGTATCCTGATGATGACTGTGGATGTCATGTCAGGTCACAGAGAGATAGTCCACTCCACTTGATCACCATGAAAATCAAGTTCCAGGCCTCAGATTGAATCTGGTAATGGACCTATCCTGGTCCTTCACACTACACTGACTTCTGGTGAGCCGCCTTCATGTATTGCTTAGTAAAAAGTGCTGCATGTTGCATCAGCTTGAATGTTCTCATTTCTAGGTGTAGTGTATGGCACCATTTCTGCCTAGAAGTGAGGAATACATGGATCACTATACTTGAGTCCACATTTAATAGGAAGAGGTGCAACTTCCTGGTCAGCCAAAGATGGTAAGAGTTTCTAGCTACTGCTGCGGTGTAAGCATCTAGGAGTGCGAGGAGTACCTTAATTAAACATCACATCCAGGATGTAACAGTATTGTACCTGTGTGTGCCATCTTCGCTCAGTATTTATTTTTGGAACCTAACCTACCCTGTGTTTTAAAACTGGCAGTTGCAAAAATGTGTATCTACAGAAATAAAACTATACATTTGGAATATAGTGCACCAGATTCTAATCTCATGAGCACGTATGCTTTCTAGGTACCAGTTCATGCACAGCATGTAGCTGCATCTAAGACTAAAGTCAGGCCAGAGCACAGCAGCTTAAATGGCTTATGCATCAATGGGAAGACAAGGCACCCTGTGTGAACTGTGGCAAGATTTCTGGATTCTGTGGCACTGTGTTGTAGCAACCTGGAACTTCTTTTGGAAGCCTCATTTAAACTGAGGTTTCTAGTTATGCAAATGAATAACAGTAAAATAGCCCTGGGGTTATTGGGGTTTTTATATTAAATTAAATTGATCTTCCATTATCCCACAGTTTCAGCATGTTAAAAAACCTGTATTGTAGAGGTCAGTGAAGAAACCAGAAATTTAGGCAGATAGGTTGGGGCTTTTGGTTCCTGTGGATGGGTGGGGAGTGGCTTGTGATTGTGGAACAAGCATGTTAGGTGTATATCTGCTAACATAATCAACAGTGAAATAGCTAACGATATTGACATTCAAACTGTAATCTTTGGGGTGTCAAATGTGACAACTGATTGAGACAAATCGGGCAGTTCACCCTCACATTGTTCTTCAACTGTATACAGAGAGGCTCAGGAAGATGAACACTATATTGATTTACACTTGGTTCATAGTTTCAAGATTTTCTTCATAACCATATGGGATAGAAATCCTAAATTAAACTGTTTTCCATAATATATATCCCTCAGTTGTGGTATAGAATGAAGGCAGGTTTGGGGGATGGAAAGTACATAGTAGCTTCTTGTCATTTTCTTTGTCACTGTTAAGAAGGTTGTTCTCTGTTCTACTGAAATGAACTGTGTGGAGTAGTTTAAAAGACTATATGTTAGAATGGGATGAATACTGTTGTGTGATTCTCTGTGGTGCATGGTACTCAGGGGAGCAAAGCCACCTCAGTTCCACAGTAATGGAGTGAGAGGCCAACACAAAGTGAGGAATAAAGCTGCACAAGATGTCTTTTCATTTCCTTATCCCATCACAGTATCTCTCTGGGGAAAAAAGGTGGAGGGAGGTGTTTGGCAGAAGCCTTTAAGGTCAGGTCTAGACTAGACATTTTTGCTGGTATAATGGATTCTTTACAACACTTTTACATTGGCAAAAAACTAACCCTAATGTGGACAGTTATTCTGGCAAAATAACTAGGGCGAGGAAAGAGTCCTTTTGCCAGTAGAGCTTATGTTTGGGAAATGGTATAAACTATGCCAGGATAAGCTGTGGGCTTGTCTGCGCAGCTAGTTAGTGCTTAGAAAGCAGGGCTGTGAATATACAGTGCGCTAGTGTGACCTGTACTGACTGGCCTTATGGACCATGCTACCACTCACTAAAAGTTCTGTTGTGCACACAGTAGCAGGGTCCACACAGCCAGTCAGTGCATGTCAAGCTAGTGTCATACCCTGGCTTGCACGCACTAACTAACCCGTAGACAAGAATCTCCACTAGGAGGATTTGATGGTATAGCTATACCGAAAAACCCTTTCTAGTGTAAACTAGGCCAAAGTGGCATGTCATGCTGGCTATATTGACAGTCAACAAGACAACCCCAGAATGTATAACATGGTTAGAGAATTAATGTTGTCTCTTGAAGACGGTTAGTTCACCTTTCAAGGTCTCCATCCACTTTTTGTCACCAGGAATGTCAAAGTGTAACTGGCAGTGGAGCCACATGTGGCACAACAAACAAGCTGGCCATGATGCTGTTCTTTGAGGTGGAGAGGTGGTCTGAAAAGTCTTCACTGAGAACCATCCATGTAACTGGAGAGGATCTATGAGGCTTGGCCCTTAGCAATAACTGGTTCTCTGCCCACTCATTTGAGGTCCTCTCCCCCCCTCTCTTCAGCGCTGGTGCAGTGAGGAAGATGCTGCAACACTACCTTCTCCCTTGCACAACTTTTCCCTTTCTGTTCACTTTTATGCAGAGTGGGACTATAATGGCAAAGTAGGTACAGGAAATATGCTAGCCTTAGACGTTACCTACCTTCATTCATCCATTTGTAATGGCAAGATGATATTCTGATATCAAATCCTCAGTGTAAATATGTGTAATCCATCTGTGTAATCCTGTTTTAGTACTTTCATTGTCTTGAGCTATCAATAATGAACACTGCTTTTTTGATAAGCAATTTGAAATGAGACTAATCACTCATTCTTTTGGAAGATTGATTCAATTCAGCTCTATACTAAAGTACCAGAAAGTAGATTCACAGTACAATCAGTGCAGGAAACATTACAAGAAAATCACTCTTCTCTTGCTTCTGGCACTTTCTACACTAAATCTAATGAATATTACAGAAATACTTTGACCATCCTAAGTGCAGTATGGAACTGGAATAATTTTTAAAATACCGTTATGTTTTCTGTCATAGGAAATTGGAATTGTCCCTGAGAAAGATCCAAGAAAAGACTTCCTTTTCCTGTAGTCAGACAAAATAGTTTCATAAAAAAGAAAATACACTACTGTAGATTTTCTGACAGAGAAATCAAACACAGCATGTAGATGTAAACATGGAGAAGGTCTTACATTACTTTAGAAGGAATTAATATTTTAAAAGTTAAGATCAGAAGCATGGTCAATACATGTATCTCAGAATGCATCTTAATTTTACCTTCAGTAAATATTGCATGTAAGAAAAATTGCCCTTTACTTGGCATGTTGGTGATACAAAGGAAATAAGAGTTTAGATTTTGTCTGAGCCACAGGGTAGTGATAATTCTTATTAAAATAAGTCATCTACAGTACGCACTTAAGGGAAATTCAAAGCTATTACAGCAGACTGCCAGAAACCTTAACTCATTTATGACAGTCTAATAATGCTAAATTCTTTGAACATGTGTTGAAAGGGGGAAGCTGAAAGGCCTAATTCCTGAAAATGTGGGCAGCATTTAATTGCATTAAAATATTTTTGAGTTAGTGTAATAATTAGGTAAAAACTTATACAGATCTCATGGTCTGTATTTTTTAGTACATACATATTTAATGGTATGTGCAATTGTTGATAGAAATTCAAAAACTGAAGAAGGAAACGACATATTTTATTTTTATTTATCTTTGTTAGAGGCATTTACAAATAACCTGTTCCGTTACCATTTGGTTGTGCTCTATTACCAAGAAGTCTTCTTTAACTGGAAGGTCACCATGAGACTTTGCAGAAGTTGCACTGATTAGTTATTTTTATTTTAAATAGAGGCTTATACAGTCACATCAAACCAGCATATAGTAAATGGTTGGTATGTAATTTGAGGCTATATTTAAGTCTTCCAGTTTCCTCTCATTAAGGGCACTTGTCCTTTGTGTTTGCACCATAGCATCTCTTCCTCTCCCCAACCTAAATCCTGTACCCCTTTAAGTTGCATCCACCCGAAGGAGGTAAGCAACCCTCAGTGGTGAAAGAACAGGTTAAGGACTATTTAGAAAAGCTGGACATGCACAAGTCCATGAGGCTGGATCTAATGCAGCTGAAGGTGCAGAGGGAGTTGGCTGATGTGATTGCAGAGCCAGAGGCCTTTGTTTTTGAAAACTCATGGCGATTGGGGGAGGTCCCGGACGATTGGAAAAAGGCACATATAGTGCCCATCTTTGAAAAAGGGAAGAAGGAGAATCCAGGGAACTACAGCCTCACCTTAGGCCCTTGAAAAATCATGGAGCAGGTCCTCAAGGAATCCATTTTGAAGCACTTGTAGGAGAGGAAGGTGGTCAGGAACAGTCAACATGGATTCACCAAGGGGAGTAGTGGGGGCAAAAGACATATATCTGGCTTCAAGACTAAGCTTGATAAGTTTATGGAGGGGATGGGATAGCCTAATTTTGGCAATGAATTGATCGTTGACTATTAGTTGTAAATATGCCCAATGGCCTGTGATGAGACGTTAGATGGGGTGGAATCTGAGTTACCACAGAGAATTCTTTCCTGGGTGTCTGGCTGGTGAGTCTTGCCCACATTCTCAGGGTTTAGCTGATTGCCATATTTGTGGTTGGGAAAGAATTTTCCTCCAGGGCAGATTGGCAGAGGCCCTGGGAGTTTTTCACCTTCCTCTGCAGCATGGGGCCTGGGTCACTTGCTGGAGGATTCTCTGCACCTTGAAGCCTTTAAACCATGATTTGAGGACTTCAGTGGCTCAGACATAGGTTAGGGGTTTGTTGCGGGAGTAGGTGGGTGAGATTCTGTGGCCTGTGTTGTGCAGGAGGTCAGACTAGACAATCATATTGATTTCTTCTGACCAACCTGATTGCCTTCTACGATGAGATAACTGGCTCTGTGGATATGGGGAAAGTGGTGGACATGATGTATCTTGACTTTAGCAAAGCTTTTGATACGATCTCCCACAGTATTCTTGCCAGCAAGTTAAATGAGTATTGATTGGATGAATGGACTATAAGGTGGATAGAAAGCTGGCCAGATCGTCTGGCTCAATGGGTAGTGATATATGGCTCGATGTCTAGTTGGCAGATGGTATCAAGCGGAATGCCCCAGGGGTCGGTCCTGGGGCCGGTTTTGTTCAATATCTTCATTAATGACCTGGATGATGGGATGGATTGTGCCCCCGCAAGTTCGCGGATGACAATAAGTTGGGGGGGAGAGGTAGATACACTGGAGGGTAGGGATAGGGTCCAGAGCGAACTAGACAAACTGGAGGATTGGGCCAAAAGAAATCTGATGAGGTTCAACAAGGACAAGTGCAGAGTCCTGCACTTAAGAAGGAAGAATCCCATGCACTGCTACAGGCTGGGGACTGACTGGCTAAGCAGCAGTTCTGCAGAAAATGACCTAGGGGTTACAGTGGACAAGAAGCTGGATATGAGTCAACAGTGTGCCCTTGTTGCCAAGAAGGCTAACGGCATTTTGGGCTGTATAAGTAGGAGCATTGCCAGCAGCTCAAGGGACATGATCATTTCCCTCTATTCAGCATTGAGGCCTAATCTGGAGTACTGTGTCCAGTTTTGGGCACCACACTACAGAAAGGATGTGGACAAATTGCCCTCCGCTGGACTCTCTCCAATGAAAATGATTAGGGGGCTGGGGCACATGACTTGAGAGGCTGAGGGAACTGTGTTTATTTAGCCTGCAGAAGAGAAGAGTGAGGGGAGATTTGATAGTAGCCTTCAACTATCTGAAAGGGAGCTCCAGAGAGGATGGACCTCAGCTATTTTCAGTGGTGGCAGAAAACAGAACAAGGAGCAATGGTCTCAAGTTGCAGTGGGGGAGGTCTAGCTTAGATATTAGGAAAATCTATTTCACTAGGAGAATGGTGAAGCACTGGAATGTGTTACCTAGGTAGGTGATGGAATCTCCATCCTTAGAGGTTTTTAAGGCCTGCCTTGACAGAGCCCTGACTGGGATGATTTAGTTGGTGTCAGTCCTGCTTTGAGCAAGGGGTTAAACTAGATGACCTCCTTAGGGTTGGAAGAGACCTCATGTTCTATGATTCTGTGTATATAAGAAGTCTAGTCACACTCTTGATCAGGAGAATTTGACAAATTATCAAAGTATCTATTCTTTATTCCCCATTTTTTATTTTATCTTAATTGTTTAACAAATGAGTTTTAATGTATTCTTTCCCTACCAATATTGTTTAAGCCTGTACTCTGGATATGCTGAGCTGTTCCTAGATGGTTTGCTCCCGTGTGTCTGACATGGGAGAGTAATGCTTCTAGGAAATGCCATTTGAATACTATGGCTGCTTGGAATTGTTGAAGTATGCAAATGAGAAGCTGAGATTTGAGGATCAGCAAGAAGAAAATGGAAGGTAGGGGATCAGGGAATCTATCAACAGTATATTTTCCATTAAGTCTATACTCTTTTTAGTATTGTTGGAAATTGTCTGTCTTATTGTTACAGTGAACCACAAGTATATGGTTAATATTATAATAGTTTTTACATGGTTTCATACTGTTCAATACTCAGTTTACAAATGAAGCTAAATACTTTTCAGCGTGAACGTTTTTTTAATGTGTTCATAGATGAAAATCAAATTATACTGATTTTTAAAAGAACTTTTTATTAGAACAAGATTCAAAAGTTTTTCACTAGTGTTTAGCTAGATAGTATACCCAGATAAAAATCTTCAAATGTTTCAAATGCATCCTTTATGGTTCATTTGAATTTTGTTTCTGAATACAAAGCAATATGACAATTTGAGCTCTAAAACTTTCATTTATAATACATTGCTTCATTTTCTTTTTAATTTTGTTTTAGAAGGGCACTGCATTCATATTTTCAGTTAATTGTGTTCCAAATTTAAGAAAAATCTTTAACGCAAGATAAATTTTTATTTATTGATTGATAGACAGTATCGATTACAGCTATCAGGGAATCTTTTCTGTTGACTTGAATAAGAGTTGGATCAAGTCCAAAACAAACACACAGCCTAAAACAAAAGTGCAACATCATACAATATAAAGCTATATATAAATGTTTCTGAGATTGTAAACTCTTCCTTAGTGTTTGTACAGAACATATCAAAATGGGGCCTTGATCCTGACTGATGCTATTGGGTGCACTAGAAATAATTAATTATAGGTTAAATACGTTAATACACAGTTAAGGCTACCTAACACTTCCTGTTATTATGCTTTTGTTTAATTTGTTTATAGCTTTGCTAAACTTCAACCATTCAGGCTGAAATACTATTTCTGTACTTTGTCTCTGAGTCGGATTACATTTAAATTAAAAAAAAAAAGTAATAAAAGTAGTTTAGTTGCTTTAAAAAATGAGGTAGCCTTGCCAATTTCAAAGTGATCAGATCTTTTGTTTAGAAGGACTTTTACAGATCCATGGTTTAGAGCAGGAAGTTGCAATATGGTGGGTTGGGGCAGTGCTGAGGGTGAATGAGGCCTTTCACCGTTCCTGTGAAAATCTATCCAGGCTTGATAAATTATAAATCACAGAAAATCACTATTTACAATACTCAGTAGAACTTGTTCTATACCAGCTCCTTAATGTTTATTATTCCAGCTGTACTGTGCATACTCTCATGCCTTGTTGAGCTGCTTGCCTGTTCTCCCCCTATCAAAATACCTCTAAGTTTAGGGGAGGGTATCAATGGCTGAGAACCAAAAAAGTTCTCAGTTCAAGTTTTTCATTGATTGTGTAGTGAACAGAAATATTAACACCAATGATTTGTTATTGAGAAAGGCCGCCTATTCCTACCGGAAGAGGCAAACAGTTAACACTGCTTCCCATTTTGCAGGAAGAGTAATTGAGAAATTGAGTAATGTCACTTTTTGTATACTTGGGAATAGAATTCAGACCGACTAGAATGACAGATCCGTGTCTGATCTGTGTAGCAACATTGCCTTTCAGAATGAATGTGTCAAATCTGTGTGCTTGGCTATGATGCCAAACTTTGTTTTAATTACTTTCTAAGACACACTCTTCCCTCTGTGCTAGGAATAGAATCCTGGAATCCTGACTGCCACTATTATACTGCTGTGTAGCAAACAGTTGTGTAAACAACTGGCAATGTATGTCATGTACCTCGCTAGTAACTGATCCACAGCTGATAATCACCTACTATTACTACCAGCTATTCTTTTAGCTGAAATGATAGTGATAGAGGTCTCTAATGTGAACCTGAGCGTTCTGGGTTCAATCCCTGCTGCTGATGCATGCAGGATGTCATTACAGTTGCACATGACTAAATTTGTTTCCATTTTAAAGAATCTAGGAAATTCTGTAGCAAAAAATTGTCAAAAGAACATTGCAAACTCAAGAACTCTCAGGTTAAGATATACCAGAATTATTTCTCCTTCATGATTATGTCTGGGAGGATGTGACTGATGGCATCTGGTGGCATCTGACTCAGTGATGAAAATGAACATGCATCAGTCCGCGCGGCTTTGGATCGTTATCTAGCAGAACCAGTCATCAGCATGAACGCATGTCCTCTGGAATGGTGGTTGAAGTATGAAGGGACATATGAATCTTTAGGGCATTTGGAATATAATATCTTGCGACATCAGCTACAACAGTTCCATGCACACACCTGTTCTCACTTTCAGGTGACATTGTAAACAAGAAGCGGGCATCATTATCTCCTCCAAATGTAAACAAACCTGTTTGTCTTAGCTATTGGCTGAACAAAGAGGTGGGATTGAGTGGACTTGTAGGCTCTAAAGTTTTACATTGTTTTATTTTTGAATGCAGTTATTTTTTAGTTCCCAATACTACATTTGTAAGTTATCTTTCAATTCACCTTAAAGTACTGTAGTTTAATCTCTTTATCATGAAAAATACTATTTCTTGTCTTTACAATGCAAATATTTGTAATAAAAATATAAAGTGAGCACTGTACGCTTTGTATTCTGTTGTAATTGAAATCAATATATTTGAAAATGTAGAAAACATCCAAAAATATTTAAATAAATGGCTTTCTATTATTGTTTAACAGTGCGATTAATCACGATTAATTTTTTTTTAGTTGCTTGACAGCCCTAATTCTTATTCATTTACATGTAGTGGTGTCTTCATTTCAACTTGTAACTTCGTTCTCTTCTGAGCTGAGAAATCAGTGGAGAATTGAGGCCCTAACCTCTGGTTTGCTTTGGTACAGCAGCTCTCTAGCATGCTCTGTCTCTCCCCCACCCCCGCAATAGAGAGACCCTGCAAACATTGAGCCAACACTAACAGTTGCTATACAGAGCTTTTTCAGGAGCCTGAGAGGGTGAGCTAGCGCTGCTGCCACAAACCGCCGACCCCATTCTGCCAGGGTATGGGGCTTTGAGTCACACCAGCATGCCAGGGGCCACGTTCCCGGTCGCTAATCTGTAACTGCCACGAAAAGGCTCAATCAGCAGCATGAGAATTTTTCCTGGAAGGATTTCTGAGGGGAGGATATCACACAGCCTACTCAGGAGCACTACAAGAGGTTCTTGCGCCTGAAAAGACAAAAACCAGGTGCCCCATTTGTAAGAAAGTAATATCTTAATTGAGCAAATGGTGTAAAAATCAAGGTGTAAAACGTCTCTCACTTGCCTTCCCACTCTTATGGAGTGTTTGGGACTCTTCTCGTATGGAGGGGCTTTCTCAGTACTCCTGGTTAGGTTTCTCCCACACACTACAGCATGTCTGGGCATGCAGAGAAGTGCTCTTGCTCAAACCTGTTTCTACTTTTGAGACGCCCAAGCTCAGGTAGCATAACGTGTAATGGAAACTGTGTTTCTATGGCTTTTAGCCCATGGACCGTTGCTGGGGCTGTGTCTGTCATGGATTCTGTGACTTCCTGCAACTTCCATGGCTTCTGTAGTGGCCAGTGTGGCTGACCCCAGGGCTGCCTGAGCAGCTGACCCTGGGGCCAGCTGCTCAGGCAGCCCTGGGGACAGGCACACTGGCCACTGCTGGAGTGGCATTTCAGCCAGCCGCTCAGGTGGTCCCGCACTAGCCGCTGCTCTGGCAGCCCTGGGCAGCTGGCCGCGGGGCCATCTCAGTGGTCCTGGGATGGGTGGAGCAGCAGTGGCCCCCCCTCCCAGCGGGCCCCTGGATCCCTCCCGCTCCATAGCGCTCCTTCCTTCCCAGATTCATTCATGAGTATTTTTAGTATAAATCATGGACAGGTCAGAGGTCATAATTTTTTGTGTTTTGCCCGTGACCAGTCCATGACTTTTACTAAAAATAATCATGATTAAATCGTAGCCTTAACCATTGCTTCTGTCAGGAAAACTGGTTCAGAATCTGAAATAGTTATATAAGAGTTAGGTATTATTATTAGTGCTTTTCATCAGTAGATCTCAAAGCACTTCACAGTCCTTAATGGCATGCGATAAAGGGTTTCTTTGCCTCCTCCCTCTTCAGAGGCTAAATCACGCAGCAAACATTTTAAAATCTATTAATTTATTAATTGTTTTAATTGATATACGTTATCAGGTGTTTGCCTTGAAGGAAAGGATTTTGTCCCTTACATAGCTTGTCATGTTGTTTGACTCTGTATTGATGTCCATAATACATGATTTAGTTTTTTTTTTGTAGCAACAGAATGATAGTGTTAGTGGACGAGTAAGATGTCATTGGAGGACTGGTTGAGAAAAGAAGCATTTGGTCAGTCATACATTTGTACTGCCTCCTTTATTAAACTAAATGTCCAAAGAAGTCAAATGCTTTTAGTGTTCCTCATCACATTTGCCCTGTTGTGAAAATTAATCTTTAAATGCAACACCAGCCTCAGTTCCTCTTTAATCCTGCCTTTTACAAATTAGTATCTAATAACTTAGTCTGAAAACAGCCACCACATTCCTAAACTCAGATGCAAAATGGTATTGTAAATACTGTACCTTACTCTACCTGCCAGTTGTTCTAAATTGGTCTGGAGAAATAATCCTGAGCATAAATGCTTCCTCTTAACTGAGCAATTGCTCTGCCATGGAAAACATTTTTTTCATCCCTTGTCATACCCTTTACATAATCCCTGCATTTCTAAAACCCGATGGCATGTCAGTTATAGGAATCTGAACTGTAAATATCCCTTCTTTATCTTGCTCTTGTATTATAAAATCCTAATGTCCAGGTTCTGTATCAAAAATTTAAAATGACTGAATGCCAAAATTGTTGGTTTTAAAACTCTTACACTATTTACATGAGTATAGTAGTAACATTTTTTATATTTATATAACAAAGTTGAGCTGAAGGGCTAGTAGTCCATTACACCCTATGTATCACTGTAATGTCTGAGCACCTGCAGTTATATATTTTTTGAGCCTTATTCAGCATCTCATTTTGAGTTTGCTTTTTTTTGTAGGATAATATGCCTATGGCAGGCTTCCTCATGCCTGAGGTGAGATTTTTCTCCCAAACCAACAAGAGGGACAGACCGGCTTCCTGCTCACCTAATGTAGTTAGTGGGAAGTTGGCCTGAGTAAGATGTGCTGGATCAGACTATGTTTTAGTCTGCATTAAACCTTTTTTAGATCTATGCATCAAAGTAAAACACACACACACACACACACACACACACACACACACACACACACACACACACACACACACACACACACACACACACACACACACACACACACAACCTTAATATAATTGTGTTTTTATGCTTGATGTATCTAATGTTCCGTCAAAACAGTATGCTCTCAAGTAACAGCATATTACCAATCTGTGGTTTTGAAAAGGTAAAGTGAAAACCATGTTCAACCAACTTCCAGTTATCTCTAAAAATTAGATTAAAGAAAACCGGGAGCTGGGAAATCCATCAATATTTCAATGGAGTGTACAAATCCTGTAGACTGAAACAGATCATTGTCAGGACTCATTTGTTGACATGTGATAAGCTTCTCCTTAGAGGGGGACTGTGACAGGGTATGTAAGCCCTGCACTAGCCTGGAAGGGGTTAAAGAGCTGCTTTTGGGCTAGAGTGGCCCTGTTCTGCTACACCTGCAAATCATGTCAAGACTGGAGGAGGACTTAGAAGGAGGGAAATGGGGACAGCGCTGGGAAGGGAACAGAAAATTGAGCTTCACCAGCCCTGAAGAGAGGACAGCCCGTAGAGCCCCTGCTGTCAGAGAAGGAGGGTGTTGAAGGGGAAAAGCGAGGCTTGGACTGGATCCCCAGTGAACTCTGAAGTGGACATTGATACTCCCAGAGCCCTTCTGAAGTAAGACGGGCTCACTGACAAGTTTTTTCTTTACCTTTCTTCTGTTCCTCCTGTCATAGGTCTCACCCCCAATTGGAGCTGTTGGGTTCCAATGTGGGGACCTGCCTTGGTTTCCCTCTAAACTCTGGACTCTTTTAATTCCCAAGAGAGACTCTCTAAGGCCTTGTCTACACTACAAGACTATTTCGAATCAACTTAGTTCGAATTTGTGGATTCGACCTTATGAAGTCGAATTTGTGTATCCATACTAAATACACTAATTCGAATTTCTGAGTCCACATTCACGGGGCCAGCGTCGACTTTGGAAGCGGTGCACTGTGGGAAGCTATCCCACAGTTCCCGCAGTCCCCGCTGCCCATTGGAATGCTGGGTAGAGCTCGCAATGCCTGCTGGGGGAAAAATGTGTCGAGGGTGGTTTTGGGTAACTGTCATCATTCAACCGTCACTCAAACGCCTCCCTCCCTGAAAGCGCCGGCGGGAAATCTGTTCGCGCACTTTTCTGGTCGGTTACAGCGCGGACGCCACAGCACTGCGAGCATGGAGCCCGCTGCGATCATCGCTGCACTTATGGCCGTTGTCAACTCCTCGCACCTTATCGTCCACCTCTGCAACAGTCAGCTGCTGAGAAATCGGGCGAGGAGGCTCCGTCAGCGCGGTGAGGAGAGTGGCGCAGACCTCTCAGAAAGCAGGGTACGCCGGGCAGTGGAGATCATGGTGGCAATGGGTCACGTTCATGGTGTGGAACGGAGATTCTGGGCCCGGGAAACAAGCACGGACTGGTGGGACCGCATAGTGCTGCAGGTCTGGGATGACACAGAGTGGCTGCGAAACTTCAGGATGCGTAAGGGCACTTTCCTTGAACTGTGTGACTTGCTGTCCCCTGCCCTGAAGCGCCAGGACACCCGGATGCGAGCAGCCCTGAGTGTGCAGAAGCGAGTGGCCATAGCCCTCTGGAAACTTGCCACGCCAGACAGCTACCGGTCAGTAGCGAACCACTTTGGCGTGGGCAAATCTACCGTGGGGGTTGCTGTGATGCAAGTAGCCCACGCAATCATTGAGCAACTGCTCTCAAAGGTGGTGACCCTGGGAAACGTCCAGGTTGTCATAGACGGCTTCGCCGCGATGGGATTCCCAAACTGCGGTGGGGCTATAGATGGGACTCACATCCCTATCCTGGCACTGGCCCACCAGGCCAGCGATTACATTAACCGAAAGGGCTACTTTTCCATGGTGCTGCAAGGACTGGTGGACCATAGGGGACGTTTTACCAACATCAACGTCGGGTGGGCGGGCAAGGTTCATGACGCGCGTGTGTTCAGGAGCTCTGGTCTCTTTAGACTCCTCCAGGCAGGTACTTTCTTCCCGGACCACAAAATAACGGTTGGGGATGTGCAGATGCCTACAGTGATCCTCGGGGACCCAGCCTACCTGCTAATGCCCTGGCTCATGAAGCCCTATACAGGCGCCCTGGACAGAGAGAAGGAACTCTTCAACTACCGGCTGAGCAAGTGCAGAATGGTGGTGGAGTGTGCTTTCGGACGTCTCAAGGGGAGATGGCGGAGCTTACTGACTCGCTCGGACATCAGCGAAAAGAATATCCCCGTAGTTATTGCTGCATGCTGTGTGCTGCACAATCTGTGTGAGCAAGGGCGAGGCCTTTTTGTCCGGATGGGAGGTTGAGGCAAATCGCCTGGCTGCAGTTTACGCTCAGCCAGACACCCGTGCCGAGAGAATATCCCAGCGGGAAGCGCTCTGTATCCGGGAGGCTTTGAAAGCAAGTTTCCTCGGAGATTAGGGTAACCTATGACTCTCCACTTGCTTTCAAGAGAAACTGACCCTGGGCCTGTGTCAGTTTGTGTCGATTTCGATCTCCGGCTACATGCCGTGTTCTCCAAGTTTCCCCCACTTCCAAAGCACGTTTTTAAGCAAATTAATTGTTACACTCATTATTAATAAATCTTTCTTTTACTTTGCATTTCTGTTCTGGTGTTGAGACATGGACGCATACTGTGCTGGGCACGGTGTGCACTGACGTACAGACCGCTTCCTCCATAGAGGACTGACATCCTCCTGCTCCTACATAGGTCTCTGGGGTGGGGGACGGATGAAAGTGGTTCTGCATGAAGGGGAGGGTTTGCAGGAAGGGGCGAGTGGTGCCTTCTTTGCATAGGGGTTTGGATGACGGCAGTGGGCTGCGGGTTTCTGCGTGGGAAGGGGTGATGGGTGTGGGAGAAGGGTGACTATCTGTCCGTGGATGAGGGCTCTTGTTGGGGCTCAGGGCAGCGGATAGGCTCGTGGATCCGTTGCAAGTGCATCGTAAGGGCAGCCTGCCTTCACAGTAATGGCGTGGCAGGCGCTAGGACCCTGGACAAGCATACACATTACGAAATGATCAGGGGCAGCATACACAACACAGAATGACCCTGGTGCCTACTGACTGCAGTGTGTGTGTGCCCCGCAGTTGATCCTTTCCCCAAGTCTGTACCCTGGTACTGTAGGCTATACCGTGCAAGTATGAAACCCCTGTCCACCCCATACACGAAAAATCCTCTGACAGGAAAGACATGACGGAAACAGTGATTAACAGCAAACATCTTTTATTAATCTAATAAACAGTGGGGGGATGAACCTTGGATTTGGGACTGGCTGAGCCTATAAGGGAAGCACTTCTACAAATTTCTAACGTGAGAAGTGCGGGGTACACAGCCGCTCTGCTCTGGTTCAGTGACAGTTCTCACGGCCTCTACCACCCCTCCCTCTTGTACTTTTGGGTGAGGGGGGGCCAGGACTTCTTGGCTGGGGAGGGCGATTGCAGAGACACTGCAGGGGGGCCCTGTCCTCCAGCCTGCGGTCCTGCAGGACATCAACAAGGCGACGAAGCGTGTCCGTTTGTTCCTTCATGAGACCAAGCAGCGTTTGGGTGGTCTGCTGGTCTTCCTGCCGCCACCTATCCTCACGTTCCATGAGTGTGCGATGCTGCTCACATAGGGTCTCCCTCCAGTGTTTCTGCTCTGCAGCCTCTGCTCGGGAGCAGGCCATCAGTTCAGCGAACATGTCGTCCCTAGTCGTCTTCTTTCACCGTCTAATCATTGCCAGTCTCTGCGAGGGGGATGCCGGGGCAGTCCGGGAAGGAGCCGAAGCTGTGTGATGGGGAAAGTTAGTGATTTCCTTGTACAGATACATTTTTGCGAACAGTGAACACCGTCTAGTCAATTTCTATGAAGAAGACCGTACCGGACAACAAGTGTCACGTGGTCTCCAGAATCAGAGGGGTAGCCGTGTTAGTCTGGATCTGTAAAAGCAACAAAGAATCCTGTGGCACCTTATAGACTAACAGACATTCTGCAGCATGAGCTTTCGTGGGTGAATACCCACTTCTTCAGATGCAAGTGAAGAAGTGGGTATTCACCCACGAAAGCTCATGCTGCAGAATGTCTGTTAGTCTATAAGGTGCCACAGGATTCTTTGTGGTCTCCAGAGAAGCACAACATTTTGGCCTACGCTCTGATTGGCTGCGCCATTGCACAGGAGAGCGGAGAAGTCGGGAGAGATAGCAGAATCCGTCTAGCAGAGAGTCCTGGTAAGCCTTACAGTACATTATGCTTATCAGTTAACGGATAGCTGTGCTGTCGTGCTAAAGGCAATCTGGAAATCAGATACTATGACCCTTTTGCAGCCACTCCCGACACTGCAGGGGAAAGATCAATGTATGCTTTTCCTGTGTGGCCTACAGCACGTGGCTGCTAAGCGCGGGGCTTTGTTATGCAAAGTATAAGTAAACCATTAAGAACAGTAACTATTCGCTAATTGCCCTAATTAGATGCAGCACTTCAGTAACGAGATTACCCTGAGGCGTGTCTCTCTAGTGCAGAAAGAAAGGATGTTAAGGGAAGCACTTCACCGACCGGGACCCTATGCGGCCATGCTGGTAGAGGCGATGGTTCCCCTGTATCTGAGGATGTCGTGGCGTGGAAGAGTGAGCTTCACCGGAGGACCAAATAAGGCACCTCTTCCTCGAAACCTCCTGCGGAGGGTATTTGAGGAACTGTTTGAAGCATTTGTGGAATTGTCCATGGAGGACTATTGTTCCATCCCAATCTGTGTAGACCTACTGTTCGTTTAGTTTCCCTTTAAAAACTTTTAGATATAGTATTTATAGATAGAATTTATATTTTTGGTATACATGTTTTCGAACAAATAAATATTTTCTTGTTTATATGACTTACCGCCTGATCCTTCCCCTGACTCTGAGTCCGGGTTCACGGCCGGTGAGGGTTGGTAGGGGATCTCTGTGAGGGTGAGGAACAGATCCTGGCTGTCAGGGAAAGCGGCATTGTGTTCGCTGTCGCCTGCGCCTTCCTCCACGGACCCTTCGTCGTCTTCCCCATCGGCGAACATCGAGTAGGAACTGTCCTGGCTCACTATGCCATCCACTGAGTCCACGGTCACTGGTGGGACAGTGGTGGCAGACCCACCGAGAATGGCATGCAGTGCCTCGTAGAAGCGGCATGTCTGGGGCTGGGCTCGGGCGTCCGCTTGCCGCTCTGACTTTTGATAGCCTTGCCTCAGGTCCTTGACTTTCACGCGGCACTGCATCGCATCCCGGCTGTATCCTTTCTGTGTCATGGCTTGGGAGACCTTCTCGAAGGTCTTTGCATTACGCTTGTTGGAGCGCAGCTCCGACAGCACAGACTCCTCGCCCCACACAGCGATCAGATCCTGGACTTCCCGGTCTGTCCATGCTGGGGATCTCTTTCTATTCTTGCATTGGGCTGACTCCTCTGCTGGAGAGCTCTGCATCGTTGCAGGTGCCGCGGAGCTCGCCCCGATGTCAAAGCAAGAAATGAGATTCTAACTGTCCAGACAGGAAAAGGATTTCAAATTTTCCCGGGTCATTTCCTGTGTGGCTGCTCAGAACATCCAAGCTCGGACTGCTGTCCAGAGCGTCAACAGAGTGGTGCACTGTGGGATAGCTCCCGGAGCTACTAAGTTCGATTTGCATCCACACCTAGCCTAATTCGAGCTAGCAAGTGCGAATTTAGCGTTACTCCACCTGTCGGGGTGGAGTACCAAATTCGAACTAAGGAGCCCCCTAGTTCGAATTAAATGGCTTCCTGGTGTGGACGGTTGAGCGATTAGTTCGAATTAACGCTGCTAAATTGGATTTAAGATCCTAGTGTAGACCAGGCCTAAGAAACAAAGAACAGGTTAAAAAAAAAGAAACCTCCACAGGGATTTGAAAATATCTTGTCCCTGATTGGTCCTCTGGTCAGGTGTCCACAGGTACTGCTTGTTAACCCTTTACAGGTAGACAAAAACCTTAACCCTTAACTAACTGTTTATGACACCTCCTTTTTACTGACTATGGGCTCTTTGGTGGCATCCCTCTCTGTCTCCCTGGTGGACAAGGCAGTTGAGAGTCCCCAGCTGGAAAGCGACTGACGGTCGGCTGAAAAGATGCCCTTCAGCACCTGCTGCGGTGGGAGTGGAGTAATTGGTCTCTTTCATGCAGTCCCCACGTAGCCTAAAGGGGCGTCCTACCAAAGATAGATTTGTGACCGGGACACTGTCACAAGCATCATATTTTACCAGGTATTTAAGAACGTGTGTTGGAAGGTATAGTTTTTCAAAGGTAAGTTCCCCCCAATCTCCTTCCCCTCTAAGTAGTGACCTATGCTTCTCTTCTTTTTATAATCTCTACTGCACATATGTTTTATAAAACAGAAATAGAAAAGACAAAAGGCAGAATGCAGACAAGTTAATATTATTGTAGGAACCCTAACTATAATGTGATTCTACAATTTTTTTCCATGGCATATAATTGTATATTCCATTATTTCAGTTTTTATAAATGAGTAAGATTAAGGAACAAAAGTCGAGGGGAAAAGCTGTGAAGTGTCCTTGTGGAAGTTATGTTCCTTAGAAGTTATTGATTAGATCAGTGATACTCGGACCTCCAGTGGTTCAGGAGCCAAATTAAGGATCAGCATTTCCCAAAAGATCCACAGTGGTATGAATTCATTGTTTCATTTTCTCTCATATATTGTTATTGAAAAATGACTGACCAAGTATTATTATTTTATCAACTACGATTTGGTTAATAAAATTGATTAATAATTAAACCACGTGCTGTGGCTCTTTGCAGCACATATTAAACACGAGACACATTAAAGAACCACTTGCATCCACCAAGCCTCAATCTGAGTATCTCTGGATTAGATTGTGAACACTTTGGGGCAGGGGCTGTACTCTTTAGCTATGTGATTGCAAACCACAGTGGAGCCCTTGATCCTGATTGTGTCCCAGGCAATACCCTAATGAAAAAAGTATGGTACCATTACCTCTGTAAACTCAGCAGACTTTGGGTGCAGTTTCATCAGTTCACATTTCCTAGACTCTGTAAGGTTCTGTCTTTTAGGTCATAAAACCTAATGCCTCATAAAAAATTAAATAAAATATAATCTGATGAACACATACCCAGTGAAGTCTTTCAAGGAGATAATTAAGATTGGAGGACTAATGGGGTAGAAAGGTTTCAGGATGAGAGGCTACAAATGTGTGCACCCGCTATCAGTGAATGTATTTCACCTGTCTGATAGTGTGCAGCTGAAGTCAACTTAAATTTGTAGTATGTGCACTCAGGGCACAGTTTTTCAGTGGCTATAAGACTAAGTCAAACATTTTTTCATAGCTAGTAAATGCACTACTTACTGGTGACTATTTCTTTCTCAAACTTTGAAATCTATCTGTGCCTTTTTAAAGGCAGATTAGCTATAGTGTCTAGAATTCTTTAAAATTGAAATAATTGCCTACTTCAAACAGAGATTTTGCTCAACATTTTCAAAAATAAAATCTCCTTTGGAAGAGAATACCAGGGGAAGTTTCATCTAATTGTGTGGGGTTTGGGTTTTTTTGCTTTCAAAAGCTAGGAACCTGTGGAAACATGGACTTATAATTGCAGCTGTTATGCCAGTGGTGAATTTGATTCTTGTAGCCTGACTCTTTCCACAAGTTCTGAGAATCAGCAACTTCAGTTGAAGTCTGTTGAAAATGAGTCCATTCAGTGCCTCTGAAAATGAGCCCTCTCCCCCAGATGCTGTAGGACCTGAAATCAGAATATCAATTTGTGTGGAAACAGTCTAGAGGTACTGGTGGATACTTCCTCCTTGCACATGATTGGTAGATGAAAATCATAATGTGATTCTACAATTTTTTTCCATGGCATATAATTGTATATTCCATTATTTCAGTTTTTATAAATGAGTAAGATTAAGGAAGAAAAGTCGAGGGGAAAAGCTGTGAAGTGTCCTTGTGGAAGTTATGTTCCTTAGAAGTTATTGATTAGATCAGTGATACTCGGACCTCCAGTGGTTCAGGAGCCAAATTAAGGATCAGCATTTCCCAAAAGATCCACAGTGGTATGAATTCATTGTTTCATTTTCTCTCATATATTGTTATTGAAAAATGACTGACCAAGTATTATTATTTTATCAACTACGATTTGGTTAATAAAATTGATTAATAATTAAACCACGTGCTGTGGCTCTTTGCAGCACATATTAAACACGAGACACATTAAAGAACCACTTGCATCCACCAAGCCTCAATCTGAGTATCTCTGGATTAGATTGTGAACACTTTGGGGCAGGGGCTGTACTCTTTAGCTATGTGATTGCAAACCACAGTGGAGCCCTGATCCTTGATTGTGTCCCAGGCAATACCCTAATGAAAAAAGTATGGTACCATTACCTCTGTAAACTCAGCAGACTTTGGGTGCAGTTTCATCAGTTCACATTTCCTAGACTCTGTAAGGTTCTGTCTTTTAGGTCATAAAACCTAATGCCTCATAAAAAATTAAATAAAATATAATCTGATGAACACATACCCAGTGAAGTCTTTCAAGGAGATAATTAAGATTGGAGGACTAATGGGGTAGAAAGGTTTCCTCAGGATGAGAGGCTACAAATGTGTGCACCTGCTATCAGTGAATGTATTTCACCTGTCTGATAGTGTGCAGCTGAAGTCAACTTAAATTTGTAGTATGTGCACTCAGGGCACAGTTTTTCAGTGGCTATAAGACTAAGTCAAACATTTTTTCATAGCTAGTAAATGCACTACTTACTGGTGACTATTTCTTTCTCAAACTTTGAAATCTATCTGTGCCTTTTTAAAAGGCAGATTAGCTATAGTGTCTAGAATTCTTTAAAATTGAAATAATTGCCTACTTCAAACAGAGATTTTGCTCAACATTTTCAAAAATAAAATCTCCTTTGGAAGAGAATACCAGGGGAAGTTTCATCTAATTGTGTGGGGTTTGGGTTTTTTTGCTTTCAAAAGCTAGGAACCTGTGGAAACATGGACTTATAATTGCAGCTGTTATGCCAGTGGTGAATTTGATTCTTGTAGCCTGACTCTTTCCACAAGTTCTGAGAATCAGCAACTTCAGTTGAAGTCTGTTGAAAATGAGTCCATTCAGTGCCTCTGAAAATGAGCCCTCTCCCCCAGATGCTGTAGGACCTGAAATCAGAATATCAATTTGTGTGGAAACAGTCTAGAGGTACTGGTGGATACTTCCTCCTTGCACATGATTGGTAGATGAAAATCTAAAGGGTCTGATCTAAGAGGACAAAAATAGCCATTGTGGGGGCCAGGTTGGTGAATTTAGAGAAAATTGGGAAACTGCAATTGGAGGGGTTAGGCAGGGCATTTAAAAGTTACAAAATAGAATTAAGGTAGAAAAACTTAGAACCAGTTAACTCGTTTAAGAAGTTGGGGAAAGCAAGTCAGGTTACACATTCAAAGGGGTTGTCATTTGCAGTTAAATTTTGGGGCAACTTTTTAAATGTTAGATTTTATTTCATTTTGTGCTTTCCTTGTAGTCTACAGATTAATGTTCTTGGGTGGGTCTGTTTCCTCCTATATAGACAATGTGCTGTAACTAGCCAAGTTCTTGTATATTAATGTTACCACATTATCTGTTCCCTAAATCTTTTGGTTAAAATATGTATTCTGTCTGTTTTGGGATTTGTATATAAATTAGGGCTGTCGATTAATTGCAGTTAACTCACGCGATAACTCAAAATGAATCGCGACTAATCACCATTTTAATCACACTCTTAAACAGAATACCAATTGAAATATATTAACTATTTCTGGATGTTTTTCTGCCTTTTCAAATATATGGATTTCAATTACAACACAGAATACAAAGTGTACAGTGCTCACTTTATATTATTTTTGTTCCAAATATTTGCACTGTAAAAATGATAAACAAAAGAAATACTGTTTTTTCAGTTCACCTCATACAAGTACCATAATGCAACCTCTTTATCGTGAAAGTGCAACTTACAAATGTAGATTTTTTTTTTTGGTTACATAACAGCACTCAAAAACAAAACAATGTAAAACTATGGAGCCTACAAGTCCACTGGGACAAAGTTCTTCCTCTACCTTGGTGGGTCCTGCGCTTATTGACGGATTTTTCTCGCCTCAGAGATTCACCATGTGGGTCGGGGAACAGCCCAGAGACCTTCCCCTCTGGTGGAACCCACAGTCCAGGTCAACTCCTCCTGTGTCTGATCAGGAGTTGGGAGGTTTAGGGGGAACCCAGGCCTGCCCTCTACTCCGGGTACCAGCCCAGGGCCCTGTGGACTGTAGCGGTCTAGAGTGCCTCCTGTAACAGCTGCATGACAGCTACAACTCCCTGGGCTACTTCCCCATGGCCTCCTACCAACACCACCTTTATCTTCACCATAGGATCTTTCTCCTGGTGTCTGATAATGCTTATACTCCTCAGTCCTCCAGCCCTCCCACTCTGAGCTCCTAGTGCCTTTTGCTCCCAGCTCCTCGCATGCATGCCATAAACTGAAGTGAGGTCCTTTTAAAACTCAGGTGCCCTGATTAGCCAGCCAGTCCTAACGGATTCCAGCGGTTTCTTCTTAATTGGCTCCAAGTGTCCCAATTAGCCTGCCTGCCTTAATTGGTTCCAGCAAGTTCCTGCTTGTTCTGGAACTGCCTCTGTTACCTTATCCAGGGAAAAGGAATCTACTTAATCTGGGACTAATATGTCTGCCTTCTAACATTCTCCTGTAGCCATCTGGCCTCACCCTGTCACACCACTCAGTCCTACATCTTAGTCAGCCAATCGCTTAGAGAAACAAGTTTGTTTACATTTACAGGAGATAATGCTGCCTGCTTCTTATTTACAATGTCACCTGAAAGTGAGAACAGGTGTTTGCCTGGCCCTTTTGTAGCCACCATTGCAAGGTATTTACACGCCAGATATGCTAAAAATTTGTATGCTGCTTCATGCTTTGGCTACCATTCCAGAGGACATGCTTCCATGCTGATGACGCTCTTTTTTTTTTTTAAAGTGTTAATTAAATTTTGACTGAACTCCTTTGGGGAGAATAGTATGTCTCCTGCTCTGTTTTATCCACATTTTGCCATATTTCATATTATAGCTCTCTCAGATGATGACCCAGCACGTGTTGTTCATTTTAAGATGGTACCAGTGTGAGATTTCTAAAGATAGCTATAGCACTTAACTCAAGGTTTAAGAATCGAAAGTGCCTTCCAAAATCTGAGAGGGACGAGGTGTGGAGCATGCTTTCAGAAGTCTTAAAATAGCAACACTCCGATGCGGAAGCTACAGAACTCGAATGATCAAAATCTTCTGCTAGTGGCATCTGTCTCAGATGATGAAAGTGAACATGTGTTGGTCTGCACTGCTTTGGATAGTTATTGAGCGGAACCTGTCATCAGCATGGACACACGTCCTCTGGAATGGTTGTTGAAGCATGAAGGGACATACGAATCTTATATAAGAACATAAGACCGGCCGTATTGGGTCAGACCAAAGGTCCATCTAGCCCAGTATCCTGTCTACCAACAGTGGCCAATGCCAGGTGCCCCAGAGGGAGTGAACCTAATGGGTAATGATCAAGTGATCTCTCTCCTGCCATCCATCTCCACCCTTTGACAGACAGAGGCTAGGGACACCATTCCTTACCCAACCTGGCTAATAGCCATTAATGGACTTAACGTCCATGAATTTATCCAGTTCTCTTTTAAATGCTGTTATAGTCCTAGCCTTCACAACCTCCTCAGGCAAGGAGTTCCACAAGTTGACTGTGCACTGTGTGAAGAACAACTTCCTTTTATTTGTTTTAAACCTGCTGCCCATTAATTTTATTTGGTGGCCCCTAGTTCTTGTATTATGGGAATAAGTAAATAACTTTTCCTTATCTACTTTCTCCACATCACTCATGATTTTATATACCTCTATCCTATCCCCCCTTAGTCTCCTCTTTTCCAAGCTGAAAAGTCCTAGCCTCTTTAATCTCTCCTCATATGGGACCCGTTCCAAACCCCTAATCATTTTAGTTGCCCTTCTCTGAACCTTTTCTAGTGCCAGTATATCTTTTTTGAGATGAGACCGCCACATCTGTATGCAGTATTCAAGATGTGGACGTACCATCGATTTATATAAGGGCAATAATATATTCTCCATCTTATTCTTTATCCCCTTTTTAATGATTCCCAACATCCTGTTTTGTGTTTTTTTGACCGCCTCTGCACACTGCTTGGACGTCTTCAGAGAACTATCCACGATGACTCCAAGATCTTTTTCCTGACTTCTTGTAGCTAAATTAGCCCCCATCATATTGTATGTATAGTTGGGGTTATTTTTTCCAATGTGCATTACTTTACATTTATCCACATTAAATTTCATTTGCCATTTTGTTGCCCAGTCACTTAGTTTTGTGAGATCTTTTTGAAGTTCTTCACAGTCTGCTTTGGTCTTAACTATCTTGAGCAGTTTAGTATCATCTGCAAACTTTGCCACCTCATTTTTTACCCCTTTCTTCAGATCATTTATGAATAAGTTGAATAGGATTGGTCCTAGGACTGACCCTTGGGGAACAACACTAGTTACCTCTCTCCATTCTGAGAATTTACCATTAATTCCTACCCTTTGTTCTCTGTCTTTTAACCAGTTCTCAATCCATGAAAGGACCTTCCCTTTTATCCCATGACAACTTAATTTATGTAAGAGCCTTTGGTGAGGGACCTTGTCAAAGGCTTTCTGGAAATCTAAGTACACTATGTCCACTGGATCCCCCTTGTCCACATGTATGTTTGACCCCTTCAAAGAACTCTAATAGATTAGTAAGACACGATTTCCCTTTACAGAAACCATGTTGACTTTTGCCCAACAATTTATGTTCTTTTATGTGTCTGACAATTTTATTCTTTACTATTATTTCAACTAATTTGCCCGGTACTGACGTTGTACCAGTCTGTAATTGCCGGGATCACCTCTAGAGCCCTTTTTAAATATTGGTGTTACATTAGCGATCTTCCAGTTATTGGGTACAGAAGCCGATTTAAAGGATAGGTTACAAACCATAGTTAAATCAAATGTGAAGTTGCGGAACTACTCTTTCAGAACTCTTGGATGAATGCCATCTGGTCCCGGTGACTTGTTAATGTTAAGTTTATCAATTAATTCCAAAACCACCTCCAGTGACGCTTCAAATTGTGAGTTCCTCAGATTTGTCACCTACAAAAGTCAGCTCAGGTTTGGGAATCTCCCTAACATCCTCAGCCATGAAAGACTGAAGCAAAGAATCCATTTAGTTTCTCCGCAATGACTTGATTGTCTTTAAGCGCTTCTTTTGTATCTCAATCATCCAGGGACCCCACTGGTTGTTTAGCAGGCTTCCTGCTTCTGATGTACTTAGAAAACATTGTTATTACCTTTAGAGTTTTTGGCTAGCCATTCTTCAAACTCCTCTTTAGCTTTTCTTATTACATTTTTACACTTAATTTGGCAGTGTTTATGCTCCTTTCTATTTACATCACTAGGATTTAACTTCCACTTTTTAAAAGATGCCATTTTATCTCTCACTGCTTCTTTTACATGGTTGTTAAGCCACGGTGGCTCTTTTTTAGTTCTTTTACTGTTTCTTAATTTGGGGTATACATTGAAGTTGGGCCTCTATTATGGTGTCTTTAAAAAGCGTCCATGCAGTTTTCAGGGATTTCACTTTAGTCACTGTACCTTTTAAATTTCTGTTTAACTAACCGCTTCATTTTTGCCTAGTTCCCCTTTTTGAAATTAAATGCCACAGTGTTGGGCTGTTGATGTTCTTCCCACCACAGGGATGTTAAATGTTATAATATGGTCACTATTTCCAAGCGGTCCTGTTATAGTTTACCTCTTGGACCAGCTCCTGCACTCCATTCAGGACTAAATCAAGAGTTGCCTCTCCCCTTGTGGGTTCCTGTACCAGCTGCTCCGAGAAGCAGTCATTTAAAGTATCGAGAAATTTTGTCTCTGCATTTCATCTTGAGGTGACGTGTTCCCAGTCAATATGGGGATAATTGAAATCCCCCACTATTATTGAATTCTTAATTTTGATAGCCTCTCTAATTTCCCTTAGCATCTCATCATCACTATCACTGTCCTGGTCAGGTGGTCGATAATAGATCCCTAATGTTATATTCTTATTAGAGCATGAAATTACTATCCATAGAGAGTCTATGGAACGTGTGGATTCACTTAAGATTTTTACTTCATTTGATTCTACATTTTCTTTCACATATAGTGCCACTCTTCCTCCCCCTCCCCCACGCACGACCTGTTCTGTCCTGATATATTTTGTACCCCGGAATGATTGTGGCCCATTGATCGTCCTCAGTCCACCAAGTTTCTGTGATGCCTATTATATCAATATCCTCCTCTATCACGAGTTCACCCATCTTATTATTTAGACTTCAAGCATTTGTGTACAAGCACTTTAAAAACTTGTGACTTTGTCTGCCCTTTTCTGATGTGTCCGATTCTTTATGTGAATGTTTCTCGTCTTATCTGGCCCTTACATTAGCCTCTTCCATCCTCTGCTCCTGACTATAACCTAGAGAATCTCTATCAATAGACTCTCCTCTAAGAGAAGTCTGTGTCCGATCCATGTGCTCCTCTGCAGCAGTCAGCTTTCCCCCATGTCCTAGTTTAAAAACTGCTCTGCGACCTTTTTAATGTTAAGTGCCAGCAGTCTGGTTCCACTTTGGTTTAGGTGGAGCCCATCTCTCCTGTATAGGCTCCCCCTATCCCAAAAGTTTCCCCAGTTCCTAATGAATCTAAACCCCTCCTCTCTACACCATCGTCTCATCCATGCATTGAGACTCTGAAGCTCTGCCTGCCTACCTGGTCCTGCGCATGGAACTGGGAGCATTTCTGAGAATGCCACCATAGAGGTCCTGGATTCCAGTCTCTTCCCTAGCAGCCTAAATTTGGCCTCCAGGACGTCTTTCCTACCCTTCCCTATGTCATTGGTACCTACATGTACCAAGATCACCGGCTCCTCCCCTGCACTACACATAAGTCTGTCTAGATACCTCGAGAGAGCCGCAACCTTCGCACCAGGCAGGCAAGTCACCATACGGTTCTCCTGGTCATCACAAACCCAGCTATCTATGTTTCTAATGATCAAATCTCTCATTACTAACACCTGTCTTTTCCTAGTGACTGGAGTTCCCTCCCCCGGAGAGGTAACATCAGTGTGAGAGGATACCCTAACACCATCTGGAAGGAGGATCCCAAATATGGGAAGGTTTCCCTCTGCTCCCATTGACTGCTCTGCTTCCCTGTGCCTTTCCTCCTCCTCAGCAGTGCAGGGGCTGTCTGACCGGAGGTGGGCCAATTCTACAGTGTCCTGGAAAGCCTCATCAACATACCTCTCTGCCTCCCTCAGCTCCTCCAGTTCCGACAGCCTGGCCTCCAAAGCCCGTACGCGGTCTCTGAGGGCCAGGAGCTCCTTGCACCGAATGCACACATACGCCATATGCCCACAGGGCAGGTAATCATACATGCTGCACTCAGCACAATAAACTGGATAGCCCCCACTCTGCTGCTGGACTTCTGCCTGACTTGTCTCCTGCAGCTACCTAGTTAACATGGCACGTAAATATCTTGCAAAGCCGGCAATAGCAGTGCTATGCAAATGTCTGTTCTCACTTTCAGGTGACACTGTAAACAAGAAGCGGGCAGCATTATCTCCTGCAAATGTGAACAGACTTGTTTGTCTGAGTGGCTGAACCAGAAGTAGGGCTGAGAGGACTTGTAGGCTCAAAAGTTTTACACTGTTTTATTTATGAATGCAGTTATGTTTTGTACAGAAGTCTACATTTGTAAGGTCAACTTTTATGACTGAGATTCAGTACAGTACTACAGTACTTGATTAGGTGATTTGAAAAATACTATTTCTCATTTTTTACAGTGTAAATATTTGTAATCAAAATAAATATAAAGTGAGCACTGTACACTTTGTATTCTGTGTTGTAAGTGAAATCAATATATTTGAAAATGTAAAAACATCCAAAAATATTTAAATAAATGGTATTCTGTTTAACAGTGTGATTAATCACGATCAGTTTTTTAATTGCTTGACAGCCTGTGTGTGTGTGTGTATTTTAAAAAAATAAATGAGGTGAAAAGGACAGAAGTAATCTGATAAACTTGTAGCAAACCTAGGGAAGAGATATTAGTTGGCAAGGTGATATATCCTTGATGTCCAAATTTGAAGATTTATAAAGTTATGGAAGTTGCACGTAGAAAATTCCTGTTAGGTCTTCTAGTTCATCTCCCTGCAAATGTTCCTCAGGACACTTTTAAAAAAAATATTTGTGTGTGTGTGTGTGTGTCTATTCTAGCACTGAAGTGTTCATTTTGTCTTGGGGGAGCCTTTTAGAGCCCACTAGATCTCACTGTCAAAAATCTTTTCCTCATTCTTCCCACCTTTTTTCCCACTTAAAATATTGTCACAGTTACTCTCATTGTCCCTGCTTTTGGGGTGGGTGGGGGATTCTCACCCAATGCACTCCCAGAGGGGTCAGGCCTTAAGCTTTCCTTCTTCTGAAGTAGGATTCAGAAAGAACAAAACTACCATCTTGGGTCAAACCAATGGTCCATCTAGCACAGTATCAATGTCCAACAGTGGCCAGTACCAGAGCTTCAAGGGGAGTGTACAGAACAAGGCAATTTTGGAGAGATTCCCCTCCCGGCAATTCTGCAGTTCATCCATCTTAGACCAGGGTGTGGACTACAGTCTCCTGGTTTGTCAGCCATGAATAGGTGCTATGGTAATAGAAGTAATAAATAATACTGCAGCACAACCAACAGTGATTGGTACCTTTGCAAGCAGGGCTGGCTCCAGGCACCAGCGGAGGAAGCACGTGCCTGGGGCAGCACATGCTAAGGGGTGGCATTCCGTCCATTTCTTGGGACGGCACATTCCGGGCGCTTTGTTTTTTTCTTGGGGTGGCAAAAATGGTAGAGCCGGCCCTGTTTGCAAGCTCTCTTTCTCCAGGAGCCTTTGACAGCATACATCTGCTGTGATACCTTGTTTGAAGAAGCTGTTTTTGTGTCATTTATTTATTCCTTAAGGGCACAAAGCATTTAGAACATAAGAATGGCCATACTGGGTCAGACCAAAGGTCCAGCCAGCCCAGTATCCTCTCCTCTGACAGTGGGCAATGGCAGGTCCCCCAAAGGGAATGAACAGACAGGTTATCATCAAGTGATCCATGCCCTGTCACTCAATCTCAGCTTCTTGCAAACATAGGCTAGGGACACCATTCCTGCCCATCCTGGCTAATAGCCATTGATAGGTTTATCTTCCATGAATCTATCTAGCTCCCTTTTGAACCCCATTATAGTATTGGCCTTCACAACACCCTCTGGCAAGGAGTTCCAGAGGCTGACAGTGCGTTGCGTGAAAAAATACTTTCTTGTGTTTTGTTTTAAACCTGCTACCTATTAATTTCATTTGGTGGCCCCTTGCTCTTGTATTATGAGGAGTAAATAACATTTATTTAGTTTCTCTGTACCACTTATGATTTTATAGATGTCTATCATACTTAGTCACCTCTTTTCCAAGCTGAAAAGTCCCAGTCTTATTAATCTCTCCTCATACGGAAGCCGTTCTATACCCCTAATAATTTTTGTTGCCCTTTTTGAACCTTTTCCAATTCCAATATTCCTTTTGTAGCTCTTTGCAGTCTGCCTGGGACTTAACTATCTTGAGTAGTTTTGTATCATCTGCAAATTTTGCCACCTCACAGTTTACCCCTTTTTTCCAGATCATTTATGAATATGTTAAATAGGATTGGGCCCAGTACAGATCCCTGGAGGACACCACTATTTACCTCTGTCCATTCTGAAAACTGACCATTTATTCCTACCCTTTATTTCCTATCTTTTAACCAGTTACCAGTCCATTTAGAGCAAAACCTAACAGTAAAAGGCTGAAACATACACCTTCCTCTCAGACCACTGAACTCCATCTTTGTCAGGAAGAAGCAGCCCTTCCTGCTCACAGCATCTGTCTGTCTGTGTGTTCCAGCCTGTCAGCTTTTCTTAGCTTATCCACTATCCACCCTCCTTTATTAGGGTCTTTGAGCTTTTCAGCCCCTTTGATTGCAGGATTTTTGCCTTGGGAAGGGTACATCATTCTCACCTGGATGGAGCCAGCCAGATAGTTTCTTCCTATTGATGGCCCAGCTATTGTCTCCTCAAGGGTCCTGTTTTGTTTTTTTGATGTAACTCCTGGCATCCAGGCATATTGATATCACAAAGATAATCTGAGGTTATTTGATGTTTATAAAAAATGCTCATTTCACAAACATTGTCCCATTTCTCTTACATATATTGCTTACCACAGTAATAATCCTCTCCATCCTTTCTGTTTAGACTTCAAATGTTTAATATCTCCAAGTTCTGTTTTATTTATGATCTCCTCCTGAATCAGCTCTCACAGGCCACCTTGCTCACCAATAGTTTTTGGTAATCGTATTTAAGCTCCCACTAATTTTGTCAGTCTTTCTGGTAATGCAGCACCCAGAATCAGTTATGGTGAAGCTGCACTGGAGCAGTAAGGAAAGTGCTATTTTCCAGCTCTTTTGATCTGATACCTTTGCACGTTCAGTTCTAAATTGTCTTGGCCTTTCTTTGTTGCCCTATCACATTGCAATACCCATGTATAACTTGTTCTCTACTGTCAGTGTTAGTTCTTATTACTGCTTTCTGGGTTTCTCCCTCACATTGTAGGGCGAGTTTTAGATTATTCTCCGTGCCCCACATTAAATCTCACTTCATTTTCTGCTTCTATTTCTAATCTTAGTAGGTGCCTTTGTAAAAATTTCCTATTCTGAGTAGTGTCCACAATTCTTCCCAATTTGGTATCCTATTCCAGTTACATTAATGGAGATATTTAATTAGACCAGATTTAGTAGCAATCCCTGCTGTAGTCTGTTAGAGATGTCTCTTCCCCTTGCCGAATGAAATCCTGTTTAAGAAAATACAAGATATATCCTGTGGCTTAGTCTAAGTGGGAAACTTTCCTAAATTAAACATTCTACTCTTCCTCTTTTCCCCTTAGAACACATTCAGAGGATTTCTTTAGGTCCCTTTTTCATAGACTCAGTGAGCTGTTCTGCATTTAGTTCTGTGTTGTGATGCACGGTAGTGTCGAGTGGATGAAACTCTCAACAGCTCATCTGTTCCTATCTTGTAATTATTATGGTGGAGTCGTTTAGAGGATTTCTTGCATAAGTCATTTTTACTTTTGTCAGCCCATAGTTTAAATGATCTCCCATAGCCTTTTGAGATCACCTTGCTTGCAACAAGTTGGGGCACACTTCTCATGTTAGGGTTGTTGGTTTCCTAATCTGCTGTTCCATGTCTTTCAACTAATTTTTGGTTGAACTTTTTTCAGCTTCTTAAATTAAATTTTCTTTCTTTCAGTCTGTGTGGTTTGCAAAAATTACATGTTGCATTTGGTCGCTTTGTTGGGTTTTACCACACAGACAATGAGTTTTATAGTGTACTTTTTAAGCAAGAACTTTTTCCTAACCATTAAACGTGAATGAGAAGCTGTTGCTGCCCTAGAATCTGTGTGAATTACCATAAGAGGTTGTCTTCATACTTTCTACCAGGCTTTGATTTGTGGCTGCACTTATAATGTGTTCTCCAGTTTGAAAGTTGTTACTAGTTTGAGAGTGATTTCCTATCAACATAATTGGGAATACAGGTAGAGCAGTAGAATCTCTCAAACCAGTAGTAACTTAGGTGTATCCACTGTACAACGAGCTGAATTATGTGGTTTATTTTCCTTTTTCACTTTCTCGATAATGGATGGTTACTGGCATACACTGTATTTTGGACATGACCTTCCTTTCCTTCATCATTTGTTTGACCTGAACTTTTCACTGGTAGCACTCTGTCCTGGATGCATACATTTCTGAGTCTAGCATTTTTTTGGGTCATATATACTTACATATCTAATATTATACACAACATGTACATCAGATACAGCTAGGCAAGAGCTTACTTACACATGAGTAGTTTTCTGCGAGAGGGGAGAACAAAGTACGCAATTGAATTTGGAATACATACACTCAACACTAATTAATTAGAAAAATCAAAGGGCACTAAGTGTCTATATGGTTCCTTCTGGCTTCTGTGATCCCATGTGAGCTTTCAATGAATGTATCGTAGGGTCATAATTACAGTTGTAGAACATGAGTAATTATTCCTGCTGTGCTGAACTAAAGAAAACGTAGTGTTCTGTAGCCCACCTTGTAACACACATGAATCATGATGGAGAAGCTTATTTTGGCTAAGCTCAAGACCTGCAAAATGATTGCTTTTAGCAAGCCTGTAAGCTCTAGGCTATTGTTGAAAAATCTGTACATGTCCTTCATCCTAACTAGAAATGACAAGTGGTGCCACATCTCTTAACTTTTGCACATTTATAGTCCTAAATGGTGTTTCTGATGCTTTTTCTCTGGTATTTCCCATCAGTTAGTTTTTCTTTCAATATAATTACACATTTGATTTTTTTCTCTTTTCTTTTTTAATGTGACAAAATTGTGTATTCGGAGGCTTTCAATTATCTTTTTGAAACATTAGTCTTAAGTACAGTTGGTTTGGTACAGGGATGGACTGACGACCATTAAAATCTTCTGTGCGCTAAGACCAGCTAAAATCTTCTGTGCACTAATTAAAAATAGTAAGCATATTGGAGGAGAGGGGAAGGTAATAAATTCTCTGAAGTGTGGTCTGCCAATTATTCTCCCCTAGTGATATATTTTTTGGACAGGGAGGATGTATGTAATTTAGTGGAGTCTGGGGTTTTCACAAGACACTGAGGCTCCAATTCAGCAAAGCATTTAAGAACATGCTTAAGTTCATCTGTATGCAAGAAAGCATGTGTGCATGTGCTTATATACTTTGCTGAATTGGGGCCTTAATAACTTACCAGGGCTGGTTTAGTAATATACAGAGAAAGGGGGATACATTTTCCCCGGAAGCCGGGAGACGTCTTTCTTCCCATCCTCACTTTGAATTGAACACTTTAACACAGAGAAATTAAACCTTGCTTGTGCTTTCAGATTGTAAGATTTTTCTGGCAGAGCCCTCCTCCCCATCCCCCTTTTTTTGGCACAGTATACAGTACCTATTGTACTGCAACATTTATATTTGTTGTTCCATAGATATACATTCTATAGTCAAATGTTGCATGAATTTTATTGTGACAAACAGCTTAGTTTACTGTATCTTCCTTCATTTTGTTCTTCCTTAATCTCAGTTTATTTTTGTCTTGTGTTTTTCCTCTTTCCCTCCCTCATGTCCCATCTCTCTCCTCTTCCTTTTCTTGTGTTGCACTCTTTGCCTCTTTCATATTTTTCTCTTATCTTTTTCATTTTTCTTCCAATAAGACCAAGACCCCTTTGCAGCCTTATGTAAGGTTATCATATCGATGGAACTCATTTTCTGTAAACTTGGCTTGTTTTGAAGATCTCATTGCGTTTTAGTCAACTTAGCCTGGCTACTGCACTGTGCTGTACTTTAATGTATGCAAGTTTGGTATAAGAAAGCCAGTTGCATCATGTTGCCTTAAGTGGCAAATAAAATATAAAGGGAGATCATATTTTAACATACAAGCACAAGGGGACAGAATTAAGGATGAGCTTTCACCCTTAACTCTATTTCCTGAATATTTTGTGTGTGTGTTTGTGTGCGCGAGAGAGATCAACTAAGCATGAAATTCCCTGCTTCTGTTAGTGCAACAAAAGAAACAGACAGGAGATGAGTCCAGAACAAAGCAGAAATAATGGAGGAGTATTTCATCTCAAAAAGGAGAGTGAAATGAGAAGTACAAGTAGGCAAAGAAAGACTGCCTGGCCTGAGGCAGTGCAGTGTGTTGGCAAGAAAGTAGTAGTTCAGGGACGTCTGCTGCCCAGAGCTGTGATATCTGAGCAGCCCACATGTAAAAAATGTTTGGCCACTCCTGCAACAGACACAATATTTAATGCTTTCCCCAGAAGAAACCTCAGTAGGATTTTTTTAAAGGGCCACTGTTGAGGATTTTCAGCTCAAATACTGATCCACCTAAAACTGCAATAATCTGGTGAGGGTGGAAATTCCTAGGTAGGAATCTTACTGGCTATTGTTTTCCTATAACTCTTGCACATGAACACCAAAAAACCTAGTTAAAAAATAGTGGTGCTTAATTTTGTACATTTTTCTGCAACAGCAATTAATTATTCCCTGTTTATTGGGTAAATATGCACATTTCTTCAAGATACCGTTTTACTTTAGTTTCAACTCATATGCTTCCTTTACATGTTTTTTTCCTAGAATTTAACTCTCCCCTCTCCCCCCACCACCACACATGAATACACAGATCTTTGAGTGTGATATACTCTCAAAAAAGCATGGACATTTACAGTAAATATGTAATCCTCCTTTAAATATTGCATGTACATAGGATTCTCGTTCTAGGGCCTTTCCTCCCCACTACGAGATGGGCCAGGACTCCCCAAACTCAGAGATCGGGATCCTATGAGTTATGGCAGTTGGGCTGGAATCATAGAATATCAGGGTTGGAAGGGACCTTAGGAGGTCATCTAATCCAACCCCCTGCTCAAAGCAGGACCAATTCCCAACTAAATCATCCCAGCCAGGGCTTTGTCAAGCCTGACCTTAAAAACCTCGAAGGAAGGAAATTCCGCCACCTCCCTAGGTGTAATCCATTCCAGTGCTTCACCACCCTCCTAGAGAAAAAGTTTTTCCTAATATCCAACCTAAACCTCCCCCACTGCAACTTGAGACCATTACTCCTTGTTCTGTCATATGGTACCACTGAGAACAGTCTAGATCCATCCTCTTTGGAACTCCCTTTCAGGTAGCTGAAACAGGAGTCCCCTCCCCCCTTATTCCATTCCAACTGTTGCTGTCTGAGTTACCTCAGCCAGTCCCTGAATGTGCAGGAAAGAAGAGCTTTTTATGTCAGCTGTTCACAAGAAATTCCTCAGAAATTCTTTACATAGTTGGCACTCTTGGAGATGGCAATAATCTGTGCCCTAAAGAGAAGGTGGGCTCATGGGAATCCTATGTGATACTTTGAAAGAAGCAGGATTACAGGTAAGTAATTTACTCTTTCACTTGCCAGTTATTCAACGATATTCCACTGTTGAGAGACATGGGTGTTACTGGCCTGAAACTACAAACACTATTGTCTATTAATCGTAATTATATGATGTAGCAGTGGTTTACTCGGCCTGATATTGGATGCACCTGCTGCCTCAGTTGCCCCATTTCTCAGCTTCAGTTTCCCAGGCTGAGAAGACACTATGGTTCTCTTAGCCTGAAGTCTTTAGTGCTTTACTGGCTCCAGGGTGACTTAGCTCTTGGCCTGTGTTCACACCTTCTGGAGTAAATTATAATCTAATGGCAATACAAGTAAACATTTTCCACCTCAGATTCTTCTAGAACAAGTCCTTCTTCTAAGGGTCTGGGTCTATCAACCTTCAGTTTTTAGCTCTTCTGTTGAGTGGAACCCAAGAGAGTGGGAAGCTGAGCTCAACACTCCTCCTTCCCTTTGTAAACAGAGGTGGATGCAGCAACTTGGAATGAGGTGATATAGGGGGATGTATGTGCTCCTTCTACTACAGGTTTCTGACCAAAGGACCCTATGTGATTTGGTTGTTTTGCCTTTAGCCACCAGAGTTCTTGCCTAGATCTCTTCTCATGTAAGCCTACTTCCGGCATCTCCTTTGTGTCTCTTCTCTATGCCTGAATACAGGCTGCTGTTATATTGTCTAGCCAGCCTTGTTTCAGTCACATTCTCCCCCATGACATGACTCTCATGTCCTGAGAGGTAACCTAGTAGCAGGTGAGGCTGAACTCAGACTCCACTGGAAGGGCCACCCCACCTTGTGACACCTGGTTACACTGCAGGGCAGTGTTAAGGGAATGGTGCATATCCATTCCTTAATGGCTTTTGATTTTTTAAGTTTAACCTTAACTCTGAATTTCCTGGGTTTATAACGCTTGTGTTTGGGATAATTACAACATCCCTGTAATGTATTTTACCCTGAGTTACTGTCAAATACTCTCAACGTTAACTCCATATTAATGTCGTTTTTATCTAGGAATTGCAATATATTGATGATGGCGTATGAAAAACTGTGCAGGGTTATTCAGTATTACCATGTGACCAGTTGCATTGTGCCTATCACCTTGGATTTCTCATCAGTTGAAGAAAATTGAAAATGGCTCACATTGTTTCCATGGCTCCATTAAAAACTTTAAAGCTGTGGTATTACTTGTGCTCAAGTAGGCATTTGATACTTATAAAAAGGATTTTTAAAAACTTTAAATTTTACAGCTTTTAAATTGAAGTAGTGTAAAAGAGACTTTCCTTTCACTAGAGCAAGTGCCAAAGAGTGCCCTGTAGTGCAACACTCATGAGTCCAGTACTGTGTTGAAACAATGGCAACACCTGTGCGACAAACACCCAGGAAGACTGGGATCGGTGATGAGAGTTTAGCCGTTGCTGATAATTCTTGTACCTTTTTAGCTTTACAGGGAAGCTCTGAAGGCTGGGAAGCCTAAAACTAGCTCTTACCGGCTGTGTGTTTGTGGGCTCATGCACATAGTACTTCCTAATCTCCCTGTAGTCTTGGTTTTAATGAACAGACTGGAAAATGAAATATAGCAGATTCTTGAATATTTCACTCCCATGTCTACTTATGAGAAATAAAGCTGAAGACCTTTGTTTAAAACAAATTAAAAACACCTTTAATGCAGTTGTTGAAAGTATGTGTACTTCTCATGCTGGTTAAATTCTGGACTGTTGATCTTAGCTATGTCCATTTGTCACTTTAATTGTCAGTTTTTGACAGTTAATATTCTAAAGTCTAAAATTGGTCCCACAAATATTCAATGTCCTTGTGAAAGTTGGCACACGCACCCAGAAGGTTGAGTTTGAGTACCATAAGAAGGGGAGTTCCAAGTGTGAGCCTGACAGTGCAACTCACTATTAGGACAGGGATTGCTGCTCTACTAGTGTCCCCTCTGCTCTTCTCTGGAAAAGGTTCAGAAAAGGGTAACAAAAATGATTAGGGCTATGGAACAGCTTCTGTCTGAGGAGCAATTAATAAGACTGGGATTTCTCAGCTTGGAAAAGAGATGATATGATAGAGGTCTATAAAATCATGTCTGGATGTGCAGAAAGTAAATAAGGAAGTGTTATTTACCCCTTCTCATAACACAAGAACTAGGGGTCACCAAATGAATTAATAGGCAGCACGTTTAAAACAAACAAAAGGAAGTATTTTTTCACACAACACACAGTCTACCTGTGGAACTCTTTGCCAGAGGATGTTGTGAAGGCCAAGACTATAACAGGGTTCAAAAAAGAACTAGATAAATTCATGGAGGATAGGTCCATCAATGGCTGTTAGCCAGGATGGGCAGGGATGGTGTCCCTAGCCTCTATTTGCCAGAAGCTGGGAATGAGCGACAGGGGATGGATCACTTGATTACCTGTTCTGCTCATTCCTTCTGAGGCACTTAGCATTGGCCACTGTCGGAAGACAGGATACTTGGCTAGATGGACCTATGGCCGCTCTTATGTTCTTAGAGGAGATTAAACATCTCATAGCAGTTTCTGAAAAGAGTAGGGGACTATTGCAGTGTCCTGGGAAGAACAATAGCAAGTATATAGTAAAATTTCAGTTGTGGGTAGTGGTGCTTTTTTTTTTTTTTGCAGTAAGTGGTTAATAATTTAGCCAATTGAACTTTTAAAGACTGTTGTGAGTGCAGAACTTTTACAACAGCATTTAATTTTATCTTCTGTTACTCTTACTGGCCCATCAGCTCATATAGCTTCTTGTTGCCCTAAGAAAAATCTATAATCAAAACAGTAGCTGAGTGATGTTTTTAATGTACTCCGTGAGATCTCTGAATATGTAGTATGGTTTTAAATATTGCTTTTCATTTGGGGCAGGAAATGTGTCCAAAGATGTTTTGTGGAGTGCAGTGTTCACTTGGACTATTTACAGTAATTGTTATTTACAAGATCTCAAAATGCTTTACAATGTAATAAATCAGACCCAGGATTGCAAGGAATATGTATATAGATAAGATAAACGATTGTTGCATTCCACAACAGCACATACACACCTTTAAATATTAGAATGCATTTTACTGAGATAGGAATAACGACCTCATTGAGTGCATTAAAAACAACATTCAGCTACTGGTTTTCATTGTAGATTTGGGGGTGAGAAGCAACTATATGAGTTGATGGGTCTGTAAGAGCAACAGGAGATAAAATTAAATGTTGCAAAAGTTCTGCATTCACAACAGTCTTTAAAAGTTCAATTGGCTAAATTATTAGCCAGCTACTGCACACACATGTACGTATGTATATACACACACCCTCTGAAATTTTACTGTATACAGGAACTCCTCACTTAACATTTTAGTTATGTTCCTGAAAAATGCAACTTTAAGTGAAATGATGTTAAACTAATCCAATTTTCCCATAAGATTTAATGTAAATGGGGGGGGGGGGAGGAGATTCCAAGGAAATATTTTTGGGCAAAGAAAAGGCGTTATATACTGTACAGTAGTGTACTGTACTGTGGTTGGGAAGTGCCCCGGCTTACCCCACGCAGGCACAGCTTCCCCGGAGAAGAACAGGCGCCAACTTTGCTGGGAATGCTCCAGGCCCCCCTCTTCCTGTCCTTGCTCCACTCCAGGCTCACTTCTTCCCACCCCGACTCCACCTCCTCTCTGGAGCACGCCACATCCCTGCTCCTCTTTCCCCCCCCCCCCCCCCCCCGGAAAGTCCTAAGCACTGCCAAACAACTGTTTAGTGGCACTTAAGACTTTCCTGGAGAGAGGGGGAGGAGTGGAGACCCAGTGCTTCCCCACTCCTCCACCTCCCTCCCAGAAAGTCCTAAGCGCTGCTGAACAGCTGTTTGGCGGTGGGGGAAGAGCTGGGAGGGAGGGGAAGGAGTCGGAGAAGAGGAACTTGTGCTATGCTTCCTTATAAAGTTTCTGCTCTTCCACAGAATCTTAAAAGCAGTGGACAAAGCAGGCAGCCAAATGACTTTATAAGGGAGCATTGCACATCTTTAAATGAGCATGTTCCATAATTGAGCAGTTACGTAACTTTGAAACAATGGTAAGCGGGAGTAGGTTAAGTGAGGAGTTACTGTACTTGATATTGTCTTTCTAACAAGCACACAAATGTTTCTCATCAAGAGTTTTTAACAAAAATTATTTGTGGAAATTTTCCTCTTTCACACATGGATGTGACTTGCATGTTTTTTATTAACCTGAGATCTTTTGGGCCCACGCCTGTGGAAAAAGAAAAATTGTTTAAAAAAAAACTTAAAACCTTCTGACAACTAGGTGGTAGGTAACAGAGATGAGATATTTAGGGATGACTCAATTTAAAGACCCTGTCTGCACTAAGAAAATTTCCTGTGATTGACAGTGAGATATTAACTATTTGCTTTTTTCTTCAATCCCCCACTCAGTCCACCAAAACAGGGTTAAAAATGATATGGCTAATTTTGACTGGACTTTCTCTGACCTGTGCTGATTGCTCCAACCTTCCCTCATGGTCTCTTCTCAACATCACTCCATGCCTGCCCATTTTACTCTTTTCTCCCTGTCTTGTTCCCTTCACTCTTTTCCTTCAGTGTCCCATTTCCCATCTCTTTTCTTTCTACCCTCCTAAAGGTGGGGAAGGAATCATGGAACAAACATGTTTTTTTGCCATCACATTGTTCACTCTGCTTGTGTGTTATATTCCTTCCTTCAACCTATGTTTGTCTTGTCTATTTGGGCTGTAAGCAGTTTGGGGCAGGAGACTTTCTTTCTGTTCTGTGCCTAGCACAATGGAGTCCTGGTCCATGGCTGGGGCTCACAGGTGTTCTGATAATACAAACAATAATAAATATGGCTTCCAGAGCTGTGAGATCTGATCTCTGTAATGAATGTTCAAATGGTGTGGCCCGTTTTCATTAATAGCCAAACAATTTTCTACCCCTGCAGAGTGAGAAGGCAGTGATGGTTGCCCAGCATTGCTAAAAGATAACTTTTTCTTAATGTGAATGGCTATAGTTAAGTTTAAAATGTGTCTTGCTTATAAAACTATTGGCCAGTGAGATTGGTAAATATAGATTACTGGGCAATGGAAGTCTTAAAAATGGTTTTATAAAATATAAACGTGTTACTGATGGTAGCACCTGAAATGTTTGCCAGTAGTATATTTGGCCAATGATAAAAAGTATGTCGCGTCTTTTAAGTTGTGGAAATATTTTCAGGCCAACACATTAAATGGTTTTGAGCACTTACTCCTTTTATTTCAACAAAATAAAACGTTACATTCAATATGCAAGAAAAGTCACTATTCGTAAGACAAGAAAATAACAAACATTGCAGTAAAGGCTATATTCTTTCCATATACAAAAATTGATATTTTCTCTATTTAACTACATTAATTGGAAGTGAATATTTTTGGCCAAATCATATATTTTCACTTTGGCTTTTATAAAGGGAACAGAGAAGCTATGTTGACTAATGTGTGGAAACTGGCTCTGGAGGGGGGAAAAATAGTGAGTTTGATGTTGAATCTCAAGTTTCATTTAAAACTTGCTTGGTTCACAAATAAATCAGGGGTTTTCCTGTCACCATTGCATACTCTGCCTGGAATTTGAACGTCAGCCTGGATTCTTCTTATTTTATGTGCCATTGTTCTTTTGTTTATGAAGATTGTTTCTTTAGATTGGCTGGTGTAAGGAAACAAACCAATATGACTGCAGAATGAAACATTTTGCATTGGAATTGTGTATATTTGCGGTGTGTTAATCTTTATGCAGGCGTAGACAAGAAAAAAATATGTAACAAGACTGATAATGCCAAATCCTGTCCTCAGACAGACCTAATATCTTCCACTCAAATAGGTGCACATAGATATGAGAATTCAAGCCTTGATGTGTTTAAAATAACGAGGTTGAGTGTTACGCATATGTTTTCAAAAGAACAATTAAAAAGTTAACACTCCTGCAGTTTAAATTCATTATCAATAATATAACATTTAATCCAAAATAATCCCATTATAAATTTAGTATCATAGTAAACTGGATGTGTGATCATGTCTCCCTCTAGTGGGTGGCCTGTAATGTACTCGCTTGCAATTTACAAGCAACAGTGTTAGTATTACTTTAGCTAGGTGGTAGACTCACATTTCTGGTGCTGAAGCTGCTGGATTTGATACCTAGTGAGGGATCTTATTGTGTGTGTGTGTGTGTTTCAGATATGCAGACAGTCATGAATTGTCTATGCAATCACATTTTCTATCACTTGGTACAGCTTCTTTGTGCCTTACTCTTGGGGTAGTTGATACTGATGAGTGCTTGCTGAGAGAATGCTTTGATTTGGGCAGTGCATTTTATATACTTAAGTAAAATGTGGTGATCGTTCATATTTGAATATAAATATTATGCAGAAGCCTTTAGCACTGGTTTTGTCAGAATGGCGATCTTTTAAATTGTTTGAAAAGATTTTACCTGTAATGCATAAATAAAGGTCTAAAGGACTAATTAAATTGCTGCCCTGGCTCTTAAGAGTTGCCATAAGAAAGACATAGTTTAAGCAGTTTTAGTACTTCATGCAGTCACACAATGATTAATTTACACCTCTCTATTGTATAGTGTGGTGAACAAAGTGTAAGTTCCGCCTAAGGTGTGTGCATTAATAAACCCACATAGTGTGTTGTGTGTTAACTGTTATAAAATATATCCTGAAAGCCAGTTCAAGCTGACTGTAAACTGGACATCATCCCCTTGAAGGTACAAGTAGGGGAATATTGGGGAGGGGATGAAGACAATGTCACCAAAGGATTTCCTCCCTTTCCTGACAACTGGGAGTGTCTGGCCAGCAGCAGCTCCAAAACTGCTCGCTAGTTGGGCCAGGTATGGCATTAGTTACAAATGTGAATAGCAGTTGCATCTCTTGCTGATTCTAATGATGGCGGCAAACATGGTTGGACAAATATTTGAATAGCATGCACGCTTGTCTCGTTAAATGTGCATTTTTATGCTATTCAGGAAATTAAATCAGATTGCCCATCCCATGCGTATCAGATCTAGTGTATTGATTTTTTTCACCTAGTGCTTTCTTAAAAATCTGGTTTTTAGACTCTGGTTGGGCTAATCATAGTCTAGTAAATGCTGATTGTACCAGGACATTTGGAAAAAAGAGAATATTTTGCTTGTCTTTGTTGCTTTTAATTTTGTGAATTGGAATTTTTTAATTTTGTTATAGAATATGTGAAGTCTTTTTTTTTCTTTTTCCTGGCAGTGTTTTAAAGCGCTTTGCTGCAAGGGACCACCACCTCCACGACCTGAATATGACTTGGTTTGTATAGGTCTCACTGGTTCTGGCAAGACAAGTCTACTGTCACAGCTTTGCTGTGAAAGCCAAGAGAATATAGTTTCTACAACAGGTATGATGCTGCTGTCAGGAAGGTTTTTTTCAACCAAAAGTAATGTTTCTAATACTTTAGATAACTGTCAGTTAAATTATGCATTCCTTAATAATAATAATAAATTAAAAAATTGAGGTGGTATTATCTTATATTTGTTTCTCTATTAATAATTCAAATGCACACAATGGAATGAAATGAAAAGGAATACGGGAACTAACTAATGAATATGTAGAATAATCCTTGATACTTTTGTAGCCCAGAAATTTTGAGTTTACAGTGGCAATTTTATAAAGTTTGGTTCCTAATATATTTATATCAGTTACCCAAATGAACGTATTTATTCCCTTGGCTGCTACTTACTTAGTCCCATGTTCATTGTTCTACTGTGTGGGGTGTGTGTATAGTTTGAAAAGTGAGTGTGTTATCTTTTGTTTAAAGATGAACGGCTACACTAACTGGGTTAGATTTAAAGTGTGTGCTGAAGATTGTGTAGATCTTCAGCATAGTAATTCATTTTTAAAAATAATCTTTTTAACAGTGTTTAGAACTGAGTAATTAACCGAGATGCAAAGGCAGCTTACACTGGCAAAATTGAATTTAATTTAAAAACCTGGGGAATTTTCACAAAAACATACAATCTGGTGTATTTTAAAAGTGAGAGAGCTCTCCAGTAACATGGGTGGTGTATCTAAATTGTTAATTTCTAAAGGTCCTACCCCCTGTAGATTTTTCTGTAGACACCAAAAAGGGAAGAAAGAAACCTTTTGAAGTCTTATTCCTTAAGGGGCTTTGCTACATAGGCACAAAGTGAGGGGAAAAGGTGATAGTAAATGGGGTGAGATGAGGAAACTAGAGGATACACATTAGGCCTTAAGTCCTTCCAAAGTCAGTCACTGCAGCACTGTGGAATGTTTAAGTAACCAAAAGAAAACTTAATCAATGGTCAGTGTTTATTGCTGGTCATAGTCCTTTCTCTTTGGTCAGTGGAGGAGAGGAATGGAGCAGGAACAGGTTTAGATCAGAGATAAATTCTACAAAAACAGAGTGAAATAAAGGAGTTAAATATAAACAGACATAACTAAAACTTATAAATGTATCTACAGGTCTGTCGCATCTTACGCTGGGGTTACGTTCCGCGGTCAGCGCATAAAGCGAAAACCGCGTATAGTCAAAATGACCCTTGACAATCCCTTAAATCACCCATAAAGTACTATGTATTGTATACGGCAATGTACAGTATATAATAAAGACTACATATGCAAAATATAATTTTACAGTATTTTTAATAACATAACAGACACAGAAGAATGAAAGAATAAAAAATGAAAACAGTGCAGTACAGTATTGTAAACCTGAACAGTCACCAGTCTTGTACTGTACACACTCCAATGATTAGTCTTCCTCTTCCCCTGACACTATTATTGAGTCGTCAGGGCTTGATGTCGATCCAGGAGATGATGGGCCAGGCTTGGGTGATGGAGAGCGAGTCTTAGACGAAGTGGTTGGCTCTGGTTCAGCTCGAGAAGTTGATTGTGTAGGCTCTGCTGCTGCTGGTTGTTTTTTCTTTAAAAACATGGTGATTGGCAACTGTTGCTGTTGTCTCTTGAGCTCCTCAAACATTTCTTGGTATGGTCTCAAATCATCCGTAATACTACGTGTGATTTTGAGGCTTCGTTCCATAGAGGGATCATATTCAGAAATTAAATCATTTAAGTGTTTTGCTGCTTGGAACACTTCAGAAAATTTATGAAGATTCCAAGTTGCAGGCTCTTGCTGTTCGTCATCATCTTCGTCTTCTGTAGATAAAATTATCAGTTCGACTAACTCTTCGTTAGTCAATGTTTCTCTATGGCCCTCAATTAATTGCTCAATTTCTTCCTCGAGGATGTTGACGAAGCCATCACCACCCACTTGCTTGGCCACCTGAAGAATGAGTTGCACTTCTTCATCAATGGTCGGGAAACCCTTAAAATCACTTACACAGTCTTCCCATAGGTTTCGCCAACATGCATTGACTGTTTCAGGCTTGATTGCATCCATTGCCTGTTTAATATAAGTGATGCAATCAGCAATGTTGAAGGACTTTCAACACTCCATCACATTAACATTGGGATCAGCATCCATAGCGGTAAGGATCCGTGAGAATGTAAGCCTCGTTTTCATTAGCTTTGAAACAGCTAATGACGCCTTGGTCGAGAGGTTGGAGGATGGAGGTGGTATTGGCGGGGAAAAGACGACTTCAACATCATTCTGCGCAAACAGGAGTGCCGCAGGATGGCCAGGAGCATTGTCTATGATCAGCAACACTTTAAAGTCAAGTCCTTTTTCTTCAAGGTACTGCTTGACCTCCAGAATGAAACACTTGTGGAACCAATCCAGAAATAATGCTGCCTTTTTATTTGATTGCCAGAACACAGGCAGGAGATTTTTGTTCTTGCCTTTTAGTGCATGGGGATTTGCAGCCCTGTAGAGCAAGCCCGGCTTTATTAAATGCCCAGCCGCATTGCCACAAAGCAACAGAGTCACACGGTCTTTAGCTGCTTTGAAGCCAGGGGCTTGTCTTTCTGATTTTGAAATGTAAGTGTGGGTGGGCATTTTTTTCCAGAAGAGCCCAGTCTCATCAGCATTAAAAACTTGTTCTGGAAGATAGCCCCTTTCCTCTATGATTTTCTTTAATTGTTCGGGGTAGGCTTTTGCTGCATCCTCATTGGCAGATGCAGCTTCACCAGTAGTCTGCACGTTTTTGAGGTTGAAGCAGTTCCTAAAACTGTTAAGCCAACCTTGGCTGGCTTTGAATTCCTTCTTATCAGAAGGCTGTCCCTCTTCGGTGGGAGGTTTGAACAGCACATAGATGCTAAGAGCCTTTTCTCGCAACATGTTGCCATTGCTAGGCACACTTTTACGGTTCATGTCTTCCAGCCATAAGTTTAATGACTTTTCAGTCTTCACTAAAGTCTTATCACGCACTTGGCTCGTCACCTTAGCAGTTACTGGAGCACTTGATGCCACGACTTGATGAATTTCTGTCTCTCGAATCTTGTTGGCACGGATGCTAGATTAGTTGCGGACGTATTTACATGCCATGTTGGCTATGGACATACCATCTGTCAATAAGTCCAACACGGCAAATTTTTCCTCCAGCGTTGGAACGCATCGCTGTTTCTTCGGTTGAGCACCAGATGAAGTAGGTGCCTTGCGTTTAGGGGCCATGTTATACAGTACGAAAAATACGTACTGTCTTTTTAAACAGTACAGGCACAGCAGAATCTCACTCAGCGTGGCGAGATGCGCACAGTATGAGAGGCACAGGGGGACTGAGTACTGTAATGGGAACAGCAGATTCGCTTCTCCCATCTCTCTCTCACTCCGGGGCAGACGCACTATTTAAACTTTTTTTTTTTTGCCAACTCTCCAGGGTTACTATAGAGGAGACCCTTATCACAGGCCTAAAGACATGCTGTTTCTGTCAAGTCCTCCCCCCCCCCCCCCCAAATATTTTAGCTGGTGGAATCGCCCGTATTTTTTTTCTCCCGACCGCGCAAAGCTGAAATCGTGCATGTTAAATGCGCGTAAGATGCGACAGACCTGTTTTTAAGCAAGAAGCTTAAAAACAAACATAGGAGAACCAGGATGCCTGGCAATAAGAGATGATTGTGACACAATAGGCATTAATGAAAAATGGTGAAATGACAAAAACAAATACCTGGGTATAAAATTAATAAGGAGGAGAGATTAGGTCATAGAGGAGGGAGAGCAATCTTGTAATTTTTTTTTCTAGTTATGTGACCCTAGTGATTGAGTAAAGTTGATTTGTTAGTGTAATAGGGAAGGGGTGTGTGACAGTGTTTGTGTGAGGAGTTGGTGTATGTAGGTATGTGTTTCATATACACCTCTACCCCGATATAACGCGACCTGATATAACACGGATTCGGATATAACGCGGTAAAGCATTGCTCGGGGGGCTGCACACTCCAGCAGATCAAGCAAGTTTGATATAATGGGGTTTCACCTATAACGCAGTAAGATTTTTTTTTTTTTTTTTTGGCTCCAGAGGACAGCGTTATATCGGGGTAGAGGTATATGTGGTTTTGAGTTTTGCATTCTTGTCCATGAGCAGCCTTAATTGGTTTTCATGGTGTGCTCAATATCCTCACATTTTAATAATTTAAATAAAATAGAAAGGTAAGAAATTTAAAAGTGATTCAAGGTAATACTGTTTCTTACACAATGTGTACTTAACCCATGGAATTCATTGCCATTACAGTTGTATCATATAGACTTTAAAAGGGATAAAACCCTTCTGTTTCAAGGCATAAGCCAACATCCAGCTCACGTGGTTAGGAAGAAACTTGCTGTATGGGCAGGTTATTCCGTAATTTGATCTCTGCAGAGTTTCTTGCATCTTCCTCTGAAGCATCTGTTATTGGCCAGTGTCAGAACCAGAATACTGGAAGCCACTGGTCTGTCCTGGTATGTCAGGTCCTCTGTTCTGTTCAGCAACAAATATAGTGCTGGATTGGCAAACTTGGGCAGCCCTCAGAATTGTACCTGACCAAACCACTTCAGAGATATTGCATGTGTAAACATGTTGATACTGCATGTGCTATACTAGAAGTTAGGAGCCCCAAACTCCCCTTCCCCAGCTTCCTGAAGGGGTGCTTTCCTCTAAATCCCCCTCCCCTTCCAATCCACTTGATCCAATCACAGTGTCCCTTCTGTAACAAGTACTTGAACTGGATATCTGCCATATTAACCTAACCTCCCTGACCTGCTGTGGGGGAGGTGAAGAAACCCTCTCCACCTTGGCCTATCTGGTGATGAGGGAAAAATTCCTTCCCAGCCCTCAAGGAAAAAGGGCGACTAGCATAATGCCCATAGTAGATCTTAAAGAAACCCAATTCTACTCTGATTCCATGGATGGGAAGGGTGGGTGTTTACCCTGCCTCAGTATGTGGTTCCTGTCAGGGTCCTTGACTGAGGTGTCCCCCAATATCCAGGGCCACTCTCTATCTAAAAGTCCTTTGCCTTAGATCGCAACCTCCCAATTGCTGCACATATAGCTTGGATACTGTGCCTGTTTCCCCAGTTTTGGCTGCGGTTTAGCTGCAGCAACATTGCGCTGTGATCCAGTTTCCACTGGAATCTTGGCCACAGCCATCCTGGGCCATGCCTCAGTTTCCCCACAGTTGGTTCTCAGTAACTGCTGGGACTGTGGCCATAACAACCCTGATCTGGACCTTCCCCCTCCCCCCAGTGTTGGTCCCCAATTTATGCTGGAATCTTGGCTTCAGACACACTCTGAGCTGTGCCTCAGGTTTTCCAAATTTCGTTCCCAGTTTCAACTGGAGTATTGGCTGCAAATGCCCTGAGCTGTGCCTCAGTTTCCCCAATTTCTGTTAACTACAGAGGTGCTTGCTATACATATGCCCCCCTCACAGAGGGAACTCTCTCAATGGTCTGTGGCCCCATCCCTAAGTTCCTTCTGCGAGATGGAACACTCAGAGGTGTTTGGTTTGTAACATTCTGCCTGCCATTGCTCTGCTGCAACCTGGTCCCAGACCTCTGCAAAGCTTATAGAATGCTGTACCCCTTAGTGTCTGGACTCTAGGACTTGGGGAATCCCTGTAAGAAATTCCAAACTGTGGGAATGTCCCTTTATCTCCCCTATTCTCCTTCTTGCCCCTCACAGCTCTATGGTGGTGAGAGTCCACCCATCCGCCCTCCCCCTTGTAAGAGGGACCACACAACTCTGTGGTGAGTAGAGGGTGTTGCCATACTAGCTGTCACACTGGACAACCTTCCTCCTATCATACGCGCACTTGCTCTGCAGTGGGGTGAGAGCTCAGGCAGCCTTTCTGTCCCCCTCTGTGCCCCCTCATTGCTGCGGGGGGACACCCATTCATTATGCTGTGTTAAGGGGGCCTAGTCAGCCTCCCCTGCAAGGAGCTACCTGGCCTTTCTCCTCTGGCTCAAACGGTTGCTGCTCCAGGCTTTCCCCCAACACCCATATGTTTCCCTGGCTGCCCTTCCCCACTGCACATGGTCCTGCATATGAATTGGGGGTAAGGTGGGAGAGAGGGAGTTCAGCTTGGTCCTCAACCCCCAGGCCCTAATGGGGTCCATTCACCCAGCCCTGGCCAAGGAAAACCTTCTTTGGGTCCTGTGGTGCCTCCCACCGCTGCTGCTGCCCTTTCTGCATTTTTGTGATCCTGGGGTGACTTCACTCGGGCCTCAGTGAGGCCCTACTTGTCACCCTGAGACTCCTGGAAACCCCCAACAGTGTATGGTGCTCCTCAGGTTCCTCTGCTGCTGCCTGGCAATTAGTGGGAGCCCGATATTCTCCCCTCATATTAACCAGAGACCAGAGGACCCTCTAGGCAAACTAGGCAGCTGCCTATAGCAGCAATTTCTGCCTAGGTGCCAGGGGCAGCTGGGCCCAACCAGACTGGTGTTTGGGAGGCATGGCCCCACCATTTCTACTGTAACCACCAAACCATCAGAAAGCTGGCTGTGCGCCTCCTCCCCTCCCCAATTCAGAGCCTCTGTTCTAGGAGATGGGAGGGGTTTAGTACACTGAAGTTTGGCCTATGGCAGCAGATTGTCTTGACCAGCTTTAGGTGCAGTGCTTCTTCCTATGCATCGAGGATCTTGTTCTGTTTATAGTTTATAAAGGACTAATAAATGATTGATCAATATTTTAATAAAAGGTTAATAAATTGTTACAGATTTAGTCCAGTCAGTCAATGGGTTGGTTATAAACGTACATAACACCTACTGAAGTGTTTGTAACCATCTAGAGTACATACTACTCTGTAACAGGGTTGTAATGTCTACTACATAATTTATTAACCCTTTATCAGCATATTAAGAGTGACCAAGAAAAGCATACTTTAAGTAAAACAACGTATGCAGTTCAATTTATTTTCCTAGTCTCTTTCTATGTTAAAAATCCTAGAATGGTTACCTAATATTATTAGTATTAATGCAAAACTTCAGTTTCAGTAACATTTTTTAATGGGGATTTCCAAAAAACATGCACATTCTATCAACTTCTATTTTTTGGACTTACATTCCCACATCACTTTTAAGTGAAGTACGAATGTGGAGGATGGGGGTAATGCTTTGTTGCACAAGATATTAGCAGAATGGAGTTTCTGTGGCTAAGCTAATAAATCCCTATTTATAGAAAGGTTATGTTGACAAGCTTATAGGTACGGCCCTACCAAATTCACAGCTGTGAAAAATGTGTGTCAGACTGTGAAATCCGATCTCCCCCGTGAAATCTGGCTATTGTAGGGGAAACCAGATTTCACAGAGCTGCGTGTCCAGAGAGCAGCACCTGCTGGCCAGGAGCCCAGCTCTGAAGGTAGTGCTGCCACCAGCAGCGCACAGAAGTGAGGGTGGCATGGTATGAGGAGGTTGTCACTTTTTGTGGGGGGAGCAGGGCCAACATTACAGGTGGGCAATTGTCCAGGGCCCTGTGGTCAGGGGTCACCATGGTAACCCCCTACCCCTCTCCTACAGCCAGCCCAAGGTCCCTTTAACTCCCAAGTGCTGTACCTGGAGCTGGGAAGAGGTGGGGCTGGGGGTGCCCTGGACAGGGGTTTCTACTTTGCACCAGACTCCAGTTGAGGAGGGACAGGACTTCCTCTTTCCCTGCACAGGCTGCTCCCAGGGCAAGGTCAGACCCACCTCTGGGAACCTCCCTGGCTGTAGGAAGTTTTGCATCTGTAGGGTGGGAGCTCAGCTCAGAAGGCATCACCACCACCAGCAGCAGTGCAGAATTGAGGGTGTCTTGGTATGGTATTGCCACCCCCTTACTTCTGCACTGCTGCTGGCAGTGGTGCTGCCTTCAGATTTGGGCACCTAGCCAGCAGCTGCCCTCAGGCTGCCCAACTCTGAAGGCAGTAGTGCAGAAGTAAGGGTGGCAATACTGAGACACCCCCCCCCCACGTACCTTTTGGTTGGGACCCCCATGGTTACAGTACTGTGAAATTTCAGATTTAAATATCTAAAACCATGAAATTTACAATTTTAAAAATCCTACGACTCTGAAATTAACCAAAATGGACCGTGAATTTGGTAGGGCCCTCCTTATAGGTCTACTTGTATTAATTGATTTGCTTCTGTCCAATCTATATTTAATGTGACTGAGTAGCTTATCTAAAACCACAGTGAACACAATAGTTTTAATGGATACAGTCTATTTTAAAATACCTTACCAAATAAGTTACTAACACTTTTTGTTTCTAATTTTAGGTTTTAGCATAAAAGCAGTGCCATTCCAGAATGCCATCTTGAATGTAAAAGAACTTGGAGGTATAACACTTTTAATCACTTGCATATTTGATCGATATTTTACTTTCATTTCACTGTATAAAGGACAGAGTGCTGCCAGGGCTTGCAGCTGACCCAACCCCAGCCGCTGCTCTGGCGGGCCGGAGACCACTGTTCCGATGGCCCTGGGCTGGCCCAGAAGAAGTCGGAGGTCCTGGAAAGTCATGGAATCAGTGACCTTTATGACAGAATTGTAGCCTTAATTATGACATTTGTCTATGCATTTATATTGTACTTGTCACCATTGTGCCTGAGTGACATCTGAGTTCTATTTAGCTGTGCAATTCTTTCCCAATGTCGCAAAGTAAAGTCACTTGGGGCCAAATTTTGGAGTCTAAATGTAGTCAGTTAAAGGTAGATGTCAGGTAGCTAGATACTGGTTTAGACTCAAGGGCTTCAGTGCCCAGCCTGATGGTTGGGTATTTTTAATAATGTTTTGAAGTGGGAGGGATGTTTTCTATTGCATTAGGGTGAAGATTCTTAAGAGGAGGTAGCGCTTTCTGGAGGGCTGAAAAGTGAAGACCTCACTTGGAAAGAGATGCAGGGCAGCTTTTACATATGTTTATATTTTCTGTAGAAGCACCATGAAGACTGCAACACCTTTGACTTGATTGCAGTGCGGCAGCGTGTTGATCCTGTCAGGCAGTGTTGGCCCCTGATATTTTTCCCCTTCCTCTGTTTGTGTATGTTTAGTTTTTGTAACTTCTCTTTCTCTGCTAAACTTTGTCCTGGAATTTCTGCTGTTGATGTTGAGGGAGAGGGGCCTGTATTAGGTTAGTTTTGTAAGATCTCTGTTCCCCCCACACCCTCCCAAACACTAATATGTTGTGGCTGAGTTTTGTTTTCTGTACTATAGCAGTCTTGTCTGGGCAGTTGATGTTGAGAATCTGGAGAGGCTGAAAGGAATCTGTCTTCAAAGGTTCACTATTCATTGTCAATCAAAAGGGAAAAGTTCCGTTTAGATTTTAATTTGTGATGTACTCAATTAATTTAAAAATTACCTTGCAATCTTAGCCTTTGGAAAATTGCAAGCCTTGTCCAGTTGCCGGAGCACAGTGAAGATTTGTTTAAAATACTTTAAGGGCTGACTGTTAAAACTCATACTTTTTTAGATTTCTTCTTTCAGCAGCCAAGCAGTTATGTGAAACAGATGCCGATTGTGTACTATTCCTTTTGTTTGGCTGAAGGAATACTCCTCCTTGTAGTGGAAGGTGGTGTATGTTTGTACCATTCTAGTTACCTCCTGGAGCTTCTAATACACCCAGGTTCTCTGTTTCTGTAGAATTATACAAAAAAAAATTCATTTACAGCTTATAGAGAAAAAAGCCACTTTCATGTTATCTGCTGTTCTTGGTCTCATTAACTCTTCATCATTCTTTAGTATTTGTTTGGGACAGGGAGCAAATCTTGCTGTGCTCTGTTGCAGACATTTGCCTTTTATCAAACACTGTTTTAGATTCTTAAGCATCAAAAAAGTGAATGAACATGTTAAATTTTCTGATTATTTGACTCACGGAGTATCCTGACCTCTTGCATCATTTAGCTGAACAGATTATATTGTATTTTTAAACAATATTAACTTGGTACATTGAATCTGGTTTTGAATCCAATTTCTGAAATATTAGAAGTTTTGTTTTTTAAAAAAAGATTTTGAATCAGTAAGAAAATCTGTGGAGACTTTAAAATCACAAATACTTAAATACTTGAAATATTTGAAATGCTGTTCTTCCTTCATTTGCCTGCCAAGTCCAGTGTCCAGAGTTAAGTTTCTCTTTTGACAGAGCAATTGTGTAATTCCTTTTGTTTTTTTCTTCTTAAATTGCAAGACATTAAGTTTTGAATTTGATAAATGAGATAATCTGTTTCTTTGATTAGACTACTACTCAGGAGATTAAGCATTCCTTAACCCAGATGCCCCAAAAGGGTACTTTTACTGTGCAGATATAAATAGCCCCCCCTCACTTAGCTAAGGTACACCATGAAATGGTTTCAGAGTAGCAGCCCTGTTAGTCTGTATCAGCAAAAAGAACAATGCCCTTCTGCCATGTACATTGGCCAAACAAGACGATCTCTACGCAAAAGAATAAACGGACACAAATCTAACATCAGGAATCATAACATTAAAAAACCAGTAGGAGAACACTTCAATCTCTCTGTCTAGTGACAGACGTTAAGGTGGCAATTTTGCAACAGAAAAGCTTCAAAAACAGACTCCAACGAGAAGCTGCTGAACTTGAATTAATATGCAAACTAGATACCATTAACTTTGGTTTGAACAGAGACTGGGAATGGCTCAGTCATTACACTAATTGAATCTATTTCCCCATGTTAAAGTATCCTCACTGTCAACTGTCTGAAATGGGCCATCTTGATTACCACTTCAAAAGTTTTTCTCCCCTGCTGATAATAGCTTCTCTTAATTAATTAGCTTCTTACAGTTGGTATGGGTATGTCCACCTTTTCGTGTTCTCTGTATGTATGTGTGTTCCGTTCTATGAAGTGGGTTGTAGCCCATGAAAGCTTATGCTCAAATAAATGTGTTAGTCTCTAAGGTGCCACAAGTACTCCTGTTCTTTACCATGAAATGGAAGAGTTGGAGGTCCAGCAAAGCCCTAGCATGGTATTGTAAGCAGAAACTGCACCTGATTCAGTATAAAATGTGGGAGATGAGAGAATGAGGGAGTGTGAAGAGACTGGAAAAATGGCAAGGAAGAAGCTGACTTTGTCTGTTTAAAATTTTAATTAATGAATTTAGTGCTGGTGAGTTCCCTGGATAAACTGAGCCCCTTGGTTTATCCACAGTACAGATACTATAGGACAGCACCAATGGCAAACTTCTTCATGTTGTCCGGCCAAAAAGTCTTATTCATAATCTGGAGACACTACCTCTGGAGTGATAATAGTTTAGTCAGTGTTTTCCTTTGGTTGCTGGCTTCATGATACTAACAAAATCAGTGCTAGTTATTGGTGATATCTGAGATGTGGATACTTTATCGTCTTGATTTAGTTCCCAGTAACACATTTCAGAATAATCACATCAAATAACATTTACATCCATATAGTCATGTAATTTTAGAGACCGAAGAAGCCAAATTTGGTCTTTTAATCTATTATCCTGTAAATGGAGGATTGAAAATTGTGGTGAAATATTTCTAACTTCCAGACTGATGGAGTTGAAGAATTAATTAGAGATGGAAAAATCTAAGTTTTATTATCAAATTTCTCTTGATTGCCCAATTGAGGCTGGAGGAGGTTTTCTCTACGGGCAAATTCTAAGCTTCTTCCAGCAATGGTCCACCCCAAGCCCTGTACCACTTCTCTGGAGTTCTGCTCCTTGCTTCATCGGTATGTGTTTCGGGCCATGAAGGAAAAGGTCACAGTGAAATCTTGGAGTATTGAAATATTGTGGCCATTCAAGGAATGAGATTGAGATGGGGTAAGAAATTTTAGGTAGAGGAAGGACCAGAGTTGTTGCAATAAGATCACATGGCTGCTTTAATTTTGGAAGTTTGTTTGTTGACTCCTTTCTTGTTGACAAGTCAAGAGGAGTCTGAAGGAGGGATTTAATGAACAGAAGTGAATGAACAGCTTGGTAAATCATAATTAAGAGGATATTCCATGTGTAGGAGGCAGTGTAGAAACAGTAATTGACTGCTGTAGAAGAAGTTAATGAGTGGCGTATCAAGGCTGACGTCGTTGGAGGATATAGGGGATGAGTACTACTATAAGAATAGATGGCTAACCCAAAGAATAGAATTTACAGGAGCTGTGTAAGTTTTGTTGTTGTTGTTGTTTGTTTTTTTTTTTTTTCCCCACAAGCAAGAGCTTGATTACCACAGGGGAGATTTGAGACCATGGCAGACCATATCAACCCAGCTGCAGGCTCAACTACAAATGTCTGTATGTGTCTAGCTCTTGCATCATATGGCTTCCTGCACTTATAGAAGTGTAGGGCTGGAAGGGACCTCGATAGATCATGTAGTCCACCCCCCTGTGCTGAGGCAGGTCCAAGTATACCTAGACCCTCTCTGGCATGTTTGTCTAACTTGTTCTTAAAAATCTCTAATAAGCAGATTCCACAACCTCCCTTGGTAACATATTCAATATCCTTATAGTTAAAAAGGTTTTCCTAATATCTAACCTAAATCTCCCTTGCTGCAGTTTAAACTGATTACTTGTCCTACCTTTAGTGGAACAATTTGATCACTGCCCTCTTTTTAACAGCCTTTACCATATTTGAAGACTTATCAGGTCTTCCCCTAGCCTTTTTTTCTCAAGACTAAACATGCCCGCAGTATGCCAGACTTCACCTATGCACCATGCAAATCTTTGTATCTATACAGCAGACATCAGCAAAGTGTAATTTAACAAATACAACTGTGAGGTGCTATGCTTAAGGAAGAAAAACCAAATGCACAAATACAAATGGAGGCTAACTGGCTTATAATAATAATTGGAGATATAACTATCTCCTAGAACTGGAAGGGACCTTGAAAAGTCATTGAGTCCAGTCCCTGCCTTCACTAGCAGGACCAAGTACTGATTTTTGCCCCAGATCCTTAAGTGGCCCCCTCAAGGATAGAACTCACAACCCTGGGTTTAGCAGGCCAATGCTCAAACCACTGAGCTATCCCTTCCCCCCTGACAAGGACCTGGGAGTTGTGATGGATCACAACCTCAACTTGAGTCAATGCAATACAGTTGCAAAAAAAAGCAAATGTAATTTTAGGTTGCATTAACAGAGGCCTAGCATGCAAATCGGGGAAGGTGATAGTACAACTCTACTGAGCACTGGTTAGACTTTAGCTGGAGTACTGTGTCCAATTTTGGTCAACAATGTATAGCAAGGATGTAGAGAAACTTGAAAGGATCCAGAGGCAAGTGACAAAGATGATCAAAGGGATGGAATGCAAGCCATATGAGCAAAGGCTGAAGGAACTGGGTATTCTTAGTTTGGGAAAAGAGATTAAGGGAGGGACATGATCGCAGTCTTCAAATATTTGAAAGGCTGCCATAAAAAAGATGGAGAAAAGTTCTCTCTTGCCACAGACAGCAGGACAAGATGCAATGGGTTCAAACTACAGCATAGCAGATTTGGATTCAATCTCAGGAAAAACTTCCTAACTGTGTAAGAACAGTAGGACAATGGAACAGACTGCGTTAGGAGGTTGTGGAAGCTCCTTCACTGGAGGTTTTCAAAAGGGAGGATATCCATCTGTCTTGGATGGTTCAGACACAACAAATCCTACATCTTGGCAGGGGGTTAGACTAGATGACCTTTGTGGTCACTTCTAAGCCTGTGGTTCTATGATCACATGGCATGAGAGTTCAGATCTTACTAGAATTCCTCTCATCATTAGATTCATGGAAGGACCTATGCTGGGTGTGCAAAGAATACCACTTTTTCACCTCTACCTTCCAAAATGCTGGGGACAGATACCTCAAAGTTAGGGGAGGGAAGCTCCCTTAGACCACTTTCAAACCCAAGACTTCTGGACTCTTGAGAACTCACTTCCACATAAATGTCCTAGTACTTAGAAATGCTGTGAACCTAAGCATTTGGCTATCTCTGCTCTGCAAACTATCTGTTCATTTTGGGAACTGGTGCCTTTGTCACCAAATCTCATCAGTGGTTCTGTATCTACCAGACTTATAGAATCTTAGACAACTACAAGTAGACTGTCAAGGACTCTGCCCTGCAGACCATCTTCCGTAGGTGGGGTAACCAGGATTGGGCCTGTTTACTACAGGTCAGAATGAGAAATATCGACATTCTCTTTAAGGGGGGTTGGGCAGGGAAGGTCCAGGATCCAAGTTCAGTGCATTTCTCATCTCATGGACACCAGGGATCATGCACATCTATCCATATAGATGTGGCCCATATAGTTTTTGTATTCAGACCTAAGGAATGTATAGCCTCCAGTCACATAACCTCTTACCTGATGTGATCTAGTAGGACTGCGGTCAGAGTCTACTCCTGAGCCCAGTGTTGTTGCAGTGTGGATGCTGGCTGGTTAATTTCCATTGAGAAAATCTATTCATTTGAAGCCCAGAACATTTTGGTGCATAGCAGAAAAAAATCTACTAGACTGGCCTATGCAGCTAAATGAAAGAGGTTTTCTATTTGGGCAGCACAATGTCACCTTAGAAACTGATTTCCTGATATTCTGGACTATCAGTTAGCTCCATAAGAAAATATTCAGAAGCAATATCAATGCATCCCACTTTTCAGGTCATACCAAATTTTGCCAACCCTAAGATTCCTCAAGGGCCTCGTTAATGTGTTACCCCCCCATTAGGGAGCCCCCTCCATCTTAGAACTTCAGCACAGTTTTAGTTGGTTTAATGGGACCCCTTTTAAGCCTCTGGCAACTTGCTCTTTATACCATCTATCTATGCAGACTTTGAAGGGCAGAGGAAATTCAGGCCCTTATGGCTGGTCCACTTTATGCCACATTTCACAGAGCTAAGATAATGCTTAAGCAGCATGCTAAGTTCTAATCAGATTTATTTCAGATTTTTATTTGAATCAACTGATTTCCCCACCCCACCTCCTGATTCCCAGTTTTCTTCCCTAAGCCTCCAGAGGGAAGACAAAGTGCACATCCTTGACACGTGTAGGGCTCTTTAATAATACCTTGATAGAATGAGACCTTTTGGGGGAGCTCTCAAGCTGTTTGTAGCATGTGCAGAAAGGGTTAAAGATCAGGCAATGTCCACCCAAAAGTTGTCTAAATAGGAATGTCTAATTAAAACATGCTATGAGCTAGCTAGATTACATCTACCCATGCTGGGTGGAACCCATTCTACTAGGGCTCAGACAGCTTCTCTAAGAAGTGTCCCTATCTCAGTAATTGCAGAGCAGCTATATTGGAATCAGTCCATGCTTTCACACAGTTCACCTACCAGTGATGCATGATTTGTTGAGGGGTGGGGTATTTGATATAGTTGTATATAATGCAGTGGTGTGCAAACTTTTCCAGTCATGCCCCCCCATTAATAGAATCTGTTCGCTTGCCTCCCCCCTTATCGCACAGCCAAGTCTTCCTCAGCAGCGGAGCTTGGGCCGAAGATGGAAGTGGAGCAGGGGCTGGGGTTGGGGGCAGGGAGAGAATGAGGGCGGAGCTGCGGTCTGGAGGTGGAGCAGGAATGGGGGCTGAATGGGGTTGGGGGCAGAGCGGGGCTGGAAGCATGGCGTTCCCTCCCTATCCCCTGTGGGTACTGGCTCCTCTCTCCCAAACATTCCTCCATGCCTCTCTAGCGTGGCGGGCCAGTTTGGGGACCCACTGACATAATGGAATTTGTTTTTATCTTTTTCCTTTCTAAATGAAATCATCTTTGAGATTTCTTCTGATTTCCCATAGAAAAAAAGTATGATTATGTAATTTCAGACTGCATAATTCATATGCACAAAAGGGACAAATTAGTTTGCACAGGCAACCATAAATCTGATGTTTCCTAAGTTTCAAGTGCTTAAATTTGCAACCTAAATAATGTTGTTCTAACAGTTTTTAAAATGTAATTAATAAGAGGGAGTCCAAGCTGGAGGCAGCAGTTAGCAACTAGGAAAAATATTGAAGCTATGAATCTCAAGTTAACCTCACTACAGAAACAAGAAAGGAAGACAAAAGCAGGCGGAGATGATTTTCACAAACTGAGACTTGTTTAGTAACAAAAATATAAATCTTCATAAAACAATATATGCTGATTGCAGTGTTGCTATAACTGTGTTGGTCTCATGATATTAGAGACAAGGTGGGTGAGGTAACATCTCTTATTGGTAAGACCTGGGCAAGAGCTCTTTATAGCTCGAAAGCTTGTCTCTTCCACCAACAGAAGTTGGTCCAATAAAAAGTATTACTTCACCAACTTTGTCTAATATGTACATGTGTATTTCTGGTTTTGTATATATTGAGTACACAGGCAGCACACACCAAAAATCATCATCCCACAAGATTCTGGTTTGCCTCTTGTGCTGTTTGTGCATGAATTCCTGGATTGCTGGAAGGCCTGGTTTACACTACACAGTTAAATTGATGTAAGCTGTCTTATGTCAACCTAATAATGAATGTGTCTCCACTACCAGATCCTTTCTGCTGATGTAACTTGCCTGCTGTGTCGACTTAATTACTCCACCTTCGCGAGAGGTGTAGTGCTTATTTTGATGTTAGATTGACATAGAGGCAGTGTAGACACTACGTTGCTTACATCAGTTTAACTGGCCTCCAGGAGGTGTCCCATAATGCTCTGCTGTGACCGCTCTGGTAAACATTTTCAACTCTGCTGCACAGCAGCTAGGTACACAGGAAACAGCCCCTCCCCTATTAAAGGGCTGGGAATTTTGAATTTTCATTTCCTGTTTTACGGCATGGAGAGCTCGTCTGCACATCTAATCATGGCAGCTCCATGCTCCAAATGTACTCCAGTCTGGAGTACATAGGAGGTGGTGGTGGATCTTCTTGGTCTGTGAGGAGAAGAAGCTGTGCAGGCACAGCTCTGATTCAGCCGCAGAGACAGACTTCTATGAGCAGATCATGCTGCGCATGGGGGAGAAGGGCTACACCAAGGGCATTTAGCAGTACCAGGTGAAAATCGAGGAACTGAGGCAGGTGTACCAGAGGCAAGGGAGGTGAACAGTCGCTCTGGTGGTAGATGTGCCACTGCTACAAGGAGCTGCCTGTGATTCTTAGTGGCGACCCCACCACGACCCCCAAGATACCTCTGAGGAGTTGGAGTCCCAGGCCAGCATGGACAATGCTGAGGAGAAGGTCTTGGATGAAGAGGAGGAGGAGAATGGGAGACAGGCAAGTGCGGGATGCATGCTCCTGTTGAGTCAGGAGCTGTTTGTAGCCCAGGAGCAGTCCAGCCAGTTGCAGAACAGCATCCTGGCAGAGCGTGGTGTCAGGGAAGGAACCTCTGGTGAGTGTGAAATTCGAAGTAATATTTTGGAGTCCCATGTTCTTATATTCCTTATTTAAATAAAATTAAGAAGGTGAGGTAGAGTGGCTATCTGCTTCTCAGTGGCTGCACCAGCTAAGCAGAGGGTGCCCCATAAAAAACTGTTCATGTACACAGGGATGGCCTGGGAATCCTCCATAGAGATTTCTAGGAAACGTTTGCACTAGACATTGAGTCTGCATTGACAATGGTTGCTTTGTGCTTTCCATGGCTTGGAGCTGGAAGTGAGGGCTTCGGCTCTTCCTCCACACTGGTGGAGAGGCTCTCCCAGAGAAGATGAAGGTGAAAGAGGACACACAATGACATGTTTAATGAGATTATGAATGCCTCTGGGACAGTGGACACTGAGCAAAAACGGTGGAGGATTTCTCTCTTTGAAAAACTGGATATGGACCTGGTGAGCAGGAGATCAGCCCAGGAGAGTGATCATGGCACACAGCAGGTGATGCTGGGGATTCTGAAGGAATGGATAGACATGCTGAGGCATTTGGTTCACCTTCAGGAGAAACACCTTGAGGCTAGACTCCCTCCATAGCCCCTGCAGAATGGCATTCCAACATCTCCGTATTCCCCCTGCCACTCTCCCAAATGTTCCAGGAGGGGTTGGGTGGGAGATTGTAATATCCCTTCCACTCAGCCCCAGGGGAGGATCCTAAGAATAAAGCTGCACATATGATGTGTGACAGGCAAGGCCACTGCCCTTTTAAAGACAAGCTGAATGTGTTTTTCCCCTCCCAATTTTATTCCACCGTGTGTCCAAGGTTAAGAACATCAGAACAGCCCATACTGGGTCAGACCAAAGGTCCATTCAGCCCAGTATCCTGTCTGCCGACAATGGCCAATGCCAGGTTCCCCAGAGGGAGTGAACCTAACAGGTAATGATCAAGTGATCTCTCTCTCCTGCCATCCATCTCCACCCTCTGACAAACAGAGGTTAGGGACACCATTCCTTACCCATCCTGGCCAATAGCCATTAATGGACTTAAGCTCCGTGAATTTATCTAGTTCTCTTTTAAACCTTGCTATAGTCCTAGCCTTCACAACCTCCTCAGGCAAGGAGTTCCACAGGTTGACTGTGCGCTGTGTGAAGAACTTCCTTTTATTTGTTTTAAACCTGCTGCCCATTAATTTCATTTGGTGGCCCCTAGTTCTTGTATTATTGGAAAAAGTAAATAACTTTTCCTTATTCACCTTCTCCACACCACTCATGATTTTATATACCTCTATCATATCCTCCCTTAGTCTCCTCTTTTCCAAGCTGAAAAATCCTAGCCTCTTTAATCTCTCCTCATATGGGACCCGTTCCAAACCCCTAATCATTTTAGTTGCCCTTCTCTGAACCTTTTCTAATGCCAGTCTATCTTTGAGATGAGACGACCACATCTGTATGTAATATTCAGGTTAAACTCTATTCAGTATTCAGGTTAAACTCTGTTTGTGATTTGTTACAGTAGGTTTGTTCAATAAAAGTCCATGTCTTGAGAATGAAAGTCTTTATTAGTTTAAAATTGGGGAGGAGGTAGAAGAGGAGGGACAGAGAAACTGAAGCAATGGAGCGGATGTATTAGATTCTCCTCTTACCAGTAGCAGTCTGACGTTGCTAACTTCTGCACAGCGATGACCACTCACTTCTCCACTGTTGGAGCATGTCTCATTTTAGTGACACTGCACTGCAGGGCTGGGGAGAGCCCCACACACAGTTCCTGGAAAGTGGCCTTGTGCATACGAAAGTTTAGCAGACACTGATCATAATCCCCTAACAGTGCAATCCCACCAGTCAGTGTTTGTTTCTCGGGACCGGAAACTGTGCTCCCCATGTTCAGCTGCTATGCAACTGCCAGCAGAAACTGGGAATTGTTTTGTTCTATCACTTCCAGCAGGGCTGCTGGAAGGACATTGCAGTGTTCCACGCAGCAGCTTCTCTCATGGCTCTGGAAATACTGCAGGATAAGGCATGTGGAGTTTGTAATGCTCACAATAATAGTGCACAGCTAAGTGGGGTCCATGCTTCTTGGCATACGTGCAGCTATGCCAGTCTTTTGAGAAAAGGCAGGAAATATCATGGGTTCCAGTTGAAATCAGGGGAGGGAGGGAGAGAATGGCATCATGGGATGTTGAAGCCATGTTCCCAGTCCCCTCTGCGACAATGTTTTGGTCTCATGAGGCATTGCAAGTCTTTCCCAAAACCCACTATGGCGAGTTGCACTGTGGGATAGCTATGTACAGTACACTACTCTCTGCATCTACGCAAGCGCTGCTAGTGAGGATGCACCCCACTGACACAAGGAGTGTGGTGTGGATACACAGTACCGACTTATTACAGCAACTGGATGTCGACTTAACTGAAGTTGACTTAAGTTTGTAGTGTAGATGTGTCCTGGGAGTGTTCCCTTCTGGGGAAGAGTCTGGGGAAAAGTCTGCTGATTCATCCCTATGACTCCTAGTGCACAGCTGCAGTAGTACCACCTAAACTGCAATGCTAAGAGAAACCAACATCAATCTGTTAGTATGAAGAAGCCAGGAAGTAGAAGTCTTTGGAATCTTTCTCCAGAAATTCAAGAAAGGAAAGGATGAAGAAGGGTGGTGGTGGGGAAGGGCGTAGTGTAGGCAAGCATGTAATGTAAAACCCATGTTGATGTACTGTACAGTCTCAGAATCCTATTGTTCTATGTTGTTTCTGCTCTCTGGCTTGCTGAAAGATTGCATTGATTCCTGTGGCAACTCGCTGTACCTGGAAATAACACTGAGGGACATATGGAAGAGCTGTTGAGTCTAAGCAACACTGAAACCCTTTGCAGGCAGAGTAAAGAAGAGGAGATTTATGGGATGTTGGTGTGGAACAGTAATAGTGTTTCAGTATAATCACACTTTCCGTCAGCATGCTGTACAATCTAAGTTGTTCCTAAAATACAGAAAATCATACTGTATTTGAACTGTTGGTGTATAAGTGAGGCTGAATTAATAGAGAATTTAAGCAAGATTTTTCATAATAGTAAAAGCCTGTTTTATCCATTTTTAAATAACCATTTCTTAAGGGTCAGGTCTAATTTGATTCAGCAGTTACATAGTTGCACCTTTTTCGTACCTAAAAACATAAGCTTTTCAGAGTTTTGAGAAGGATCTGAGAAAAGTGTGAAGTAGTATTTGTCACTACTGTTATTACTGGAGTAACTAACAGGGAGGGACAAAGGAACAGAAGGCAGACTAGTGCTAGGAAGGGTTTATTTTTAATGGCTATGTGAAGAATGTATTGTAATTACACTTTGAAAAGTGCTGTGATCACCTGGATCAGTGAACATTTTTAGGGAAGGTGTGCTCTAAATGTTGACCTCTTCACCCTGACTTAATGTAAAACACCCATCTTGCTGAGCAGCGTACAACATAAGTACATATTTTAAGGTAGATGTTTTTGAAAACTATGTAACACTGTCCTAAAATATTTCATTGTACTTGGATTACGTTGTCTTATTCAGTGCCTTGTACCTTGCTCAGAACATTGCCTGGACATAATGTTTGTTTCAGAAATACATTGAGATTTCCTTAATCAATAGCTAGCACATGTGCACACAGTATATAAATATAAATAGTTTCACTTCTCCCCTCTCAAAATATAGTTATCTTTATGTAAAGAGCAACATTCCCCCCTTTTCCCCCTGAACTATCTTTTCTTTTTTTCCCCCTGAGACTCATCAAGCACCCGGTACTATTATTATTATTCCCTTTTAATGATAGTCGCAGATGGATGAGAAGGAACAGTCCCTGCCCCAAAGAACTCGTACTCAGATGGTATCAGGATTGATGTTTTGTTGCTGAAGGCCAAATCATGTAGTGCTCTGCTGGAGGGGGCAGAGCGCTTGGGAGGCCTTACAGGTTGACCCAGCAAATTGAGCCAGACATCTTTGTGTGAATTGTTTTCATGTCACCATTCCACTAACTAGATATATAATTATAAAATAAATGGTAGGCTTTGTTTATATTTTTGAATCAAATATTTTTGCACAATAACACCGTAGGGTTGTATGGCACTTCAGACATGTGAGAAAATCTGATTCGTCCTACAGAAAGTCTACAAAGGAATGAGAGAGAACACACAAGTACAATAGAATCCCTGTTTAAGAACTAATTGGGATTGAAAAGTTCATACAACTGCACATCTCAAAATTACAGTACGTATGGTGCTTAAGTTACAGTATGGTGCACTGCATCACTTTCTTCTCTTCCTTTAAACTACCCACTGCAAAGTGACTTCCAATGCATTGAAGGTATTGGAATGTGAAGGGACATTGATTTGTTCTTCATCAACATCACCTTTATGTGTATTTTTTTACCTTGGGAAAAATTGTTCATATAGCTGGTAATTTGTAGATTGGTGTTCATAAAATCAAAGTTCTACCGTCACCTGGGTGCAAACCTGCACAAACACACACTCTGCTCATGGTGCCCCTTGTTGGCTGTTGCCCTTGTCAGGCAGGTCTTCAGTGGCTCAGCCCTCTGGCTAAGTCACTCAGTTAATAGGTGAATGGATGGATGAACCCCCTTTGAGGTAAAAGGTCCAACAGGGCCTGTCCGTTACCTTGTTAATGTCTGTAGCCTTGTCTCAGTTCTCAGCCCCTTCTCGGCTAGCTCTAAGTCCAGGCCTGCCCTGGTATAGAGCAGTGCCCCCAGGACACTTTGCCTTCATCAGTTCTTATTGTCCCAGATCTCCAGCCAGGTCACTCCTTCAAGTAAAAACCCCCTTCTGGGTTAACAAAGTTCAATGCATGGTTGACCCTCTGCAGGGTCTTCAGCCCCAGACCTGGGCCTGTTTAAATTCCCAGACCCTTTCTTGGGCTTTTAGTGAAGTGTCTTATCCCTTCCTTGTGGCGTAGGCCACTTCTCCAGTGGCCAGGGGGACCCTGGATCCCAACCCTGAGACCCTGTAGACAGCAGCCATGTACTGCTTGCTTTACTTGGTCGCTGCGGCTATTCCCCAGGCTGCCTCCCACTTGGTCCCATCACCTTCTTGGGTTCTCTGTCTGTTCCCTGCTTGAGCAGGGCCTCCCCCAAGTCTCCTTGCCTGAAGAGTTTCTCCGTCTTCCAGGACTTCCTCAGTCTTCGGTCCCAGCCAGGATCTGACCTACTCAGGCCCTACAGCTCCTTTTAACTGAGTCTGCTGCACTCTGATTGGCTGCTTTCCTGTAGCCCTTCTAGGCAGTCCTGGAGGACCCACCTTCACTGCTCCATTTCTGGGGTGGGCTGTGGTAGGACCACAAGACCTCCAGCAGGGGGCCTCAAAGGGCCCAGCACACACCATCACATGATGAAACTGTGGAGCTGTGGAACAAGTGGACCAACAGTAAAAATGGGAAGAGGGACCATTATTTATAAGTGGAAAGGTGTGGGATTAGGTGGCACTGAAGCTGGATTAGAGATTAATGGCTAGTTAATTAAGCGGAAAATTTTAGAGAAAGGACAACCAAATTCTGCCCTTACTTACAAATAATGTTCTTGATTTCAGTGGTTTGCACAGAATGTATAGTAAAGACAAAATTTGTCCCATTGCTTTAATCCATTCTAAGTGGTAGGGTTGTTATCTGGCAGGAAATTTTTGATCTATTTAACTTTCCGTGTTTTTAATTAGTTTTCATTATTGTTTTGAAAGGGGCTGACACTATTAGGAAGTACTGGAGTCGTTACTACCAAGGATCCCAAGGGGTAATATTTGTATTAGACAGTGCCTCCTCGGAAGATGATCTAGAAACGGCGAGGAATGAACTACATTCTGCTCTTCAGCACCCACAGTTATGTACTCTACCATTTTTAATATTGGCCAATCATCAAGACAAGCCAGCAGCTCGCTCAGTGCAAGAGGTATGTTAAATGGCAGCATCTTGTCTGTCTGCACCCCACTATAGAAAGCACATCATTATTCAAGTGCATTTTGTGCTGATCACACTATATGTTCTTAGTCTTCTTGGAGAGCAGAACCTGTAAAAGAACTGGATATGAATATAATACTCCTGCTTTCACCTTCTTTTGCTTAAGGGAGAAAAGACGTTTCTAACTGCTTTTACGAAAAGCTACCGGGAGTGTGTTTTTGTTTTGTTTGTTGTTTGTTTGCTATTAGTTTAATGTTGATTTTTGTTTTTATTCTCCTTAGCACTATTCCCATTATCTTAGTCTTCACCATTGCTTAAAGCAATATATTATGATTGCAACCGTGTGTAGCTTTTATGTAAAAGTGTTTTTCTTTTCTGCTACCCACTGACATGGGAGTCAAGTTGTAATTCTTATTCAGAAGTCCTATTTTGAATTTCCTAATCTAAGATGTGATATCCTTGCCTAACTTAGTGATCATACAGAGAATACTTTAATTGTTCCATTCAGTAAATTCAGCACTCAGTACTATTAGCAGTTGCTGAAAAATGTTTATATTTTAGTTGTCTTGTGTGCTGTTTTACAGTAGTAGTGTTGAGTGTAGTGTGTTTTTCCACCAGAAGCTCTGTTTTTAAAAAATATTGTAGGAAGTAGTGTATTTTGAACAAAATTTTAACTAAGCTTATAGTTATGCTGCAATGCAACCAACTGTGCAATCTTCTTCTTTTGTGTAAGAGGGTTAAGGCGCTCTGCACAATAAAAGGTTTATGTGAAATGAAGGTTTGTCCTGTGAATGATGGTTTTCATTACAGTAAAGTCAAAACTGCTTTAGTATCATCATTGGGATATTTTGCTGTCATATTGAAAATCTTACTTTTTTTACGCATTGTTTTTTCAAAAATAATATGAACTTGCAACGAATACTGGTGAAGCGGGATGCAAAAGCCCTTTATTCACACTACACCAGCTACTATTTGTGCAGCATAGTACGTACATTTGTCCTGTACGGTCCAACACTATCTCATGTCAAATGTCTCCTCAGCCAAACGGAATGGAGAATATGAATGCTATTCAGGTTAGAGTCAGACAAGTGGTATAGTTTTTAATGTAAACAATATCTGGGGATGTAATGCCACTTTTAATATGAGATGCTGAGAATAAATGAGGCTTAGGTAATTGAGGTTGCAGTGTAAAAATACTTGAAATTTATACAAAAATCAAGCTTTACTCTACTCTGAAATTGTAATTAGTGTATATCCATGTTACATAAAAGTAAACTGAGCTACACAATCTTACAAACCTCAGAAGATGCAGCAAGATAATGGCTTGTCTCCTCAATTCTATTCCTGGATCATTGAGTCAGATTATATATGATTCAGGGTAGGGATGCCAACCCTTCAGGATTGTCCTGGAGTCTCCAGGAATTAAAGATTGTTATGATGAAACCTCCAGGAATGCATCCAACCAAAGTTAGCAACCCTATTCAGGGGCAAAATTTTTTAATAATGACTGTCTGTTAGGTGCTGCTAAATAAGTTGCATGATGATTCAAAAGTGCTGAACACCTTGGGTTCAGCAGTGCAATATTTATTTCCAAAACTTTGTTATATTTAAAATGGCACTATGTTCCCAGGTACAGCTGGGTTGCCAGCACTGTTCTAAAACAGGCATGCACGTTTATTTAGAAACCAAACCTTGAGGCACTTGCTTTTGAAATTCTTGGCCCTGGTTTTTAATGTGACACAAACATGCCATAAGTAGAATGTGGTCTACTAAAGATAAGAGAGAGAGAAAAACTACCTTTTCCTCCCCCTCAAATTTGGGTTGGAGGATTTTCATGGTTACAAGAAGGATGAGAAACAAGGTGCCAACTGAGTCCAGGGAGGAGTTTGGAACGATAGTGGAGGAGGGCAAAGCGGTGGCATGGACCTCTTTACAGGCCTCACTGGACGCTGCGGACTTGGTGTCCGAGGCTCAACAGACAATGCAGAACCTGCCTTTTGACGGGGCAGGCCTGTTCATGGAGCAGACTGACTCTCAGCTGCATAGCCTAAAAGACTCAAGGGCTACTATGAAATCTTTGGGTATGCACACCCCAGCAACCCAATGGAAGCATTTCAAGCCCCAACAGCCACAGCAGCGCTCCTACCCTCCTTGGCCAAGGCAGAAATTTTACAGGAGAAAGAGAAGGAATGGCAGAAGGAAGCCTTCCAACCTCCCGTCTAGCCAGGGCCCAATCAAACTATCATCCGGTTCCAAGCAGGGCTTTTGAAGGTGCGCTCGAGGACTGTGCACCAGCCTCATTCCCGGATTCTTCCCTGTCCTTTTTTTAATCGTCTGTCCCGCTTCTACCATGCTTGGTCCCAAATAATGTTGGACTGCTGGGTCCTCCACACGGTGGAAGTGGAATACTCTCCCCTGTTCTGCTCCTATCCTCCTTCCCACTCCCCTTCCCTATCTTTCTCCAGGGATCCCTCTCACGAGCAAGTCCTTATTCAGGAGGTGCAGGCACTCCTCACCATGGGAGCAGTGGAGGAGGTTCCTCAGGAGCTATGGGGCAAGGGATTTTACTCCCGATACTTCCTAATCCCAAAGAATGGTCTCAAACCCATTCTAGATCTGTGCGGGCTCAACAAATTCATGGTAAAGTTGAAGTTCCACATGGTCTCCTTGGGCACTATTATCCTCTCCCTGGATCTGGGAGACTGGTATGCTGCCCTCGACATGAAGGTTGTGTACGTCCACATAGCGAGTTGTCCAATGTACAAGCGCTTCCTACACTTCATGGTCAACCACAAGCATTACCAATTCACTGTCCTACCATTCAGCCTCTCAACAGCCCCCTGAGTGTTCATCAAGTGCATGTCGGTCGTGGCTGCTTTCTTCTGTTGACAACAGGTGCAAGTATATCCCATATCTCGACCACTGGCTGCTCAGGGGCCACACCAGGGCACAGGTGCAGTCCCAAATCCGTTGGGTCAGGTAGACGTTCAAACGACTGGGTCTCCTTCTCCACTTGGGGATGTCAACCTTGGAATCAACCCAAATAATAAAATTCATTGGGGCAGTGTTAGACTCAGTTCAAGTGTGAGCCCTTCTGCCAGAGACCCGATTCCGAGCCATCACAGACATAATTCAAAGCCTCCAGCAATTCCCAACCACAACAGCAAGGGGGTGCCTGAGTCTCCTCGGCCACATAGCTGCTTGCACTAACGTGACCTGGCACACCACGCTGTGGCTCAGACCTTTGTAGGCACGGCTCGCCTTGGCCTACTGCTCGGGGCGTGACAGCTTGAATTCAGTGGTCATGCAGGTCCTCATGTCCCTCCACTGGTGGCTGAACCCTCAAGTGGTGTGTGAAGGAGTCCCCTTCCAGAACCCTCAACCTTCCTTGTCCCTGATTACGGACGCGTCAGCTCTGGGATGGGGTGTGCATCTGGGGGACCTCCAGACACAGGGCCTGTGGTTGCAGGACAAGCTCTTCCTACATATCAACATCAAGGAGCTGAGGGCAGTGCGTCTAGCTTGCCAGGCCTTCCAGGCCCGAATACAAGGCCAGTGCATAGTAGTTCTAATGGACAACACCACCACCATGTTTTACATCAACAAGCAGGGTGGAGCCCGTTCCTCTCCCCTATGCCAGGAGGCCCTTTGACTGTAGGAGTCCTGCATAGCCCACTCCATTCGCCTGGAAGCATCCTTTTTACCAGGAGTTCATAACACACTTGAGGACCACCTCAGCAGGTCCTTCCTCAGACACGAGTGCTCCATCCGGCTGGATGTCATACACTTCATTTTCCAAAGGTGTGGATTTCCCCAGGTTGACCTGTTTGCCACACGATGCAACAAGAAGTGCCCAATGTTCTTCTCCTTCCAGGGTCACAGCCCAGGCTCACTCTTAGATGCATTCCTGCTACCCTGGAGAGGTTGCCTGCTCTGTCTTTGCCCCCTCTCTCCAGACCATGAGCAGGACCTTGTGCATGAGAGGAAAGGGGGGAAAAGGTAATTCTGATAGCTCCATAATTATTTGTATTTTTCTTTTAAATTAAGCCTTGACTACCTGTTAATTTTGAGTCTTGGGTGAAACTTGTAAACATAAGAATTTTGTTTGAAATACACAACTAATAAAAACTTTGCAGAATAGTATATTGAGAATGGACTGTACATTTCTGCTGAAATAGTTGACTTTATAGAAGAATAATAGAAAACTAATCGAATAAGGAATATTATGGTTAATTTAAGGAGACAGTAAGGCATAAAAGCTTATCAGTTACTTGTTCCTGAGAACATTTATGTTCTCTGCTTACTGAATAAAAAATACAGACATTACACAATGAATTATGCAGTTATTGAAACAGAGGATTAACTGCTTCCTTAAATAATTCACTTTACTTTTATTACTGATTTTGGAAAAAATAAAACAAAAGAAATGGGATGCTGAATTATCATTAGATCATTACTGATTTCAAAAGGATAATTTTAAAATATATTTTGAACTTACATCTCCTTTATTTTAAAAAATATATAATTGTTCAATAATATGAATGTTTGTGCAAAACTTTTGTCTTGCTCTTAATGCAGTTATGCACTAAATTTTAAATATAATTTACAGGGCAAAGGCAACATATTGAGGTTTCTAAGGCCATGTGGAGTCTTGAAGACTGCGTAGTTTCCCTTTCTGTAATATACCTAAAAGGACCACTTGCAATGTAATTAAACATTTTGTTTAAGAACTGAATGATGTACAGTGGAAATTATGAACAAATATTTATCTGCAGCAAAAATTCTTTACAAAACTATACAAGAGCCAAGCAATTTCAGCAACAGATGTTTGTTGTATTCACTTTGGGGAGATGCAATTGCTAGAGATTTCCAACATGTTAAGTTTTCTTTTATTAAACATTTTTCTCTACATATTGCAGTCAAAAGCAGCACTGCACAAAGTAAATGTCCATAGTGTTAAAAAGCAAAGCCAGGAGTAATTTAATTCAAAAACTATGTAATGAGAATTTGTAAAAGTATACAGTAGATCTAGTTACTTGTACTGAAGTGTAAGTGTACCTAATTTGTTTTACATCCCCCCCATAGGAGAATGTACTTAAGTTCTGAAGTTATTTAAGAGATCTGGGGAAATTTTATGAAATAGTAGCCAATAAAAGTAATCCTGTTTTCCCTTACTCAGTTGCAAATTGTGGTTCTGTTTGACTTCCTGGCTTTTTCAAATCTAAATTTTTATAAAAATTGGACATTTCATCATATAAACGATAAATTAAGTTGATATTTTAAAAACTATACCTCTTTTTTTGGATTTTCAGCTGTCTGCTTGTATGCTATATACTCTATCTCCCAATGTCAAAGATATTTGTAATTTGTTTTGATACTACTGTGGTAGGAACATACATCTCAGTATTTTTCAAATAGCTACTAATCGGTTTTTAAAACCAGTCTAAACTGAGTAATGTGGATATAAAGGCACAGTATATTATGTAGAACATAATTTTAATGAAATTTTATTTGATAGTTCAGTAAGCACATCATAAGATAACCCATCTGTTAAATTAAGATATCAAACATTATTACAAATTAAAATAATTAGTTATATAGGGATCAGCTGTTACTAATTTTCAATGAAATGTGTTGAAAATATGCCTTAATTGGGAACTGTAAACATTTACAGATTAAAATAATTGAAGACAGTTACCTAACACAGTAGATGGAAGCATAGTTCAGTCACACAAATATTAATACATTGATTTATACAATACTTCCAATAATCTATATGTTTCCAGAGCAGTTTACTTAGTTAACATACGTTTTTCCCCATAAGCCTTATTGGTGAGGGAGGATGTTTATGCTGTTCATTATTTTTGATTAAGAACAAGTGTTCTTTGTTATTCCCTGGTCAGATTTTTGTAATGCAGCTCAGAGGTAATAGGATGTTGTGTGGTGTTAAGAGTTTTTAGTATTTGTCATGCTGTTATCCTTTTTCTGGACTTCTGTGATATTGAAGTTGTTGGTGAAATTGTGCAGTTCATATTACTTCAGTTTTCCCCACCAGAGTTCTATGGAGAAGCAGTTAAATGTCTTGCAGAAGGTTGCTGTTATGGGGCATGGCTGCCCTCTGACACCCCCTACTGGTTGCATGTGACACTACAGGCACGCCGTACCTCAGTTTCTTTCCTCGTGGTGGGTCTCCTCAGCTTTCCACACACCTTTCTGTGCTGGAGATATGGCTCAGTCCTCTGGCCAAGTCACAAACAAAACATAATACCTTCCGGGGTAGCTAAAGTCCAGCTGAAAAAGTCCCAACAAACAAAAAGGTCCTTCTGCTCTTCAGGGGCTGCTCTTCAGCCCACCTGCTGAGTGCTGTTACCAGCCCCTTTCTGGGCTACCTGTACAAGTCTTTCTGGCTCTAGGATAGAGCATAAGGCCCCCAAGCTGATTCCCCTGGAGTACTTTTTTCAGCCCCTTCTGGGCTGTCTTCCTTGTATACATCCCTGCCCTTGTATAGAGCACTGTCCCCCAGGTTAGTGCCCTTAGAATTCCCAGCCTCCTGTAGACTCTGGCTTAGGTCTTGCCACAGGAGCTAGCCTGCTCCATGTGGTTCCACTCTTAGACTGATATATCCTTTTAAAAAGTCTGGGTGCCCCCATTAAGCTATCACCCGACTCTCCTTAATACCATTTCCCCCTCTTAGACTGGGAAGCAGCTAACAATTATGGTACCAGTGAGGCTGGCCCCGTCTCTCCTTAAAGGGGCCAGTCACCTTGTACCAGTTGCCAAAGCTATATCATGGTAGAAAATATGAAGTAATGGAGCAAATAAACATTTAGGTCAGTTCTTTATTTAAATGCATTGCATTTCAAATAACTGAACTGTTGACCAATAATGCCAATTGTAAATCACTGAAGGTTTCAAGAGGTTTAAATTTCCTTTATGCAGAATGATAGAACCTTTGATTTGATTTTTTTTTTTACATAGAGTGGAGTTTCTATTATGTGAACAGTCTGAAAGAGCCTTTCTGAGTAAACTTTCAAATGAAGCAGAAGTGGCATTTTATTCTTTGAGTGCATGCTCATGTCCATCCCAGTGTAGGTGTGCACGTGCATGTGTTCACCATCACTGAAAGTTTTTTCCCTCGGTGGTACCGTTCAGGTTGATTCCTGCACCTCTTGGAATGGTGCCCTCATAGTGCAGTATATAGGAATCTGCTGACCCGCTGCCTGCTCAGTTCCTTCTTACCGCTCATGATGGTCACTGAAACATTGCTGGTCTCTTGCACTTGCAAGTGTTCTTTTCAGTGGACTTCTGTAAATAAAATTGTACATAGTTATTACATTACATAATAGAGCAACAGTTAAGTAGTTAGTATAATAGTAGGTTCCCTGCAGGCTAGCCGGCCCTGGACTCCAGGGCATGCCTCGATCCCAGGGCTTCAAACAATGTGCGGCATGTCACAAACCAATGCCGGTGAGTGATACTGCATGATAGTTGCCTCAGGTGCCTTGGAGAAACACATGTTCAGGAACAGTGCCATATCTGTAAGAACTTTAGCCCTAGGGCCAAGAAGGAGAGGGACAATAGGCTAAACTTCCTCCTGATGGGGGCGGCACTTCATCCGCCCCCCTTGGAGCTGCAAGGGGAAGCGGCACCGACCACCTCAGTGTTGGTCAGGAATGCCCTGGTGTTGCTGAGAGAGGCACAGCAGTGCTCCACTTCCCTGACATTGGGAAAAGACTCTGCAACAAATGCAAAGGATTCCCACTTTTGTCATTCTTCCCCAGTGCACAAGAAGACAACCCTGGCACCGACTCCTCGGCACTGCTCACCATTGTCAGTGCCAAATAAGAAACAATGATGCAGTGGAACTGCTCTTCCCTCATCGGGGCACCGCCTGCTGGAGCTGATCGGCACCGTGCTGCTGTGGTCACCCAGGAGTGATTCTCCAGAATGAGACTCAGAGGCTCAATCCTATGCTTCACAGAGGAGTAGACTCCGATCCAGCTACAGGCACCGAGCACTGGACAAGGTACAGGAGATGGCGCCAAAACCAGATGCCATGCAATGGCCAATATCGAACTCTTGGATGCTCCAACAGTTTCCAGGATCCCAGTTGAGATGTTTATATTCAGCACCTTCAGAAGGACAAGCTTCCTCGCCATCCACGTCAAAATGGGGGTCAGTTTCTTGGCCAAGATCAGTGCCGAGGGATGGGATACCTCCTCATAGGAACTCTGAACCATCCTCTAGGGTAACTGCTTGGTACTCACCTATGTTGGAAGGGACATGAGCAAGCACTTGAAGAAAAAATGGTTACTAATCCCTGTAACTGTTGTTTTTTGAGATGTTGCTCATGCCCATTCCAAAACCCATCCTCCTACCCCTTGCTGGAGTTGCAAGCAAGAAGGAACTGAGGGGGCAGCGGGTTGGCAGGTTTCTATATACTGCGCCATGAGGGCACCACTCCAAGGGGCGCAGAGCTGACCCGACAGATACCACTCAAGGAAAAACTTCTGGTGACAGTGCACATGCATGCACACTTAAATTGGAATAGACATGAGCAAAAATCTCAAACAGTGACAGAGAGAGGTTAGTAACCTTTTTTTTAGATATCAGTTGCAAAGGTGCATGAAAAATTGTGAGAGGGTGGTATGTAGTGAGCTGATGAGGTTTAATTTTATTCTTTTTTGGATATACAACATCTATAGCTATTTGAAACTCGGAAGAAAGACTCTATTTTAAACTAATACTTCAGGAATTATAATAGCATGATTAGAAATGTCTGAGTTTCAAACAATGTTTTCGAGAGCATATATGAAAAAATGCTTCCATGTTTATATAAAGGACTACTATTATCTTAAATGAGAAAATGTTTTTAGATTGTTTGGTATCTCTAGTGTGTGTAGTATTAAATACAACTTTATGCTGGCAGATAAGCAGCAGTTGGCTCTCGTTCTGTGAAAAGGCTCTCCACTAAGTTAAGAACCAACCATTAGGCTGCCGATTTTCTCCCCCCGCCCCCAAACTATACCCACAGATAATTTCCCTGTAAGCAATGCCATCTGGACGTCTCAGGTGTCTTTTCAAGCAAACTCCCTATCCCAGTAGAGTGTGCTGGTTTCACTCAAAATCTTTGGCAGATCTTTGTGTCACAAGAAAGTTAATAGCTAGAAGTTGGCACTCTGCCTGGTGATTTTACTATTTGAGCTAGTCACATGGGACAGGCTGAACTCCAGGACTTGTTTGTTATGCAGTGCAGAGCCATGTCTTCAGCTTCTTTCACTACCAATTCATTTTTCTGTAGAGGTGTGCCTCTCTCTAGTAGTGGGAAGAAAATCAGTTTTTCAGTAGAACTATCAAGTGAGAATGACCATAAACAAAAGGGTGGAGAGTTGCTTTGAACAGCAGTTTGACCTTAGGAAATTAAACTCTAGAGAAAATACAGCATTAGCTTCATGAAGATGTGACCGCCATTCTGCTCTGCTAGAATGTTGTAAGGAAATGATGGGCTAAACTGTAATTTGAGCAAATGAATCTCCAGCAGAAGCTGACATAAAGAACAAAGCAGGATGAAAACTGAAGTGTTCTATGCAGAAGGTGAAGTGGTTTTACACTGCACAGAGCTGCATTGTCAGTTTGCCTATCAAAGGTCTTGAAGCTGAATTCAGGCAAGACTGAGGAAAGCACTTTACAGAGCTCAGTTCTCTATAAGCTTTTCCTGGCGTGGGAAAGAGATCCACCTAGAAGTGTGAAGTTGATTCACTGCATCAGGTGCCCAGAGACTACTCACTGCTATGGCCAAATAGATACAGCAAATGACCGGAATACTGAGCCTCTGTTCCGTTGGATGCACACCTGGTCATGGCTCCAGTCTTGATTATTACAAATATCTAGTCCAGTTCAGGCTGCCAATCCTGGTATTCAGAGCCCACTCTGGAAATGGCTACAGCTGTTGTGTCCAAGAAATGACCTTTACCTCTGCCATCATGACCTCTGCTGGAACAGTGAAGTAGTGAGTCAAAAGGGTGATGCTTGTGAATAGAAGATACAACTATCACAGAAAAGGGGACCTGTGGTATCAAACTCATTTCTAGAAAAATTGTATATATTAACTTAACCACATTCAAAACTAGTGCTAAACTCACTACTTTGACCTCACTCTCCCCTCCCCCCCCTTAATTCAAATGAAGCACTTATTTATAGCTGTTAGAAAGGAGGAGTTTTTAAATAATTTTTAAATATGTATGAGATGACCAGATACTGAAGTGATGGGCATCAGTATAAAGGACCTCGTGGACAGAAGTACTAGATACTCATTTGAATGAATAAGTAAACACTGTACTAGCAGATATAATTCCCAAAGCAAACAACAAAACCTCAACAACCATCAACCCACCAGGTCCCTAAATTACTGGTCAAAAAGTTGAGCCTTACAAAGTATCTAGAAGGTGGTTGGATACAGCCTTGGTCAGATATAGGGAAATCGAATTCCAAAATAGAAGATTCTTCATAGAGAATCTCTTGTTTGCCGCTCCTTCCCACTTTCAGTGAAGGGAGCTCCAGCTTGAGCACCTCTGCTGATCTTAACTGTGGCTATGCAACACAAGAAGACAGTCCATTTAGATCTTAATAGGTTAAAATCACCCCTTGTATGTCTACTGAGATAAATATTGTTGGGCAATCGGATCCCTAAATATTGACGCAATCGGCTTGTGGTGTGAGTTAATAAAGCCATTTATCCAGGTAAGCTTATTTTAAAAATAGACACAACTAGTTACTTTTTTGAGACTTCAGAATATGGTAGGAGGCTTCTATAGAAGTTAAGGTTCAAGGTTTTATTTTTATCCTGGCTGTGTTGGGATTTTAAGGTCTTCGGGACAGCAATCATACCAAAAGAACCATGTACATTTGTAGCACTTGTACAACTGCTTAATGAAACAGTGTACAGTATCGTGAGGCTTCAGCAAAAGAGAAACTTTTAGCTCCACTCAGAGGGGAAAATGGTTTTCCCAATGACTGGTGTGAGCCCAGTATCAACTGAATGTTTTAAGTAGGTGGCCTGCTTGCCACAATCATTGCATAGTTAGAAGAAGAATAAATAGGAAGTTGATTAGAGAAGAAAGCCTAAGTGATGGGCACCTGGGTCTGAACACCCTAACTAGCCTGGCCCGGGTGTGAGCATTTCCAGTGCGAAGTACTACTCACATTACTATGTTCTTGCTGTTTCTGTACTGGTGTGTATGTCTGTAGTATATCTTATGGTTCTTTGTGAAGCAGTACTTTAGGATTTTCCCCAGTCATTTGCATGAGAACTTGTCTGTCCTTCGTGGGCAATGGTTAGAAGGGCATTGGAGCACTATCAATACGAGTGATTTTAATCTGGTTCTGGATGCAAAGTAGGCAGGTTCCAGCCCAAGTTAAAATGGAGCCCAGTTCTCACTCACCTCCAGCTGAATAAGCTAGTCTGAACTTTAAAGCACCTTGAAACCAGGTCAGAAACTTTTATTTATGTGGATGATAGGGGGAGCTAAAGCTAAAATCCAGGTAGGAGCTAAGATTAATTGTGCAGTGAAGACATACCTTGATGCCACAGAACGTAAGTAACTTTTTGAAGATCTCAAACAAAAAGCAAAATTTAAAATCTTGGAAAAACTTTCCCAACCATTCCATTAATGTGAAGAATTTGGATGTTTAACCCTTATCTTCATCAAGAGCATATTGAAAGAAGCAGTAATACAGAGGAAAGAGAAGGTTAATACAATATTAGAAGAAACCAGAATGTTGCTAAGGAAGAACAGAGAAATGAAATTAACTAGAAAGATCTGAAATAAGATTAGACACTGAGCTATGCAAAACCTCCTTTATAAGAAAGTGACATAAAAAATCCAGGCAGTTAACATGAGACTACTTCAAATTTGTTTCCATTCAGATTAGTCTTTAGAAATAAACAAAGCTCCTGAAAATAAAATCCTAGATGTAGTTTCATTAGATCAAAAGATGACATCAGAATTGCTGGCACTGATTAGGCAAGCAATGTAACTTACTAATAATTGTACAGAAGTATTGAACAATCTTAAGCAAACAAACTTCTGAAGAATAAATTCCCGATGCTGTTTTAGATGAAGAAATAAAGGTCTTCAACAGTCTGAATTGAAGGAAAGTTCCCGGAGACAACGAATTACAATGGCCTTACTAAAGATCGGTGAAGAAACAGTTTCTAGAATGCTTCCAAAATTGTTTGTAATGCACAATAGACGAAGCTAGAGAGCTGAAAATATACAACAACTTAAATACAGAAACTGAAGAGCTGCCCATTAAATCTACTATGTAACTCTGAACAGCTATATTAAAAAAAAATACAAAAATTCAGACTAGTGCTCACAGCAAAGATGAACTATGACTAGCGAAGGAAACAACCTTTAGAATAAAGCATAGCATTACAAACACGCATGCTTTTAAGGAAATCTTGAACACTGATAAATACAGCCTTGCAAAGATACTTAGCGTGATTATGAAAACATGGTGCATTGTTTTCAAATGCATCTTTTTTCTATATATATGCAGTAGCATATTTAGGAGTCTTTCCTTCTGTATGCAAATCAGAATCGTATTCACATGCTTCTGTACAGCTAGTTTATGGAAACAGAGTTTATAGCAACTAAACTGGGATAAATATAAATGGAAAAAGATTAAATCAACAGAATTACAGAAGACTGTGTCCCTAATACTTTAAATATGAAAGCTTTAGAGAATACGCTAAAAGAATTAGTGATGAAAAGGTAGGTGTGCTCTCTCTCTTTCCCCCCTCCCCCGCCCCGACTGTCTTGCTTGCCAAGCAAAAGAAATTGTCATCTCAAGGGTAGGAATGGTGACTACAGATGACAGTGAATATGAAGGCTGAACATATGAAATTTGAACCTGACTGGAGAACCTTTTGAATGGTTTCAGGTATCATGAAAAAAAATCTTTGACTCTATCGTAAGATGAAGATGTTCTGTAAATGGATCTTCTATTAAATGTTCCTGATTAGTGTTCATGTTTTAGCTCCAGAACTCATCACAGCAGGAAGAGGGGGGCAGGGATAGCTCAGTGGTTTGAGCATTGGCCTGCTAAAACCAGGGTTGTGAGTTCAATCCTTGAGGGGGCTACTTAGGGATCTGGGGCAAAATCAGGACTTGGTCCTGCTAGTGAAGGCAGGGGGCTGGACTCAATAACCTTTCAGGGTCCCTTCCAGTTCTATGAGATAGGTAATGATTTTTAAGAGACAAGCAGAATGGAGAAATACTGAAAATTTTAAATCAAGATTGTTTGTCTAAAAGATGCTCTGAATCAACCACAAGTGATTGTGCTTGATGGAGGAATTATAGGGTGAAAATTACTGGCCTGTTTTATGTAAGGTCAGATAATATCACAATGGACCCTTCTGACTTTTAAATTTGTGAATCTATAAAGCTGAGGAGAATTTGAGTGCTCAAAAATTACCGTGCGAGACAACTATCTTGTGTAGATGACATTCTTAGCTTCATAATAAGCAAATATTGTAATGTGAAGTGGGATATACTAGAGGCTATATAATTGCTTTCTAAAGAATCATAAAGCAATTTAAAAAATCTCTTGGGCCAATTAAAAATTGAAAAATATGCAGTAGTAAATGAGATGAGTTGTCTCCAAGATGAAAAGTATGAGGAGGTCTCTACCCTATGGAAGCAGATAAGCAGTGTGAAGACAGGTATAATATTGTTCATATTAGACTATGTAATGATTTCTATCAGTTTCCATTCAGATATATTGCCTAATGTGACATCTGTGTTGGGTGACACTTTTTTTTCCTTTGGTTGCAATTATTTCATAATTATTTTCACTCTAAATTGCATGAGCAAAAAGTTCTCTAGGAATAGTCTCTACTTTTAGAAGTTTTCTCTATATTTTTAGTAGAATGAACTCTGAATGCAAGAATGTAAACCTCAACATTCATAAATGATGGAACTTAATACCTAACTATCTTCCAGTTCAAAAAGTGGAAGATAGCACAATTTATTTAGCATTTTGACAGGATTATTGGTAAAAGAAAAGTGAAATTATATAGTCAGAAACTTTCATTTTTAACTGACCGGAAGAGGCTAAATGATCGTTTTGTGAATCTAAACTTTTTCCTCAGTATGCTTTCATATTCAATTTTGACTGGCTACTCATTTGTCTGAATTCATCTGAGATTAGTCATGACCAAGTCACTACTACCTTTATGGTATTCAATTCCATATGTGAAATGAGTTTGTATTCTCAGCTCAATTCCTAGTATTCAGACATCCACACACACAAACATATCAAAGCAGCATTCTAATTGGCAGCCTCCAGAGAGAGAGAGCCCAAGGAATAATTGAACATGAAAGCTAAATTGTCCTTTCATATGCAATATTGGTCCTTCAAGGTAGAGTTGAGTTATATTTGTGCAGTTACATGCAGAACCTTTCTTGGCTATGTTGGCTGTACCTTTTCTGTAGCTAAAGTACTTGAGTAACTAAAACTGTCAGTCTGACACCTTTACGAGTATTAACAGTTTAAAGAATGCGTAAGTACACAAGTATGGTTTTTTTGGGTTTTTTGGTAATTGTTCAGTGGTTTTGTAGTTCTGTCCCAACTAAGTATTTTTTTTTATTTTTTATTTTTATTTTGCACAATGTAAATAATTGGACTGTACTGAATTGTTGTGTTGAAAGTGAGGTTGAGGGCAGTGTTTGTCCATTATTTCTTCTGAAACTTAATCTATCTAGTGTATAATTGCACTCTGATACAGAAATAGGAAATCATTCTCCCATCTCATCCTACAATGAATAGTGTTTCAGTAGCAGACACAGACATACACCCTGAAAGAAATGTGAATTATCAGCTGTCTAGCATCTGGGAACAATCTTCTTTATAAGACCAGAAGCAGAGTTATGAATATAATTAAATTATTTTAATGATGATTTGCTAATACTGTAGCATATCATTAGTCATGTTGGAATCTTTATAAGCATAAATGTTTCCTCAGAATAAATGTTTTGAAAGTTTGTTACTACAGTGTGATACTAAACAGTATACTTTCATCTCCTGATGAAATTTGAAAAATGGCTTACATTTGAGATAGGAAAGAATGATTAATGTAGGATAGGGTGACCAGATAGCAAGTGTGAAAAATTGGGATGGAGGTGGGACATAGGAGCCCATATTTAAAAAAAAAAAAATCGACTGTCCCTATAACATCGGGACATCTGGTCACCCTAGTGTAGGATCTTCTGAATAAACTTGAAAACAAGTAAAAATACATCAGGATTTTTGGTATTTGATCACTTTTCAGACATAATACAAGATGTAGTCTGTTATATTAAATATGTTGATTATGGGCTGAAAAGTGACGATCAGTCCTGAAATGACTGATTTAAATACTATCAAGGTCAATTAAATTTGGGTTGTCTAAAACTGTTGTTTACAAACGTATACAATATACTTTTCTAACAAGTATGTTTCTTTAAATTATTACCTGCAATAATGTATATTTAGTTTTACCTAAGACAATCTTAAAATGCTTTTTGACAAACTACCACTAAAATATCATAATTTAGAAGTGCTTTTGGTTGAAGTAATTTGTTCACTTTTATATCGACATCTGTTTTGCAAACATTCCTTGTTTTCCTTAGTTATTCAAGTTCTGAGTGTGTCCTAAAGTGAAGTTGCCTGGCACAGAAAACATGTCATGAACGTTTGGGAACATGTATCAAATCCAGATATAAGTGGTTTATGTAACTTCAGTATTTATGAGTTTAGGCCCTTCTAAAGATAATATATGGTAAAATTACAAGTAGGGGTATTTATAAAAATTGATGATCTGATACCCTGGTGTAGAACTGCAGTGGTGAAGCAGGCCCTCAGTGTAGTAATAAAATTCCTCCTTTTCATTCTAATCGTCTCCACACCCAGAGTAGGATAATAGGGGTCAGAAAAGATTACTACTCAATTCTGAGAGGGGTCTCAGTTTTTTCCCATATCTATGATTCTATAATTTGTCCATCTTTTACATTGACAGGAGATGAATGGGACAGTACAGGATTGTTTTATGAGCCAGTACTTATCCAGTTACTTTTCTTTTTACAATGTTCATATTATGATTTGCCTTTCTTACTTTTAGATTTAATTATGCTGGAACCAACTTATTATGTGGTCCATGCCAGAGAAACTCCAGTTATAGTGAAGCTATTTGAAATGCTGCACTGCAATTCAGGAGACTTTCACTACTCTTTTTGTAGTGAAACTTCACTGCTTGTAATGAAGGTTTTGCTTCGCTGTAACTTCGTTCCAATGCACTAATACCTTTGGAATACAAGTGTCACTTACCAGACTAGTGGAATGTACTTGATTCCAAGGTAGGTATCTTTCCTCTTTCACTCTAACCCCTTTGCTCTGGCTGAGCAGAGAGGGGGAGAGAGGAGCAGGAGAAATGTACATTTTTCTTTGGCATAGGAGCATTGAGGGATTTGCTGCATCATTTCCTACTGGGGAATAGAGAGGGTTGCCAAAGGTTCTCCTCACAGCTCCTGCTGCTGTCAAGGGTAAGAGATGCTCTGCCACCACTCCTGTAGAGGGAGTACTCTGTCAGTTAGGCTTCTTTGGCAATTATTGTGCAGTGGGTCCTTTTTTTAAAAAAAAAAAACACTTCAAGGTTCAATTTAAATCAGTTGTTTTAGTTCATCCCTTTCAGATTGTATGTAATTTTGCCAAGTGATAACTTTGTTTTAGTTGATAAAACATGAATTATTTCTTCAGTTGCTCTGCCAAGTACATAGGAAAACAAATATAGCTAAAATATTGGGCAAGTTCAGACTATCCAGTGTTGCTCTTAAAAGAATTGAAAGGAGAGTTCCCACTACTTAGCATGTAAAGTTTTGTGCACAGACTTCATTTTGTTTGGTCTGTGCTACTTCTCAAAAAAAAATCGGAGTGAGTGGATGAAATTAATCTCTTATTTAAGTTTGTCTCTTAGATCAGTTTTACAGTTAGGATATTTTTTTCTGTACAAAAAGACTTCATTTTCCCCCCAATTCCTTGTCATTGAATTGTTATATTTAAAAACAAAAAAGCTGGTTACTGGAATAGTTGCAAATTTCTTCAAATGCCATTGGTGATTGCTATGTCTCATGTGCAAGCACAGTTCATATGATTGTGACTTTGTATGATTCCCCCCCCCCTTCGGGGGGCAATATGTTACCATTATTTTGAAGCATAATAAAATGCAAGTATGGTTTTAGTTTTTAATTACCAAATATGTGGATTATTTCTCAGAGGCTGTCCCTCGGTGGTGGTAGAAACATCCAAAATATTTTCTGTAGCTATCTGTCTTGGCTGTATTTATTTTGTGAAGGGTGTAGTCTTGAGTTTCATGAAGTCTCAGTTTTAACGCTTAAAATATTATCTATTCAAAAACAAGTTGTTTCATGTTGAAATGAAAGTAGCATCTTGTTGTCAAGGGGAAGAAAATGCGTAGCATCTTTGGATTCTGATTTATTATACAGAAGGCTGGTTTTTTTAAACAAAAAAGGTTTCTCCCTCTTTCTCTCTCCCCCCCCCCCCCAACCATTCTCAGTCTCTTTTGATCATTGATCTGGGTGACCCCATGCTCAGGGTTTTTTTTCTTCATTTGACATGGACAGATTTTTTGAAGTATAGCTCTCCTTTGGGAACCTCGGGCAGTTCCACTTGACTAACCTGTGATCTAATGAGCAGTAATGCGGGGTTACAGTGACCATTTTGTTTGCTTTGAGGGAGGATGGCTAGACAGAGAGTGGGAGAGAGGCGGTGTCAGTGGAGAAAAGTGATGCAGGGTGATCGAACAGTGTGAAAAAGACTTGTTAGCCCACATTAGTGTGCCTGATTTACTTCACAACAGGTCAGGAAAGGCCAAACGCAGGATTGTCATTAAATTGCAAAGTTGAAAACCCCAGTATTGAAAAGCATTCAGATTTCTGAAAGTTGTAAATTAGAAAGTTGGTGTGATTCATGTTGAATTTGCCAAGAAGATATACAGCAGTACCAGCTTCTTTAAAACTTGAAAGGTGTATTATAAAATCATGCTATAAATATAAAAAGAAAAACAGCTTTTTAAAGTACTTTCATGGTTGACTGTTTTACAATGAGCCTGGGTGCGATAGAAAGGCCAAACACTAACAAGGTCGTTGCACTTTCTTTATGAGCTCTGTGGACCCCTTAATTATGTGCCCGTGCTTCTTATTTTGTGATCTGTAGGGTGTGTGCAGAGGAGGGTGTGTGTGTATAATATATAAATTATATATTAAAAACTATTAGGACAAGCAAACCTGTTGAGGTAGACTGCCTATACTGTGATTGCTTAAATCTACTTTTTTTTATAACGGCCATTGAGAAAACATCGAATACCAATCTCAGTACTATTGGTTTCTGAATAAATACTGACAAATGTTAAAAGATTAACAGAACACACATTGTTTGAATGTTTTATTACTGACGTATCATTACTCATGAAAAGTGAATGTTGCATCATGCCACTTCAATGTGCCTGACAGTCAACTCTTACAGACCTCTTTCTATAATGCAGGCTAATAAATACCATCATATTTTTTTATTAGTACTCACAACTCCTTTTGCTGACCACTTCTTAGATGCAAAAGGGAAAATTGGAGTTAATTTATCTGGCCTTCCTTCATTCCTTTTGATTTTCAATTCTCTCCCCCCCCCCCCCCCCAATTGGCAGTTAATTGGTGGTGGTTTGAGCTGCTTTGGTTTGAGTAGAAGAACTATCATGGGTAATACCCTTTTAATCAGTTGCATTGATAGCCTTCAACTCATAGCAAACGCTGTCATTGCTATTTCTGACCCAGCTGATGTTAGTAAAAATTGCAGTGCAGCCTTTTAGCTATATTATTGTTGTGCATTGAAGCATTAGGTAATAAAACAAATGGGTGGTCTTAGGAGTAAGGTACTTTTTTGTATCTGCTAATAGAAGTTTCACTAATTGATTCTTACTCCTGCTTGCTCTCAAAAACCAGTTTGGCATATGGTTGCATTAACTTCTAGACTTTACTGTAAGGAACAAGATACCCTGGGTTGCTGTTTTGATTGTTCTCATTTTGTTATGTTTTTAGTAAATATACAAAATGAAATTCTTGGGATAGATGATGCTAATCAAGAGAATTATTAGTATCTGATTTTAGGAGCTCTACCTGCTCCTTTTATTCACTCAAATGGTTCCATTGACATCTAATTAGACTATTCACATGAGTAAGAGGAGCAGAAAATGAATGTTGAACAGTGGAGTTTGCCAGGCTAATTACGGAAAATTTGCTTTCAATTACTCTTGGTATTCAGTTATTAAATTTAGTAAAATATGATGCCAGATTATTTTCACTTTTATCTTTATAATTTTTGTTACATTGCAAACTGATGGCATTACTATTTTAGCGTTATGGTCCTAGCCTTGAAGAACTTACAACTTAAATTACAGCTGCACCTCAGCTCCATTGTACTGTGTTTCCCATGCACATTTTTTAATTATCTTCACTGCTTTTTGCTGGTGCTTTCAAGACATACAGTTAATCAGTGATTTGTTTATGAATTAATGGGAAAATCCTTATCGTGCTAAAAGTCAAAATACAAATCTAGGTGTATCTTTGCAATGTATTGTGCTCCTCTTTTCATTTTCACCTCTTTTTCAGAATTTGGTTATAGTTTGAATACGTGTACAAGATTAATACAATATTGAATAATTGAAATAGCTTTTGTGATTTAGAAACTAGACTCCAACAATCTTCTTCTGAAATTCTAGTTGATCTTTAGAGTTTCAGTATTTGCTGTAACTTTGACTATTGTGGTGAAATTACATATTAGAAAATTCTGCATTTGACTAGCTTTCTGTGTAGCGTAGGTCATAGTAATCAATGGAAACTTATTAGGGCATACAATGATGGCATAATGTTTAGCAGATTGGAATAGTGAAACAAAACACACTTCAGCTTTACCACTACACTCTTTCCATTGGCCTTCCCAGCATCCTAAAGAGCACTATGCAGTATACTTGCATTATGCTTATTAACTCTTCTATTTGATTGGATTATTCAGTCTGAATTAAGTCATCTGCTCCAGGCTTTGTGCTACTGAGCATTTGGTCAATCAGAAGAGAATTATGACACTTCATCGCACTAATTTTTTGCGTGTGTTTAAGGGCCATCTATGCAGAGTGATGTTTCAAAATTGGCTTAAATGCCCAAATGACTGAATCAATGAATAAATGAATGTACTGATATTACCAAACCATGTACACTGTGTGTGTCTGAAAGGGCAGATATTATTACTTACCACACTTAAAGAATTTGACTTATTTTCATATGATTGGGTTGGTTTTATTAGACATGAATGACTTGTCAGCCTGTCTTCTGGAAATTGTTTTTAAAGAGATTTGCTTTATATTGTAATTTTTAAAACATTTTTATATGAACAGTTAAGGACTGTTTTAATGTTATACATGCTCCTTCTTCAGACAGATACTGCTGTTCAGGTTGATGAGTGCTGTTAATTAAAGGGTTATCGTGTTTGGGCTTCAGAAAAATTATGCTTTTTTCCCATGCTTTCTTTTAAAGCAAAGTTATATTACTTTCATACAGAGATGTGTTGAAATTCAGGACATATTTGTTTGAGTGTAATGCTGATGTATATCTTGATTTGGAGATAACTGGATGCAAAATAAGGTGCAGTGATTAAAAGTGGCAGTAGTATAAGCTATGTCAGAAATGCTAGAGACAGCCAGTGATGTTTGGAAAATAGGTGGTACTAATCATAAGATAAGTGGGTAATGCTGCCTTTCCTAAATCAAGGCAAATGCCTCTTTGCACATGCTGGAGTCATGTTTTCTGAATATAGCCATATCGGTTATGGTAGACACAAACAGAAATGGAGTCATTTTCCATATGAAAATTTTCGAAACTGGGAGCACTGTATCTAATATGTTTGTATAAGCAGTATAGTTATTGATAAACCAATAGCGTCTGCTGCTGATCTGGATTACAATGAATGTAAAATGTATCTAAAATACTTCTGTAAATTTACTTGTTCAGTTCTTCTTTTTGAAATTGTTCTGTTGTCCAGTATGCTTGTCTTGCTTCCCTGTGTGGGTGAATTAGATAATGTTTGTTAGTTTGATAGTTATTGGAATGTTTAATGTACTGGATAAGGTACCACATGTGATAGGAATGTGTAGATCCCATGGATCTTGAAAGGTGTGTTGTGGGAGGTATTGATCATTGTAGTAGTGGAGGTATGTCTGCAGGTTTTGCATCTGTTATGATGGCAGGGTCTGGTGCTGCTTTGAGTTGGTGGGTCCTGGTTTGTGGGGAGCTTGCTTCTGATGATGAGTGTGGAGAGGGGGTTCCAGACAATCACTACCCTCATGAATGAACTCACAGAAAAATAAGACAAAAACATATCACCCAAAGGTGAACACTTTTCAGAAAGGATCGCTCCATATGTGACTTCTCAGTCTTTGTCTTCAAAGGAAACAAGCACAACACATTCAAAAGGTGAGTCATGGAACTGAAATTCATAGCCATTAGACACTAAAAATTATGGTCTTAATAAAGACATTGGATTTCTGTCTTATTACAACAATCTGTCACCCCTCTTTGTCTATGGGCAGGTCTATACTAGAAGCGCTACATCGGCACAGCTGCACTGATACAGCTGTGCCGCTGTAGTGCATCGGGTGAAGATGCTCTATGCCGATGGAGAGCTTTCTCCTGTCAGCATAATAACTTCCATCTCTCACAGAGATGGAGTAATATCGGTGGGAGAGCATCTTCTGCTGACATAAAGCCGGTTGACTGAGGCCTCATTGTGTGAGGAGATGCACAAACGCACACTGAGGGTTTGTCTTCTCTGCAATTAGACATCTGCGACAGAGGCTTGGGCTAGGGGTCCCTTAGCAGGGTTCTAGAGCCCGGGCTTCAGCCCGAGCCTAAATGTCATCTTGGCAATTAAACTGCCCCTTAGCATGAGCCCGAGTCAGCTGGAACAGGACAGCTGCGGGTTTTGAATTGCAATATAGACATACTGTAAAAGACAGTCACCAAGACGGTGCTGCAGAACTCTAAACAACTCTAAACAGTCTAAACAAAGAGAGGGATGGGAAACAGAGGCACAGAGCGGTGCTGTGACTTGCCTAAGGTCATGCAACAGACCGATAGCAGAACTGAGACTACAATTCTAGTCCCTTGAGAAAAAATGTTTCAGAATAGTTATGTACTTCTCTGGAAAAGTGAAGACTCATCCTTGTTTTTATTACTCTGCTCCCCTCTCTGCTCAGGTGTCCTACCTTTAGTGTTCATAACAGTGCAATTTTACTATCAAAACGCTGCATAAAAAATAACAAACCAGTTGTGATTAAGACAAAAGCAAGGCAATTTCAAATTCAACCTTTGTCTTTTGCTTGCTTTGTTGAGGCAATATTGCACGTGTTCCAATTGACATTTTTCTTAGTCCTGAGGATGCATTAAGAAGTCTGTTTTTCCGTATATTTTTTTGGGGGGGGGTTGTACTGGAATCTTTAGGGTGTGTGTGTGTGTGTAAGCAGAATGTCATTTCATGTTGGCTTATGGAGAGAAGTACTTGGGGCATTAGGTAATGGGACGGAGTTTCTGTAGATTCCAAATAAGGGCACTGGAAGATCCAGCTGTTTCACTACTGTATCATCTGTCTATCTTAGGTGTTTATATGGCCCCCATTACTGTAGCATTTGAGTGTCTCATAATGTTTTCTAGCCATCAGAGAAGTGAATTTCTAGAACAGCCTTCCAAGGGGAAACAGTGAGGGCAAAAAACCTAACTGGCTTCAAGATTGAGCTTGATAAGTTTATGAAGGGGATGATATGATCAGACTGCCTACAATGGCATGTAGTTGATCTGCAACTGCTAGCAGCAAATATTTCCAACAGCCCCTGATGAGACACTAGATGAGGAGGGCTTTGAATTACTACAGAGAATTCTTTCCTAGGTGTTTGACTGGTGGGTGTCTGGCTCAGGGTCTAACTTATCACCATATTTGGGGTTGGGAAGGAATTTTTACCCTGGGTCAGTTTGGCAGAGACCCTGGGGGGTTTGCCTTTCTCTGCATCATGTCATGTGCCATTTTAAACTAGTGTATGGCTCGGCAACCTTTCAGAAGAGGTGTGCCGAGTCTTCATTTATTCACTCTAATTTAAGGTTTTGCGTGCCAGTCGTACATTTTAAAGTTTTTAGAAGGTCTCTTTCTATAAGTCTATAATATATAACTAAACTATTATTGTATGTAAAGTAAATAAGGTTTTTTAAATGTTCAAGAAGCTTCATTTAAAATTAAATTAAAATGTAGAGCCCCCCTGGATCCGGGCAGTGCGAGTGCCACTGAAAATCAGCTCGCGTGCCGTCTTCTACCACTGAACTAGTGTATATAGTGGATTCTCTGTCACTTGAAGTCTTTTTTTAAATCATGATTTGAGGACTTCAGTAACTCAGCCAGAGGTTTTGGGTCTATTACAGGAGTGGGTGGGTAATATTCTGTGGCCTGCAATGTGCAGGAGGTCAGACTAGATGATCATGATGGTCCCTTCTGGCCTTAAAGTCTGAGTCTAATCTTAATGTATTTATCCTCACAACTCCCTGTAATGTAAGGAAGTCTTCTTATCCCCATTTTTGAGGCATATACATTATTCAAATAACACATTCATCAGATAATTCAATATGTAATATTCTGCCACCTACAGAACTGGTCAAATGCTGCAAAAACTATCAAGTCAATTGGTCAATGAATCACAATATTTGTTAAATATTTTCCACTGGTTGTACTGAAAATACATCTTGATTTTAAATACCTTTCTATAAATTAACTTTAAAAATTTGTTTCTAGACTTAGAATTTGTACGTCGGTCTCTAAATTGATGCAGTTTTTACTGCAGAGTTATATCTGCATTGAAATATTACCGTAAATTTAACTATAGCAATGTGGATGCTAGTTTAATTCTTAGGCTTTTAGAAACTTTTAGGAAAGACTTGCAGACTAGTCTGATGTTAGTTTGGATTCTTCAGTGGGTTTTTGTTCTTTGTTGTATCATTTGGAAATAAATCCAACAGTCACAATGTATGAGATATTGATGCGGAATCCCTCCATTATTTAATATGTAGATAACACAAATGAGAAGATACTTTCAAAATGTCTTCTGCTCAGTGACACAAAGAACATCCCTCCCCCACCCCAAATACAAATACATTTACTTACCCTGTTGTTCATTTTGTTCATCTGATGACATTTTATGTATCGTCAGTTTCATTATCGCCCCATAAAGAAAACAAAACCTATAGAAATCAGTGGCAGTTTTTCCATTGACTTTAATGAGTGTTGGCTAAGGTATAGACTTAATATTCTCAGTTTTTGTGGCTCTTTCACAGTAAAGTGGGGAGAGAAAAGAATAATTTTGTTTTAAACCCACAAAAAGTGGCCTGGGGACTTCAGGGAAGGTGTAATATCTGAATCTGTTCTTATCTTGTTGGTTTTAATTTGCTGGATTTCAGGTTGACAGTCCATTTAATCCATGTAATTGTTGTATAGTATTAACTACATGCAGATGTAATATTCCCATGCAATGGATTTTTGAGCATGTGAAATGTCAATACATAAGTGTTAAATTTACCAAGTTAAATATTGTCATTGGTCCCTCTGCAGCCTCCTTGAGTTTAAATGGTCCATAATTCTCAAGATTATTTTAATTTGAAACATCTGTTTTTATAGAAGTATTGCTTATTACGCTGTTCTTTTATATTCTTGATATATATTATTCATTTTCCAAGTTGGGTTTATACATGTGAAAAATATATACCGGTAGTATACTTCTTGTTCAGACATTGATCTATTAGCATTTATGTAGTACTGACTGGCTTACAAAGTTTCTTTAAGGTTTCATTAATAGGCAAAAAGCGATTACGCTAGTCTGCATAATGACATCGTTTGCATATTTGTGTTGCTGCCGAATGGGGAATTTCACAGATTGTTTGTTTTTTAGTGTTTAGTGGAGAAGTTGTACTGTCTAGTCTGTTAAGTACTATACTTCTAGTGAACTCAAAAGGAAAGCTTTAAAAATGAATCAAAGTTTTCCAATGCCCACGAGAGGGGATCCTAATTGCTTGTTCTGTTTTCAGTACAGAATTCTGTGATCTTTAGGAGTCAAGTTTAAATGAGATTTGTTAGACTTGGTATAAAGTACTGTTGCTGAAAAGTATGGCATGTATTAAAGGAATTTGCAGCATGGGCTCCACAAAGTGCTCTGCAAGAAGCCTATGTAGTCCTATAGAAAGCCAGGAAAACTCTGCCAGAAGTCCTACCAAACACCACAGGATTCCACAAGTTCAACACTTTTTCAGCTGGCTGCACTCTGGACAATGTATCTGCCTGCCCCTTCAATAGAGACGGATGAGAGTAGGACAATCAGGCTTGGATCATCAGTCACCGTTGCATCTTAGGAGTTCAGCTAGATGACTACTCTGTAATGCTCAAAGAAATTGAAAAATGTTTCCTTCTTTGTGGTTTTTGTTGCTGGGACTGATAAGAAGATTGTGTCATCACTACAACCATTATACCTGTTCTGATAACTCCATTTCTGGCTGATAAAAGGGGTGGGGGAAAGGAACTATAGTTTCCACTGAACAACCTTCCACTGAAAGAGCCTTCCTGCAGAGGCAGATCTGGTAGTCTCTGAGCTGCTTATTAGCATCTTTCTCTGCTTTAATGTGGGTTCTAGGAATCTATAAACTCTTGAGGCCATTTGGTGGGATCATCCACCCTCTGCAAAAGAGAAGAGGTAAAAATGTCACAAGTAATCATGCGAAACCCTGCTCAGTTTGCAGTCCTTAAGCTTTAGAGGTTCACATTGTAACATTCCATATGTAAACTTTCAATATCACCTTAAATATAATATAATAATCTATACCAATCATGAAACAACATCAAACACCAGAAGCTTTCAAAGAACCCAGAGTTGCCTGTACTTTATATTTATTGAGGCAAACAGGCCCTAGGAACTGAGAGTTTATAATACTATGGGTCTTTGTCAGGGCATATCAACTTTTCTGTATTTCAGGGTGGCAGGAAATTGAATCATTTTATTTTCATATTATACCTAAATATTTGTCCTTTAGTCTTTTAGGAAGTCATCTCTGAGATTGTGGTGTGCCTCCTCCATCTAGAAGAGGTAGCTCTTCATGTGAAACATGAATTCTCTGACTCATCTTTGTAGTCCTTTTACCTTAAATCGAGGGGGGTGCATTGAGAGCAAAAAAAAAAAAAAGCTAAACTCTGTTAAAGGAATTCTAATTTTGTATCTTTTTTCTTTCATGAAACGACGAATATAGGCAGATTGAGTATTCCAGGGACATACTAAACCTTTACATGATGAGACAGGTGCTAAAACAGGGGTTCTCAGACTGGGGGTTGGGGACCCCTCAAGGGGTCATGAGGTTATAACATGGGGGGTCGTGAGCTATCAGCCTCCACCCCAAACCCTGCTTTGCTAAATATATAAAAAGTGTTTTTAATGTATAAGCGGGGGTCACACTCAGAGGCTTGCTATTGAAAGGGGTCACCAGTACAAAAGCCTGAGAACCCCTGTGCTAAAAGCAGAAACTAACAAGGCTGTACTTTCATATTGGCCCCAAAAAGGGCGGTCCATATGCTGGTTGTTATATGAAATTGTCAAAATTGCATAATGTTTGTCAAAGGCCCACAGACTCACCTGTGGTGATGTTCCACAAAACTCTGTTTCAAATATCTATGGCCAAAAAAAAGAGAGGTTTAAGAACAATTGTAATTTGTTTTAAGAAAATCGAAGTGCTTTTGGTAAACATGCATCATATGGTGACTAATTTCTTTAAATACAAAATAAAGGGCCACCTTAGGAGCTGAGAGCTGACATAGTATTGAAACCTCTAGCAAAGCTGCTCTTCAAAATCCTGAAGTTTAGAAAATAAAACCCAGTGTAGGAACCTGCTTTTCTGTTGAAATTCTTTTTGGCCCCTGAAAATGACTTTATAATCCATCCAGGATTTTGAAGGGCAGCTCTGCTAAATCTTTCAATACCATGTCAGCTATCAGCTCTTAAAGTAGCCTTTATTTTTGTCCTTAAATAAAACTATGAAGAGCACATTAGAGACACATGGTTAAACATTCAAATCTGGAGATGCCAAATGTAGCCAAAATATTTTTGTCCATTCTCTCTCCCCCCTCCCCCCCTCCCGATTTTAATCTTGTCACGGTGATCCATGCGTTTGTCACCATAAGGCATTGGGGCTGTTCCTTAAGACCACTTGTAAACTTCAAATATTGCAGAATATGAGAAACTATGCAAGGTGTGTTTCCTGAAGGGAGCATGTTATGCCCAAGCTTCTTGATTTGTACTTCTAGAGGAATGAACAAACATTTTTATAGCTGTAGCTAAAATTATTTTATTTTTGGTTGACACCTTAGTATATTAAGTCTGAAATCTATTTAAATTATGTTTAGTGTATAAGAAACTGTGTGTGTATACTGCTGTACAAAAAGTCCTTTTTAATTGCTTGACTACCAAATGCTGAAAATTCCCCAATATAGGCAAATTTTAGTTTTAAGCTCAAAATTTGACTTAATTTAAAATGCTACTTAGTCTAAGGAGATTTTTTCTTGATCATAGCTCTTCAGTCCGTCACTGACTAATAGAAAAAATCACCCTTTGTAGACTAACATAATGTTATTTTTTGTAACTATGAATGTTAATTTTTAGCTTCAGTTTCTTCATTCAGCAATTGATAAAATTTGCAGGAAAGGAGGTGAGGTCGAGTTTCTGGGAGAGTTAAATTAAGGCCTAAAACTAATGGTGTCACTTATTAGGTAAGTCATTACAAATACACTGTAGCTGAAGTACAGATCTGAACCAGGTTCTTTCCTTGCATTTGCTAGAGACTTCCTTTACAACCACGGAGAAGTCACTTGATTTCTGTGCTTGTCTACCCATGTGTAAAACAGTGATAATAGCTTGCAGTTCTATTGAGACTTTAATCTTTTAAAGACTTAGACCAAGTAAGCCAAGAAGAGACATGATGGTTTGTGTGCCAGAAAAATCTTCAGAGATTCTAGTAGAGAAATGAAATTTCTAAATGTCTAACAGGGTATTATAAATAATGGCTCAAAACCCTCACAAAACTTAAAATATTTGAGTACATTTCCCTTTAAACAAGAGTAATGTTACTTTTCACATTAATTGCTTCAGAAATTTAGATGCATAGTGTGATCAGATCAACATAGACCAAACAAACAGTATAGTTTTATGCTTGTTAACTATATTTCTGGGGGTACTTGTGAGAAGGAAGAGTACTTGCTTAGTCCCATATGTGTGTCTTATAAGAATGCATAAGAGATTCAGTAATGGATTTAGAAGACTGCCTTTTGAATGTTTTCAAAGAAAGAAATCACAATAGAGGTCCCCCTCTGCTGGTAGAGAGTTTAATGTTCAAGTCATTACCTGGATATTAACCTAAAGTTGATTGAGTCATAACATACTTATGCAATAAAACAAGCTACTGTTGCATGATATAAACTATTAGGAATTTACTGTAAATCAGTTTTAGGTGAAATAACCTTATTTCTAGAGTCAGGTTCCTTGTCTATTCATTCTAAATCTGAAAGATTAGTAATTAGTGTTAAGCACACAGTAAAAACATTTAATACAGGTATATAACATTTTACCTGGAAAAGTAATCATTTTTCCAAGGTGTAACATAATTGTACCTGATCTGGAACACTATTATGCAATTTTGTTTTTACCCCTTTAATTTCTGTTTGGGGATTTTGTGCTTGCCATTTGTACTTAGTTCTTTTCAATGACTGACCTCAGAAGAATTTAACAATCTACTAGGATATGTTTGTACATGTGTCTGGCAAGAAAATTTGTCAAATGTTTCCTTACAGCTCTGCACTACACCGGATGGTTTTCAGAATTTCCGCATATGCACTTTTTCTTCCAGAAGAAAATAACCTTGTTTTGTGGAGTTGGACCAACTGTGGGCTTACTTAAAGAAACAAAGTTGTTAAAATAAAACTCAAAACATCCATGACAGTCCTGTAACATAATAGAAGGGATATGAAATTAAGAGAAGCTTGAATAAATGAATGCAAGTGAATTAGCAGGGTTCATTTGAGGTGTGGGAGACAAGCTTTACTAGTAGACTGACTTTACCGTATTGATTACTTAATGCCATTTTACAAGCTAATAGTTTATTTTCTCTGGAAATTTCAGTTTACTTATGATGTGATTGTTAAACATAACATTCAGTAGTTTGAGTACCATTCTGTTTGTCTACTATCATGTCATATCCATATCAGTAACTCCCCAAAATGGTTCACATAGCAATGTCATGGGATAGCCATTAAAATCTTGAAGAAGAAATAAATGTAATAAGCCCTCAGCATTTCATAGCCTGTTGGCTAAAGGATTAGCAATTAGATAACACTGCTCTTAGCACACTGTGGTTTGATTTTTCTGGGGCCACTTCTTGGCTTAGTAATCAATGGGAAGCATTGACAGTGTTTTGCTACTGGAAAGCTTATATCAGTTTCTGTACAGCTACTTTGTGCACTGTTGCTGAAGAGTAAGCTATGAAGAAGTGGGCTCTCGGAAGATTGGAAGTAAACTGTTAATGATCAGAAATTCGCAAAGTGATAGAAAAGGGTGAGCTTTAACGTGAGATGGGGAAGAGACCTTTTTGTTTGAGTGAACCTCCTAGAGGACTCCCACATGAAGTACTACAAATGTTGTGAATTCTCTTCCCCTGACAGCCACAGTATATTGCATTCACATTTCCCAGAAATGTGATTGTGCATCAAGAAGGGAAAACATCCTGCCTTTCCCTGATTGGACGCCTCAACTTGTCTTTGGTTTCTATTCTCCTTTCATGTTTTTCTTTCTGATTTTTTTTATTTTTATGTTTGTTCTGTTTGAGTAAGTCAACTTTTTTTATTTTTCTGAACCCTAAGTTGTTTGTTCTGTTTCTGGTACATCTTTTGCTATCAGTCTTTGACATGTGTCCGTAATTTCATTTCAGCTCTTTATTTTTTTTCATTGGTTAGTCATGCAATTAATGTTGTAAGACCTCTGTTTTTGTCTGATTCTTTTCCTTTCAAGTGAGTGGTGTTTTATGAATGAAAAATAAGTGCAGATTTTCATATGATGATGTGTCGATAGCTATAAAACCAGCTGCCTGCTCTTTTTTCTGACTTTATTTTTAGTGAAACGAGTTAGCTTTGCATACCTTAGTAATGCAAAACTCTTAATGACTTACTCATACCCATAAGCTAAAAGTTTGATTGATTGTTGAGGCCTCTTACCTATATTGATTTTGCACTGGACATTAAATGTTCTGGATAAACATTGTATTTTGGACTATCTTTGTTAGCAAGAAAATTCCTCAACAAGGAATATGAGAGAGTTATTGAGGGACAAAAATAAATGAGCCCAGTCCTCACCTTATGTAAATCAGTGTAGTTAATGGAGCTATGCCCATTTGCACTAGTTGATCTGTCCTGAATAACTTTAGCCTAAAGTCCAAAGCTGTCCTATTGAGGTTTATGGAGAGGAGAGGAAAAAAAGGTGCCTCACCTTTAACAATTGACTACTCTCTATAGATTACATGCCAAGGATTTTGGTGGTATGAACTTTTGCAGAGTTTAATTTTGAAATACAAAGGCTGGAGTAATAAGGAATAAATACTACAATCCATTTCATGTAATTAGATTCATGTAGATAGCAAGTAAATATTAAAAATTGACATTAAAAATGTAGGTAAATCAGAACTTGATATGGTTCATGCAATTGTATACTAACATTATGGTACAGTGAGTGAGTTATTATAAATGTGTTACAAAAATTATGTTAAAAGATCGATTTTTGGTTGTAATATTAAGCATTTGAATGTTAGGAAATGTCAGATTCCCTGTGCAAATTTAATTCTGTTCCTTTAACCATCAGTCCAATGTGAATATGACAGTGGCCCTGTGGAAAAAAATAGTGTGTGATCATGTAATTAAAGATATGTATCATAATGTCAATGCACAAAGGCAAATTAAAAAAAAGTTGCAAGGCAACTGTAAATCTGTCATTTCTTAACTTTTAAGTTTTGGCTTTTCCAATCTAATTAATTTAGAAAATTACATACACAAAATAAGTGATTTTAAAAGTGGTTTTTAAAAGGAAAAAGGTGAAAATAAATTCTGTTATGTGAAACTAGAGCAATCTCCACATCATGCATCAGCAGCAGTGCTGTATCCTGAGCTTTCAAAACTGTGCATCTCCAGGGCTTTTAGCTCAATGAGGGGATGGGCTGCTCGTATGTGCCCTATCCAGAGGGTGTAGTCAGGGGAACCAGCTGTCCTCCTCACCCTGGGAAATGATGGGCTCCATTTGAAGGCCCTGAGCAGAGAGATGGGATACTGAGGCCATGTGTTGGGTCAGGGCTATGGCGTCAGTGTAGCCTTGTCACTACAGATTCACCATCAGGGATATGCTGCCGTCACTGATTTAGCCTGGGCATTTGCCTTGCTCTTTAGAATGTTCATTTTCAGCTATTATTTTGACATTTTGCCTAAATTTTCTTGAAGAATGCAAGCCATAACAGGTATATGGCAATTTAGAATTTTGTGGGATAAAGAAAAGGCACTTTTCTAGCCCCAGGGTTTGTCTGCTGCCGATAATGGAGGTCTTTGAGCTTCTCAAAAAAGGTTTGCAAAAAAAGGAAAGTGTTGGGCAGCCTTAATATAGGGGTTGCTACAAACTTGCATATAATTAGTTATCTACAGGACTAGTTTGAATGGTTCAAAAAGTGTAAAGGCTTTTAACCACAGAGATGTTTCAGCATGTATTCTTCTGAATTATTTGTTTGTACAGATTGCTCTGGAGGGATTTTTGGCTATTACTCATTGCCACTATGAGAGAAACAGCTCTGACTTTTTTTTAATGTAACTATTGGTCCCTAAAGGAAGTGTTAGCTCATACCACTTTCATTTATAAAGACTTTCTCTTACATTATCTGTCTGTCCATGTTGGTCTTAAATGATGACTTTTAGTTTATGGGTATGAGTAAGTCATTAAGAGTTTTGTATTACTAAGTTATGCAAAGCTAACTATCATTTAAAAATGAAGTCAGAAAAAAAGAGCAGGCAGCTGGTTTTCTACCCATCGACACAAAATTATCATATGAAAATCTGCGCATATTTTTCATTCATAAAACACCACTCACTTGAAAGGAAAAGAATCTGACAAAAACAAACATTAAACTCATTGCATTAATATTCATTTTTCAGTTTTGTACTTAAATTTCAAGATAAGTTACATACTGTAGATTTACTGAGCAGTCTTAGAACTGTATTTTATGGTAACTTATATTTTATATACTATTTTCTTTTTTAAATTGTGTGGTTTTAAATTTAGAGGGTTACTATTTTTATGACAGAAAAAGAAAGGTGGAGTTAAGCTCTTGTTTTTAGGGGCTCTCCTTTCATTAATTGTCAGTAAATGACTTTGAAGAATTTACAAAAGAAAATGAGACAAATAAATATGTATAGATTGAGAGTATAAAGAGAGTAAGGAATAAAATGTCTTCCCTTATCTAAAGGGCAGTAGTTTGGCAGACAGCTGGTGGAATTGTGCTGGTAAGAAGTTATTGAGAGCAGTGACATGAAACTTGATAAAGGAAAGGATTGTTAAACATTTGGATGGAGAGGGAAATTTAGCAGTAAAACCTGTTAAAATATTAAAGTAGCCTTCAAATTCAGTTGTGCAAGTTCCGTCTAAGGAGACATTCAAAGATCATACTTACAAAGACTTCTCTGCCAATCTTGAATATGGCAGAGACTGCAGTAGATGGACTGCAAAGTCTTAACTACCTCAGTACCTTTTTAAAGAAAAGAAAAAAAGTGAATATAGTGCTTATGAAAGTTACCAGAGTAAGGAGTTCAGGAGACTGAAACCATGCATTTATCCATAGAACAGGTAGTGCTAATGCAGACTTCCATGCTGTACTGTCAACATGTTGTAAATTTGGTTGAACCATCCTATGTGGCTGAGAAGGGACTACATTGTCTATGCCAACCTTTGGTCTATGTGCTAAGACTGCAAATAAGTCTACCAACTGAGTTAGGAAACCAACTTGTTTGAGGAAACAGCCATCCTGGGGCAACTGTCTAATGCCATAGGTTTCATCTACCGCTACTATTGGTTACTTTGATTTAGCCCATGAGTATTAGACATGGAAAGACACATTTCCTATGTCAAATTATGTATAAAAGTAAACATTTGCTACTACGAGTTAGATTATGGTGGTAATTTTTCTCTGGTAATTTCTTTTGATTCTGATTTATTAACTCTTTTCACCTAAATTTTGAGGTTGGCTCTGTTAAAATGTTGATCACACACCATTTTTTATGCTAGATTTTTAATGTACCATACTAATGAACAGTACAGTTGACTTCAAATTATGAATATTCTACTATGTGTGTGAAGGTCACAATTCTTTCTGTTTATACAGCCTTTGGCTATTTGAGCAATGTATTTTGTCACCTGTTTGCTGCCTTATGCAGAGTTGGAAAGTTTATGAAGAAATAGAAAATATGACTGAGTCCTTGACGTTTTTTAAATAAATGTACATCTTGTTAGTGACAGATTGGTAATCTTGGCTTTAGACACTAAGCTGTGTGTTTTGCCAGAAGTAATCCAGATGTGCATAACTTATCTGGCTGCTGTATGTGCACTGACATGTCTTTCTGTAATCAACTGTTCCGTATTGTTAAATGTTCTTTATCAACTAACTTTCTGAATCATGCTAATTTTATACGTTTCTTAAAATAGTTGAACTTTTTTAATTGCAGAAAGTATCTTCAGACTGAGTGGTGACTTAGCCATAAATATTTAGAAAAATCACTGGCAAACAGCAGTACAACTTCTAAACAGCAATTTTGTTATTCAGATAAACAGAATACATGTTTTACATAATCTCATTATGATGGAATAGATGTGTCGTAACAGCGTAAAGAAAATTGCTAAGGGATAATAGCATTAATTAATATGGAATTTGTTGGACAAGATTGATTTTTGAGAATAGAAAATGAGTTTAATTTGGTAAGTAGTAACCAAACATGACTTCGTAATCAGTGTAGAAAGACCTGTAAAAGGACACTTGTCATTTTAAATATATCAAAATACTAATGGAAAGAATTACATTATTATTTTAGTGTCTGTTTTACATCTTGTTCCTGCTGTTCTGCAGTCTTCACAAAGTTATTGATTGACTTTGGTATTGCTGCATGAACTGAGCTGAAACTTCCCAGGCAAGGAAGGCATTTACTAGCCAGAAGTTATTTCAAAACAAGAGTTAAAAAAAAAAATTGAAGTATTTCCTGTTAATGCTACTACGGCTACTGTATTATCAGCCCCTTGTTATGTTGTTCATTGATCACATTGAGCCAAATCCCAGAGTTCATCACCACGGTCTAGACCAGGGGTTCTCAGACTTTTTTGTACTGATGACCCCTTTCACATAGCAAGCCTCTGAGTGTGACCCCCCGCTTATACATTCAAAACACTTTTTTATATATTTAATACTATTCTAAATGCTGGAGGCAAGGCAGGGTTTGGGGTGGAGGCTGACAGCTTGCGGCCCCCCCCATGTTATAACCTTGCGACCCCCTGAGGGGTTCTGACCCCCCGTTTGAGAACCCCTGGTCTAGACTACAGGAATATGCTGGTGACCTTGTGGACTGAAATTCACTGAATGTCTGTCTGGATTCTAAGTTTTCCCCTTTGGGAAAAGGTTGTCTGGTTTTGTCTGGTGTGCACACAAGTATACATTTATACCTACAGTTATAAATATACGTCCTGCTTTACACACATCCACTGCTATACCGGTATGCACACACTTCCCCCAGCAGTTGCATAACCTGAGGTAGAAATTCTTTATTTATGATCCCGGGAGGTCCCAGTCATGACCTTTCCAAACTGCCCATCTTTTATATGACTGAAAGATGAGAACATGTTTGCCCCTGTTGATCACTCTCCAGTTATTGGAAGCCCTGACAGTGGTGGTGTTTTATTTATTATTTGTATTACCATTATGCTAGGTGCTGTACAAACAGAAAAAAGACCGCCCCTGCCTCCAAACAGTTTATAATATAAGTATATGACAGAAGACAACAGACATAGACAGACAGGCAAGTACAAGGAAACAATGAGTCACTATTGGTTTCAGCATACCAACATCCTTACCTGTACAATGCCTCGTGTCCGGTCATGGCAGAAGAAGGAGGAGAGACACTGGATGTGATTTTAATTAATCCACAACTTTATTCTTAAATGTCTGGAAGTACCAGGCAGATAGACGTGTACAGTACAAGTAATTCTATAGTCATTTCAATATATATACATGCGGGGGCCTTCCGTGAGCCCTCCCACGACCCACTGCTGGGACCTCACCATCCCCCATGCTTTGAATGAGGATTATCCGGGGGGCTATAAGGGAGGGGAGAGTTGGCTCCCTGCCGTTTCAGTCATAGGAGCCTCACCTCCATTTCCGCACCATAAAATGGATTGGTAAAGGATTTAATCTGATCACTGTATCCCTTCCCTATGGAGTACTTATACTGGACATTTGCCAGAAGAAAGTGCCAGTAATTAGCTTGGCTACCTCCCCCCATATCTACCTGGGTTCCCAGACATTTAATACTACTTTAATATCTGCCAAAAACATGCTAACTCCCAAGTCTTAACAGATGGTCGTCCTCCACACTGAATAATTTTGGTGCCCCATATACTATCTCTGGATGTGAAATTACCAACCCATTATGGCCGCATGAATTTGGCCACCTCCCTATTCACATACCTCCTAGCATTGTTAACCCAAAGTGGCTTCACAGCTCCCTGCCACACCGTTCATTGTCAGACCAGGCAATTTTTACTCCTGGGAAAAGTTCCTGGATCTTCCCCAAGTTCTTCTTAGCTCTGATCATTGTCTACCCTTTTACAAATTCCCAGAGTTTTTTCCATGAGGTGAATCACAATCATATCTGGTGCCCACTCACAGGCACCCATAATGTACAGAAGGGTAAGTGAGTTTCTGGTACAAATTAAATATTGGAAATTACAGGTTTTCTGATTGCTAAATTCATGATGTGAAATGGGAAATATTCAATGGTGTTTGCACTTTACAAAATAACATAGTAATTCTCGGTCTTGCTGTGAAATTTGTTAACAAGATCAGTTTTAATGAAGCCCTGGAAAAATCTTGCTTTCCTTTTTTACCAGAGCCAGTGTCATCACAAAATTCAGTATTGTACGCTGATGAAAAAGAAATAATATGGGTTCAAGTAAAAAAGTTTGCATCTGATTTGAATTATACCAGACTTCGAAGGTGTTCAGGTCTGGGGTTCTCTTTCCCTTCTGTCTCCCCCAAAAAAGGAAAGAAGGGTCTGATCAGACTAATAGTAGCTTTTGCTTGAAAAAAACTGCCTTTTTATGGAAAAATCAGAAGTAGAGTTGAAATTTTATATATTTTCTTTGCTTTCCACAAATCCAGGGTATGTTTTTAGCCTGTTTCCCTGAGAGCTTGTCAGCACAAGAAAATTAATCCAGATTTAAGATAGGGTGTGAATTTAAATCAGGTTAACTGTTCCTGATTAACTCCATGGTGGATGCTCTGGAATCAGAATACCTTGTTCCAAATTAGCTTAATCAACTAATTTGGAATAAGGTACTGCCATTCCAGAATAAGTATGTCCACACACTGAGTTAGCCAAGAATAGTTAATTAGGAATAGCTGTTCAGGAATAGCTCTGTGTAGCCAGGTGTTAACTGTGAAATATTTCTCCCAGCTCTAGTTACATTACCAAGAAAATTAGAAATATATAATTCATGTTGAGCACATTTATCCTAAAATGCTTATTTGGATAGCTTTACAAATTCACAATATGCTTTCATCTTCTAGAAGCCCCATTCATAGTATGTATCAGGAACGGGATGCTCTGTGGTTACTCATCCCCTGTATATCCACCAGTTGCCATAGAATTATGCTCTAGAGTCCAAGCTTTTGTTTGTTAGTTCTTAGCACTGAAGCCCCTGAGCTTGAGAAGGACACCTTAGAAATGTGACTTAGAATGTAACCAATGTAGTGATGCCTTCCTGCATTTGCACGGAGCTTAAAATAGCTCTGACAGATGTGAACTGCCCGTTCAACTCAATGAACGATTAATACTAAAACTTAAGGATATCAGTACAGATGTCAAAATTAACTATTTCACTGCCTATCATTTTAGCAGAAAGGTCTCATTTTATTCCCTTGACCACTTCTAATGCAGTTAGTCTGGCATTACAAGCATATGTAGCAGATATGAAAAGTGGAAAAGTGAGTTTACTGCTAATATATATAGCACAGGGATTACTATATTGATTGTATTATTTGTTAGCAAATCAAATTTTGTACAGCTATACATGAATGCTCTAAAAAGTTGAGGCGGGGTCCCCAATGCGGTGCCCACGGGCGCCATGGCGCCTGTGGGGGCATCTAAATGCGCCCACGTCCTGGCCGGCGGTCGAGCATCCGCCGAAATGCCGCCAAATTTCAGTGGCATTTCGGCGGATGCTCAACTGCCACCACGGTCCTTCATCTGGCACCTGCCAGACGAAAAGGTGAGGGACCACTGAGTTGAGCAGTCAAAAATATGTATTCTTTTGCTATGGTTCTAATAATTGTCTCGTATTGCTGTCAGTAAAGGATTAGTTAATACATTAGAACTGAGTCCAATGGCTCAGAATGAAATAGCCTCCGTCAACAAAATTGTCCCCTTAAAAAAAAAAATTCCCCTTTGTTTACCTTGTTAAAATAGGCAAGACTTGAATATAATATAGATTTCAAGCGTTAGTAGTATAAAATGTTAAATGTGACCTGAAAACTTGAAAATGGCTACTTCTCAAACTTTACTCTTTAGGATTCTAAATGTCTGGTCTAGTGTTCCTAGTGTGAAATGGTAGGTTTGCAAGACTTGTTGCAAACTTTTCAGAATAGTAACTAATAAACCTTGTTCAGAGAGTTTAAAAGAACATGGTGTACCATATGACAGGTTCTCAAGAGTACTTCTGTCAGGAGCAAAGTGTACTCTAATACACTCCTTTTAAATTACTGGCTTATGTGAGAAACTGGAGATATCTAAGGATTTTCCCCTTTCAAACTACAGAAGGCAGATGAATTCATTAAAAACCTTCCTTGGTATAGATAATTGAGCTGTGAAGGAGACCGGTATATAAACATTATTGTAAGTTTGCAGATACTCTCATTCACGCCTGTAGGCAAGATAAATTTATCTACTAGTGGAGCCTTTAATCAGATAATCTGTTAGTGAGAGAAGTTTAGATCATGAGGTGAGCAGTTTTTAAACAGACTGTACAACATGTGTAGATTTTGCTGGTTCTGCTTTTCGTCATGAGAAAGATGAAACAAAATCAGGTAACCAAAAAGAACATTTTAAGAAATGCCCATTCTTTTATCCACTTTCCTTTCAGTATGGTATGTGTAACTACAGTTACACTACAGTAATATACAGTATTTCTACATGATATACAGCCCATAAAGTATTGCTCATTAGATTATGGAGGAAAGAACAGATCCAGATGTTTGGAAAATTATATCCCACAAAGAAATAGAAAAGTGGCAATAGGAGTGAAAGACACAAAGAACATGGCTTGTAAATCTGACCCTCAATAAGAAAATGTTCCTCTCTCATCCATAGATTGAAGAAAGGGGGATTAAGTTTATCTCTGGGTCTAAACTGGTCAAATGTTAGAACTAATTTAGGGGGGATGGAATGATCTGTGCTCTTGTAATAGATTGTGTGATTATAGTGTAGTGACTCATACAGGTATTCAGAAATTGGCAATTCACGCAAAGTGTTGTGTGAATTTAGTGCCTGTGAAATAAGACCGTGGAGGCTGAAATCTATCAACATGCTGGTAAGAAGTATACTTCTCTGAGAAAATGTCTCCGTTGTGCTCTATGGCAGCCATCTTTAGAATAGAAAAGACCATTTGAGTCCTGGCCTTTCTTCAGAGATTCTCAAGTAGTATATCTTTTTTTTTTTTAAATGATGTAGACACCTTTCCACTTGGAACGTAATTGGAGGCACTGATTGCACATAGATCACTTACAGGAACTTAATTTTATCCAAATATACTTTAGGAAGAGCAAGACACATATTAAATAATCCTCTCTTGCATCCCTACCACCACAAAAAAAAACCCAAATGAGCCAGTTCTGTAGTCCTGCTGATTTTGTGCAGATGAACAAGGGAAATAGGTAAGAGGGAAATAACAGAAATACACAACATGGTTGGTTGACCATTTCCAGACTAAATGCAATCCTGAAGTTTTCAAGTCCATTGAAATAATTGGCAGTTGCATGTTCAGGAAGTATGTAGAATCAGATATAAGATATCTTCCAGCACCAACTTCCTTACTGACTTTTCAGTATGTTTGATTTCCCTTAGTTTTATTTTTAATGGGATTCACTCTTTTTCTAAAAGGTGCTTACATGATTTCTAAGGCTTAACAATAGCAGACTTGCAGGTCTTTTTTTCACCTAGGGGTTTAAAAAAAGTGGTGGAGATAAAAGTTGCTATTTCCTGAATGGATCAGTCAATGAAATTGGTCTCTGTTCAGCAGTCGTCTAGCTCGTCTGCTACCCTTTTCTTTGAGTGGAGGTAAGAAGCTGACCAGTTGCAGAACGGAGGCAGGTCATCTGCTGGCTAGTTCATTTGGATGAGTGAAAATGGGGGATAAAGGGTGGTTTGGGTTTGGGGATCAGAAAGTTCTGTGGCCAGATGGTCTACAATATAAACTTTATCAGAGTCTCTGATTAGAATACTTACAGTACATCGTATTTTTTTCTCTGTGCGATAATTACCTTGGCTAAAAGAATTCATGTTTTGATAGCATTTCTCCAACCTTTGGATTTCCACGTAATTTTGTATGCATGATAGGAGAATGCTATAGGACACAAATATTAGGACCCCTAGTATTATTTCTGACCGTTCTGCTGCTTTTTTTTACCCCATACTACTTTTTCCCCCTTCCTCATATCTTCCTTTTACCATTTCGCCCCCCCCCCCCCGGTCCTTTGTCTTTGCTGGTTTCCTTATTTGATTTTCTGTTTTCCTTTGCAGAAAGGTAGAGTCGGAATCCGCACCAAAGCAATACCATTTTTCAAAGCGAGCTCCAGAGAGAAACTCACTTAGCACCCTCCTTAATTCTCTCATGTGGGTAAAGCGCTATTCTGCTAGAGTGTTGCTCTGGCTGGTTTTCAGATGCCCAACATGTGTCCTTGCTGAGGATGGGCAGTGGTTTGTGAGAGATAGCTAAAAAGCTTGTCGGACTCTTAACAAATGTTTTAGGGGGAAAATTATTCAGTTCTTCGGGCTTATAAACTTAAAGCTTCATCACAGACATTGTGAAAGATAAATGTTCTTACATGTGATTATTAATACTAACTTGTTCATCTTTATTCAGATTTATCATTTTGGAATATTAGTTATAAAAGGAGTAGGCAGAGGAGAAATCACTATTGAAAGCCACTAAACTTCCTTGACAATACTATTAAAGAGAAATATTCCAGTTTTCTAACTAAATAAATGGCATCACAGATATTTCCTTTTGTGCTTTAAATGAATAATAAAGGCTTTAAACACCTCTTAGTTTAGCTTTTTTTAAATTAAAAAGTGCAAGATACAGAAGTGCAACTATTTGCAATCCAGCAGAGTTTCAAAGACCTGGAAACTGAAGTGCCTCCTATTTCCCCCTTCTATTTATTCTTTTCCCTGGACAGTGAAAGACCAGGCCCCCTAGCAACTTCTGGCATATCTTAGTCACATGGCATAGAAGGTCTGCACTGCATTTTTCTGGAGGCAGTCCCTCAATACCATATCTCCTCTGTGGACTCAACAAAAACCTGGAGAGAGATTGGGCCAGTCAGGTCTTTTTTAGAAGGTCTCTTTCTATAAGTCTATAATATATAACTAAACTATTGTTGTATGTAAAGTAAATAAGGTTTTAAAAATGTTTAAGATTTAAAATTAAATTAAAATGCAGAGAACCCCGGACCGGTGGCCAGGACCCGGGCAGTGTGAGTGCCACTGAAAATCAGCATGTGTGCCATAGGTTGCCTACTCCTGTGCTAGAACATCAAGCAGCCCATAGCCATGTGAGGCATGAGCCTTCCCGCAGAACTTCCCAAGTGGTGGTGATTTCAAGACTGAAATCCTAGGGAGATGGGTTTAAAACACACCTTCAGAATCTCCTCAGAGCCCATTAATGACTTTAAAAGCCTCAGTGAGTTGTTGATGGAGAAAGAAAGCCTTATTTATTTATTTTATATATTTGTAATACAGTAGAGCCCAGAAGCCCTAGTTATGGACCAGGACCCATTATGCTATGCACTGTACAAACACTGAACAAAAAACAGTCCCTGCCCCTAAGAGTTTACCATTTGAGACAACAGCTGGATACAGACAGGGGAGTCCAAGGAAACAATGAGACAATATTGGACAGTTATGTAGTCAGTGGTCCTAGCACACCAGCATCCTAACTGTTAAGTTTTGTCATAGGCATCATAGCAAAGGCAAATTTTTAAGAAGGGTTTTTAAAAATAATAATAAAGTAGCTTTGCTGATGATTACAAGGAGTTCCTCCCAAGCATGAGAGGCAGCTCAGGTGAAAGCAAGAAGGTGTTTGTTTGAAAATTAACGTGTGGGCAGTGGAGGCTGGCACCATGTGACAATGGAGGTGGGAGCTGACCTCTTGATACTGAACGAGAAGATGGGTGAGGTGGGGGTAGGCCATGAGGGCCTTGAAGGTGAAGAAAAAGGAGCTTCTGTGTGATATAATAGAGATGGGGGAGCCTGTGGAAGGCTGCAAAGACAGGAGGTGACAGCCAAAGCAAAGGGCTAAGAAAATGATCTTTGCAGAAACATTATGAATGGTAGCAAGTGGGGAAAGATTGTATATGTCAAGATCTCTAGCATTGTAATATTTTTGTATTTGTCTCTATTCCATTCCGTATGCGCCTCTAACATTAGTTTGTTCTTTTCATTGCTGCTGAACCTTTGAACAGACATCTTGATTGAACTGTCTGAAATGCTGCTTGGGTCTTTTTCATGAGTTGATACAGTTAATTTACAACCCAGTCAGGTGTATGAGTAATTAAAATTATTCCCTTCAGCATGCATAACTTTGCTTTTAGTCCACACTGATTTCAACTGCCATCATATTGTTTTATTAATATATTGCTTGTTTTATTAATAAAACAATATTAGTGAAACCACTTCTCTGAAATCTCCCCATCCTTACTGCTGGAGTCGTGAAAGTGCACTATTTGGAGTTCTGATTTTCCCCAGCTTCCTCTGGTGGGACAACTGAAGGTGGAAAACCATTATCATCAGTACTTTTTAAACCGCTTTTTGCTGGATAATTTGCGCTCAGCAGTCATCATTTTATAGTCACACTATAAGCCTGTGTTGTTTTCAAATCTTGGTATATAATAACAAGTTGACCCAAGTCTTTAAGGACAGGCATTTGGGGGGGAATTATTAGTGTTATGTTAATCTAGTTTGCTGTCATACAGCATCATTGCAAATCCAGGTGTCGTGATGTGATGGGCAGCCTGCGAAAAGCTAATGGACTCTGATCTCAGTTAATTAGTGCAAGTAAATCTTATAATGAAGCTTTGAAGAGAGCATCTGAAGTAGATGAAAGTTGAGACTTTACTCAGTGTCAGGGTCTTGATGTTAATTATTGAGTCCTGTGATCCAGGAGCAGGAAGGACCACTTTATCAGTGAGCCTGTAATAGGAACGTTGACTACTATGGTATTTTTGCAGACACTTTGTCTATGAATTATATCACCTAACTTCTTTATACCATTGATACACTTAAACACGTATACATAATATAAAAATTAATAAAAAAAACTGACAAGATGCAAGTCTTGCTACACCGCCATTTGGACACAGTTTTAATACAGTAATCAGTTTTTCTAATACAAAGAACAAATGTGAAAATCCAAGTAGTAACTTTACATTAGTACATTGAGTAAGTAAAGCTGTGTTACTTGATCTTCTGCCACTGAAAATTAGAGATTAGTCTGTGCCACAAAATTCATAGGTGTTTGTATCTGAGATTTTGGGTGATGTCCATCTCTAATATTAAAAAATTGGACAGTTGTATTTGAATGTATTTAGCAATTAATTTAAAAATGTGCAAAAGTATTTGCAAACTGAGGTTTCCATCAACTGCGGCTCTTTCTTTTTTTGTATAGTTTGCTACTGCTTAAAGTCTAAAGTGCACGCTCAGTTTTATAAATGTCTACTACCATGTGAAAATCAGGGTTGCCTTAATCCGATAGAATAACTAAGAATCAGTAACCACTGAAAAGTTGATATATTTTGAAAACTCTGTGCATACCTCTATTTTTCAATGTGTCTTATATTAGAAAATTATATGTTAAACTTAACTCAAGTAATGTCAGAAGAATTTGATGAGTAATATTTTCCAGAAATGTAATATAATATATGTCTGGGGATACCCTGGGTTTTAGAATATGAACTGAAAAGACGGTAGGTCAACTACATTCTGGAAACACCTGATACACATTGTGTGTTGCCCTTGACCTGGTGATTTGAAATGGAAATTTCTTTTCTTTGTCTAGTTGTGCCGTATTTATCAGGGCTTAATTGGTGCGCGCCAGACTGCAAAAGATTAACCTTGTGGTTCTGAAGTGAAAAATTTTGACAGTGGCATTCTGTTCAGACTCAAGAAGTGTGCTTTCACTAAAAGGGATTGACGTTAAATTAGGGCTGTGTATGTCAGATATTTTAGGTTGATGTAGCTGCAGTTTTTTCACAGATTTAAAGATTTCCTATTTTTGAAAACATTTCAAAGGTGGATGATTATTTCAAAGGTTTTTAGTTTGCTGTAACAACAGCTTTTATTCATTTTTATTTTTGAATTAAATAGTTGCAGATTCTGGGTGGTTTAAAGGTGTTTTCAGACTGCTGTCATGTAATTTAACAAGTTGCATTGCCATTTGGGAATGAACATCAAACTCTTGCTTACAAGGCCAGCAGTGCTACAAGTGTTAAGGGATGATGGTCTCCGTTTCAAAAGGGAGAAGCAAAGGTAAAGCATTCATAACACCTCCTCATGGCAGAAAAAGAATTCTGTAAACGGAGTAATACTGACTGAGGGAAATAGGGTTAAAATTCTTGATCTTTCTGAATAATTAAAAGCATGTGTGTGGTCACCTTTCTTTTTTGCTTAAGAATTGGAGAAAGTAAGCTACAAAAGCCAAATATGTATTTAATCAAAAATGATCTTAGGATGCAGAAGTCAGTCATTCGTTTTATATTTATGGAAGATAGTTTGTCTTAAAACTGACCATCTGACATATGCAGGATAAATTTTACCAGGGCATTTTGAAAATAATTTTGGTGGTATGATTTCAGTAATAATGGGAGGCAATGTGCCTGAAGGTGGAGGGAAATACCATTCAAAATTGATCTGGATAAAATAGAAGCATAAGCAAGTAAGGGAATATATAGTGCAATGCAGACAAATTTAGTATAAAAAGGGGTAGGGGAAAGAACAATATGCATTTGTGATCCAGCTATTTTGGATCTCTTCCTTAGTTCTGTGCACTGGCTGAGAGCGGAAGCAGTTTTCTACTGTCCTAGCGGGCTTTGATTAAGGCTTTGTATACACTGGCATTTTCATTGTTAAAACTTATGTCGCTCAGGGGTGTGAAAAAACACCCCCTTGAACAACAAAACTTTTAACAATGAAAAGCGCCGGTGTAGACGGCGCTTCATTGGTAGGAGCCACGCTCCCGAGGATGAAGGTGCTACCTGGTGCTCACTGGAGGTGGTTTTATTTTGTCGCTGGGAGAGCTCTCTCGTGTTAACAAAGAGCGGCTACGCTGTGCACCTTACAATGGTGCGGCTGCAGCCGTGCCGCTGTAAGGTGAGCAGTGTAGACATAGCCTAAAGTAGGCTTTTTCTGAAAAACTATTCATGGTTAGTGCATGGGATAACTTCACTCCGTATCACAGTCAGCCAGTTAATGTGGTGGAAGCTATTGGCTACCCCTTCTTAGCTTTAACTCGGCTCCCTGTTGCTGGTTTAGTTTTGAATTTTTTCTAACTCCCCGAATCAACAGGAATTGTTTGTAAAAGATCCATTTTTTGTTCGAACAATAGTTTAAAATACTTCGGACTCATAGTAGCAGTAAGCATTTACAAAGAGCAATCAGGTGCTGTCCAAGACTTTTGTAGCAGAGAGCCCCACGCACATGAACTTGACTTGCTGGTGCTACAGAGAGAGCAAAGCTAGTGTCTGTGTAAATGTATGGCTGCAAATACTGTTAATCTTCTCACCAACACCAGGGCTGTTTCCTTTCCCTCCTTAGCCCTCTGTCTGCTAATACCTTGCGAAGGTAACAAACATCAAACATATACACATTTTAAATGTTCATCCTACTTTTTTCTCTGCTTTCACTTGCAGTGTTGATTCCTGTGCTCATTGAAGTTCAGATTTTTACCCTATCAATTCTCATGTGTTTATCCAAGCAAGCCTCCTAATTCAGATATTCCGCAGTATACATTCTTGATTTCCAAGATGCCTGAGTGTATCCTTTCTAATTAGCATGGAGAAGGGGACATTTTAATGCGATTTGGCTGTAGATTATAAATGATATAAACTAACTTTAAAGATTAGTGAAATATGATAGCTTTTTAAAATATAAAATGTAAGACTATTCTAATTTCTAAATCAAAAGGGGAGGGATATACCTAGGCTGTTTGGTTTTTCATTGTAGTAATTTATAGGAACACAGGAAAATTTAGCAATAAACCCACCTGTGTTTCAAATGAAAACTAGAGTTTTGCTCAAGCTGTGTGACTGGCTTGGCTGAAAAAGGTAATGACACTATTTGAATCCAAATTCTAAATAAAACCATGCAAATAGGCTGGTCTTTGTGTAGATTTATATAAGCAAGAGTTAAATCTTTGGTGTAATGTAGTACCAGATAGAAGTAAACAGGCTATGATTTCAGTGCTAGACATTGCCTTAAGGCAGAAGAAATTAGTCATGCAGAGGATATGTAGCTGCTGCTATTTCGGTGTTTGATTTCTTTGTTGTCACATAGTTGAAATCCATCCAGATGAAGAAGGGAGTGTAAACCAGCATGGGAAGAAAATTACCTGCCCTTGGAGGGTGTAGAGGTGAAAGGCACCTCTTAAACTGTGGGAATCTTCCAAGGGAAATAGTGGAATCCTCAAGACGTAAGACTTTTAAAACTAGGGAGGGCAAATCACTAGAAAATGTACTATAGGGAGTAATCCTGCAGCAGCAAGATGAAGTAGAAGACCTAATATGACTCTCTTATGTATCTGACTTTGGTCATGTGTACAGGCATCTCTGGTTTCCTTTGTTCCTGGATAAATTGGTGTCAAGTTGTTATTGCTGGTCTTTGCTCATCAGTCAAGCTGCTTTCTTTGCTCTGGGGTCATTCTTCATAGCTGAAAGCAAACTCCATGCTCTGTGTGACACCATGCTAGACTAAGCTATAGCTAGTCAAATAGAATCTTCCCATTCCTAATCAATAGGAGGATAATGTTAGGACTAATATATTGAGTGAAGTTAGAAACAGAATTAAAAATGATGTGGGGTGCTTAATATGTTGTTTTTAATTGGTCTGCTAAAAAGTAAGATGAAGTGTTAATGAATTATGGTTTACTTAGCTCAGAGGTTAAAAAACAATCAAGGGATTTAAGTGTTTAGAAAAAAGTAGATGTAGCCTAAATAATCTGTAAATGTTTTTCTGACATGTATATTGCCAGGTAATATCCTCATTGCTGATAATGACTACAGTTTTCCTAAGAGGCAAGGTTAATTGACTTATGCTCTGTCTTGCATATTTATTCCCCCCCCCCACCTCCGCCTTGGCACTAGATTCTTCAAGGCATATGTTACTTGAACAGAATATTTTGTTGGTTGACTTCAGTAAAAGGAAATCAAAGGTTGATCAAGTGTGCCCTGTGCTAACTGGCAAGTGGTGTTGTAATAATAGGGGTTAAGTACAAGTCTATGAAGAATCTGGCTCCAATGGGAACAATTTAAAACAAAAAACAGCCTCCACAGATTGAAAGCTTCTCCCTTGTTGTCATAATACTATTTTACCATATCTCCTTTGTAGCAACAGACATGTAGTCACATTTCTAGTTATGACAGGAGGAGAAAAATTCTATTTCTTTGATAAATGAGTACTGTGAATTATAGTACAAACTCTGTTACGTGCTCTTTTTTGAATAAGCCACCACTTAAATAAAAATCACTTACATAGCCCACTGACACCAAATTAAAATTTTAACAACTGTATACTATCTGCTGCAATACAATATTTGCTATATCAAAGTATAAACTAATCTCAACTAACAACAATGCAAGAGGAAGGGCAAAATATATCGTTGCCTTTGACTCCCTATTTAGTTGAATGCACTCTTACAAAATGTGCAGGATACACAAAAATAATGTAATACATGTTTTAAAAAAAAAAAGTAAACCAAAACCATCTCTGTGAGGAAAAATTGCACTCCTCCTGCAGTCTCACTACCCTATTCAAATTAAACGAGGATTCTAGAAAGTCTGTGGATTCTAGTGCCACCTGCTGGCCCCGCATGGCTCTGTCACACTCTGCCTCAATTTCCTCTTCACAGGTTACCTGGAATAAGCCACAAAGACCTATACCCATTAACAAAACCTAATTGGGGGACTGGGTTATTACATAAAATCAACCCAAAGTAAAATCAGCACAAAGTATCTTTTACACAGTCTCCCACTGGGCAGAACCCCTCCTCTCTGAGATCTGTCTGGCTCCAAGCCTTTCTGCTGGTCTCTGTTATCACCCAGGCCCTGCTGATTGTTTCTCCCCTTGAGGTCAGGGGATTGCACAGGGCCCCTTCTTGGGCCTGTGTTTGCTGGACTCTCATGCCGTTCCTCTAGTAGCTTCCTTAGTTGCATCCTTCTTATGCCTTTTCAGCAGCAGCTATTCAGTCACATGAACAATGTGCTCTGTTCCCTCTTAGAGTCCAGTCACCCAGTGACAGGTCTCTAGGTGAGACCACCGTCGTCTTGGCCATAGCCTTCTCTAATCACCTTCCCCCAGAAGAGAAGAGAGTTGCTTTTAAACAAGGTTCTGGTATATTTTAGGAAGACATTAACATGCTCCAGTGGTCCCTTATGTCTCTTCTTGACTTCAACAGTTGGTAGGACCAAGTGTCCAATTTGTAGGTCTCTGAACAAAACACTTCCAGGAACAACAGGACTTGTGTGAGCAATGCTGTCCTGAATTCATGCAAAGATGTATGCACACTCTTTGTACTGACCTCGTTCAGCCAACATGAACACAGCCAAATAGACCTAAACTGAAAGATCCTATTGGTGAAGTGGAAAACTAATCACAGGGAGAAAAATCTGTCTTCCTTTGTGAGTGAAGGCAGACAGAATGTACATGTCAGTCACCTGGACCAAATCTGCTGGACAGGACAGTGTAGATGCAGTGGTGGAAGGAGAAGAATGATTTTTTCACACCCTCATTTATTGTTTGGACTCTCTAAAACTCATTAAATCACAATTATCTGACTGAGCACAATTTACATTAATGTCTGATACATTTCATAGGTTACTAGTAACTTGTAAAACACTTTAACCAGCATATAAGAAGCTGACAATTCTTTTATAAATGATCAAGGAACATAATCAAAATCTGTTACAAAATTATCAACTGATTGGCCCACTAATTGCACCACTGAAACCAAATTGGGTCATCCAGTCTTTAATGAAAATAAAAACGGTCATACTGGGTCAGACCAAAGGCTCATATTGCTCAGTATCCTGTCTTCCAACAGTGGTCAATTCCAGGTGCCCCAGAGGAAATGAACAGAACAGGTAATCATCAAGTGATCCATCCCCTGTCGCCCATTCCCAGCTTCTGGCACACAGAGCCTAGGGACATCATCCCTGCCCATCCTGGCTAATAGCCATTGATGGACCTATCCTCCATGAATGTATCTAGTTCTTTTTTTCATCCTGTTTAAGTCTTGGCCTTCACTAAAGGTGTAATTTAGCCTGCCACCAATTTCCACAGTCACCAATTTGTATCCAAAACCAAGTTCCGCTATATTCCTAGGACAAAAAGTAACCTGGGACAAACCTGTAGTTGTTATGACTGACATGAGATCGCAATTTGAGTAGGAGGAACCATTGTCTTCATGGACACTGATGTTACTGAGAACAGTAAGTCTTCATTTTCTAACTTAATTTGGCCAAATACCTCACTAACCAGAAAGTGATAGTAATTCTAGATGGGTTTGATTTGACTGTTTATACATAACAAATGTATTAAGTAATTATATAGCACTTACTATACCGGGTACTTCACAAAATGAGACCTAGAATATTATGAAAGTGGAAAATAAGATCTTGGTACATTTCATCTATTTATCTTGGCCCGCTCATATGACACTCATTGCCAGAGTGCAGTGGTTCTCAAACCGCGGCCTCCTGCGGCGCAGTCAGCACACAGCTGCAGCCGTTGTGACGTCCTCAGGGACATACAGGTAGTGTAGATGTGGCCCACTGTGACGGAGCTGTTCTGGCGGGACCCAACTGAGAGTGCCAAATCAGGACCAATTGCTCAAACAGGGCAGTCACAGCCCTAGGCTGGGGTTTTTCCACCTCTAAGGCAAACCAAACCAGCCAGACAAAAAGGACTTTGGTCTCACCCCACTGGCTTACCACAAGTCACACAAGCAATTTCCTTAGACACTCCAGTCTCCCAGTATCACCACCAGTGCACTCGTCCTGGGGATAAATGGTTATGAAAACCAACACCCCAATAAAAGAAAAAGGTTCCCTCGATCCCAAAGGACCAAGCCCCAGACCCAGGTCAATATACACATCAGATCTTACCCACAAATCACGCTGTTGCCAATCCTTTAGAATCTAAAATCTAAAGGTTTATTTACAAAGGGAAAAAGGTAGAGATGAGAGGTAGAATTGGTTAAATGGAATCAATTACATACAGTAATGGCAAAGTTCTTAGTTCAGGCTTGCAGCAGTGCTGGAGTAAACTGCAGGTTCAGATTAAGTCTCTGGAACATCCCCCGCTGGGATGGGTCCTCAGTCCCTTGTGTAAAGCTTCAGTTTGTAGCAAAGTCCCTCCAGAGGTCAGAAGCAGGATTGAAGACCAGATGGAGATGAGGCATTAGGCTTATATAGACTTTTCCAGGTGTAAGAATCCCTTTGTCTTCACTGTGGAATTTTACAGCAAAATGGAGCCTGGAGTCACATGAGCCAGTCCCTGCATACTTTGCTGAGTCACAAGGCGTGTCTGCCTTCTCTCCATGGGTCCATTGTGTAGCCGATGGCCTTTAATGGGCCATCAAACAGGCTAGGCAGAGCTAACACCAGCTTGTCTGGGAGGCTTCCCCCAGAAGCACAGCACCAACTTGAAATACTGACAGCATAGAGCCAACATTCATAACTTCAACTAAAAATGATACAGACATATAGACAGCATAATTATAATCAGCAACCCATAATCTGGTCTTAGACACCTTAGATGACCCCCTTTATCTAAGATTTGGTGCCACTGCAGGACCTTGGTTGCAACCCATGTTCTATATGGTCCCAATTTATATCAATAACGTCACACCCACGTAACACAGAGATAGCTGGATGTGTGGCCCACAATGGTAATTAGGTTGAGAACCATTGCCATAGTGTCTGGTGCCTGGCAGCACCCCTCTGAGGTAGGGAAGAATGACGATCCCCATTTTGCAGATAGAGAACTGCAGCATAGAGAGACTCTGGCTTGTCCAGGGTCTCACAGGAAGTCTGTGGAAGAGCAGGGAATTAAATCTGGGTTTCTGAGTCTCTCTCTCTCTCTAAGGCAGGAAGGATGGCCAAAAATTAATTACTTAAGCCTGGTTTAAAAGTAGTACTTGTTTCTCTTTTATTGTAAAGACTAGAAGAAATATGCAATGATTAAAATATATACCATGTGCTATTTATTTAACTAGTTTGATGTACGGTACTCATAGCTTCAACGTAAATACTTCCCTGCCTGTAATTTGTGAATGTTGTTATATCCAGTTAATCCAGCATACTATATTACCAGGGTAGGTTGTAAGTCATCAGAAAAAAATATTAAAGATACAGTCATTGTTTGTAAAATGCATACATCTTTTGATGAATCTGACCATTTAAACATGTATGCTGGAAAGGTCAGATCAGCAAATCTTTTTAGCCATTTTCTGCTTACAGAATGGACTTCACAGTAGATCTGTCTACAGGGTGAAAAGCCTGCTCACCCCAAGTTGCTGGCAAGTGGAAGATACTGGGATTCTACCAGGGTTGCCTTCCTTGTTCTTTCAGGTTTAGGGATCTTTTGCTTCAGCCTTTCACTTCTGAGTGTCCAGTCAACTGGAAGACTGTTTTGTTTGTACTCGTTGTGGGCTGTGTACAAGTGAATAAAGAAGTGAACATCATACTTGTTTGAAACTGAAGGGAGATTCTTCATGGAATCTGACAATACAACACTGCTGTATTTAGAAATCAAGCTTTTGATTCTAGCAAGGCCCAGAGCAATTGTTCATACTCATGGAATGTGAATTTATTGTACTGTATCCAGACATTCACAGACATTTTTGACACAGGGGTGGGGTGGGGTAGGGAGGGAGTACACTTTTTAGCAGATTTCTGAAATTGTCAGGACTGATTGATCAGTAAAATCAATTACACCAGCTAAGTTATAGTATTGTGGCTTATAATAATTACATAGTGTGATACAGCAGGGCCAGAGGACAGCAGGAGAGTGATTTATTTATTTATTTATTTTAAATTTTACAGCTAAAGGACCCTCCCCCAGCTGTTGGGGCGGATCCACTGGGCCCAGGAACTCAACTGATTATGGGGGACAATAAAAAAGAAAACAAGGGCATGTGTGAAGGTCAAAGAGAGAGAATCTGAAGGGGACACCAAGCTGAGAACCCCGGAGAGCACCCACTGCTCCTTGAAGATGTCAAGGGAGCCACTAGAAGGAGAGTGATAGATGGGAGATATATAAGCCCCAGGATGACAGAGCCTTATTCCTTGTAGACTAAGGAGAGGTTACTAAAGGTTCATTAGAGCACCTGGAGCCAATTAAGGCCCTGACGGAGACCTATTAAAACCCCTTCTTCAGTCAGACAGGAGAAGGGAAGGAGAGCTGACTTCTAGTTTGGAGGTGTACTTGTGTTGACCAGAGGATTAGCATACCAAGGGAAGGGAAACCCTGCCCTAGCAGGGCAGAGGGACTCCCCAAGCACAGAGGACTGAGAGAAACCCTGCCCAGGGGGAAAGAGAGTAAGACGCCTGTGAAGCCAAAGGGTCTGGGACCAGAGTAGGGGGGAGAACCTGGGTCTCTTCCCTGTCCCTTTCTCTCCTGCTTCAGGGCCCTTGCAGAGCCTAAGAATAGGGGCAGGGCCGGCACCTTATCTACCACACCAAGGAAAAGCTCAGGACCCACCACAATAGCATTGGACATTTGCCACAATAGACAGTATCTCCCCAGATAGCATGAAGCAGGGTATACCAGTGGCTTCTTTCTTTTGAGAGAAGTACTTTCACCATCATGTGCTATAGTTTGAACAAAACCAGCATTTTGCATGTAACTGTTAGTTGAAAAATTCTGGCTTCCATCTTTAGCGACCAGCAAAGATTAATCTGATACAGAAGAATTTATACATCTCTTATTAGAAGCTATCAAAATGTCACCGAGTCACTTACAATTCCGCTAAAAAAGGAAAGCAAGAGAGAGATGGCAGACAGGTTTTGTAACAAGTAGATGAATATATAGATAGCATTACACTATGTATTTAGGGCAAGCTGGTGGATAGCCAGGTGCCACGCTTATCAGCACACCTAGATCTAAAACTCATCTTAAATTGTTAGTGGCATCCAAACAAGGAATATGTTTTGCCACAAATGTTGATGTCATGGTGTAAATATATATTAACTTGTTCCACTAGCTGCCTATTTTATTTATTGAGATGCCACATTAGTCCATCAACAGAGTCGCTAAGGATAGCATCTCAGTTACTATTTTCAAGTGTATTTACTGCAATCAGGCTATCATTAAAATGTGAGTAGAAAACAATCTTCAGTATGTTATAAAACTAGAAAGATGTAATGAATAATACCATTCAAATACTGTGAAATATAATTGTGGAAATATCTCAGGTTACACAGCAGTTGTTTTTTTCCCATTTTACAGATAATTTAAAAATATTTGTCAATTGGCATAATAGGGTGGAGTCATTTAAAATCATGCTGAATATATTCATCTGTAGCTTTGGGAATGTAGCGATCAGTGTATTTCACTAAGCAGAAAGAGAACAGCCTATATGATTTAATGACTGACAGTAAAATATTTTCTTCTTAATATGAAACTAAAGCCTGAATTCCTGCAGAATTCTCCATTTCACTTATTCAGATATTTAGAGTGCAGTATGTAAATATTGGTGTATATGTTATAGAAAGATGCTAAGTGTATTTTTTCTGGTCTTAAACACCAAATGGGAAGTCTCGCACACTTCAACAGAACTGGCAGCATGAAAACTAAGGATTGAAAGGGGAAGTGGCAATTTAAAAACCATGGTTTGGAGTGAGCTAGAACTCAGTCCAGGTAGAGGGTCTGATCCTGTAAATATTTAAACGTCTGAGTAATATTTCGTATGCGAGTAGTCCTAAAGTCATTAGGACAACGAACAAATCAACTCATGTGTTTATAGGATAAGCTCATAGTTTGCAAGATCCCCAGGGCAGGTAATATGTTTTCTCTTTTATTCTCAAGCACATGATCAGAGCTTAATAGATAATAAGAATAACTTATAGTATGACATACCAGCACTACTTTGAGAAACCCCATCTCCGTTTTTGAGAAATAAGCTTTACTTTTAAGAATAGTCAGTAATTTTTAACCATTCTGGTAACAAAGAGAACCTTTTTTAGATATAAACCAATGCAGTGTGTCTAGGGGTCCGTCTACACTACAAAATTTATCATGTTGGGTTACCATGTTGTAATAGGTGTTCTAGAACTGTACCAAAGCCCTGTCAGTGTTAACTATTTCAGTTTTGATCATTGCTAGTCTTTTTACAGGTTTTTCACATAGTTCTACAAAATGACTGAACATTATTTTGTGTTTTTTATATATGAAAAGCAATGTGTAATAACATGGCTAGGACCCTACAGTATTATAAACCCACTCTTGACTGTAGATTGTGTAACGGGGCCTTTGTGAATATGCAGAGAAACAATAGCATTAAAAGAAATGTCATCCACCTCTGGTCATCTCCGTATAATATTAATCCTGAAAAAGAGTGCTGACAATTTATATGCCAACATTTTGTTAGTCATTTCACAGAAATATGTAGCTATAATCCTTTGGGATTGTGGTTGTTGGCACATACATAATGTACCACCACTTTTCCTCATCTTACTCCTGAGGAAAACTACTGATAAGCAAGTAAAAAAACTAAATCTTAACTTTTTTTGTAAAATAAATGGAAGTTGAAAGCTAGCATCTTTGGGGCGAACGGGATGGTAGAGGACACAATGAAACACAAACAGAGAGTAGGAAAGTGCTAGGGTTGTGTAAAGCCTTAGAGGTAAGGACAAGAACTTGGATGTGATGTGGGTGTCAGATCAATTAGTGGACTTACATGGTCAGAATGTATTGGAAGATAATTTTTAGCTGCAGTTTTTTGAATGGATCTGATAGGGCTAGGTGAGTGTTAGGATGGTCCGAGAGGAATTGTCCAAATGAGAAAAAAGGGCATGAACAAGAGTGACTCTGTGGGACCAGAGAAGATGTCAGATATTGGAAGTGTTATGGAAAAAGTGACAAGATTTAGATACAGCTTGTTTTACGGATGAGGAAAAGAAATCAATTTATGGAAAAGAAGTTTGTGATGTACTTGCAGAACATTATTTTTAGACTGATAGACTCAATAAGATACTTGTCTTTAAAGGTGTTCCTGCAGAGAGAGTGTCTCTTTTGCTGCTTTATTATGTTTAAAGATGGGCTGAAAGGTTTTTGTTTGTTTGTTTTTCAAAAGCCTATTTTTCCTGCCTCTGTGCCTGGTCTTGGTTTTTAAGTAAAAGTATCTTTGGAAGCCTGGAGATCTACTAGGATTTGACATTGCAAGGAAACCAGTTGCTTTGACACTTAATTTAACTAGCAATCCTTTTAATTGTTTTTCTTTTTCATTGTTCTTGTACACGTATTTAACTCTTTACGTACTGAACAGAAAAAGCTCTTTGTGAAAATACAAGGCCTGTCTCATTACGTGTGAGGAAGTTCCCACTCTAATGCTATAGTCTTCCAAAGAAGAGAAAAGACAAGCTTTAATATTCCTAATACTTCTAAGTTATACAAGCAGGGGAAAACAAACAAAAAATACCTTAAAACTTCTTTAAAACTATCCAGGACTGCTGTATAAATAATAAAGGAGCAAAGAAAAAGGGTGCATATACAATTTTTCTTCCTTTGCTAGTCACTTTTAGCAGTGTGAAGGTCATCCAATGAAAACTAGCAGGGTTTGGATCTAACAGTTTACATTGTTGTGCAATCACTTTTACTGGCTGTTCTGTTTGGATAGTGTGGAATACTCCCCTTGTCTGCTACTTTCAGTTTTGAAATATGTCCATCCATTTTTCCACAGGAAGTTGGGACATACTGTAGTTTTAGGAGATAGTAACTGCAAAATTAGGACACGTTGGATACAGTAACTGTATTACAAGAAGTTTCTTTTGCACAAATTTTAAAATGCAAAGCAATAGTATTTCAATATCCAACTGACCATTTGATTTGTAATGTCTGGAGGAACTTAACCATTTAAAACAAATAACGTGGACAATTTGACATTCAAACAAATATTCAGAAATTAACCGAACTAGTTCTGGCTTCCATTTTAAGAGACTATAGATCTCCTCCCTTCTCTTCACCTGACTGCCTAATTAATCTTAAATCACCATTAACCGGTGCCTCTTCCTACAGTTATGGTGTTAAAGCAGAACAGAACGTTGCCCTTTCACTCACCCTTGCAGTTCCTGTTCCAGTCTGGGTAAACACTGAATAGGACGTTGTTTGATCTGTACAAGTCACTACTTCTAGAACCTGGCAGTTTGGCTTTAGAATTAACACAGGAGCTGAGAAAATACAGCTCTTTACAAAATGCAGTTTGTTCATTCATCTGTATGACAGAGAGAAACGCATACGTGGTAGGATGCTACTGTATGGTAGTCCTTCCCTTCTGCTTGCCCTCGCCTGTCTGTACTGTGAGGTGGTGAGGAGTATTGTACTTGACTAGTTCAGAACAAGAACCAGAATTGTACTATGATGCTTCTTTCCCAAAGTACTAATCTAGTCTGAATTTATTCTACATAAGTCATTGTTAGCACAAGTAACTTTAAAGTGTTGACATCTCAGGATTGTCACCTTCGTCAGCCTTCTTCTACATGAACAAAATCCTAGTCTATGTAACAGGATATGTTCAGATTTGAACTTCTGTGCCGTGGTAAATATTGGGATGTACTTTGTTACTTCCACTTGTCTTTGCATGTTAATGTCATACATAAGATCATTATATACCTAGAAAAAAGCATATTGAAATATTTATTCTTACCTGTCTGCTTGCTTTTAAGAGGACTACTCTTCACATATGGCTGGATTTGCAATCAGACAAGGAACTTCAGTGTATTATCTTGTTGTCTTTATTGTCCTTAAACATTTTAAGTTGATGAATAATATCTATGTATTGTAGTTGTAACTGTGTTGGTTCCAAGATACTCGAGAGACAAGGGTGGGTGAGATAATATCTCTTATTGCACCAACTTCTGTTGGTGAGAGAGAAAAGCTTTCGAAAGCTTCTCTCTCTCACCAATAGAAGTTGGTGCAATAAGAGATATTACCTCATCCTCCTTGTCTCTCGAATGATATCTAAGCACGCCCATTAATTCTGTCACTGCATAAGTAAATCTAGGAATGTGTAGTCCATGCTGAGACTGTCAAGAATTGTCAACATACTGCATTATTGATTTATAGCATTGTCTTTTTTTGGCTTATAGTATGTGGAATACAGGGTCGTTAGGTTTGAATGCTCGTTGTGTTGTCTTTACAGTTCCAGTGTAGCAAAACAATAGGTTGATTTATAAAACTCCAAAAAGCTGTAGATTGCTGTAAAACATGTGATTAAAGATGATGCATCTGTTTTCTAACCGCAGTTTCAATACAAAAACATATGCATGAATGGAGTCTTTTAGATGTTTCATGTATTTTTATTAGCCCCTTGACAATGTTCTCTTTAGAGAACAAGTATATTTTACTCGCAAATTGTAATATCTCAAATATTTTGAGCTTTCAGATATCCTAAAGTGCAGTATCAGCTGTTTGTGAGGTTGTTTTCTCTAAAACATATAACAAAGATATAATAATGAAACGAGAATGGGAATTTCATTTTGATGCTTCTAAAGTCAATAGTTATACAGATTTTTTTAAATATAGTTATTTTCCCAGAGTGCCTGACATAAATCTTGTAGTTTTTTCTTGCTCTCACAGGCTCTCTTTCCCGCAGAAAATAACCACAACCTTCAGAGCCCCATAAACTATGGAATGCTGTGGACACTGGTTGCACCACAGTCCAGCCTTTTGGGGAGATGGGTTGTGAGGCTGAAACTAAACAAACTGGAAACCTAAGTTGCTGGGAGATGTGTTGCTTCTCAAGGAGGCAAGGCCATTCTGTATGCTAGACCTAAACTGTACATCTAACTGTACATAACCTTTATACATATTAAAAATAAAACCAAAATCCTACCAGAAGAGAGAGAACACCTCTGCGCACACAATTCTCCCTTTCCCCTCAGGGAGAGAATTGTGTGTGCAATGGAGGGGATAGAAAACAACCCAAACATGACAGATGTTAATCATGTCATTTAATGTGTATCTGATAACACTCATGAAATACTGTGATGAGAGCAGTGTAAGAGCCAAGATAGAATAGAATTGAATCCTTGTCTCAACCTCTTAGGCTGCACAGACTGCTCAAGACACTATAATATTAGATTTGGAGTATCACATGTGCAAAGGCTGAAGATGGGGAGAAAGTAAAAGTCTTATCAGGGGAAATGGCAGGAGTGGAGGGAGTCTCTAGGTTGATCTTTTTTTTTCTCCTAAACTAAACTCCGGGAGATGCCAGAGTTGCATCATGTGGCTAGTTTTAAATTTCTTCATGCTTGGTTAGCCACATCATTCAGGAAAAAACCCTGGGATGTCAGGGGAAATCCAGGCCCTGTAAGTATTATCAGCAAAGAGTCCAGTGGCACCTTATAGTCTAACAGACGTTTAGGAACATGAGCTTTCGTGGGTGAATACCCACTTCGTCGGATGCGTGTAGTGGAAATCTCCAGGGGCAGGTGTATGTATATATATAATATATGCAAGCAAGAAGCAGGCTAGAGATAACAAGGTTAGTTCAATCAGGGAGGATGAGACCCTCTTCTAGCAGCTGAGGTGTGAAAACCAAGGGAGGAGAAACTGGTTTTGTAGTTGGCTAGCCATTCACAGTCTTTGTTTAATCCTGAGCTGATGGTGTCAAATTTGCAGATGAACTGAAGCTCAGCAGTTTCTCTTTGAAGTCTGGTCCTGAAGTTTTTTTGCTGCAGGATGGCAACCTTAAGATCTGCTATGATGTGGCCAGGGAGGTTGAAGTGTTCTCCTACAGATTTTTGTATATTGCCATTCCTAATATCTGATTTGTGTCCATTTATCCTTTTCTGTAGAGACTGTCCAGTTTGGCCGATGTACAGAGCAGAGGGGCATTGCTGGCATATGATGGCGTATATTACATTGGTGGACGTGCAGGTGAATGAACCGGTGATGGTGTGGCTGATCTGGTTAGGTCCTGTGATGGTGTCGTTGGTATAGATATGTGGGCAGAGTTGGAATCGAGGTTTGTTGCATGGATTGGTTCCTGAGTTAGTTACTATGGTGCGGTGTGCAGTTACTGGTGAGAATATGCTTCAGGTTGGCAGGTTGTCTGTGGGCGAGGACTGGCCTGCCACCCAAGGCCTGTGAAAGTGTGGGATCATTGTCCAGGATGGGTTGTAGATCCCTGATGATGCGTTGGAGGGGTTTTAGCTGGGGACTGCATGTGATGGCCAGTGGAGTCCTGTTGGTTTCTTTCTTGGGTTTGTCTTGCAGTAGGAGGCTTCTGGGTACACGTCTGGCTCTGTTGATCTGTTTCCTTATTTCCTCATGCGGGTATTGTAGTTTTGAGAATGCTTGGTGGAGGTTTTGTAGGTGTTGGTGTCTGTCTGAGGGGTTAGAGCAGATGCGGTTGTACCTCGGTGCTTGGCTGTAGACAATGGATCGTGTGGTGTGCCCGGGATGGAAGCTGGAGGCATGAAGGTAGGCATAGCGGTCGGTAGGTTTTCGGTATAGGGTGGTGTTAATGTGACCATCGCTTATTTGCACCGTGGTGTCTAGGAAGTGGACCTCCCTTGTAGATTGGTCCAGGCTGAGGTTGATGGTGGGGTGGAAGCTGTTGAAATAGTGGTGGAATTTTTCCAGAGTCTCCTTCCCATGGGTTCAGATGATGAAGATGTCATCAATGTAGCGTAGGTAGAGAAGAGGCGTGAGTGGATGAGAGCTGAGGAAGCGTTGTTCCAGGTCAGACATAAAAATGTTGGCATATTGTGGGGCCATGCGGGTGCCCATAGCGGTGCCACTGATCTGGAGGTATATATTGTCATAAAATTTGAAATAGTTGTGTGTGAGGATAAAGGCACAGAGCTCAGCAACCAGTTGTGCTGTGGCATCATCAGGGATACTGTTCCTGACAGCTTGTATTCCATCTGTGTGTGGGATATTTGTGTAGAGAGCCTCTACATCCATGGTGGCTAGGATGGTGTTTTCTGGAAGGTCACCAATGCATTGTAGTTTCCTCAGGAAATCAGTGGTGTCATGGAGATAGCTGGAAGTGCTGGAGGCATAGGGTCTGAGTAGAGAGTCCACATATCCAGACAGTCCTTCAGTGAGAGTGCCAATGCCCGAGATGATGGGGCGTCCAGGATTTGCGGGTTTGTGGATCTTGGGTAGTAGATAGAATAACCCTGGTCGGGGCTCTAAGGGTATGTTGATTTGCTCCGGTGTTAGTGTAGGGATTGTCTTGAGTAGATGGTGCAGTTTTTTAGTGTATTCCTCAGTGGGATCTGAGGGAAGTGGCCTGTAGAATTTGGTATTGGAGAGTTGTCTGGCGGCCTCCTTCTGGTAGTCAGACCTGTTCATGGTGACAACAGCACCTCCTTTATCAGCCTCTTTGATTATAATGTCAGGGTGGTTTCTGAGGCTGCGGATGGCATTGCGTTCTGCACGACTTAGGTTATGAGGCAAGCGATGTTGTTTTTCCACAATTTCTGGCTGTGCACGTAGCGGAAGCATTCTATGTATAGGTCCAGACTGTCATTTCGACCCTCAGGAGGAGTCCATATGGAGTTTTCCTTCTTGTGCTGTTGGTGGGAGGGTAACTGTGTATCAGTGCGCTGTTCAGTGTTATCCTGAAAGTATTCTTTGAGTCGGAGATGGAGAAAGTAGGCTTCCAGATTGCCGCAGAACTGTATCACGTTAGTGGGGGTGGCAGGGCACGAAAGAGAGTCCCCGAGATAGGACAGGCTTTTCTTCTGGGCTGAGTGTGTGGTTGGATAGATTGACGATATTGCTGGGTTGGTTAGGGGTACCACGGTTGTGGCCCCATGTGGCAGGTAGAAGTTTAGACAGCTTACAATCCTTTTTCCTTTGTAGAGAGGTGAAGTGAGTAATGTAGATCTCCTGTCTTATTTTAGTGAAGTCCGTTTGTATGGAAGTTTGGTTATTTATGAGAGTCTCCAGGATGGAGAGCTCTTATTTGATGTTTTCCTGTTTGCTGTATAGGATGCTGATCAGGTGGTTCCTCAGTTCTTTGATAAGAGTATGGCATAATCTCTCACTGTGGTCCGTGTCGTATGTAGATAGCAGTGGATTTTTTACCTTTAGTCCATTTGGTATGATGTCCATCCGTTTGCATTTGGAAAGGAAGATGATATCTGTTTGTATGTGTGCAAGTTTCTTCATGAGGTTGGTTGATTTCCACTCCATAGGGCTAAATGCAGTGCCTTGCATGGTGTCAAGTATCAGAGGGGTAGCCGTGTTAGTATTATGTACTGTATCTTCTGATGTCACTTCCATGAAGTTTTTTGCCATATCTAGTTGTTGCTGGGAGGAGGGGAATAGGTCCTGTTTCGACAAACATATGAGGCAAAATTAGCATTACACAGCTACTGCTTAATGACTTCTTTGTGCTGAATAGGGCCCTTCATGCTTACCATTGTGAAAAAGGTGTCTTGTGAGTTGTGTATATGCAGAATGGCAAGCTAACTTGTTTAGCTGAAAGTCAGACATTCTACAGTGTTTTCTCAAATTCAGTTTTGCATCATGTTAGTACTGAAAGTGTCTATTTCTGCTGTGTGGCCTGGATTATTTTATACCCAGTAGCATATCATCACAAAAGTACCCTCAATTTAAATCTCAGGGAGTTAGTCATGGAGATTTTGCTTGACGTTTATTATACGTCATCTTAAAACCTTAAGCTGCATGCATGTCGGAAGAGTTGGGAGATGGGAGGAGAAGAGAAGATTGGGAGACCATGTTGGTGTTCAACTGAATAGAAGTAAAACTAAAGAAAATAAAGTCTTTGAAGATATATTAGGAAATGATTTTCTTAGATGAAAGGAGTCATATAAAACTTTTACCTTTTATATTTAATTTTTTGGTTAGCACATATTCTTGAAATGTGCAGTAAAGAGTGAATGTAGACTTGTTGGTATTCATAGTAGACACATCTAAACATAATTAATCCCCCTTTGGCAAATACCATATTCTGTAGTTGATCTAAATGTACTCTTTGCTATAGAGCCTCAGGGATTACACCTGAATTTCATTAAGAAAGTTTAAGTAATACCCAGAGGAATCTACCATTCAGAATTGCTTCAAACTGGTTATGACAAGATGAGATGTAGCTTTGCTTTCTGTATAACCACAGTTTTATTGTTTGCTGTTTTGTAAGATATTTAGTTGCACCTACTGTCAATAGGATACTGTCTGTAAATACTGCAAAGGATAGTGAAGGACAGTTCTCTTATGCCAGAATTTTCAAGGTACAATATATTTCATAATCATTCTTGTCAATTAAAAAAAAGTCAGATTTAAGTGATTAAAAGAGAGACGTACATTGCAGGACATAAAAAACAGTTACGGGAGACTGCGTAAGTGTCCAGAAGTTAAAGTGCTTTATCCAGGCTTGTTGGAATGAGCTGCCAAAACCTTCTCCCCTTCCTCTTATTCTGTCCCCTGGTGCTAGTCCTCTTTCTGGAAAAAACCCTGGCCCTGTAGGCTCTTCCTTCCATATCATTCATTTACGTGTGTGTGTGTACTCCAGGCAAAGCCTATCTTTAGCTATCTTAGATAATATAGATTATGATATTGTAAATATAATATATACACACACATCCCATATCATAGTCACTATTATCTATCATTAGTTATATCACACAAATAGATGTGAAAGTAACCAGATGTGTGTAACCAGAGTTCTTCGAGGTGGACTCTGCATGTTGACATTCATGGGATACACTGCCTGGGTAAAACGTAGACGGTAGAAATTTAACTAGCATCACCTGCAAGAGCATTGTAGGTGTGCCAGAATGGTGGGGCCAGGAGTCCATAGCCCCTCCCACTCTTTACCGGCTATAAGGGCGAGGGACTGGAGGGGAAAGAGCAGGATGAGAGGGAAGGAGCAGGATGAGGGGGAAGGCATGATATGAGGGGGTGGGGCCATGGTTTGGGTGCCAGTGCGCACCCCCACCCCCCCAATGTGAGGAAGCTTCCACCGCCCCTGCCTACCCTCGCTTTTTGTGAATGTTCTGAGGGCAAAGCTATAAAAGGATGCAAGGCACTGCGGCTGCCTCAGTTCCTTCCTACCTACCACGTCTAGCTGACACACTTCAGGAACTTCGCAGAGATTTGTAAGATCCTTGTCTTCAGTGCCTTTTAGATTTATCCAAGATTAGTTTTAGATAGATCTTTTAGTATACTTTTGTGTACGTTGTTCTTTGGTAGTGTTAATATTTTAGATATAACTAGTTTTAGCTAGGTGCTGACCTTCCGTTCTGAGATGGTGAATCCAAGGACCAAGAATAATGATATCATATTTATTGTATCATCCTATATTAGCTAAGATAACTAATGATAGACTTTGTCTAGAATGGGCGTCCAAGTAACTCGCTAGGAGCTTTTCTGCTTCTTTTCTACACCTCTGAAAAGAGTGAGGACCACACACTTGCTTGTTCTCCAGTTGTAACATACTTCTGAGACACGCATCTTTTTGTAGATTATTTTCAGGGATTCTGAGATTTCCTCTGCTACCTTTTTTAAAATTCTTATCTCTCTCTTCCAGACCTGCAGGTCTGTATATGATCTACTTTTTCAGATTAATTTTAACACAGTGTAAAGATTTGGATTGGAAGCATTGTAGGTAATGTTTGAGAGCTTCTAATTCACTTTTATATATGTGAGAAAAATAGAAAAATAGTGATTTTTTTTCCAGCTAAGGGCATAAGGCTTTTTGTATTTTTTAACTAAACTGAGTGAATTTCTAAATAAAGCAGCAAATTTCTTAATGTTATTTGTTAAAAGTACAAACAGGTCTCGAAATATTGCATTTCCAGGTTTCAGCAAGAAAAGACTCTGACTTCACATTTTCCTTTGGGGAGAAATTTTATTACTATATATCACACCGTCTCTAAACTAGAGGTCAACAGGAGTTTCCAGACGTTGTGGGTAGATCCAGATATTTTGCATTCCCATGCTGTTTCCAGATAGCTGTGCCACATCATGGTGGATGAGATAACTTTAAGAAGTACTGCCAACAAGGCATCATTAGATCAGTATTGGCCATTGCTTATTTGTCCATTACTTTATTACTTCCTAGGTCAATTCTGCCTTTTTAGATAGGATCCTTCCTTGTGATGATATACCACTTTGGAGATGCTTTGGTGTGGGTGTGTGATGAGAGATATGGGACTTAAGAGGCAAATGAAGCCTTTAAAGAATAGCATGAATTTATCTTTACCAAGATAGATGCTGGGTAAAATTTTCTAAAATGTCTACTAGCACTAAGCGCCTATGTCGCTTTTGAAAATGGGACTTAGGTGGCCCAAGTCATTCAGCCCCTCCCCCATTCTACCCCTTTCACCCGTGGCCCCACCCATGTCCCCACTCCCCTCTTCCCCACGGCCTAGCCCCTGTTCTTCCCCTAGCCCCGTCGCCCCACCTCCACTCCGTCTCTTCTCCTCAAGGCCCCGCCCCCTACTTGTCCTCCCGGCTCCCTGCTGCAGCCCTGAGACCAGAAAAACTCTGTGCCTCCTCCAGGAGCTAGGGCCATGGTGTGGGGAGATTTTTTTCAGGGGCCCCAAATTAAGGTTTGGGGAGGCTTACCCTCCCCCAGCATCCTTTATGTGCTGCCCATGCACCTATTCATATTAAACAGCGTGGAACTCAGTTTTATCTGCCTCAGAATTATGGTCATGACTGATCCTGCTAGGATTCAGACCTGTAATTCTTAATACTCTAGATGTTTCAAACCTGAAGCTAATGACACTAAGCCGTTCCTAATCAAAAGAGGGCTTGTAAGGAGGTATGGTACTTTAGTAAGTATTTATGCATTCGGTTTATAAGCGTCTAACCATTTTTATGAGGTCTGTTAAGAGCTTTTAGTTGCGTGTTATATAATTTAAACATACAAAGTATAACAAAGCACAAATGTAAGATACCACGATGCAAATAAACCTGTGATCTGTATTCTATCCATAGTGCGTAATATGCCACTATTAGTGCTATTTATTGTGCTTGGAACTTCCTTGTATCCCAGTGATTCAGGAGCCCAAGGTGTCTTCATTCATACCTCTTCTTAAATATTCTATTTCTGGAAGGCCAGCAAAAGAGAACCCATGTGTGACTATTTGGGGAAATCTGTACAACTTATGAATTCTAGTTGATTTGAAGTTGCTACTCTGAAAATTTCCCTATCATTGAATGCCTCTGTGTAAATGTGGAATCCACCATGGGTTGGCAGGGGCTGTTCCATGTATTCACCAGGTTAGGGACTATGGAAAGTAGTTAACGTTAATGACTGTACTGTGACAACACAGTGGGTATGCTATGGAGGTTGGCTGAAGCTAGCAGAACCATTTTTCTCCAAAGGCTTGATGGGGCTGACATTTGGAGAGCGGAAAATTCTCAAACAGGATGAAGACAGAGGTGATAAAGCACAGGTTTTCAAATGATCCATAAAAAGGAAGACTTCTGGGAAAAAGACAGGAAGTTTGGGCAGGAGAAGAGAAGCTTTTGTAGCAGAGGATGGGAGTGGGGGATGGTTTAGTTGTGAGAACAACCAAAGTCATAGAAAGCAAGCTGACATAGGGGCAGAGGGGTTTCATGATTCAAAAGTCAAGCCATGAGCTGCTGAGGGCACTGGGGACCCTGACCCCAGCCTAAAGAATTCTCCCAGATGATGAGGAAATTGAGGCAGGGAAATGCAGGTAGGGGCTATTATTTGTAGTAGATCTATGTATTCCTCATGCTATTCAAAGCAATGGTGTTTTATAATACTGTGCAAAATCTGTCTGTGTTAGACCTGTGTCACGCCCCTGAAGAGGTAACTGTAAATCCAGATCATGCCTGGAGTTGTGGCAGAGGGTCTGTTCAAGCTGTAGGGATTCTGAGGAGTCACTATTGGGCTGTGCAGTTGGGCCACAAGATCTCAGCTCTCTGGAGAGGGTGCTAGAAAGAGGATCTACACCCTGAGCATGCCTACGTATCCCAGCCCGGGCAGTCCATGAATTCAGTTAAAACTCCAAAGGCTTAAAGCACCTGGTGAGCGTTCAGCAGGAGGAGGTCAACTAGATCTGTGACTACATGTCAGTAAAATGTAGTCACCACAAACAATCCTCTGGCTCCCTATGCGACTCTGTGCCTTGTTAGCCTCTTTAGATTCTAACCTCATAGGATAGGATCTCTGTCTTCCTTTGTCTTTTAGTGCTTTGAACATGTTGGTGCTTGATATATAAATAAGAAAAGACTTATACAGTTTATATGGGATCATATTTGTATGAGAAGACTTCAACACAGCTGATGGGAAAGGACTCCTCTCCAATTTAATGACACAGCCAAGGACATATGCAGCTAGTCCATACTGGTTGGCTATAGCAGCCCCAACAGCCCACTGTGCCCCATACGTGGAATTTACAGCTGGTGGGTTTCCAGTTGGTTGACCTGGTGGCCATGCCCTGGCCCCACCACTCACATTCAGAAAAGGCCACAGCAGTACTGTGTAGTATGCAAGGGATTGGAGAGGCCCCTTCTGTGGCCTCTACATGGTCTGCTCCCCTCCCCCCTGCAACAGAACTGCAGTGATTCGTCAGGATTTCACCTAGCAAAAGCTACTCTGCTATAGAACTCTTATAGTTGCTTTTTGCTAATTTACACTCTTGAATACATATTATGCAATTTAATATGTGCCAAGTTATTCTGACATGTATAACTGTATATACCAATATATCTTAGTGATAAGATACAAATGGCTGAGAAGTTGTCAAAGAACAAAGCCAAAATAGTAAAGACACTGGCTCAGTAGAGCCAAAATAGTAAAGAAACTGATCCCATTCCTCAGCTAGTTTAGTCTGCACGTATTATCTGACTGTGTGCCCATCAGAGTCAAAACAACATAGGGAGCTATAATGGCTTAAAACTACTTGTAAGGTTTTTTGTTTTTTTTTTAAAGAAACCTTTCGCTTACCATGTTTGTTACTGTGCTTTGAGAATATAGACTTTACGGTTTGTTTAGCTATGAAGGGATGACAGACTAGGGAGGTGGTGAGGGGAGCTTAGTTTTGGAATGTAAATACATGTAGAGCTCGTCTCCTTTTGTTTAGCATCTCTTTAAACTAAGACAAAAAAAATCAGTGAATGAATGAATAGCAGCATGGTGAAATACCTAAATGTTTGAGTTAAAATTTTTGGATGTTTGAAATCCTATTTGGATCCTTTTCCCAGATCGCAGTGCATTCATATGCACTCAGCAGGAAACTTCATGGAGATGCACGTTTGGGCAGAAGGTCTTTGGCGGTGCTTTTTCTTAACTTGTGTCTTTTCTTCTTTTGAAGAAAGTAATGGCTTAAGTCTGACTGAAGAACAATCTTTTTTGTATGTTCCCTATAAGAATTTACTTATGGTTCACAGATTTTTACCCACCATCTATGTCTGCAATCCTTTGGATTTAAAACAGCATATATCCTACCGCAGACAACAGGAAACACCAAATTAAAGACTTAATGACATATTGTTGAAAGGAGACAAAAGGTGACAAATTATAAAACAGCCAGCTAAATTTTGTAAGAAAACTCTAGGAAAAAAAATTAACATTTGAGTAGCCTAAAAAAAAAAAGGATTTTATTACACTCAAAGCAGATAAAGTTAATAGCACAATCAGAATGAACTACAGTGATCGCAGAAATAAAATCTAAACATTTTAAGATAGCAATTCATAGATTTAAAAAAAACTACTGCTAAAATAGCAATGGTAACTGAGGGTTTGTATCCTTTTGAGTCAAAGAAACGTATGTATGTTAATGCCACAATGTGTTTTTTTTTTTAAACTTTAAGGGAATATGTCATGGCTATGAAGAACATAAACAACTTTATATTCTTGTGAAATCAGTGCATGTATGACTTCTAGCCTTTAAAAATGATTGGTCTGTCACTAATGCAACTGTATTTCTGTTAGGTTCTTTCTCCAGAAATGCCTCAGCTATACACTTTGGCTTGCCAACCTCCCTACACCCTTGTAAACCAAGTTAGATATCCTTTGGTCTCTTGCTTGAGTTCTGGGGGAATGGGTGCAGAGAAGAAGCAAGGTTGGGGGAAAAGAGGAAGGAGTGAAAAGGATATAAATGGAAAGGGAAGGTGAAAAAACATTTTTCATTTCCCAGTGGTCTTCTAATTGAGGGTTTCTGATGTAGTGAACCCTTTTTTTTGCAATGTCAGTGCTTTCTCTTGGACTAACAGGATGTGCTACTTCTGGTTTGGAAAGAGCGAGGAGAGTAAACATTTGGTAATAGTCAAAACAATGATACAGCTGGTAATCTGGGGATAGCGGAATTGCATTTACCTTCAACTTTACTCCCAGGTTACATTAAAAATTCAAGTTTTGTGGCTCAGTGCAGCAAATAATTCCAAAGCCAGATCAGAGAGCCTCTGACAGTAAAGTGCTCACACAGCTGAGGTGAAACAGCCTCCAATTCAGCTCATTTAATTTCACCATGAGCAATAGTCAGTCACATAAAAATACTCTGGTGACCGCTGTAAACTCTCAAAATTGTTTTTTTTTCTTGTTTTTTTTTCCTAAATGTCTTTCTATTTTGCCCATAAACGTAGATTGCTTATATGGTGTAATACCAATTTTCACTATGTTGGCCCTTAGATGATAATCTTGCCCTTGCATAGACAAGGGAAGTGGCTAGTTTGGAATGGCTTATGGCATGGGATTGGAATGTAGAGGCTTGCATTTGACTATTTTTTTTTTTTAAGTCAAGACTGTGTTGATGGTAATAGGACATATTTATTTAAATAGTTAGCACTAGGTGGCATATGTGAAATTAGTTGGTTATGTCAATTCAGTCCATGATGCCAGTCTCCAACACTCACTTGTTAAATTTTCAAACAAACAGCTTTTTGCTTTTTCCCATGTTGTCCCTCATGCTTACGGTGAGATTAGGGTCACCAAATGTCCTGATTTTATAGACACAGTCACAATTTTTGGGTCTTTCTTATATAGACTCCTATTACTCCGCACCCCCTGTCCCAATTTTTTACATTTGCTGTCTGGTCACCCTACCTCATTAGCTAAAGCTACCTCATTAACCTCCTTCAAATCTCTCCATAAAACTCCTTTTTATGATGCCTACAAGAAACTTAAGAGTTAGAGGTCTGGTGTACTGAGACCACTGTCTTTCATGCTGACTAGTATTGTTTCCTTGTACTCCTCCATTTGTCTAAGTCTTATAGTTAGATTTAGTTCTCTGAGGCAAGTTCTTTTTGTTCCATTTGAACAGCGCCTAACGCAGTGGGGTCCTGGTCTGTCACTAGGACTCGCAGGTGCTACAGTAATACCATTAATTAACAAATTAGTGTTCATATCAGAGAACTCCATGATAATTAAAAAAAAATGTATATTTACCCAGATCACGGGACAGGTGAATTTTTAAAAATCTAAATGCGTGATATTGGCATCATTGTTGACAGTCTCAGAGATGTCAGTTGAATAACTTCAACTGCTAAATCTGAAAGTAGTACGTTAATTTTAAGGAAAAAAAAATCATTCAAAAGTACAGTTCATATGATACAAACCTAAAGTTAGTGTAGCTTGAATTAAACAATCCTACAGTTCAATGACGAAAAATAGTTGAATTATATATTCAGTATTGGTGACTATGCAGTAATGTCTAAAAATGAAACTTATTGGGCAGTCCAGTCACAAAAATACCATAGTTAATGGAAACTGCCAATAAAACTTTTTTGTAATTTTAATACATACTAGATTCTACATATCTTAATGACTAAACTAAGATTGTTACCTTGTTTAGAAAAATGAGGTAAAATTGAAAACCTAGGTTCTGCTAATGACATACTGTACATAAAACATGTATAACGGCATATCTACTAATTTATAGAACAAAACTAATATTTTGTTGCCTCATATTCTTGGATTGCACTTCATCTCCTCATGTACCAAATTATTTCTCTCACTCAGATCTGTCCTTAAAAAAAAGATTACTTTGATTAATGCTTTTTCAAAACGAGGGTTCCAACTATTTGATATTAATCTAAATAATATTGTCCGTTTCTGATTGTATTTTTAAGCATCTTGGAACACTGATGTTTGGATAGCCCAGCTACATTGATGTGCAATAAAAAAAAATATATTTTTTAAATTGAATAAATTAAAGTACAATGGGTAATGAATACAGAGTAGCTAAAATGAAACATTGTAGAAAGAGGATACAAATGCTGTAAAGCAGGGGTGGGCAAACTTTTCGGCCTGATGGCCACATCAGGGAATAGAAATTGTATGGCAGGCCATGAATGCTCACAAAATTGGGGTTGGGATGTGAGAGGGGGTGTGAGGGCTCAGATTGGGGGTGCAGGCTCCGGGGTAGAGTGGGGATGAGAGGTTTGGGGTGCAGGAGGGTGCTCCAGGCCGGGATTGAGGGGTTTGGAGAGCGGGAGGGGGATAAGGGCAAAGGCATGGGGATAGGCTCAGGGGTGCAGGGTGATCATGGTTATGACAGTATATAGATATTAGTTCTGGTAACTTTTTTCATCATAACTTCATTTTAGAACTTTAGTAGCAATGGTGGTAAAATGCAATTTTTAGTTTATTTGAACATATTTTGTTCTCTGATGTGATGTGGAACGCCTGCACAGTATGGTGGGTGGAATCAGTGGAAACGAAGAATATTGGTAATACTTTTTCCTCTCTGGGAAGGCATCTTCTGACAAACAGCTAATCTTGCTATTTACATAAAAACCCCTGTGTGAGCTTCAGTTCTGAGGGCTATATTTACATATAGTCATAGAAATTAGAAATGGAGCAGGCATTAGAGGGAAAAGCTTGCAAAACACCCAAGTTCCCTTTTAAAAAATGACTTACAGGCAATTAGGATTGTGTCATAGATATTTTTCTGGAAATCTGGCATATCCTAAGACACTCAAGCACTTTTCAGAATTATACTGTACATCCAGTCGAACCAGAGTAATGCAGGATTGTTCCCTGTGCTATATTTTCAAGTGTGTTATCCTGGCTACTTCTAAATTACTAAGTAGTGAGGGCTGCGTTTGCTACATGCATCTTCCCCAATGTCAATCAGAGGGTGGGTCTAGATTTATAAACTCTTTGGGGTAGGAACTCTTTAACAGGTGTCTACACCACCTTGTTCTTTGGGGCCCCATCTCTGATGGGACCTCTAATCTGTACCATAACATACATAATGAATAAAGGGGAATGAGGATCGTATGGCCTCAGGGTGTATGCTTTTTGTGCATAAATGCAAAAAAAGCTGCAAAACCATCAATTTTGTCCAAAATTGGTTTAACATGTGTAAAACTTAATTTCTTCCTCTAAAATAGAGTAAGGGAATGATTCAAATCCAGAAGAGTACTCTGAATACAGTTTGCAAAAGTTAAAATAAAAGTGTGAAAAACAAAGATGAAGTAAGGGGCCTGGTAAAAGGTTTGTGCTTCTCTTAATCACATGACAAAGAAGCTTAGTCAAAATACACCCCTGTGATTTGTAGCATCTGGTAGAATGGAGCAGCAGCTACAGCCTGGAATATGATAAACTTGGAGAAGAAAGTAGTAAACACAAACAGTATAAAAATGAATCTAGGTTGAAAAAAATGTGGGCTCTCTAAACAAGGCTTTTTGTATTATGCTGTCAGAAAACAAAATAAGTGAATAGTCTGGGGAAACATTTGATATATAGCTGTTGGGAGAGGGAGGGGGAAAGTGGGAGTCTGCATAAATCTGAAACTGCTTGTGTTTAGATATAGTGATGGGGGCTGCCATGAAGTCAAAAATTTGGCTCAATGTCTTTTAAAGACAGTATTTTGATGGCAAACTCATCTATTTATCTCATTACTTTTTTGGCCCCTATAACTATAAAATCTAAGTGCAACAACAGCAGTGGATCTTAGTTTGACTAAAAGAGGAGGTTCTAGTCCTCTATTCCAATGAGTTGCCTATTGTAAAATGTTATCAGTGCACTGGTTGATCCAGGCAGACTTTTCTGACCCGAAGCTCTTTGGGCCAGGGCTCTATCTTTTTTTTTTATATAAAAATATATTATTTTAAACTGAATTTAGTGCTCTTGAAAGGTGTGATGGTCAGTCCTAGTAATTGAAATCCTCTGTGCACAGCAGTACAGCACAGGTAGATGCTTTGCAAACATCCATGTTGACTGAGCCATGTGTCTCAACTCTGATCTTGTAGGACAGTTTCTGTGGGTGAAATGAGTCTGCAAACAAGGTTGCAAGTTCTGATAGTGTTCACTGAGAAATATGATACCAACTATTTAGGAACGGGGCTGAGGCTTCTAACTCATTTTAAATAAGCTGTCAAACTACCATCAGATGGCATCACCTTTCTGTAAGACATGGTCAGAATTTTCTTCTGCAGTGCAATCCCTGTTTACATAGATGGAATGATATTGTGAAGAATAGATCTGAGACTGGCAGTCCTCCAGTCCTGCAGATGTGAAGCGGAGGAGTTTCTACAGGATTGTGGAAATGGAGAACAAGCTGTGTTTAGTGCTAAACTCCATTGTGGTTAAAATCCTAAATTGCCCTGTGGGTAGCAGGTGGCAGGAACTATAAACATGTTGTGTAAAATTTTTCATTTTTTAAAAAAAAGTACCAGATGAAGAAAAAAATGGTATTGTGAATTGTTTGTTTAAACGAGTAAATTAGGGGTTTACATAAGGGTAATAATCATAAACAATTGTTAAAACAGCCCACAGTCTTATTGAGAGTCCATATATAAACCTCATATTTATTGTGAATGAGTAATCATAATGGACACTCTGCCACCTCTTTTGGACATTTATTCTTTGGGAGCTATTGGCAATACTGTCTCACCACCTTCTTCGGGGAAGCAATTTGTCCGGATAGCAGGGAAGAAGAGAAGCCCGAAGTGCATGCATAGCAGTATGGTGATGGCTTCCCCCCTAGCCTGGTTTGACCCTCTGCTTAGCTATTGGATGGGCAAGTGGGGATGGGGCCAGCTGACTGACTACCCAAGTGTCTTCCCTCCCCCCGATTTAAGCTAGCTTGGGCTTTTCAAAATATCTTACTTTCCAATCAGCTGCCCCACTCTTCCTTCCCCTGGTTGTCGTTTAGGAGCCATGCCTCTTAGTGTTGCGAGTGTGACCAATCATCTGTTTTTAGGGATCAGGATGGAATTTTTCCTAACAGGTCCAAATTGCTTTGAAGTCCAGTGTTTTTTGCCTTTCTTAGAGCCTCCTGGAGGCACAGTTGGGTTGAAAGCAATGAGATTTGAAAGCTCATATGAGGTTAAGGCTATTGACTCGTTCTGACATGTGGCCAGTGCGGAAAAAGGTAAAATGACCAACTCCCAGAGGTAAATAAGACCCTGGGTTTCACTGTTGGACCTTCATCCTAGGAGGGGAGGGAACTAAAGTTTACCCCAAGTTATTATTTTGTTTGTGTTGGAGCCCTGGAACCAATTAAATGCCTAGTAAGAGGGGGTTTGCCTTGTAGTGTCCTTAGTAAAGAACACAATTATCAGACACCTAGATGAACATGATATGTTGGGGAAGACAGCTGCCTTCAACAGGACTTTTGTAAACTGAAATCATGCCTCACCAATCTATTAGAATTTTTTGTTGGTGTCAACGAGCATGTGTCTTAATGCTGTCAGTCTATTGGGCTGTCAGAAAGCCTTTGACAAGTCCCATAGCAAAGGCTTTCAAGCAAAGCAAGCAGTCATGGGATAAGAGAGAAGGTCCTCTCATGGATCAGTAACTGGTTAGAGATAGGAAACAAAAGGTAGGAATACATGGTCAGTTTCCAGCATGGAGAGAGTTAAATAGCAGGGGCTCCCAAAGATCTGTACTGGGACTTGTGCTGTTCAATATATTTATAAATGATATAGAAGAGGGAGTGAACAATACAAAGTTACTCAAGGTAGTTAAGAGAGACAAGATAGGTGAGGTGATATCTTTTACTGTTGGTGAGACAATCTTTTTAGTTACACAGAGCTCATCAAGACAGTTAAATCCAAAGTAGACTGCAAGAGTTAGAGGAGTCTCACTAAACTAGGTGACTGGACAACAAAATGGCAAACAAAGTTCAGTGTTGATGAGTTCAAAGTAATGCATATTGAACAACATAATCCAAACTCTCAAAATTATGGGGTCTAAATTAGCTGTTACCACTCAAGAAAGAGATTTTTGGAGTCATCATGGATGGTTCTCTAAAAACATCTGCTTAATGTTCAGCAGTCCGAAAAGCTAACCGAATGTTAGGAGCCCTTAGGAAAGGGATCAGTAATAAGATAGAAAATATCATAATGCCACTATATAAATCCATAGTACACCCACACCTTAGATACTGCATGCAGATGTGGTCACCCATCTCAAAAAAGATGTATTAGAATTGGAAAAGGTACATAGAAGGGCAAAAAAAATTATTAGGAGTATGGAACAGCTTCCATATGAGGAGGGATTAAAAAGACTAGGACTGTTCAACTTAAAAGAATGATGAGTAAGGGGAGGGATATGATGTGGGGATATGATAGAGGTCTATAAAATCATGACTGGTATGGAGAAAGTGAATAGGGGAGTGTTATTTATCCCTTCACATACCAAGAACCAGGATTCACCCAATGAAATTAATAGGCACCAGGCTTAAAACTAACATAAGGAAGTACTTATTCACGCAACACACAGTCAACCTGTGCAACTCATTGCCAAAAGTGAAGGCCAAAAGTATAACTGGCTTAAAAAAATTAGATATCTTCATGGATGATAGGTCCATCAATGGCTATTAGCCAAGATGGTCAGGGACACAACTCCATGCTCTGGGTGTCCTTAAGTCTCTGACTGCCAGAAGTTGGGACTGGACAACAGGATGGATCGCTCAATAATTGCCCTGTTCTATTCATTCCCTTTGAATCATCTGGCACTGTTGGAAGACAGGATGCTAGATGGACCATTGGTTTGTCCCAGTATGGCCATTATGTTCTTCCCCAGTGTATATTAAATAAAGTTGCAGCTTGCTGATTGGAGCCATCCCATGTGTCTGTCATTCATTCATCGGCATACCCTGGTCAGTTTGCTCAAGCGTGTTGTGTGGCAGGAAAATTAATGCATTGTCATCACCATCCTGGCTACCACTACTGCATACTAGGATATAGAGATTCCCTATCACAGCATCAGACCTTTTTTCCACTGTCCAAATATATATTTCCTAACTAAACCAGCCTTCAGTATTTCTATGGCTATCCTCTGAGCAGCTCCTAAAATGTAAACATATGGTCTCTACTTCTCCACCAGCCTCTCCCCCACTGTATCTCACTTTCCTCCTATGATATAGTGGAGGTATGCTAAATATAGCAGGTACTTGATGTTTAAATATTCATAATACAAACACATTTTGATGTGTCTGTGATGGAGAGCACCACTCACTGTTTGATTTGCGCCGCCTCTTGATCACTCTGGGGATTAGCTCTCGAGGTCGACGCCCCCTTTGATGGTTTGCACAGTTTCTCTCTCTCTCTGGTCTGAAGCTTCTCGCTCCCAGTCCTCTCTCTTCCCAGGGACTGCAGCCTCCTCTTTGTGACACAGCCAGCTAGGTCACTCAGTGTTCCCCCTTCCGGGGTACGGTCCTTAAATTCTCTGTCACTACAACAGTGACCCAGGTGGTCTTCCCATTCACTGCCCCACATCTGGTCTATTCCATGCCCTCAGTGGCTGGTAGGGGAAGCCGGGCCTACCCACTACTCCAGGTTCTAGTCCAGGGACCCTACACTCAGCAGTGCTGGAATTTCCTCTCCCAACCCTCTCTGCTCCTTGCCTGGACTGCTTCATACAAATCCTGGTTCCCCTCCATGCTCTGGGTGTACCAGCTCCAAATGCTTCTCCCTTTTCCTAGGGAGTGACTGCCGTTTCCCAGCAGCAGCCCCTGTCTGTTACCAGCTTCCTGGCTTTATAGGACTTGCCTGTTCCTGCGCAGCTGAGCCTGCTTTTAATCAGTTCCCTGCTCCCTGGCTCTCCCTCCACGTGCAGCCTATGGAGTTAATAGGCCTACTTGGCTACCATAATTCCCCTCAAGTCCTATGTGGAGCAGACACCCTATCACAGTGTCTTTTTAAATAAAAAATTTATACATTCTGCTCCAGCCCGGAAACCTGGGCTCTCTTTTTTTAACCAGATGATTTGCCCCCAAGTGTGAAAATAGTTTATTTTTCCTTACAAGCACCTTTCTTTGCAATGGTCATATTGCTGCTGAAACTCCCTAGTTAAGGATCACCACCCTTTGGAAAAGTTTACCCATTCTGATAGTTGACTCTCATTAAATTTGGCAGAGGTATGCAGCTAGAGACATAAAAATAATCATTCAGTAGCTGGTTGCTGATCACTGCATCTCTTTCCCTTCTAGTTAATCAGTTTTCTTTTTATGTTTTTGCTCTGTCTTAGTGTGTTTGTATAGCGCCTGCTGCAATGGGAGCAAAGTATAAATGAGAATCAGATCTATTGTGTTTATACACAATTTATAAAGGGCTAGATTTTCTTTAATATGCTAAGGAATCCTTGAAAGCAACTGTTTAAAAAAAGAAAAGGCCTACAAACAATTTTTCCAACTTCAATCTAAAAAATGCCAAGAACTAGGCTTTTAATTGAGTGGCTTTAATGGATGAGGCAACAACCTACAGTCTAGATACAAATGACTTTTTTGTTCTGACTTTACTTGGAAATAAACTGGAAGATGTTGTTACCAAAACACTAGTTAAATATGTTTTGGCAATAAATACCCTTAAATTGCTGGGACAAATGCCATATTTTCTATATCGTTTTATTTTACTATTTTTCCTATTACAACACAGGTTCCAATCCAGTTAAGGGAGATTTGTGATGTAGACTGGTAAACTCTGAAATCTTTTGCAAATAAACGCATCTGTTAACTATCAGTGTCTTTGCTTAATAGGCAAGTTTAAAATCACTGATTATGTTGATGTGCTTCTGATTCTTTCTTTTGCAAAACAGATGAATATTTTATATTCCAAGCATTGTTCCAAATCACATTCTCTGGCAGTACTCTTACTTTAGTCCTTGTATGAGTTAAAGTATGCTTTCCAGCTCTTGCTTAAACTGCCCAAGTAACCTCTACGGCCTTAGGGTACATAAATTTTCTTGTAATCCTTTTAAAAAAAATGTTAAATTTGTTTCAACAGCTTCTCTTGGATTGACTAGTGGACGATCTAAAAATGGCATTTATTGTACTGACTGAACTCATGACATTTCAGTCCTAGCCACGACTACACAGATTACTCTCTGGGAATATGTTTTCACTGCAGAGATAATTCTGGTGATCTGAGCACTTGGGTTAGCCTAATTTGGGTGTGAGCAGCCACACTGCCAAGCCACACTTGAAATTAACGTGTCCTCAGTGGTCCTATACTTACCTGTGTGTGTCACTAGGAACTCTGGGCATATCCAATGGCTCTTTGTGCCACTCTGATTCTTTCCCAGTGAATTCTGGTAAAAATTGTTGGTCCTTCTGATCATGTGGGGAATTGTGGAAAGGCATTAAAGGACTATCGGTGCTCAAGTGGTTTGGCCTGAATCCTCAATGCAAAGTGAGAGGGCTAACAGCCTGAGAGAAGTCTTTATTTTGGCTTTAGGCTAGTATGCACCAGTTAGCCCAAGTTGAAAGCACTACTGAATTCGGGTCAGAGTTATGATGTGTGGATGGGAGGAGAGTTAAGGGCAGCACCTGAGAAGAGCTTGGGTTAACACTCTGCAGTGAAGACGTATCTGTTGTGTGTTACTCTATGGGTCCTGTCTACCATTCCTAAGGTTTATTTTGCCCCCTCTGTCTCTGGCATGGTAACTCGCTTTCTGTGCCATCCCCACTCTTGCTTCCACCTCCAACCCAGGCTTTTCTGATTCTCTGTTACATAGAGTTTCAATTTGGCTGCTATTACTAGTAGAGACCGTAAGAAGTGTGTCAATAAAACAATGAAACTCACTAGACAAAGTACATTGGAATAGGTCAGTGGGAACTGAGTGCTCAGCATCTCTGAAAATCAGACTACTTTTATTTAGGGGTCTAAATATGGATTTAGGCAGCCAGCTTTGAAAACTTTGGGTCTGTACCTTTTAAGAACTATATGAAATACTATATGCAGCATAGAGAAATGTAGTATCCAGTGATTTAAAATTATACTTTCTGTAAGTCCTGAACCGGTTACAAAAAGGACTGCTTTGAGATCTGATACCTTGAAGTGCTAGGAAAGAACAAGACCCCATGCTTTAATGGCATGTAGAGAGCTGATTAGACCTATTGGACTTTAAGATCACATTTTGATAACCACTTTCCCTCTTCTTCCTCTCCCACTTGCCCCACACCCCCCCCCCATTAAATTCTCACCTGATTTGAGGCCATTATCTCAAGAATTAATGGTAGATTTTATTCTAAATGCCTTTTGAAAGTAACTAGGAATCCCTGCTTTCACATTTCTGTATAAAATAATCTCACATTTTAATAATATGAAGTAATTATCTGCTAACGTCCTGTTGCAAAAGAAGTTAGTAATCAGAGTAGTCTGAATTTTAAGCACTTGTATCACCAAATTTTATTTTTTCCTTAATGTTAACTTTGTAAAATTTCTCTAACTGCATTCAAAAGTTAATATTTTTACTGCTCTGTGGCTTCCTCTTCCAATGAAATTGGACAAGCCACTTGACTTCATTAGCAGTTGTTTTTTCATATGTTCAGGAGGTTCTGCAGTACATACTGTAGGTACACTCATGTTCAATACAAAAAAATCAGTTTGTTTTTCTGTGATGCAGCCAATAATCTGAAAATAAGTTCTTCTAGGTAAGTTAGCTCTGCCTGCACAGCATTAGTATTTTCACATCAAGCTGTACTACCCAGCAGCTGCCCATCTTCCAGAACTCTAATCATTAATCCCTTAACATCTAGTACTAATCCCCCCCCCCCCCATTTACAAGCCAAGACTAAAATATTTGCTCTTTGTGTAAGTCTGTTGTTTTCTGCACTTAATCATTGGGCCAAAGCAGCTTCCCTCTTTAACAGAGATCAGGAACAGTTTGTCAGTGATAGCATGATACCATGGTCCATGGGGCATAATTAAAAGTGGAAGTCGGCCCTTTTTTGGAGAATAAGTTTGCCACATCTGGTTTAAACAGGCATAGTGTGGATAGGAGCTAAATTCAAGTTTCTGTATACAGTAGATGAGCTTCAGATATGTTTTATCTTCAAATTCAGGTTCATGTAAAAGTTTACCAGTGGGACAGCCACCCATGAAATGCACAAAGTCATCCACTGAAGATTGTCTGACCTAAAGCAAAACAGCCATATGTAGCAACTCCAGAAGAAAATGTAAACAAACAAAATACTCATCCAGAAAGGAGTGGGTTTCTCTTAAACAATTCATGTTCTTCTCCAGCTTTCTCTACCATCGCGTCGTTGAGCCCGTTTTCTTCCAGTGTACTCATTATATAGGATACTTCAGATCCACCACTATAATTATCTGACTTGAAATTAATTTGTCTTCAATGTGTTGTCTGTCTGTCTTGTGGGTTGCCAAGGTGCATGTTTTCTTATCAAATTTTGAGAATCCTCTTAGTTGTGTTAGCTATACTGTGTAAATGATGGTGGACACAAAACACCGAAATGGCTAATAAGGTACAAAGTAGTTATTTTCAATATTTTGGTCTTGCATAGTGAATATAATTTATTACGGCCATTAAATATTTACCTGTGGGGTGTGTACCCCAGGTGTACATACAACTTTTGTACCAGAGATCTGTAAACATGCACACAATATAACTTACTTACGTGCTTTTATTATTCATTATCTGTTAAGAAAATAGCTACAGGTTTAATAATTACAGTTTAAATGTAAGTTGAGAGCATTTTAAAGACTTTTAAAAGATTAGAATAGAACGGCACTCATTTGTAATAATTACTAGGAGACCCATTGTGAATTAGCAAATACAAATAAAAAAGGATAATGCATCATAGTGTATATTGTTTGTGTGGTTAATGTGAATTATTTATATTATTTCACAGTGTACTAGTAAATTTTTTTTACTATATTTTGTAAAAGTAAAGGTCTTTGTAAGTATGGTATCTTATTTCAGCACTCTATTCTTTGCTGAGAAGTGGGGAGAGGTTACTGTTTTGTATGCAGATTAGTGATGTTCTACTGTAAGTGCATCCTTTTTGTAAAAGATGAAATGGTATATGGACTGTTGAAGAAACATGGCTACTTTTAAATTTATCTGGAGTTAGATACAGTTTGTCACTGTAGGTGGTCTCAGTAAAGCCATTTCAGATGCAGAGAAGGGGTAGTGTTTTCATTCCCTCGTGTTATATGTACATTATCATGGTTCAAGTTAAAGCACTTCCAAAATAATCGGAACACAAAGAAGTTCATTGCTAGCAAAATTAATTCAACCACTCTCTTGCTGTAAACCTTGTATTCTCTAGAGTGCATACATTTTGTTAAAAAACAAAAGAGTAGAGATGTGTTCTTTTATCATGTAATTACGTAACTGACATCTTTTTATAATAATACATTTGGGTGGTCTGTCCCTGAAACACTTGATTTGTTAGGAAACATTACAGTTTCCACAAGTAATCTCTAACTCCTAAATATTTTGAAAGAATTTTGCATTGTGGTATTGCATCAGTGCATTAGTCACCAGTTAAACTTTCTAAACTACTGTTGTTTGGCATTGTTGTTTGGCATCCCATTTTTATTCATTATATCAGCAAAAACGTGTGTAAATTTATACAATTGCTTGATATAAATGAAAACAGATACTATAAAGGCCAGATTAGTATTATAAAGGACCTAAGGTGAATCTTGTTTTATTTTTACGTGGAAAATCTAACAAAACATAGAAAGTTTTAAAATGACTTCAACTGCAATGTTTATGTAGATGTGGTGACCCTTTTGTATCATTGTAGGTTTCTCTCAAATGAAGACTTTCTGTAGTCCCATTGGGCACCACAGATACCTATGAACTTGCTTGCTGCAATGAACCACAATGACTTTTGAGGTTAGACACGCTGTTACTGAGTCTAGGTTAATCTTACTTGCCAGTAGTGTAAACTGTTGAGTTTGTCAGATTAAAATGGAACCATATTGATTGTATTTAAATGTCATACCCATTTTATACAGGTAAACTGCATCAGACCAGAGTAATCTATCTGAAAACAACTTCTTAGACTTGCTAGGTCAGAACCATTACGCGCTTTTACCCAGTAATGTTTGAACACGATGTTTCAGCAGAAAATTGCTGACACACTGATTTTTTTTAACTGGAAATTCCACTTGTACATAGAGTACAGGTGGTAAAAGACGAATATCCAGATTATTCGGTCATGTGGTCACTCAAAAGCAGCCTATGGTAGTTCTGCCTGATCTATGACATTATTATTTAAAATTTAAGGCAAACAGTGTAAATAGAATAATTTCACAACCGAAATATATTCACGGAAACCTGGGTTAAGGGAACATTGACTAGTCTTTAAAAATAAATAGAAACAAAAAGGAAAAGTGTCAAATTTTCCTTCTCTTATAGAATGTTTAGGTTTTACATTCTTCCCCTTCTCTCAATCTGAAGGCCTATCACCCATCCCAATAACTTTTCGTCTGTGGCCCACTGCTTTTAACTTGCATTTGTTGTTTAAAAGAAAACAAAGCCAAACAAAATCTGATACCCGAATCATTAGCTAATTTGGGACTATCCTAGGAAGTCTTTTGGGGGCTTTGGAGACATATAAAATGGCTCCCACAATTTCACAAGAAGAAAGAACACATTGTATAGTATGCTGCTGTCTAGCAAGGGCTTTGCTTGACCCTGGTTGTGTCTTGTGAGAGAAATGAAAGACTTGAAGCTAGAACCTTTTGATTCCTTACTATTGCACTCTGTGCCTACTGTGTTGATAGCAGCTGAGTGAAAATAAAATGTTCATATCGCTAAAGTGCTGTGTCAGCAGTTTAGAGATTCAAATATTGTTTGTTTGCACTAATAGAGCATAGTAGGGCAGTGCACTGCAAGGAGGGAAGGACTGTGGAAGGGGGAGAATGTTGTTCATAGATGGAAACTCTGGTCCAGACAGGAAAGTTGGTGGGGGCAGAGTGACGCCCCCCCAACTCCAGGGTGCAGGCTTCAGTGGCATGATGTGAAGTAATGTTTAAAGGTACTTTTCTTTTCTAGTTGCCTAGACAGTTTCCAGAGCTTAACTGTTTGTCTACTGATGGGAATACCAGTCTTCTAAGATATATGATTAGTGTAAACAAAATACTGTGTGGAGACAACCAGGTACTACTGAGGAGTTACTTGGCTAGCTATCTTAAAGGTAGGATTAAAGGTTTAGATTTAAACAACAACAAAAAGGACAGTGGTTGCACTTGAAATTTCTTCCATTTTGAAAGATTCTCTGAACTTTACCTGGGGGATAATAAGGAAAACTAATAATGTTTCTCAAATCAGTTTAAAAAAAAATTAAATCTGTCCATTGTATGTATATCTACAATTGTAGAGCCTAACTTATGGCAACAGTAAACACACTTGAATTATTAACAACTTTCATTGCTATTCCTACAATCAAAATGAGTACCAGAGATCGTTGATTGAAGAAAACAGATTTTATAAGAGAATATAGAGAAATTTGATAGATTTGTAATTTATGAATCTTTGGTTCACCTGCCAATATTGCACCTGAACATTTGTAAGTTTATATTTTTATAAATTGTTTCTAAAATCCTAGATGTAAATTTGATTCCTGATTACATATTACAGATCCTATGTTACATATTCCCATGGAACTTGTACTACTCTTTTTGAGTAGTGTCCCTATGGTTGCTCCACTTCAGGTGTTCATGCGCCTCTCAAGCCCTTGATCAGAGCTCTCTAGCTCACAGCATCTGTTTGGCCTGCGCATGCACCCTATGCATCCTTGTTGGAGACTACAAGGCTATCTTGGCGTGCACAGGCAAACCGCTCTGTTTGTTCTCTGCTGCCTCGGCATGAGACAGAACACTAGTGTGTCTGCCTAAAGCATACTTGGCTTTCTCTTTTTATTTTTCCCTCTCTTTTCCCTTGGGAGACTTGTCTTCTCCTGCTAGGGCATGCCTGGCTCACTAGGCTTCAAACGCTGCCTCTCAGGCTGGGAGACTCTACTGGTAGGCAATGGGCACTCCAAGTGTGTCTGTTGCCTGGGGAAGTCCCAGGTCTCTCAGAAGTGTTTCTTCTTCTTGGCCCTTAAGTCTTGGGCAAGGAAGAACAGAGAGCTAAAGCTCAGACTGTTAGCCCTGGAACACTTCCTTCAACTGCCCTCTGAGCCAGGTTAAGGTCTCCCCCTCGCCCCCCCCCCCCCCGGCAGAGATCAAGTGACTCCTCATTTTGGAGCATGTTTCTTCTAAGGAAGGGGAAGTCTTTGCAGCCCTCTGGGAAGACTCCCAGCAAGAGGATCGCAGACTCACTCTAAGGAGCCAGCTCCAAAAAAGACCAAGTCTCCATCGAGACCCTCAGTCTCCAAGGGTACCATTGAGGCAAAGCCCTGGAGCGCCAAGGACAAGAAACATGGCTGCTCTCCACCACTAAGGAGAGCAAGCACAGGGTACCGTCAAGTCTAGCCCTGCCATCTGTATCGAAACATCTCATTCAGCCATTGGTGCCATCCCACACCTTAACCCAGCCATTGGTGCTGATAGAAGCAGCTCGGTTGGGGTGCCTATGCAAGTACTGAGCAAGTAATGGCACCAGACATCTACAGTGGCAGCAGTATGCCTATCATTGTCAGTAACATTGCTTCAGCTATGGTGACCTTCGCTGAGGTGTCACTACCAGATTGCTTTCTGCTACCACAGGAATTCTGATACTTGAGGGGTCTCTTGGCATCAGATGAACCAGAGGCCCCATTGTTGACAGGTACCGGGCATCTCTTGCTATCAAGACCTCTGCCTCTGAGCAGCAATCCTGTGACACAGGACTCTCCTCCATCTTCATTGGCTGGCCTCTCCCATGGGAATCTGCTTTTGGCCAGCTGCAGAGATCACTGTGCAGGTGGAACCAGCCTTGCAAGCCACTCTCTGCTTCCTTGTGGACCCCTGCAATGTCATATTGGGACCAGTGGGTTGCCAGTCACTGATGAGGTGCTTGGGTCTGCAGCACTAACTTCAGTTCTGGATGCTGTTCTGAAGCTCCCTCCTCCTCCTGGGGATGCTGCTCGGAAGTCACCTGAAGTGGAGCACTCTTAGGGAAATGTTACTCACCCTGGGCAGTAACTAGTTCTTAGAAGTATGTGTCTCTATAGGTGCTCCACTATCCGCTTGCCCTCTACTTCAGTTGTTCCCCAAGGGATGACTGGGGAGAGAAGGAACTGTGGGCAGTTCGCCCATGTACCCCTGTATAGCCTCAGTGTTTGCCATGGGGAGGCATAGGGCCCATGCATGGGCCGAATGGATACTGCTAGCTAGAAATCTCTGTTCATGATCTCAAGAGGCCCATGCGCACCTGAAGTGGAACAGTCGTAGGGGACACATCTTGAAGAACTTCAGTTACCGCACAGGCTGAGTAACCATTCCTTTTAATCCCCCTTTAAAAAGCTTTTTGTCTGATACTAACATGTACCCTCATAGCTTTGTAGTGTTTGCTGGTATAAAGCAAAAGATGTTACAGGCTGCAAAAATAAATATTGGACCGTTTTCCTCACCTGCAGTCAGCAATTAGACTAGATAGCTGCAACAGTCAAAATCAGTCCATTTATATCTGGGATTCTGAGCATGAAGGCATCTTGCACTTATATTAACCGTTTTGTCACAATAAGAATGTGCCCGATTCAATATTCCTCTGTTACCATTATGTCAGATGTGTGTGTATGGATATATACAATAAAATCCCTAAAAAGATGTGGGGAATCAGACACTTATATAAACACACGATTCCTGACCGTTTTTGGATCATTCTCTGATAAAACCTTTTCTGAACATTATCAATGTTAAAATGGTAGATACTTTTAAAAATTCTTGCACAAGGCTTTTAATGACTCCTCAGATGATTAAACTTGAAATAATAATTTAGTTTTCTTTCCAATATTTGTATGTTTACTTACTGCATGTGAAAGCCATTAGACTAGACAGTTAAGAACAACTTGTCTTAACTCCCTCGTTTAAAACTTTTCCAAAGATAGTCTGATGAAGATGGAAATCTGACACTATTTCTCTTCTAATCTCTTCCATAGTGCTGATGATTCTTATGGCTCATATAGGTTAAATAAACAGGTGATGAGTTATTACCTGGACATGGCTAAGCCCTCCCATAAATCTCTCCAACTGCTTGTAGGATTTGGAGAGAAGTCCAATAGGGGATCTGTCTGGATACAAATTATATCCAAATGGATAGCCTGGATGTATGTGAGCTGCTTATATTGGTAAAAAGGTCTTGTAGCACAGCACATTCAGCTAGAGAGATGGATGCTTTGGCCACTTGCCTGTGTATGTAATAGCTGAGCTATATAAAGGAGCTGTGAGGCGCTCACTGTATATCTTTGCTCAGCACTATTGTCTGGCTATGCCGAAAGAAGGACAGGAGACATTTTACATGGGTTTAATCAGGCTGCAACTTTATTATTAGATGTCTGGGACTACCTGGCAGATAAGTATACAGTGCAGATAATCCCAGGTTATTCCGTAATTATCCAGTGGGCTTTTACCAGCTCCCCCTTTTTCCCCTCCGGTCCCTCCAACAAATCCATTGCCGGGACCTTACCATCCACACACCCCCATGGGAGGGATAAGGGTGGGCTATAAGAATGAGGGGTTGGCTCCCTGTCGTACCAATCATAAGAATCCCCAACCACACCCCCTTCCCCTCCCCCGTTTGTTCCTTTTATGAACACCTCTTCTTAAGTCCTTTTCCAAGCCATTTATCCGGTCACTGTGTATCTTTCCTATGGAATACCTGCACTGGTCATCCGCCTTACACTTAATAATGAGTTGTGACATATGGCCTACTGCCCATGATGTCATGTATGAACAGAGCCCTTCCTGAAACCTGCTGTGGGGAAGGTGAAAACCTCCCCAACTGCACTCAAGCCAATATGGTAGTAAGAGAAAAATTCTTTCCCAGCCCCCCTAAGAAAGGGCCGGCTAGTGTAATGCCCACAGCAGGTGTTGACCAAACCTGTTGTTTTACCACCTAAAAGGGAGGGAGGGTGGGTCCTGCTTCAGCCTTGGTCCATGTAAAAAGGAAGGCGCCAAGCTGCCCCTTTTAAACCTTGCATTCCCAGGGGATGAGTCAGCAACCACGCTGACACCTTTTTTGCAGCAATTTGCATCTCCCCCATCATCACTAGCCATAAAGCAATGTTCCCTCTACTCGGCCAGCCAGCCAAACACCCCACCTCCTCACTTAAAGGTGCAGAGCGGTCATTCTGTCACTGTCATAGCCAGTTCAATTACTCATTCCAAAAGTGCAGTCCTCCAGTAACTCCAATTAAATCCCGGGTTCATTAGTACTGCTAGTCAGTCTCTCAGGATGAGGGTCTGCAGAGACCTATTTATAAAGGGGGAAGAAATTATCTATTAGTAACTAGAATATATTGCAGCTGCAAGTCCACACTTCCCCCTCCATCTTACAATTCTTTGGAGTAAAATTCTGCACAAGCAGAGAAGGCCGAAGTACAGCCCCAGTGGTACGCTCCTCTGAAAATTGAGACTTACAACATGCAAATCTTAGACTATGGCTGTGAAGAGGCAAAATAGTAGTTAGTAATAATTTCCCCTATACTTACATGAAGCAATGTAACTGCAGGCAGAATTAGTATAACTGAGCCAAACTTCAGCAAGTTACAATGGGCGCGGTGGTTCTCACTGTATGTTTATTTCAGGATCAAGACTTCTTTAGTTATGAAAAAATCTTATTGGAGAAGAATATATTCTAACGTGGACAAAACTCCAACTATGACTGAATTAATTCCTGAATGATATTTAATGCCACTCATGAGACAATGCTGGACTGGGTGTAGAAAGTGTACCCAAGCGTTCATCTCTCACTCATGCACACTCGCATACCATGTACATCACATGTAGCTCAGGATATTTATTAACTACTTATCCTTGCGCTCTCTCTCTCTCTCTCTCTGTATATCAGTGGTGGGCAGCCCATCCGGGTAATCTGATTGCGGGCTGCGAGACATTTTGCTGACATTGGCCATCCGCAGGGACATGCCGTCTGCTGCTTCCCGCAGCTCCCATTGGCTGGGAATGGCAAACTGCGGCCACTGGGAGCTGCGGGGGCCTTGCCTGCGGACAGTCAACGTCAGCAAAATGTCTCTCGGCCCCGCAATCAGATTACCCTGATGGGCCGCATGCGGCCCGCGGGCTTCAGCTTGCCCACCACTGATGTATATGGTACCTGTATTCAAAAATAGTCAGCATTGCTCCATGTTCTTGATATCATCCTGCTTTCTTTATTTTTAAGAATTATACTTTTAAATTGGTGTATTCCTCTTTTCCTCTTAGATTATTTCTTGTGGCTCAGTAGCTAGAGCTGATGTCTGAATTTGCAGGAACCTTGTTCCAAATGCTTTCCGAGCCTGTGTGACTGCAGCTTGTCCTAATGCGTATTTTCTTTTGATATAATCCAATAATGTATTTTTTAAAATCAGTTTTGAAGGGCCATTATTAAAAAGCAGCATATGAATTCTCAAGAATATTGTAAAAGGAGCTGTCTGATTAACAAACACCCATAAATTAATAATTATGATCTCTCGTCCTTGTTTACAATTTTCATTTCATAATGGCAGTAACACATGACAGTTTATTCCTAGGGATTACTGCATTTCTCGACTAGTTGATGTCAGTACGCCTTTGGACTTGAATTTTCAGAGCAACCAAAGGATTCTCTGATCTCCCACAGATGTGCTATCTGTCGTGTCTTATTTTGATTCTTCATATTACTAAAAAGCAGAAATATTTGAGCATAAGGATTTAAACTTTTCATCTTAAAAGGACAGCATCTGCTTCTACAATTTTGGGATGTGGTTTAGGTTGAGGATATAAATGAAATGTACTTTACTTGTTAATGGTTGTATCCAAATATATGTTCCTTTATGGTAATGAAGTGATTTTTTAAATAGGTTTAGATCTTTGGTTATGTCTTTAGACATTCTGATTATGTACTTGGTACAGGGTTTTCATTTGGAATTCAATTTCTGTTTTATATATTGGATTAGCAAATGTGTTTTTTTTCCAAGTATGATGAAAATTCAGTTTTCAAACTTAGAACTTGAACTGATCGGTTTCAGAATGCAGTCAAAGTGTCATGTCTCAATAAATATAGTGAATATGTTGGCTTTTATCTTAACTTGCTTTTGTAAGTTTTTATGATTATTAAGTAAATGTTTTGTTGTTCTTATAAATTCTTTGGACTGATCTGGATGTCCCTGGACAAGTCTATGTAGTCTGCTCTATTTTGGCCTTTGGGTTGGAGTTTAAACTGGTGGTTTGGATCGGCTCAACTGTGCCGCTTAAACTATGATGATTGTCATTTTTGGACTAAAAATCCAAACAGAATTATTCCCTGAACATTTAGATGCGTTCATTGTTTAACTTTAAAGTTGTTAAGTTTGCAAACAATTCAAATGATTACTATTTTATAGGGTCCATCCTGCTCCCAGTGAAGTCAGTGGCAAAAAACTCCTTTTAATTTAGCTGGGAGCAGAATCAGGCTCTTTAGACCTTCCCTCTGCATCATTTCTTTTTCCCTAAAATTGTACAACATTGGTACTGCTAGGGTATCTCCACTGATGCTCCAAATAGACGACCCTCACGTGATCTGACCAGCAAATGTCTAGCCCTCCTCTAGAGAGGCAAGGTGGGTGAGGTAATACCTTTTATTGAAGCAACTTCTGTTGGTGAGAGAGACCAGCCTAATATCCTGGGACCAATATGGCTGCTACAACACTGCATAAACATCCTCTATGGATGTTAGACAGCATAGTGGCTAAACGCTAGCCGTTCCCAGGAGTCTCTCCATACCATAATTGTTGGAATATAGGCCCACATTAGACCTAAGTAACCTATGGTTTTAAACTGAGTTTGGATTTCAACATGAGTGATAGGCCTATGGCCAGAAAAATGAGATCATGAAAAAGAGGGACTGGCTATGTTAAATCTTATTTAAGGTTTGAGCTGTGAAACAGAAATATGAGAGAGCATGGTTAATTGAGCACCCAAGGTGCCATAAATAATTGGTTGGAAATGTTTACTCCAGGAGTTGGGAAGAAATGAGGCAAAATAAGATAAGAAAATCTTGGAGAGCAGAGTGCAGCCCTAAACTGGTTTCAGCTGACTTTAGTTAAGGTCGAATAACCAGTAATGACATCACTTCTTTGTTGTAGTGTATAAAAATAAAGATTTTTCAGGGGTTCTTTATCAGCTTTTCCTTACCCCTTTGGAGTCACGCCATAATGGGAAGGTCCAGTTGTGAGTATTCAGCTAATTCTTATAACTGTATTATTAATAGGGGAGAGAGTATAGGCATAGAATCATAGAATCTCAGGGTTGGAAGGGACCTCAGGAGGTCATCTAGTCCAACCCCCTGCTCAAAGCAGGACCAAACCCAACTAAATCATCCCAGCCAGGGCTTTGTCAAGCCTGACCTTAAAAACCTCTAAGGAAGGAGATTCCACTACCTCCCTAGGTAACCCATTCCAGTTCTTCATCACCCTACTAGTGAAAATCCTAATGTCCAACCTAAACCTCCCCCTCTGCAACTTGAGACCATTACTCCTTGTTCTGTCATCTTCTACCACTGAGAACAGTCTAGATCCATCCTCTTTGGAACCCCCTTTCAGGTAGTTGAAAGCAGCTATCAAATCCTCCCTCATTCTTCTCTTCTGCAGACTAAACAATCCCAGTTCCCTCAGCCTCTCTTCATAAGTCATGTGCTCCAGCCCCCTAATCATTTTTGTTGTTGCCCTCCACTGGACTCTCTCCAATTTATCCACATCCTTCTTGTAGTGTGAGGCCCAAAACTGGACACAGTACTCCAAATGAGGCCTCACCAGTGCTGAATAGAGGGGAATGATCACTTCCCTCAATCTGCTGGCAATGCCCCTACTTATACAACCCAAAATGCCATTAGCCTTCTTGGCAACAAGGGCACACTGTTGACTCATATTCAGCTTTTCGTCCACCGTAACCCCTAGGTCCTTTTCTGCAGAACTGCTGCCCAGCCATTCGGTCCCTAATCTGTAACAGTGCATGGGATTCTTCCGTCCTAAGTGCAGGACTCTGCACTTGTCCTTGTTGAACCTCATCATATTTCTTTTGGTCCAATCCTCTAATTTGTCTAGGTCCCTCTGTATCCTATCCCTACCCTCCAGCGTATCAACCACTCCTCCCAGTTTAGTGTCATCTGCAAACTTGCTAAGGGTGCAGTCCACACCATCCTCCAGATCGTTAATGAAGATATTGAATAAAACCTGTGTATCTTATATTTGTATATGGCATATAACCAACACCAAGTGGCCCTTGGACTAATAAAGGAATGCCTGTGTGGAAGCTGAGTCATGGTAAACCTTAATAAACTTATTAGGGAACTTATTTCCAACACTAATGGTCTCACCATGGTATTTGAACCATTCGAGGCAACACCATGATATTTTAGCAGAAAAAGTGTAGTGTATAGAGACAGCTTTACTATAACTGAAAATGAATAGGAGTTCGTGATATGGAGATATAACTCTGACTTCAACTTGTTTGGTCACTTGAGTAGTTTTTATCATTTCCCCACAATTTGAAGGATTGCATATATATGGTGGTACTTCCACATATTAATATTATTTTTCAATAACATTTGGTATTTTTCCCCCCTAAAAGTGTAATCCTGGATTACTTAAAACAAAGGACAGTGGAGGGGAAAAAAACAAAACAAAATCTTCATGTCAGTAACCAGAACTAACTTTACCATCCAACCTGGACTAATTCAGTCATACTTATTACATTTCCTAGTAAACTTGTCATGTGTACTCAGTGTTCAGCATTGGTTGTCATATGACAAATCTGTCTGGTAGTATGGTAATTATCCTGACATGTCAGCCAATCTTGTCCCATCTTACAGTTGCATGAACAAACCTAATAACTCCACCATTTCCACTATTGTAAAATACCTTAAAATATTGATAAACATCAATATTGAGAAACTAAATAATAATAATAATAGTACACAACTATTTGGTACTGAGTTTGAATGTCCATTGATTCCATTGTGAAGGAAGTTTTGTACCTAGCATAAGATTTGTGAGTAACATTCTCTCATTTATGAAACAGTGCCACCTCCATTATATAGTACATGAGCCACTCCTCTTTCCCTGTCTGGTCGCGAGTGACCTGGTAAAAGGGTTAACCAATAAGTGCTGTACTAAACTGAATTGTATTTTTATTTTTTTGTAAGGAATTGAAATTGGGATTCGTGTGAATGGTGTGACGGAATGCATCATATTCTTAATATCTGGAATGCTTATGCTGATTTTTTTTTCAGTTAATTTTTACACATTCATTTAACAAAAAAGAAACAAACAAAAAAAACCTTCATAGATAATGTCCATGATTAGGACTTCAGGATCTATTGTTGACTGTATTGGAAAACTGGTTAAATGCTATAATTTTCCAGATAATGTTCTTAACTTCTTGGCAATTGTTCGTTGTTTCAAACCCCTCAGGATAATTCACAGCTCCACAAAAACATGAGTCTAATACATTACAAATTTCCCTAGGAGTATCAACATCTTTTCCAGCTGTTTGGATAGTATGTCTAAAACCTGAGCAGAGCTCTCATCTCTCAGTATTGTTTTGGGCTTTTATACTTTGATTTTGGTTTGTTCAGTGTTACAGTTTCTAAACTGAGCCAATAATCTGATTCTCTTTGGTTTTCTTTGCAATACTTAACTCTTACTGCAGACAATAAAATGATCTATTATCCAAAGATTACATTGTTTTCAACTATTTCTATTCACTAGTGAAAAATTTTGTACCAATGTCAACAAAAATCTTTTAAAATCCTCTCCAGGGAGTTTCAAATACTATTTGTGAAATAAAACATTTCCCAGCTATAATCTTAGATAAGCAGACATTGGGGGCCACGTACGAATATTGATAAACTATTTTCAATATCGTTTTGGCAACTAGCAAGGTTATAATTCATGAAAAAAGAATGTGTTTGTGATCATTCCAAATACTTCCTTGTCTATTTTATCTGGCATGTATGCACAAACCTAGTTGTAACAGCTTTAAAGATTGGCAAGCCATCCAGTAAGCAGCCTTAGGTGGGAATTGGGCCTCTAAAGTTTTCCATCTCAATTAGCAAAAAATAAACTAGTTCCCTAGCCTAGCTACATAAAATTATTTACTTTCTTATAACCTTTAATAAACTGTCATTGAATAGAGAGAAATAGAATTAAGTCAAAAAGTAATTCAGAGTTGGATCAAATAGTATTGGTGAAGAGTTATGGTATACCACTCTCATTTTGTTGGGTTTGGTGATGAAGCATAAGAGGTTATAAATATAACCATAGTAATCATAGGTGCCAAGTTGCACAATACTCTGTTTTAAAAGTGGCACGTTAAATATGATAATATAATAATGGTGTTCATGAAAACCTTTCACTTTATTAATTTCCCATTTCATCCTTTCCCTCCCAAATGGAATGTTAATTGTATGTTTTTTGTGCTCAGTGAAGAAAGCTTATCATGGCGTTCTCTTAAAGATTATAGGTTGTTCACATTCCTCCCTATCGTTGGCATTTGATATTAATGAAAACAGTGACCACAGGTCTCTGTTTTTGGAAGAACCACAGAAGGTTTTGGAAGAACCACAGAAGCTGTGGAAGGGTGGATTGAGCTAAATCCCCAATTTTAATCATGATGTAAATAGACAAGCAGGAAATCTTGATTTAAATCATTGATTTGAAGTTGTTTCGTATTTATACTTCTATTTTCCTAAAGCAAGGTTCATTTTCAATGGTTGGTAACTATTAAAACATGTTGATTTACAGCTAAATATAGCTGTTAAACTAAATTTTGGTGATTTTGCTTGCCAGGAGGATACAGGACATCAATACACATTTATTTAACCCTAAGCTTACCTTACTTTTATTCAGATTCTTAATATTTGTTTTATTATGTTAGAAAAAGGTAAATGATGCATTTATTATTTACTAGATGGTTAATTTTTGTGTGTGTGTGTGCAGAGCAGTTTGGATGGATATTCAAATTGAATTAAAATGCACAATCAGCATTTAAAAAAAAAAAGTTAAAAAAACTACCTAAAATGTTCTGGATTCTTAAAGGGAAAAAAACAAAAATGTTTTGAATTTAAAACTAATTGCTTTATTAAACAAAGGCAGTATTACCTGTAGTTAGTGAATTGAACCAATGTTTTCTTGCCACCATGTCCTTTAAGATTTTAGAGCTCATAGACCTCATCCTCTGACCCCTTGTTTTTATTCATGGATGGGAAGAGGAAAACAAACTTTCCTGCCTTTTCAACTCCCAATTAATTTCTCATCTTTTTGAATGAAACTAGTCATTGTGTTGTGCTAGCCCATTGGGAGCCCTAAGCAGGAATATTTTGGGACCTCTCCTGACAACACATTCTTAAAAAGCAAATAAGGGTCCCCCTTGAGCTGCTTATGGCTCTAAGCAATTGCTTAGGCCTTGTCTACACTACAGGATTAAGCTGGCCTAAGTACAGACTGTGATGGTTCATGTCACACTGTGCCCCCTATCTGTCGCTGGTTTGCATCCTCACAAGCCACTTCCACCAAATTAACTGTATGCGGCATTGTGGGGCTCTGTCAGCCCCATAGGGGCTCACAGCTCGAGCCCCCCACCCCGGGGCCGATGGCCCTGGCTACTCCAGCAGTGAGTCCTGCATGAGGCTGACAGCTTGGGCTGTCAGTCCCCGGCGTCGAGGCTGACAGTCAACAGGCGATGTGAGTAATGCAGTGTCTACATAGACTCTGCATTGCCCTAACTGCATCTACCTAAGCACTTCGCCGCACACAGAGGTGGAATTATTAGGTTGATGTAGTGGCTGACTTATATTGGCAGGAGCAACTGTAGTGTAGACACTTAGGTCGATATAAGATGCCTTATTTCAATCTACCTCTGTGGTGTTGACCAAGCCTTAGTCTGCTTATGCCTAGCACCAGCTGTGCATTGTCCTGAACTAGTTGGATAAACTGAAATTATGGAAATTCATTCTGTACTTGCATAAGAGGCTACTGCTGTCAAGCAAGAGCTGCTTTAGCACTTCAGCAATCTGATTCTAGTGACTTCCCCTAGTTCGGGGCCAACTTTCTTTAAAACTTGGCAGCAAACATACCTATTATTCAGTTGGAACGATTTGAATAGATTACAGTAAGTTTACATTGTCCTAATTTCAAATGTATTTTTAAAATTTTAAAAAATCAAATATTTATCATTGATTTTTATCCACCCTAAGCTGTGGAATACAATGCCACTCCGACTGTCATTGATGGCACTAGTGTTGATCAGGGGCGGCTCTAGGTATTTTGCCACCCCAAGCACTGCAGGCAGGCTGCCTTCGGCGGGTTGCCTGCGGGAGGTCCCTGGTCCCGCGGATTCGGCAGCATGCCTGCGGGAGGTCTACCAAAGCCACGGGACCAGCGGACCCTCCGCAGGCATGCCGCCGAGGCAACCTGCCTGCTGCCCTCGCGCCGACCGGCAGAGCGCCCCCCCCCCCCTCCCGTGGCTTGCCGCCCCAGGCACGTGCTTGGCGTGCTGGTGCCTGGCGCCACCCCTGGTGTTGATGTAAGTTCACTCCACAAGTTGGATGCCTACAACTGAGCCGTTTCATCTGTCAAACAGGCCAGATGATCCCTGGTGAAAGGTTAGACAGCTTAAGTTTAACAGTGCTTGGTTTATTTGGACGATTGTCCTTCAGTAACCTTCTAAATGTGGACAGCTATACACTAAACTTACCACAAGCAGCTAGGCTCTACTTTTCCTGCAGATGAAAACTGGGAAGACTTGAAGATTCCCCGCTCCATCCCAGTTTTATATAAAACATATCCATGAAATGTAGGTGTACACTGAAGAATCAACTTGCTGACAACCCCCAAATCCTTATGCTCATGGGTGGCCTAGTGATACGATCACATTGGACAGGGGTTGAATGTTGGTTTTGAGGGGTGGGGTGGGGTTGTGGCAAGTGGATGGGAGATTGGTGTGCAAAGTAATAACTTCAGAGGCCCAAAGAAAAAAGACTATCTGTGTCTTGTTCACCAAGATGTTAAAATTTAACACAGTAAAAAGTGCTAAGCTCAAGCAGCATCAGTTCTTTTTTTGCCTTGATGTTATATGCAAACATCCCTACACCACTGTTTAAGAGTATTTAAATTACTGGATATTGGTTTCTAAAATGTAATAGCTAATTATTTTTGCATGCACTGAAAAGGTTGGACCTCCTTGTTGATCTAGAGACCCTAGATTATGCCAGTGACCCGACTATGAATTTAGGAAGTCTAATAAAATTTTATTTAGTGGCATTCAGGTGAGGGTTAAGGTTTTACTACTATTTATACTACTTATTATTTGCTAAAAATATCCTTATCTTGATATTGTTTCAAAGATGCGCAAAAGTTTAGGGCCAAAGATGCTTCAGTTGGGGGAGTGGAGGGGATTATTTGGTTAAGGCAATAAGATCATAATAGTGACCTGCTTGGAAGAAAGCAAAGTCTTATTTCTTCAAACTTTGAACTGGAAAGAATTATTGTGCTAAATGTTTTATATAGTAGGTATGTGCTGGCCTCTATTATATGTGGAACTGCAAAAGTTTATTATGTAAATCTTTCTGTTTGAGCTCTTACCATGAAAACTAGACTTGTAGTTGAGGAAACTAGCTGATTTACCTAGACATACATTTATATTTATAAACTTTTCTCATTTTAAAGACTGTATTTCGTTCCTAGTGGTATGGAGCTGTCATTATTGTCACATGTTTCTAGTTTTTTAAAATTAATCTTTCTAAGATAGACATGGAAAGAAAAACTAGCTGCTCAGAACACTTCATTAACAGGAAAGTAGTTGAAGTTCTGCCATAGATACTTATGGGAAACTATATAATTCTGTTTGGCCCCTTAAGATTTCCTTGGGAATTCAAATCTTTGTGAATAACTAATAGTTCTTTTCTAAATATGCTGTGGTAGACAAAGCATGCTTATTATGTAAATATATAGTTACTAAAGATACCAGGACACATGTAAGTATTTAATATCTATAAATTGAGCTCACTTTATCATGAATTACTGAAGTCATTTTCAGTACTCTGTATCATAATTTATGTGCAGGCCAACAGTCTATAATTTAACTAACTGAATCTGTGACCTTTATAAAACCTTTGTCTTGGGTATACAGTTGTAAGCCAAGTATCTCTTAATGCAAACAACTTGATTTAGAAAATCTGCTGCTTATCTTTCTCTTACACTTATTGATTTGAATCTGATTTCCTATATATTCAAACAGTAATGCTGGCTGAGATTTTAACACACGTTAACATTTTAAACGTCAGTAGATTTCATAGGAAATGTCTTACAAGAAACCGGGGTGTTCATTTTTTTCACAGCGTGTTCTGCCAGTTATGTGGAGCAATCATCTTTAAACACAGATGAGTGACAGTATATGCTTCCTTCCTTTGTCACCAAATTCATTCTTTCTGAAAGGGGAAACCCAGGATCCTCCCCAAAAAAACTTTTCATCCTTTTAACCTTTTATTCTCTGCTTTTTTCTGTTCAAGGAACATATGCTAAATATTTCTTAGATTACAGCTTAGTCTTAGATAAGTGGGTAACTACTTCTGTTGGAAAATTTTTTTTAATTTCCAAACTATGACTAATGCAAGCTCCATAAGGAAGAGACCATATTAGCCTTTCTGTACATTGCAGAGCAAATGATTAAAACTCAATAATGTAAGACAGGCAGGAGCTGTGAAAGCTTCCGCTTCCCCTCCCCTCCACCCCTTTAATGCTGCTTCATTCCTGATATGCTGTGCACCTACTTTTCAAGTCCTGGGTGTCTCATGAAAAAAGTCTTCAAAGCATGCTTCCACCCTGCCCTGTAAAGCATCACTATATTTCACTTTCTGTTCCCCTCAAGCTGCATCAACGTAATACTCAGCTAATATGAAAAAACTCATTACACTATTCTCCCTCTCCAATTCACCATCCTTACAATTCTCCCCTATTTTTTTAATTACACCAGGGAAAGATGTGATTTGCAATGTCCCTTGTATTAATCAGGATCAGTGGTAAACATTTCTATTCTAGGAATACAAAAGTAAGATCTTGCACGTGGTGCTATACCACTTTCAGAGGAGATCACATTTTTGGTCTCAACCCATTGTTTGGAGGGTACTACTCTTTTAAATATGTAATACAAGATTAATTGGGCAACTCAAGGGCACTGTCTCAGCAGTTCACTATGTAGTTTACCAAATGCCTGTAGCCTTCTGCATTAATTGAATTTGGAAACCTGTTCCCATTAGAAGAGATATCACACAAGATTGCATCTAGCACACTCTTATTTTTTCTTCACCGTGAACTACATACTGGATATCAGATTTGGTTGGTAGTGGTCTAAGGTAGAGATGGTTGAAAAAATTGACAGTTTTCTATTGAAAAGTGTTTTTTTGTGAAAATCAAAACGTTTCATAGGAACATGTCAACTTTGACAAAATTCTTGATGGGAAAGTCTAAATGTTTAATTTAGACCTATATAATAAAATAATTTTAATATATTGTATTATGTAGTATATTTTGACATTCAGCTTTTCAGTCTGATTTAGAAGGAATATTGTTTTGAAATGTTGGAATATTTCCAGTATGGAAAGTCCTGGTCCTGAGGCTTTTTATAGCCTTGTAACAACAGGTGACTCAAAGACCTGATCCTTATGAATTTCCAAAGGAGTAGAAACAACAGTATAATTCTACCTATTTCTCTCTCCAGCCAAACCTCTTGCTATGACTCAAGATTTAATTACAAAAGCTGTATTATCAAGTTATAATGAAAATCTGTGTAAAGAAAATACAGCAACAATTCAGTATCAGTAACAAAGCAATAAGGATGACATTTTTTTTAAACTAATATTTGTAAGCTTTTGTGACTTTAAGAGCTGAAAATCCATATATCCAAGTTACAGGACAGAAAGAGCCAAAAACTTTGGCTGGCACTGAGTTCTAAAACTAACGGTGATGACTGAAAATACAGATACCAAAACATAAATTCAAAAAAGCAAGGGATCCACCTTTACCTGAAACAAGAGCTTTCCAATAAGTTTGTTTATATAGGGATTATTTTAAATCGCAGTGAAGAAGTCTGTCTTATCTAAAACGCCGTTATTTTTTGTTCATTAAGAACAGCTGTGTACTGTCCTTTTAAAACATAACACCAAAGAGATGTTCATGTTTAGGTAGTTAATTTAAAGAGATTTGGATTCTGATAAATTCACCTTTTGGGGTTTTTTTTTTTTGTTCTTATTGGAATGTGATCTGAGCATAGGCTTGGGATACAAATACTCAGAAACTCTAATCCTGTCTCTGCTGCTGACTTCTTCTGCGAGCCTGGGCAAATCTCTGTCGCTACTACGGTTTCCCTGTCTCTAAAATAGGTATACTACCACAGGAGTGTTGCAAAGATTAATGAATATGTATAAAGCACTACATAAGTGATGTGTGTTGCTTTTGATTTACTGACTTTTTGTCACAGTTGAGATATCCTTTAAGATTAACTTCCTTTTAGCATTCTATTTTTCCTTCTGTAATGTGGGTTTTATAAATTGTTAATGGCTTCTCTTTTTTTAAATAATTCTTGCATGATTTCATATTGTTCCAGTTTAGATTATTCAAATGCTGGGCTCTGGGATGTTCTCCTCCCCCTCCCCATACAGGCATATAAATCTTTGTCTGGAGATCTGCCTTCGTTTTTGAGTATGTTTTGTATTATTGCCATTGCAAATTTGTCAGCATGAAGTTGCTTGAAAACACTGAGACATTTAACTTTGTTGTTACCTTCTTACTTCAGTATAGGATTGGGGGTTTTTCCCCTCCTAAATCTGGTAATTTAAAGAAGAATGATACAGTTGTTGCTATTCTTTGGTCTTTTGATTTAAAAAGGATATTATTTTAACTTGCTTGCATTTTAAAATATATTACTTTTATTAGTTTACATCATGATTTTTGGTTTAGAAACAGAATTACAATATGACTATAATAGAATCATAGAAGATTAGGGTTGGAAGAGACCTCAGGAGGTTATCTAGTCCAACCCCCTGCTCAAAGCAGGATAAACCCCTACTAACTCATCCCAGCCGGGGCTTTGTCAAGCCGGGCCTTAAAAACCTCTAAGGATGGCGATTCCACCACCTCCTTAGGTAACCCAATCCAGTGCTTCACCACCCTCCTAGTGAAATAGTTTTTCCTAATATTAAACCTAGGCCTCCCTCAGTGCAACTTGACACCATTGCTCCTTGTTCTGTCCAAATTCAAATTGTTTGAATTTCTGCCCAAATATTGATACATGGCTTTTGCCAAATAATTTTCCAAATGTGTGTTCAAAGCTGAATGGAAAAGTAGATGTGCTTTTATTCCAAAGGTGGCTTCTACCATCTCCTTTCCTCATGGTCAGTTCCCATGTTGGCCCATCATTGTTCTTGGAAAGCTGAGGAAGCTCTGCTTTCTAGTCACTCCATGTGACACTGACCATTTCTTGGTTCGCCTCCTCTTTATGACCAGTTCACCTGACAGCTTTCTATTGCTGCTCCATTGGACAATGAAACCTTCCGATTGTCATTCCTCTCCCAGACAGATTTTCTGCATCAGATCCCCTGACAACCTAGTAGTGAAGTTAGGCAAACTGCACACTTGAGCTGTGTCTTTAGTCTACGAGGTTACTTGTTTCATTCCTCTCTTTTATTATCTATATTTTATCATGCTTATTTTGCCACAATCAATGAAGTTTGCTTGAAAGAGGCAGATATTCATACACATGTTATCCTGTAGACGCATTAATTATCTTAAACCTCTTCGTCAAAAGTATGAGCAAAAGATCATTCAGACTTAGTTTTTTAGCCTTTCTAAAAACATGTTCTATTACTCGGGAGGAGAAAAAAACATTGTTTTAGTGAAGAAAAATAAATATTTTTCAGAAGAGGTTTAGTTGCCAAAATATCTTAGAGTTATTATTCCCACTTTCTATTAATTGTGCTTAAGGTGGCCTGAAATTAATATACATTTATTAATTCAATAATATGTGTTCAGTCAGTATCATAATATGCAAACTCAATAGCAAGTTATTAAAATAGAATAATAACTGTTGTGTTCTGTTACAAGGTTCACAAATTATTGGTACTGGTTTGTATTGCTAACATCTTCAGCAATGCAGACAAATAATCAGATGCTCCACCTAGAAGTGTGTAATCTTTGTGCTTTTAAATTGGGTGCTATAATGCATTGCTGTAATTATTAGAGATTGGTTTTGTGGTCTGTCTTTTTAATGCCATGACTGAATCTTTGTAAAGAAAGGGAACAACCTGGAATTGAAACATTCTTGTGTTCCTGTTCTCTTTCATAATGAGAGAGGAAACAGAGTCTGTACTCGCAGTGAAAAAGAAATGGCCTGATTTGTAGCAAATGTTGTCACAAATCATGTTGATATCATTCCTGTGGTATCATATTAACTCAAAGTACCACAAGCTTGTCCTCTAATGATGACTGATGTACATCTCACTAGTCATGTACAAGATTTTTTTCTACATTATTCCACTCCACTCAAAATCATCCAATGCTGCTTACAAATATTCAGGGCTTGTCTACACTTAAAAATGCTACAGCAGCAGTGCAGCTGTGCCACTGTAGTGCTTCAGTGCAGATCCTGCCTATGCTGACGGGAGGGAATCTTTTGTCGGCGTAGGTAAATCACCTCCCCAAGAGGCAGTAGCTAAGTTGACAGAAGAATTCTTCAACCTAGCTACTTAAAGATTTTCATGTTTGGTTTAACTTCCCTTCATAAGTAAAACATTGTTTATTTATTTACAAAGTGCAGTATATAAACTTCTGCAAAGAAAAGCATGTCCTATTCTATATTGTTGTAAAAGCAAGTATGGCAATTGTTTCCTACTCCAGTCCACCCTACCACATATTGTACGCACCTTTTTAAAAAGATTTTCCTTTATAGTAAATATACCCTGTTCTGCACACACATACACACTTTTTTAAACCATTGTTTTCTACTGCTTTCAGAGTCTTCTAGGTTGTTTTATTCAGTTTGTCTCAGCTGTATAAATGTGTATATAAATAACAATGGCTAAAATTTTCCAAAAGTAGAGCCTAAATTTAGGGAGTTGCCTGATTTTCTAAAGTACTGAACATGCAAAACCTCCCATTGACTTCAGCACTTCTGAAAATCAGGCAGGTGCTTCAGTATGGATTTAGGAGCCTAACTTAAAGCATTTATTTTTTAAAATCTTGCCCATTGTTTTTAACCAAAAATATGTGGAAGCACTATAGACCTTTAAAGTATTTATTAGCTCCTCCACCAAAAATCAAAAGTATTTTTGTGCTAAAATATCAGAAATGTAGGTGTCGCTTGGGAAAAGTTGGAAGTAAAAGTTATTTATTAACAAAGGATTAATCAACAACATATATTCCAATTTTCGGGACCCCCAACAACCAAACATACAAACGAGTCTTAAATTACATGTGAAAGGTGAATGTTTTAAGTCACTAGTCTCCAGAACAAAAATTATAAATGAAAGTTACTTTTATTCCAGGTGGCTAATTATTTTTAAAACTTTATCTCCATAAATATGTGTAAATTATCTACTTAAAATATATACTACTACATTTTGTCATAATAGGAAATCTAGTTGGAAGTGAAAAGCTAGCACTACTGAAAACCAAATTTGAGAGGGAGATTGGAATTTTTTAAAATAGCAAGTCATTCGCTGTCATTGGTCTGGAGTAAACCATGTAGTGACAAAAGATAAGTGTGTGTGTGTGTTTAACTTCATGAAAAAATTGCCCTCAAGGAACCACTGATATGGTATATAAATTACATATATCCTTCTCTGCTAGTGAAACTCAGTGCTTTACAGGCTATTTATGTTGCAACCTATACAGTACATTTTCATATCTTTTAGGGCTGTCAAGTGATTAAAAAATAATAAATACCATTTATTTAAATATTTTTGGATGTCTTCTACATTTTCAAATATATTGATTTCAATTGCAACGCAGAATACAAAGTGTACAGTGCTCACTTTATTTTTTTTATTACAAATATTTGCACTGGAAAAAAGAAATAGTATTTTTCAGTTCACCTCATACAAGTACTGTTGTGCAATCTCTCTATCATGAATGTTGAACTTACAAATGTAGAATTATGTACCAAAAAAACTGCACTCAAAAATAAAACAATGTAAAACTTTAGTGCCTACAAGTCCGCTCAGTCTGACATTGTGTTCAGCCAATCACTTAGACAAACAAGTTTGTTTACATTCGCAGGAGATAATGCTGCCCGCTTCTTGTTTACAGTGTCACCTGAAAGTGAGAACAGGCATTCGCATGGCACTGTTGTAACCAGTGTCGCAATATATTTATGTGCCAGATGCAGTAAAGATTCATATGTCCCTTCATGCTTCTCCCACAGTTCCAGAATACATGCTTCAATAACAATCCAAAGCAATGTGGACTGACACACGTTCATTTTCATCATCTGAGTCAGATGCCACCAGCAGAAGGTTGATTTTCTTTTTTGGTGCTTCGGGTTCTGTAGTTTCTGCATCAGAGTGTTGCTCTTTTAAGATGTCTGAAAACATGCTCCTCACCTCATCCCACTCAGATTTTGGAAGGCACTTCAGATTCTTAAACCTTGGGTCAAGTGCTGTAGCTATCTTTAGAAATCTCACATTGGTACCTTCTTTGCATTTTGTCAAATCTGCAGTGAAAATGTTCTCAAAATGAACAACATGTGCTGGGTCATCATCCGAGACTGCCAGAACATGAAATATATGGCAGAATGCAGGTAAAACAGAGCAGGAGACATACAATTCTTTGCTTGTTCATGTCCATTCCAATGAGATGTGTGCGTGCCATGTGCATGCCAGCCAGAAGATTTTTTCCCTTAGCAGCATCCATAGGGTTGGCCTGGTCGCCCCCTGGAGTTGCGCCTTCATGGTGCCCAATATAGAGCCCTGCTGACCTGCTACCCCCATAGTTCCTTCTTATTGCTGGTGACAGCTAGCGGGAACAACTGTCCAGTGATTTCCCTACCCCCTGAATTTTCCCAATACCCCCAGGTTTGTGAGCTAGTTACATACCAATTTAGTGACTGTTTGGAAATCTGAATTTAAACTGAAACATTAATACACACTTTAAAAGCTTATACAGTGTATGATAAAATGTGTATCTGAAAAAGTATAATAGATTTGAAAAGTATGAACATAGACTAGCTTCCTTGCTTCCTTATACAGCTGTTTTTTATGATGTCAGTGCATTCATTTTGGTGATGTTGGCCAACCTAATAATTTCAAATGATGATTTGTAAGCAAAGTCTAAATGAGTTCTCCCTGACAGCTAGTGATGAGCTGGGGGCTAAGGCTTCAGGGCCAGATTATATTTACATTCACACTTAATCTACCTAGGTATCCAGCAAACAGAGCTGTGTTGTCCAAGTGATAGATTTTGGCTGGGGTTGGGTTACAAACCACTTGAATGTGTGGGGAAGGGGGAATGAAATGTTGTTCTTATTGTATGAGTAAAGGGCAGTAGAACTGTACTTAGCCTGTGATGATTTGAAGGCATCAAGAGAGAGGGTGGGGACCTGTCCCTCTCCACTGTTTAAAGACAGAGCTGATTAGGCTCCATAGATAGTCTTTTGTTCTGTTAAGTGACCACTGCAGCTGAAATCACTGACAATCAGGTCTAAGTGCTTAGTCCTGTTGTGGGGACAGTGTTCCTGTGGGTACAGTGTTTTTGTGTAAGAGACAGCCCAGACTGCACTAGCAGCAAGGTTCCTGCACTGAGGGCTCAGCTGAAATCACTGAGAGCTGGTGGAACCTCAAGAGACCAACTCACAGAGGTCACAATGGTAGGTGACAGCAGAAGGTGACTGTGCAGGGCCATTGGCAACAGAGTGGTGGAGTGAACGGTGGCACAATGAACAGCCGTGGCCAGAGCAAACTGTGCCTTTTTGTCCCCCACCTGGAAGGTGTACTCACATGAAAGCACCTCTGAACTCTGAGTCTCCACTGACCAAGGACAACACCGGTGAGTGGAGTGCGGTGGAGGGAAAAGTGAGGGGCAAGTTAAATAAACATTTGTTTGTTGGACTATATTTTAGTCACTTTGTTCCAGAATGCTAGATTTGTAACTGGGAATGGAAACTTATATAAATATGTTTCACAGTAGGCCAAGATTTTTAAAATGCAGTATTTGCCAAGGTTGTTATCTCACATTGTTGCTATCTTGGGAGGTCATTATGTTGGGGAGTCTCTGTACTAAACATTTTTATTATAATTAATTTTTACATAAGAATGGTCATACTGGGTCAGACCCATGGTCCATATAGCCCAGTACCCTGTCTTACAACGGTGGTCAAGGCCAGGTGCTTCAGAGGGAATGAATAGAACAGGGAATCATCAGGTGATCCATCCCCTGTTGCCCATTCCCAGCTTCTGGCAAACAGGCTAGGGACACTCAGAGCATGGCGTTGCATCCCTCTCATCCTGGCTAATAACCACAGATGGACCTATTCTCCAGGAATGTATCTAGTTCTTTTTAAAATCCTGTTATAGTTTTGGTCTTCACAGCATCCCCTGGCAAAGAGTTCCCTGGGTTGACTTTATATTGTGTGAAGAAATACTTCCTTTTGCTTTTTTAAAATCTGCTGCCTATTAATTTCACTGGGTGACTGCTAGTTCTTGTGTTATGTGAAGGATTAAATAAAAATTTCCTTATTCACTTTCTTCGCACCAGTCAAGATTTTGTAGACCTCTATCATATCCCCATTAGTCATCTCTTTTCTAAGCTGAAAATTCCCAGTCACTTTAATCTCTCCTCCTGTTTCATACCCCTAATCATTTTAGTTGCCCATCTCTGTACCTTTTCCAATTCCAATATATATATATTTTTAGGATGGGTGACCAGATCTACACACACTATTCAAGGTGTGCATGATATTTTCTGTCTTATTATCTATCCCTTTCTTAATGATTCCCAACATTGTTTGCTTTTGTGACTGTTGCTGCACATGGAGTGGATGTTTTCAGAGAACTATCCACAATGACTCCAAGATCTCTTCCCTGAGTGTTAACAGCTAATTCAGACTCCTTCATTTTGTATGTATAGTTGAGATTGGTTTCCAATGTGCATTACTTTGCATTTATCAACATTGAATTTAACTTGCCATTTTGTTGCCCAGTCACCCAGTTCAAAGATCCCTTTGTAGCTCTTCGCAGTCTGCCTGGGACTTAACTATCTTGAATAGTTTTGTATCATCTGCAAATTTTGCCACCTCACTGTTTACCCATTTTTCCAGATGAATATGTTGAATAGGACTGGTCCCAGTACTGACCCCTCAAGGATACCACTATTTATCTCTCTCCATTCTGAAAACTGATAATTTATTCCTACCCTTTGTTTCCCATCTTTTAACCAGTTACTGATCCATGAGAGGACTTTGCTCTTACCCCATGATGGCTTACTTTTCAAAAGTCAATTTAAATTACCGTAAATACTTTTTTTTTAAATGTATATTTTTTTAGAAATCTAGATCTGTTGTGTTTTGGTGTAACTTGCATTTTCCTTATGTTAAATTTGCATTATCCTAACAAAACATTTACTTTATTCACTTTCTTCACATCAGTCAAGATTTTATAGACCTTTAGCATATCCCCCCTTAGTCGTCTCTTTTCTAAGCTGAAAATTCCCAGTCATTTTAATTTCTTCTCCTGTTGCATACCCCTAATCATTTTAGTTGCCCATCTCTGTACTTTTTGCATGTCCAATATGTCTTTTTTGGGATGGGGTAACCAGATCTGCACACAGTATTCAAGGTGCACATGTGCCATGGATTTATATAGAGGCAATATGATATTTTCTGTCTTCTTATCTATCCCTTTCTTAAAAAAGCAAAGGTTTCAGAGTAGCAGCCGTGTTAGTCTGTATTGCAAAAAGAACATAAGCTTTCGTGGGCTACATCCGATGAAGTGGACTGTAGCCCACGAAAGCTTATGCTCAGATAAATTTGTTAGTCTCTAAGGTGGCACAAGTGCTCCTGTTCTTTTTTAAAAAGCAAACAGAATGTTGGGAATCACTGACTGCTGCTGCACACTGAGTGGATGTTTTTCAGAGAACTATCCACAATGACTGCAAGATCTTTCTTGAGTGTTAACAGCTAATTCAGACTCCTTCATTTTGTATGTATAGTTGAGATTGTTTTCCAATGTACATTACTTTGCATTTATCAACATTAAATTTCATCTGCCATTTTTGTTGCCCAGTCACCCAGTTTTATGAGATTCCTTTGTAATTCTTCGCAGTCTGCCTGAGACTTACCTATCTTGAATGGTTTTGTATCATCTGCAAATTTTGCCACCTCACTGTTTACCCATTTTTCCAGATCATTTATGAATATGTTGAACAGCACTGGTCCCAGTACCGACCCCTCAGGGATACCACTATTTATCTCTCTCCATTCTGAAAACTGACAATTTATTCCTACCCTTTGTTTCCCATCTTTTAACCAGTTACTGATCCATGAGAGGACTTTCCTCTTACCCCATGATGGCTTACTTTTCAAAAGTCAATTTAAATTAAATACTTTTTTTTAAAATGTATATTTTTTTAGAAATCTAGACCTGTTATGCGTTTTGGTTTAACTTGCATTATTCTTATGTTAAATTTGCATTATCCTAACAAAACATTTTCTTTATTCATATCTCTTTTATATATCTCATTGGTCCTGACACCCTCCCCCCTGTAAATTCGAACACCCCCCCTAATTTCAATTCCTGGGGAAACCACTGCAACTGTCTTTCCTGCATTGCAGTATCCACTTCAGTTTTCAGAGTTTAAAATAGTCAGTCTGTTTTAAGAGTTCTTGAGGGTTTCCCACCCCAACAACTTGTCCCCGATTCTGGGATATGCCCCTGTCCCCAGGGTTCAAGCTCCGCAAGGACTGTGGCAAGTTTATGGTGAAGAGTGATACGCACTCTTCCTGTCTACGGTGCCTCAGGGAGAGCCACCAAAAGGACAAGTGAAGGATCTGCAAGGGATTTCTCCCTAGGACCTTTAAAGACCCGGATCAGAGTGCTGCTTACTACTAAAGTAAGCGGCACTCAGACCAGAATCCAATCCAGGATTGGCAGACCCCACACTGAGCACTTCCTCGTCAGTCTGCAGTGCTCCGGTGCTGATGGTGCATAAGGACTCATGGCACTACCACCACTCCACTCATAAGAAACCTTCTTCTGTCCAGCACCGTTCTCAGTCCCCGGTGCTACAGAAAAAGAAAAGTCCAGATAGCGGTTGCTCTCCCACTCCAAAAAACAAGTGACATGCGGCATCAAAGCATATTTCATGCCAGGCCACCTCGTCTCTCCCGCCTTCCAGGGTTTCGTTGACTCCTGCTCCATCCGGGGTACAGTTGAGTCCAAACCTTCAACGGTCCCCAGTTTGCCAAGGTGATCACCTCCAGCTCCCCTCAACGCCAGAGGCCTTAAAGGCAGGCAAGGACCTTATTCGCCTCACAGCGCCGTCCACCCCGCAGAGGAGAGACAAGTTGCCGGTGACTGCGTGGCCGCAGTTCCAATCAAAGGGCAAACCTGCAATGAGGGTTCCCCGACCCCCATCTCCGGTGCACCTCTCCCTGGCATGGCCCACCCACATGGGCGGGGACCAGTGCGGCTCCCCTTCTTGGCACCACTCTCCAGCAGTGCAGAGTACCGCTCCTCCATGGTCTTCCTACTCAGAGACCTCAGAGTTGGAATCCTATCGCTCCAATAGGACTAAGAGCAGGAAGTCCAGATCCCTCCACAACCACCAGCCCTACCTGGCACCATGGCCTCCGCAGTGTCCCTTTTGGACACCCTGGGTGTATCACCAGAGCCAGGGACAGATCCAGGGCTCAAGGTCTAGGTCTGCATCTGTGTCCTTGGCATCCTTCGTCCCCCCACAGGCACCGCTCTTGTCCCTTAAAGTTCCGGCACCAACCCTCCCAACATCAGCTCCATCCTTGATGCCACCGGCATTGACAATATCAGCATCACCGGAATCAACAACTTTGGCACCACACCGGTTTTTCCACTCCTAGCAGCCCCACCACCACACACTTTGGACCTAAGGGCTCAGTAATACTGTATGCCCCGACACCGACGGGACACTGAAGGGAGTGAGCAGGGCCCACTGCCAAGCCTCTTCTCATCCTCCCTGATGATGCTGTGGCGGGTCGTCGACTGCCCCAGCTTAGGAGGATAACAGTCCTCCAACAGCTGTTACGTCGCATTGCCCAGAATGTGAGCATACAGGTGGAGGTGGTAGTGGAGGAGTCTGACCTACTTGTCAATATCCTCGCGCCCTCCGGACCCTCTTATGTCGCCTTGCTCTTAATAAAGACAATTGTAGAGACAATGAAAACCCTATGGCAGACCCCTGGATCTCTGGCCCCAAGGCCAAGAGGAATAGGAGGCAGTACTTTGTCCCTTTTAAGGGATGTAAACACTTATACACCCACCCACCCACCCCTTGACTCCCTGGTGGTTAATGCAGCCAATCAGTGAGTGCCAGGGTTACCAGGGCCCCACTCCTAAGAATATGGATGCAAAAATACTAGACCTTTTCAGCAGGAAGATCTATTCCACTGGGGGACTACAGCTCCGCATTTCAAATCAACAGCCCATTGTGAGCAGATACGCACACAACAGCTGTGCTGCGATGGCCAAGTTTGCGGAGCTACTGCCGCAGGACTCTCGCACAGAGTTCTTGGCATTGGTGGAGGAAGGAAAGCTGATCTCCCGAGCGTTCCTACAGGCGGCATTGGATGCAGCAGATGCAGCCTCACATACATGGGGGTTGTAATGAGGAGCAGTTCCTGTTTGCAGGTCTCGGGTGTGCCCCATGGGGTCCAACAAACAATCCAGGACCTCCCCTTCAAGGGCTTGGCCTTCTTTTCCAATAAGATGGTTAAAAGACTCCATAGTCTGAAAGACTCAAGGGCCACCCTCAGATCTTTGGGGCTCCATACTGCCACCACTCAGTTTCTGGCCACAGCCTCCCTCTAGGTTCTACCAAGCTCAGATCGCCAGGACGATCCTCGTAGGAGGAATAGGGGTGGTAGAAGAAGGCAGCACCCCTCCTCAGGCCATGGCTTGGAACAGCCCAAGCCACTGCCCAGCCCCAGACCAACCTTTCAAGGGTTTGGTCGAGGATGGTACGCTAGTGCTGGAACTGGATCCAACCCTACTTACCAAATACAGTGATGAGTGGCCACATTGCTGGTCAAAGAAGCATAATTATCAAGGGTATATTAAAATAATAAAGAAGCACACACACCAGTTACACACATTTGGATGGTGAAAGTTTGACTCAAAATTATGACCAAAGATAATTCATCCAAGTTGTGGCCAGATTATCTGTGAGAGGTTTAGTGACACAGGTAGTAACAGAAAATATGTATGAGAATTTATTACTAAAAATATTTTGTACAAGACTATTTTCAAGAAGACTTTACCATTGCTATCCTTACCAGCAGTGAATGGATCTCTTCATAAAGTACAGTAATATATTTTAATTAGGTGATTAGAGTAGTGGTTGTGTGCTTCATTAGGGCATTCTTGGAGAGAATTAGAAATGTGTGCCCTTGATTATCAAAATAATTAAATTCAATTAATTGGAAGTTCAGAAAATAAAGGCTGTAATATATATTGCACATCATGTAAAAGCCTGTGGCTGTCAAAGATAGATGTTCGTTTAAAGTTGAATTTATAACTGTCTGACAAGTAGTAAAATATTTAAAGAGCATCATGCTCTCTCTATCTTCTACAGCATACTGGTCTCCTGTTATCTTCAGCCGTCAACTCTGAATGTGAACTTGCCTTAGAAAATGAGACTTAAATGTGGTTGGGTAAATTCCTGAGATTGAATACAGAGTAGTGAACATCTTGCATATCAATCAGACCAACAATCTATGGACTATAGTAGATCCAGCTAGAATGACGGGGGCATACAACATCAAAGTTTTATCAAATCAGACAATTTGCCAGGGACTTGCATTCAGGAGAGACCAGAAAACTCTCTGGACCAATGTAGGTTAAGACAATCACACCTTAAATCTGGGAAAACTATTGGGTGGTGTAGTACTGTAGTTGCACCTCAATATTATACTGAAAATGGGATTTGAAGTAGCAGTTTGAGGAACAAAACATGACTGACTTCTGTAATAGATGAGCTTAGACAATGTGTCTGGTTATTTGACACCTCTCTTGTTGATAAAGTAACTTCTAAACTTGCTGGGACTGAGGACTGTTTTTCCAGGTGTGAAATTTTTCTAAGAAGGAAAATGTCAACATGAATGGCCAAGTCTGCACTAACTAATAGTTGGTTACATCTTCTAAAACCTTCCTGTGAACTTCATGTGACAAACGTCTGCCCACGTACTGCATGAATGAAGTCTCGAGTTACTACTTTCTGGATCTACTGTCAGGAAAAGGCAAAAAAAAATAAAAAATAGTATAAACCCCTCAGATGGCCATTTTCTTTTGGCCATATGTCTTCAGTCAGGTTTAGACAAACAGAGGCTTCACTTCCTCCTTCTTCCTCTAGACCCAGGCACTTAGTGAGGCAAGCAGAATAGCTCAGATGAAGAAGTCTTAAAAAAGATGTATTTAAAAAAAAAATTAAGATGCAAGACTCTCTCTTCACCAGAAGAGAGGGTAATACTTGGTCTAAGGAAATTGACTACTCACAAATGAGAAGAGTCCAGCAGAAATTAAGTACAGCAAGGTCAAAAATAAAATATCTTGACAGATTAAAAAGTTTGACCAAATGGAAAAGAGTGACTGTCTAAAAGCCCAGAACATGCAGGGGCTGTGATTTTCTTTTGGAAATGAGGGGGCAGACTAGGCAATGCTGTTTAATTGCTGCACATTGATACAACAAAAGAATAATGTGTGGTGGAAAGCTGCTACAGAAAATTCAGGAAAATTGTAGAGAAGCACTGAGGCACCTGGCCATGACTGATGCAAACAGAAACTACACAAACCTACCAAACATCCCTTGCCACAAAGTGAACAAGAAGATAAGAATAAGTGAGTCTTCATAATGGTCATCCTCCTTTACAAGCTAGCCTTTAGAAGAGGTTTGCACTTACAGCTGATCCATGCAAGAGTATCAGAAGTCACACCCTACCTAGTAATAGGAGCTAGGCAAATAAAGCTTCTGTATGAGTAACAGCAGGGTATTCCAAGGAGTATAGAGCCCACAGCACTCTTCTTCCCCATACCTACTGTGGGAAAGAATATCACCAGTAGTTGTTCTCTAGAGACTGGATTGTGGCCAGAACATTTTCCAAGATTTCCCATAAACTGAAAAATCTGATCTAGTCTGTTTTTTACCCCACAATCCACCAACTCTTAAATCACTTCAGTATTTTATCAGTTCTCACAAGAAACCCCAAGAGATCCCGCTAAGAAGAGCTGGAGTTGTACAATGATGACTGTGGGATTCAAATGGCTCCTTAAAAAATAAAGATACCTTAACCTTTCCATTGCCTAGCATCTCCTGGAATACCATTGTTCATTAATACTGGGTCTATCATGGGAACTATACTTGGAAGTAATAGAGTAATTAGGAACCCAACAGCCCCCTCAGATTAATAGTTTTTTAGTTCGACTATGAGCTAAGTGCAAGATTTGTAAGTCTATGTATTGTGACAGGGTCAGGCCAGATGGCTACAGGAGAGTGATAGAAGGTGTATATATATTAGCCCCAGATTAAGCAGGTCCCTTTTCCCTGAGTAAGATAATGAGCTGTTCCAGAACAATCAGGAAGCTGCTGGAAACAATTAAGGCAGGCTAATTAGGACACCTGAAGCCAATTAAGCTACCAGAATCAATTAGGAAAGGCAGGCTAATCAGGGCACCTGGTTTTAAAAAGGCCCTCACTTCAGTTAGTGAGATGTGTGAAGAGGTGCAAGAAGCTGAGAGTGAGTAGGCGTACCATTGGAGGACTGCGAAGTACAGGCATTACCAGACATCAGGAGGAAGTTCCTGTGGTGAGGATAAAGGAGGTGTTGGGAGGAGGCCATGGGGAAGTAGCCCAGGGAGTTGTAGCTGTCACGCGGCTGTTACAAGAGACACTATAGACAGTTGCAATCCACAGGGCCCTGGGCTGGAACCCAGAGTAAAGAGTGGGCCCAGGTTCCCCCATCCCTCTCAACACCCTATTTGAGACAAGAGGAGTTGACCTGAAGAAACCCCACCAGAGGGGAAGATCCCTGGCTTATCCCCCGACCCACTATGGGGTCAGCAGAGACTGTGGGGATTGTTCTCCTCCCTTTCCCCATACTGGCCAGTGATGAGGTTGGTTGAGTGAACGCCAGGTTTGAGCCACTAGCAAAAGTGGCCAAACTGAGAGCTGCCGAGAATCTCTGAGGTGAGCAAATCCGCCAATAAGCACAGGACTCAAGGCAGAGGAGGAACTTTGTCACAGTATGAATACAAAATGTAACATGGAGAATTGTGGCAACAGGAATATTTTCTACTATTGTCCAAGTAAAGGACCATTGGACTGGTCTTTGTAATTTTTTGAGTTATGAGGTGATCTGTAAATTACTGTGTTTATAGTATGGGTACACACAAGTGTTTGTGCACAAAAAGACATAACTACACACACTAGCAGTGCTTTGAAAAGACTTTCAAAGTCCTTTAACCTTGTTTCCTCAAAGTCAGCCACCACAATTGATGTTCCCTTCTTAGAAATCTCTATTGATTGTCTCATGGTAACTTTTGAGACCAAAATTTCCAAAATTGGGTGCTTAAGGCTGACTTCACTGGGAATTGGGGAATTTTAGTGCCTCTGAAAATCAGGCCACTTAATGTGCCTGAATATGGACACCCAAATCTGAACATTGTGGCTTTATTGCTTTGATTATAGATATTTTTATTAAGATTTAATTAATCAAGGAATGCAGCTTGGAAGGACTTACCTTGGTACACAAAACTGTAGTCACCAAATATATTGTATTGCATAGATAGCATTAGTTATTACTGTGTGTGATAACATATCTTCTATTTAAAAAATTCTGACTTGTGATCTTTCATTGCAATTCAAACTGTGTAAATTACAGCTGTATTAAATGAATAGAGCTCTTTTACTTAACACTTCCTTCATAAGTTTGACTGGTGTTTGCATAAAGCACTGTGATATGTAACGGGATGTGTGCGCCAATATTTTGCCTTAATTCTTTATTTCTTTACTTTTGTTGGCCTTCTATGGGCCATCTTAATTATCACTTCAAAAAGTTTTTTTCCTCCTGCTAACGATAGCTCATCTCAATTGATTAGACTCTGCCGGTTGGTATGCATACTTCCACCTCTTCATGTTCTCTGTATGTATAAATATCCCCTGTCTGTGTGTTCCATTCTATGCATCCGAAGAAGTGAGCTGTAGCTCACGAAAGCTCATGCTTAAATAAATTTGTTAGTCTTTAAGGTGCCACAAGTACTCCTGTTTTTTTTGCGGATACAGACTAACACGGCTGCTACTCTGAAACCTGGCTTTAATGTGTATTTTAGGTATATATACATACACACACACTTGGTTTAGCATTCCAGCAAGATGACTGATTTTTAAAAAATGTTAAACAAACAATACTGTCTGGCACACGTGAAGAAAAAAATCAAATCAAATTGGCAGCTAAAAAGAAAGGAAGGCTGATATTGGCATTTCAGCACAAAGGTCTCTTGGTAAAACATATGCAAAATCCCTTAAAATGTAGTTCTACTTTGAAAAGCAACTATATAAAAATGTCACCTTACTTAACACTCTGTTCCCCGTGTGGATTCAATGTCATATCTGCTTCCTATCATAACAAATATAATTTGTTACTTTTCTTCTTAGCACTGAGGAATCGACACAGAGTTGAATTCTATTATGACTCATGTATAGTCTTCCAGAATTTAACCATTTGCACCATTAAATTCTAGTCCCTCTCATGGAACCTCCATTGGAAGCAGAATATGAAGAAACTGGGGTATAACTTTGAGCATAAGCGTGACTTTCAGATTCCAGGCTGAGTTTGAATGCTTAGCATTTAGAAAAACTGGTTTTTGACCGTCAACTTTACAAATTTTGAATAATCTCATTAACATCAATGCGTCTACTCAGGGTGTGAAATCTTGCTCCAGTTGACCTCAGTAGAGCTAGGATTTTACCCAGAGTCTGTAAAAATTAAGACTTTGCATAAGACTTGAACAGGGCCTTCAGTTGTAAACTGAGTAAATTGGATCTAGAAAGCATGGGACACAAAACGCAGGAAACATGCCTGGTAATGTTTTTAGAGTCACTTTTCGGAGTAGAACCATATTTTAGAGGAAGCATGTACAAACCATAGTAAAATTACAGAGAGATTATTTTAAGGTTCTAGGTGAGGTGATATAAAAATAACAGAGGGGTAGCTGTGTTAGTCTGGATCTATAAAAGCGGCAAAGAGTTCTGTGGCACCATATAGACTAACAAACATATTGGAGCATGAGCTTTTGTGGGTGAATACACATGCATCTGACCAAGTGGGTATTCACCCACAAAAGCTTATGTTCCAATACGTTTTAGTCTATAAATTGCCACAGAACTCTTTGCCATTGAAAAATAAGTTTTCTGAGGGAGTTTTTGTTTGGTATTTTGTGTTAGGTTTGTGGTTCTTCCTGAAGGATTTTAATTTCAACCTACCACTTTCTTTTTGATTGGTTGGTTTGGTTTTAGGGATTAGTTTTTGGTATAAGAACATAAGAATGGCTATAGTGGATCAAAACAATGGTCCAGCTAGTTCAGTATCCTGTCTTCTGATAGTGACCATTGCCAGATGCTTCAGAGGGAAAGAACAGGGCATTCATTTAGTGATCCATCCTGTCTGTTTTTCTCTTATTAGACATTTCACTTGTGCATGACAATGGCTTGAATAAAGAGCCACTGATGCTTAATGTCCTACTCCTTCATCAGAGACCTACAAGATGTGTCCTTCCACAGAGCAAATATTCACTTAAGCATCCACATACCCATCATCTTACTTAGCCCAATTATTCTTGTACCATTTGTAATGTAGTACTATAAATAGGCTTGGAAGGATTGTTTTTTTTATCAGTAAATGTTCATCAATGGCAATTTCACTGAATATACACACAAACCAATGAAAAAATATTCCCATTGATGAGACTCAAAATGTACAAAGTAAAAAAATTCTGCTTGAAAAATCATTAATTAGATGTACAGATATTTAGTTTGTATATTTTGCATGTGGTTTTAAGAGTTATGAAATTTTAGCATTTTGAATCTCAACATCCACTGATATTGTACATGTTGTAATGATGCACACTGTGTAGTATGGTAAAACCCTGTTAAACAGAAAGATCTAACGACTATATTTCTGTATAATTCTCTTTAAAGAAAAACTAACTGTTGTAGTGATTGTTTTGTTTCTGATATTTACATGGCAAAGTTTTGTAAATGTTAGAACTTCCTAAATTACGGGCAGGGGCATACAATTATTTTAATTTCCTGCAACTCTGAAAATTTAAATTGATAAAAATAAAAAAAATGCTTAATGTTTAGAGCTGTCCTCAGTTGAATAGTCTCTAACAAGGTAACAATACCCTCTCTGTTGTAATAATACTCAGGCTGTACAACATGGCAGAACTAATGTTAAGGAGCCTTAACCTTTTTGTATTTTCTAAGGTTTTAAATTTTGAATGAAAATACTTGTATTAATAGTTTCTACATATTTCCTTTTTTAAGAAATAGAAAATATTTAGCATTTCAATGGTCTTAAGTGTTGGCACTCTCATCAAACTGAAGTATAAGGGCACCAAGAGGTGATTTTGGTATTGCTTTTGTTGTGTTTTTCTTAGAGGAAATGTTTGCTGGACATCAGCACGTGGGCTGGTAAGGTGTAAGCAGCATCTTGGATTCATCTCAATGGGCCAAAAGGGCTCTCTGTAGAACACTGTGATCTTAGCGCCTTTCTTCCTCCTCCTCATGTCTGACCTACTTGTGTCTATTGTTAACTGCTGGTGGCAGCATTCACTAGACAGTGGAAGAAGCTACATGTACACTTTTTCCAGCAGACAGTGGCCCTGTGACCATATGGTGCATATCATTGCACATTCACTGTATACACCTCTTCTACCTGGTGTTTGTGTAGCAGATAGAGGCTTCGTGCGGCCTGATCTTCTTTCCCTTTCCTTCATGTCCCTTTGGTCTTGTGAACAAATAATAGTGTATGAATTAACACTGTTTTGGAGGTCTCTACACTGAACACTTTGTATGAAGATTTGGTTTAGTCACACGCAAACTCCAAAGATCTTTTCTGGGCTTGCCTTAAGTAAATGCACTAAGAACGCATACCTTAGTCTTTTGATCAACAAAATAAATCTGGTGGAAATTTTCTAATCTGGTACTTGAAACCCTGGCTATTTAAAATATGTTCTCTGTGTGTTTTGTCCTAAAGCACTGACTTGAGATGCTAACATTAAGCAGGAGTAATTTACATTCCCCTGGCTCTGTTTTGATTGCTGATCTTTCTTTCTACCTTCCTAGAACTGTTGAATTTTATCTTGAGATATCTTTGAGAACATAAAAGTTCTCCTACCAGTGAGGTAAATTTACATGATATCCTGTAAGTCAACTTAGAGGGTTCAACCACAAGTTACTGGGCTAGTTGCAGGAATCATTGGGTGTAATCTCTGGACTGTGTTATCCAGGATGTCGAATTAGATGATCAAAATGGTCCCTTCTGGCCTTAAAATCTATGGATGTGCTGGCTAAGCAGCCACATGAACACCTATTTTTTATGTATATAATCCCATAATAACAAATTTTGGAAGTCTAACATATCATTGCCATGACATGCTGAGCTTCCACTGGCCTAGAAAGAGAAAATGTCACTTTTTAAAATTTATTTAATGTGGGTATCCGATGTGATCATGCCAAAATCTGCTGATAGTGTCTGTTGCCAACGCTTTGAGTCAGGAAAAAACATATGTCATAGTATTAAGGTTCAGACTCAAATGCCAACTTCTCATAATGCCCTTAGGCTTTATCTGTCTGAAGAAAAAATTACTCCCACAACCTGTGGTTTAGGACATGCATATTTTTCTAAGAAGCTGCTGCAATAGCAATGGGATAGATAGTTATTCTGTGAGTACTTGCACATGTCTGTTCCTGTTTAGGTAAGTGCAGGCAAGTACATCAAAGTTGGAGAACTTTTTCCAATCACAGTGCTAGTTGGAGGGGGAGGGGGGGTTTAACCTGTGTCCTCCACACACATGTGCATCTGGTTGAAGGTATAAAGGTAGGGAGCTGCCCTGATCTCCCCTTTCAGTTGCTTCTTACCACATATGATCAGTATGGCCTACGAGTGCATGTGAGCATCTCACACTTTCCAATATTTCCCTTCAGAAATTTTTTACAGGACTTTTGGTGTAAATAGTTTAGTTTTAGCTAGGGGTGTTTGTTTTTCTAAAAAAAAATTGTTTTTAATCTTTTTTTTTTAAGCTTCTAGCTTGGTATTGGCCCATGCCTGTGCCCTCGATTTTAAGAACTCTCCTGACTGTAACAAATCTGTGCTAATCAGTGGTCCTCAGTCCCACTGCTTGAAGTATTTGAGAGACGGACACTTGTGACACAAGTGCTCAATTTTAGTAGGTATAAAATCAGGACTAAGAAGTTGAGAGACGTTTGAGACAGCCTGATGGAAGCAGCTTTGTTGTGCCCCATTCAGAAACCAGCTGCTCAGCACATGAGGATTTGGACTCGAGTGCATCATGGAGTGCACCACCGGACTTGGTGCCATCCCTGCATCAGAGAGAGCCAGAGAGAAGACATGATTCTCCATCTCCAGTACTGTGCAAGTAACAGAATGTCCATATCTTGACGACTTCTGGCCAGAGGAAGCCCTCTTTGTCTTCAAGAGTTAGGTCCCCAAAAGACTGACATAAGACCAGTATCATGGTTAGAGTTAAGCCACCTCCTGTGAGGCACTCCCTGGTAATGCATTCCAGCAACATAGTCATTGACTCCGGCACCTCACATGGTACCATTGAAACAGATTTAATTGTCAGGATCTTCAACAGCATTGATTTTCTTGGCAATGAATGCTACTATATCAGTACTAATGATGCCTTCAGAATCCAGGGATCTTTCATGCCTATTGGTTCTGGATTCACTACTTATGCAGAATGAGGTCCAGGTACTGACTCTTCAGGGACTATTCTTTCTAGACTTTACTAATTCTGGAAGTTCAGTCTCTGTTACAGTTGGGGGCAGGAGAGGAAGTACCTACTCAGTATTGTGAACAGGATTGTATTCCTGTTGTTTTCTTATTCCAAGGGCCAAAGGAGGCCTCAGATCTATCTTAGACCTGTGAAACCTTGACAGATACATAACCATACAAAACTTTATCCTTTTTATCTTAGTATCTATTATCCCATTCCTAGACCCAAATGACTGGTTGACTGCCCTCAACTTAAACGATGCCTACTTCCGTGTGGCCATTCACCAGAGTCTCAGGAGGTTCATAAAATTTCTTATAGCTTGTTCATTATCAGTTTATGGTCTTCCCCTTTGGCCTGTTGTTAGCACTTTGAGTCTTCTTATAGTGCACAACATTGGTTGCAGCATGTCTCAGGCAGGTAGGGGTCCAGGTGTGTATCTGTACCTGGATGGCTGGATGGTTCAAGATTGGTCCAGACAGCAAGTAATGGTAGCTATTGAAAAGATCGTGCTCCTCTTTCTTTTGTTGGGCCCATTGATCAGCGAGGACAAATCATTTCTCCTTGTACCCTGTAACTGAATTTATAGGAGCAGTTCTTGACTCAACCGTAGCAAGAAGGTATTTATCTCAGGTCGGATGTCAGGAGATATGGGACTTACGCAAGAACTTCAAGATATATCCTCATACAACAGTGAAGAATTGCCTGAAACTTCTACATCACATGGCAGCTTTTACATACATGACTCAGCATGTCTGACTTTACCTCAAAATCATGCAGAGGTGATTGTTTTGTCATGTCTATCGTCATGACAAAACATTACAGCGGATGACATTCCTGGACAGGTGGATGGACCCTGCCAATGTATGCCATGGACCCTTTGCTCCATCTTTGCCATCTGTGACCCTGGTCACAGATGCTTCATCTCTTGGATGGGGAGCTCACTTAGGGTACCTCCAGACTCAGGGACTCTGATCAGATCAAGATCTCTGCCTTCACGTCAGTGTTCAAGAGTTTCGAGCTGTCCGCCTGGCTTGTCAAGTGTTTCTTCCCCACATGAATGGTCATTCTGTGCAGGTGCTCACAGACAACACAGTTGCAATATTCTATCTAAAGAAGCAAGGTGGTGCTAGGTCAGACTACCCCTTGCCAAGAGGCAATGAACCTCTGGTTTGTCTGCCTCCACAGTGAGATTATGCTCAAAGCATCTCATCTTCCTGGTCTCAGAATAGTCAATTTGATATTCTGGATTATATGCTTAAACTAAAGGATAAAGGAAAAACCCCTGAGTGTTCATCTGGCAGCTATCTCCACTTCCCATCCTCTTGTGAAGAGAAAATCTGTGTTTTTCCAATCCTCTGACTGTAAGGTTCTTGAAAGGTTTGGACAGGCTCTTTTCTCCTATTAGGGACCCAGCACCATCCCGTTATCTGAATTTGGTTCCTTCAGTTTTAATGGGGCCCCCGTTTCAACCTATAGCTATGTCCTCATCTTCTCATCTCTCAATGAAGGTGGCTTTTCTGGTGGTCATTACTTCAGCCAGAAGGGTAGCAAAGATTCAGCCTTGGTAGCTCACCCTCTTTATAAAGACAAACTTCATGTGTCAACACCCCAAATTTCTCACTAGTGTGTGTCAGATTTTCATTTCAGTCAGCCTGTATACTTACCAACCTTTTTTCCAAAACCTCACTCTCACAACGATGAGGAAAACTCCATATGCTGGACAAAGGGTGTTGGCCTTTAAACAGGATAGGAATAAAGAGTTTATGGCATCTCTGCAATTATTCATCTCGTTTGTTGACAGGATGAAAGGGCAACCTGTCACTACACAGAGGAGTTCTTCCTGAATTTCCTCTTATATTTGTCTGTGCTGTGATATTCCTAAGGCTCCACTATCTCAGAAGAGTTTTAGCATGCTCTGCAAGAGCACAAGCTGTGTCCACTGCTTTCTTAGGTCACATTCCCATCAGTGCCATTTGCAGGGCTGTTGTTGGTCATCTCTTTGTATGTACACTGCTCATTCTGCTCTCTCCCAGACCTCAGGAGACTATGCTAGATTTTGGAGAGTGATATTGCAGCTTTGTTAAAATAGACTCTGATACCTTCTCCATCTGGAATTGCTTGTGATTCACTTAAAGTGGAACGGACATGTGCAAGCACTTGATGAAAAAATGGTTACAAAGCTATTAGGCAACTGTTCTTCTAAATGTGCTGCACATGTCTATTCCGTAACCCACTGTCCGTCCCCTCTACATCAGAGACTCTGGCTTTCCAGTTTGAAGGAACTGAGGGGATTTGGAGCATTTCTTCACTCTTCAGCTAGCAGCATAAGTGTGCGACGGGTGCATGCATCCCCAACAGCCACTGCTATGGGAAAAAGTTCTCTGGCTTCCGTGCACTTGTGCACACACACCTAAAGTGGATGGGCATTTGCAACACATCTTGAAGAAAGCAGTTATTGAAGAGGTATGTAAATGCTTTTTCATTCACTGTCCTCTTTCAGAGCCATAGCAAGCAACTGGCCAACTCAATCTGTTGTACATACCTAAATTTTGGTAATCTCTGAAATGTTCTCTACATTTCAGTAATTGTTCAAGCCATTACTAGTTACCTTCACTTATTTATCCATGTTGTAAATAACTCTAGACTCCCAATTTTGAAAACCTTGCCTAGTGTCCATATTTATGCATCCAAATAAATGGACTACTTTTCAAAAATGTACCTAGCAACTCTCATTGCTATTTAACATTAGGCATCCATATTTGAAAATCTTGGCATCCTCTTTTGGTAGAGACAGATGTCACTTTTGGAGATCCACCATTACAGATGTATCGGAGGAGCTACATTTTGAGTGGAATCATTACTTAGTATAACATTTACTTCAGATGCACCAAATGTGATACTTTTGTATCTCTTTCAACTTTATATGCTTTTATTTAGACAATCCTTTTGTAATTTAGGGTGAACATCCTACTTTCTGTAAAATTTCACACACATGTATTTGGTATGCTTTCATACTAGGCAAACTGAAATTCAAATCATGTTTGGATCATATTTTATTAGATACTTTACTGATGTTTGGTATGATTTGACTCTGAACTTTTCCCAGTTTTCTTTTCATTTATCAGATCCTTTGTTATTAAAAAATCTTTTCAAGTTTTTTACTCTGTCTTGTGTATTGGTGTTTAACATTTATCTAAAAAGAATGACTTTGTTTTTTGGTGTACTATTGCTTTATGTCCTGTTAATGCTTATCCACATTTAGTGAGTAGTGTTTATTTGTCTATCATTTTAGCTGGTCAATCCTAACAGCTAGTAGTTTGAAAGCATTGATAGACTAGCACCTTGGGGATGGCTACACTTGGTATGAGACACAAGGTCTCTTTCTCTACAGACGTTTAGTTACTTTTATGGTCAAGCTTGACGTGTGTATGTAGGTGATTGACTCAGTAATGTTACCGGATCTGAACTTGTGTATCTATGTTCTTGGGGCAGGGTTATTTGGAATGTTGTCTTCTCTTAAATAACCTGTCGTCATCACTCTCCTTACCAGCACAATCTTGGACATGGCTTGAGCTATGGTTGTACTAATTTATTTAATAGACATGGGACAAATCTTATTGGGGTCGAACGTTGGTGATGATTTTCTTTTTCTTTTCTTTTCTTTTTTTTTTTAAATAATTTTCAAAATTAGTGAGATGAATATATAAAATTTTTGGAGGCAGTAACTAAATCCAGAGAGCAGTGGAACAGGAACGGGATGACTAAAGCTGAAGAGTGAGGATTGCACAATTAACGTGGTAAACTAGGATTTTTAAGCAAGTGGAAATACAATGTCATACAAGTGATTAATCACTTTTACAGGCTGTCCAAAAGATGTTGACAATATGTAGAGATGATAGGAGAATAGGAAAGGATAAAAGAATAAGCTGAAAGAAACTTGATAGTTTAACTGGTATGTATAAAGGTGGATATTAAAAGAAATAAAGATGATTGGGAAGGATGAAAATGTGCATAACAGAAGAAAAATAGGTCGGAAAACCCCACTGAATGTAAGGGGCCTGAATAATATGAATATAGAGATATGCATAACAAAAATACAAATTTTCTTGTAAATAATAAAGCAGATATCCTCTTCCTAAAAGCAACATAGCTGAAAGGATATATACAAATAAGATCCTCCTAAAAGACAGTAGCCAAACACAATTTGTACTCCGAGTAGCAACCTTGCTTTATATAAAACTAACATTATACATTACATTTTAATTGTGACTGGAAACAAAACTAACAATATAGAGGAAAGGATAATGAAAATAAGACGCATGTCCTTGACTGTCTCCTCAACTGAGAAAATTTAATTCTAGCTAACATGTGTAGTACCTGATAGAGAGAACTCTCAAAAAAAGATGATCAAAAGGAAACAAAGCTATAATAATGTGAGGATACAATAACAGTCTGGCTTAATCTTAATGTTTAACAAAAACAGTTTGGGTTTATTTAAGTAAAATGTATCACTAGGGATTTGTTAACGTTAAAAGGGAAGTTTGGGGAAAACAATCTAATTGGATATAGTGAATACAGTTTTAAAACAAAAGTTGATTAGACACAACCAACATGGATTTATAGGACGGTGAACCTGCTTATGGTATTAAGATGTCAAACAAACAAAACTGAATAATGTTTAGTTTGACTTCTAAAAGAATTATGTACATTAATCACATCCAGTATCATTGGTTAAGATAAGAAATCATATTGCCAATGTAATATTTAAAAAAAAAACTGACTTAAAACTATAGCAATAACATAATTACTTTTGTAGACAAAAAATACTAATGCTTGCTATAGGGAATGTTTGTGGGTATAAAAACTTTGTTATTGCAGCATTAAGGTAAAGAGTTTAAATAAGCAAAAATATACAATTTATAAAGTAATGATACTTGGCTATGCTGTATGTTTTGTATATGTGTGCATATTAGATGTATCTTCCTTTGACACCACTGATCATGAAGTGATGTTGATTTTGCTATGGACAGATCTATTTTCAAGTGTGTGCATTCCTTTCTTGCAAAGCATTCTCAGAGGGTAGTTTGAGGGGCAATTATTATTCTCTAGGGGCATTCTCATGAGGGGCTCCAGAGTGCAATGGGTATATGAAGTGTCTACTGGGGAGATACGGCAATTTGACACCCCCCTCTTTCTTCTAACCCAGCCAGTGCAGTCAAGTGCCATACTTAGGGTAATTAAACACTCGCAGCTGGCCTGGGTCAGCTGACTTGGCTCACAGGGCTCGGGCTGCTTGGCTGTGTTCAGTGTTTAACTTGAGCCCTGGGCAGTTCATAGCCTTGGCACCTTTGTTTGATACATCAATTATGAATATTAAAAAAATTACTTGAGCCCCAGCATCTCTTTCATTACAAATTAAGCACTGGATGTCAGTTCTATATAGATGTTTGAGCTGAAGCCCGAGATCTGGAACCCTGTGAGAGGGGAGGGTCCCAGAGCCTTGGTTCTAGCCCAAACCCAAATGTCTGCCCAGCAATATTTTAGCCCTGCAAACCTGAATCAGCTGACCTAGGCCAGTGATGGCCATGCCACAGGTCTTTCATTCCTGTATAGACATACCCTAAGTATCAGGTTGAATTTGAGACATGGAAAAGGGCTGGCAGACAAACACTCAATCCAAACAAGATGGAAAGAATGCTGTTAGATTGACAAAAGTAGCCAGAAAATTTGGGGAAAGTAGCTGGAAGATTTGATGAAGGGGGTTGCCCCTTGGATAGAGGATGTTTGCCAACCATTTAGAGTCCCAGCTGCTGTTAGATGATGAAGTAGCAGCCGTGGCCAAATGCCAAGAGGGATGTGGCCATTGTTTTTGGATGTAGACCTCGCTTCCAAGATTCGTGCCTTTGCCACGTTGGGGTCAGATAATTGCTTCGTTCTCGACACCGATCTGCAACTTAAATATATTCAGAAACTGAAGCTGTTGTAGAATGTGGTAGTCCTCTTTTTAAATGGGGTATACTACTATGAGCAATTATAGCAGTGGTCTGTAATCTGTACTGGTCGCCTGTTGCAGTATTACTAACCCCAAGTATTCAAAAAGCACAAGTCAGGCCTCATCATGACATGTTAAAAATAATAAATGGTTTACTTGCCTTCTTGTTTTTGAGACTTTTATAGTTCACATTTTCAAACTTTTATCTGTAAGGGCAAGAAACTTACTAACTTTTATTTAGATGAAACCTGAGATTCACATGACTCCAGATACTGGGACTTTAAGAAAATCACCAAAGGTCCCAGGACTAATGATAAAATTATGAGCATTGATAACGCTGCTGCTGACTTCTGGGTGGCATTTAAGGTGTTAACTTTGACTTAAGAAGTAATAGAAGGTTTGGGAACTACCTGCCTCTTTGAGTTTTTCTCCTCTTCTTCCTCCACCTCTCCTCTCCCCCTCCCTGCTCCCCCAGTACAGCTACAGCTGCTATCAGAAGAGCTCAAGCTAAAACTCTCTTGGTTTAAAAGAGAGGGTGCTGCTGACTTGTCTATTGCATTTTGATCTTCTCCCCACCCCCACTTCATTTTGTGGAGTTGACAAGTTTCTGTAACTTAAGCAGTAGTGCTTGTTTGCATAATTTGGTTTTGCGACATTAATAAAAGCATAAAGATTTCTGTAGAGAATCTCTTTCTATAGAGAAAGTATTCTATGGTGAACGCTTTCTGAACATATATTTGTATATATGCATAGTTACAATTTTAGGTGCTGCAAATACAATCATAGCTCTCAATTAACAAAAATTGTCAGATGTGAAAACATTATTTTTAAATGTATATAACTGGCTTTTAATTTTTTGCGCACATCAAAGGGCCTAGTCAGCCAGTGAGCACTAAGTAACCAGAACATTTCAGCTCACAAAGTTCAGCTGGTTTTGAGTTGTGTATTCAAAAGAGTATTAAAATATACTCTGAATAGCAAAATATATATTTTAAATTTTCCTGATTAAAAAATGGCTCATTCTTTCAAATAAAGCTCTGTGGACTCAGAGCAAAAATGGAAAATGTCAGTTGGAAAGGATAACTTTACGGAAGGCATGTGAAAACAAGCAATTGCAGTAAAAGTCGTAATGTAACTTTTGCTACCATGAAAGCTATCCCATAGATGATTTTGAATGAAATGATCGAAGGAGAGGTCGTTGTGGCTGTAAACTGTGGCTCAGCTTGTGATACAAAGTGGAGTTCTGTCATAGCAGGGGAGCACAATCATTGCTATAACCTTTGAAAAGGGTGTGGGCTTGTTTCCCTTATCCTGTTCCCACCATCTAGGCAGTGGTGGGCAACCTAGGGCCTGTCAGGGTAATCCACTGGTGGGCCGCGAGACAGTTTGTTTATATTGACCATCCGCAGGCCCCAGCGGCCGCGGTTCACCGTTCCCGGCCAATGGGAGCCGCAGGAAGCAGTGGCCAGCACATCCCTGCGGCCTGTGCCACTTCCTGCAGCTCCCATTGGCTGGGAAACACAAACTGCAGCCGTTTAGAGCTGCAGGTGGCCATGCCTGCAGACTGTCAATGTAAACAAACTGTCTCGCGGTCTGCCAGCAGATTACCCTGGCGGGCCGCAGGTTGCGCACCACTGATCTAGCAGCATCCAGCATTGCTTCTAGACTCATGGAGTTCTTGCACATTTGTACCTCAAGGGCTGGCGCTGACTCCAGCCCAGCATAGAGGCTAAAAGGGGTATGTCTGTCTGTTTCTCGCACCCCCACACCTTGCTAATCAACTCAAGGTCAGTCACAATCTGGACCCAAATGTACTACAAATTTGCTAATGGTGATAAAATGATAGATTTAGCAAACAAGATTCAATTTAAACACATTCTACCAAATGATTTAGATATTTTAGGCCAGTGTATAGAAATCCAATTTAATTATACTCGTTATGTAAAAGCTGGAAGCACTAGAGCAAAATAACTATAGGGTGTGGTTAAGTTTACATTTAAAGGGGTATAGACTTGTTTATAGTTGTGTTTAATCCACTGGCTGCTGATAGTCAAATAAAATGTTTCTTATTACTTCTATTCTTGGCAATAAATAATTCTTTAAATCAACAACTTGTAACTACCTATATCCGTCATGAGCAGGTATCTAAGTGATATGCAGACGTTGCTTCTGGGTGTGAGTGGGAGGATGGAAAATAGCTCATTTCTTCAGGATGTGGAAAAGGAATCCAAAAGAGATTTAAAGCTCTAGTGTATGCCAACAACAATTTTATTATTATTCTTCAACAGTGAGGTTAGTTAGAAAATCAAGAATGCTTTACTGAAATAATTGTAGATGAAACATGTCTCAGAGCATGAGAGGAGTGTTTTAATTTTGAGTAGCATCTCCCCAACGCTTCAGACCCACCTTAGGAAAAAACAGGTTAAGACTCGCTTAGGAGACCAGAAATGATTAGTGCCATTCCTACCTCAGCCAAAGAAAGTGTTACTGGAAAGTGCTCTGTCCCCAGGGCTGAATGCACTGCCTTTGTAATGTTTCCTGTCTCTACCTCCAAGAGAACTGGGCCTAAGGATTGAATTTGGGTCTCTTGTACAGCAATGAAATATTAACCAGAGGGCCAGTTTTTTAGAGGTGTGGATTAGAGTAGCTAATTAACCTCAACATTCCTGCTCTGGAAAGCTTTAAGAAGCTCAGTCTATTAACTTGTCAAAGAGAATGTGAAGAGGTGACTCAGTCACAGTCTATAAGTAACTACGCAGAGAGAGAATTTATAATAGAAGAGAGATCTTCAACCTGGCAGGCAAATGTATAATAAGATCCAAGGACTGGAAGTTGGAGCTATCTATGTAAATTCAAACTGGAAATAAGGAGCAAATTTTTAATGAGGGTAACTAAAATAGCCATTTAACTTATTTACTTTGGGAAATCGTGGATTCTCCATCACTTGAGGTCTTTAAATCAAGTTTGAATGTCTTTCTAAAAGATACGTTCTAGATCAGCCAGAAGATACTGATACCAGAATGCTGGGTGAAATTCCATGGCATGTATTGCGCAGAACGTCAGATGATTATAATTGTCCTTTCTAGCCTTAAATCTTTTTTTTTCTGAGAACAGATTTTGAGGCCAAGTCTAATTAACAATGTTGTAAATGAACAATCGGCTATAACCTGGTTGTACTGTAGAATACAGATTTATGTAACTTTATGTATTTACATGGTAAAAGCCTGTTTCTCTGTATTGCTCATTAAAAATTGCCCTTCTTAAATATAAAGCTTTGTATGGGAAAAGATAACTGATTCACATGTGAGAAATTCATTTTTGCATAATTGTGTCCCAGTGTTTCTAGCCCTGAAGCATTACAAATTTTTAAATTGAAATTGAGGCGGTAAATCTTTCTATAGAAAGATGCACACTGTACTGTGTGCATTGTTACTGAAACAGTTTTACTTTGAAGCACAGAAAGAACACTTAATTTTTATTTACTATTATAAAAGAAACCCTTTGATTACAGGAAAAAGCTGACAAATATGAAAATATGACTGTGATTTGGGCAGAATTCCAGAGACTTTAGAGAGAATGATGCTTTTATCTTCAGATGGTCTTTGACTGCTGCATTTATTCCATTAATAGATTCAGTATGGGTAATGTCATACTTTGTGCATTTGCCTCTGTATCTGGCCTTTGTATAAACTGGAAGGGAAGGTATATTGATATGTAACTCTGCTGGGAACTATGATGGAATAATATTCTGTTTCTTATTTCCCTTGAGTCCCCAGAACACTGTAGAAAAGTTCAGTTCCTGCAAATGTACATGATCAGGCTTTTATTCTCCCTAATTACGATTTTAAATACACCAAAATAAGAATAAAATTGATCAAAAGTCATTGTGAATTATACATAAATGTATTCTTTCAGCTTCTCATGAAGAGGTGGTAAGTAAAGTATTTGTAATTTAATCATAACTAGCAATGTTGGCTAGTCTGGATTAAAGGACATTCTGCACGCATTTATACAGTAGAAACAAAGGTGTTCAAGCAGATAGATACGAAGTTTCATAGATACTGAGTTTCATAAGACTCTGCTTCTTAGTCAAAACTACCCTTCCCTCTCTCTGCTAATGTGTAGTTTTGGCTATGAAGCATTTAGGCTTATGAAGCTAGCTCACTATAGTTGATATTCAGGTGCTTGCACATCTTAGTTTCTACTGTGGAGAATGTCCATATGTATAAAAATGAGCTCTGGGTAAAAGCAACATGACTTGCATTGTTTAGTTAACTTACAGGTGAGAGAGAAAGGACCCGTTTCTGAGGAATAAAATATATATATTTATATTGGAGGCTTCAGTTAAAGAACTCCTCCATCCACACACCCTAACTTATACATATTGAAGGAGGATAAAGAATTAGATCTGGAATTTAGGTGTTACTGTTTATGCCAGGATTTTGAAATGCCCTGCAGATGTTAATATGAAAATTTAGACTACCCAACCCTGTATTCCCAAAACAAAGTTAAGTGAGGTCATTTGTAACTCTGTTTTCATGGAACCTCACACTAATCTCATTGCAGAGATTCTTAGTCACATGCTTTATGATGATTCAAAAGCTTTAGGAAGTGTGGTGTTGAAACTTGCCCCCATCTCTTTCCAACACATGAAAGCCTGTATTTTTAGTTAGGAATTACAGAATGGTCTGTCTTTATCATTGTACACCACTTTCACCATATGTCAAAAAGTTTTTCTCCACAAGTTCTAATGATGAATATTTCTATAGGACATAATGTATTTTTAAATCATTTTATGAACAGTTATCCATCCTCAGCATACACACGCACCCTGGACCTGGTGAGTAAAAGTGAGTGTTATCCCTGTTTTACAGATAAGAGAAACTGAAACTCCTATTGGCTTCATTGGAGCTAGGGTTTCACCTAGGGAGATGAAGATGCACTCAAGTCCACACGCAGTCAGTTGGATAGCCAGAATTAGATCTCTGCAGCAATAGGCTAATTTATAAAGTGCTGAGTAGAGCATCACCTGAATGGAGCTGTGAAAAATCAGGGTATTATTTTCCTAGGGAGCCATGCTGATCTTTGAACATTATGTTTACAGTCATACAAGCAAATAGTTACTATATTTCCCCATGGTGTGAGTAGGAAAAGCAATCTTGGAAAGACAGTCATTCAGAAGCTCTAGTATATGCCACCTTGGTTTTAAAAATAACTAAATAAATAAATCCCAGACACATTATGGTGAATAGTCCAAAAGACGTGGGAAAATGTGAGGAAATCATAATACTGTTTTGGACTTGAAAGTAAACTTTGTGTTTCCCATTTTTAATCTGTATAATAGTAGCATTTGTGTGTGCTGTGTGAAAAGTGAATATTTGTATTCATGGGAGTTGTTACACTAAAGCTGATATTTCCTTTAATTTATTCATTTATTTTGACCCTTATCCTCTAAGTGAGGATATTCCTGCATAGTAGGAGTCAGGAGACTTCAGGCTCCCTTCATTTGGTTTCTTGAAGTCTTCTTTCATGTTAATGAAGCTTGCATCATCTCCCCCTAGATAAATCAGGAAAACAAGACAGCCCACAAAATTAACAGGTCTCCAATATTAGAGAATGCAAGGACCATCTATACTAAATCCTCACTGCAACTTTGATGTGGGTATCCTTACCAACTGTGGGCTTTAGCCTGCACCTGTTTCCCTATTCCCACCCACCCAAAAGAGGAAACTAATGTGACAAGTTATGGTTTTGGTGAGGAAATGCCATATGCACATCAGTCCATCCAGCCCTCTCCTTATTCAGAATCTGTGCTTGAAGAAGATCACACTGCTCTTATACCTCCAGAGTCAAGATGTGTTTGATTCCCATACCCCCACGAGTGAAACCAAAACATATGGTGTGGTCCTACATTTTTGTTTTACATAAATTCTATTGACTTCTGTCATGTGGAAACCATCTTCCCATAATTGACCCAGAGCTGACCCACCAAACTCTCTTTTAGAAGCCCACCAAACTCTCGAAATGTAAAATATGTTTGGAAGTAAGAGAAAACACAAAACTTGTTGGGAGAATTAAAACACACTCACTGACTCTCCACTTGTTGAATCTGTTGTATTTTTGAGCTCCCCTACTGTCTATGGCTTCCCCTTCAGCCCAGGATTTCTTTTTGTACCTCTGAATGAAGTTAGCTGAGCTGTTTACCATAACAACACAATATATAAATATGTCATTCACACTGTGACAAAACCCTGGAATGCCAAGCCAATAGCCTTCAGCCAAAAAACAAAAATAAACTATTAAAAGCACTGTATTATAAAGCAATTCAGAGCACTCCTTTATACTGTCAGAAACATAGGACTTTCCGTACTTTAGTGTTCGTTCCAATGGCTGTCATATAATTGAGAAAAGTGTAAAACACCCATAATGCACCTGCTTATGTTGTATCATATAATGGTTTAATTCTTTTTAGTCCAACCTTGTGGTCATTCCCTGAAGCAGAGGAACCTCTTGTTGTATTAGTCTAGAAGTGTAATTACAGATGCTGTTCTTACTCGCATACAATCCCTTTTGTTTGCAGTATTGTAGATGTGTTGGTCCCAGAAAATAAGAGGGACAAGGTGAGCGAAGTAATATATTTTATTAGACCAGCTTCTTCTGTTGGTGAAAGACAAGCTTTTGAGCTACCTAGAGATCCTCGGATGGAGTGATGCAGCTAAATACAAGGTGGAACATATTGTTTAGCCTACGTAGTTAACACATGTTGTAAGAGACTATTCAAAGTGAAGTTGCCTGTTAATGCCTTTGCAGATACAGGACAAAAAGTGGGGGTTATAGGGTTGCAGATTATTGTAATAAGACTGTGACTTTTAGTGTCTAGCAAAATTGTTAATTTAAGCACTCAGATTAATCTTTTGAAGGTGTGCAGGTTTCCTTTGAGGACGAGGATGCAGAGGTCAGATATGCAGTGATCATTTTGTGAAAAGTGTTTGCCCATTGGTGATACTGTGTTTTTGACTTTTATCATTTGTCTCTGAGTTCATTCAACAGCATAGTGATGGTCTGTCTTCACCCACATAGTTAGGGCTTTTAGTGCACTGGATGAGGTATACCACATGTTGTGATAGGCAGGAGTGACAGAAGCTCCCTAAAAGTGGGGAAGCCACTGTGCCTGAACCGTGGCACCACCCCCCATGCCTCCCCTTCCACCCAGCCTCTGCCCTCGCGCTGCCTCTTCCCCACAAGAGCCGGCCTCTGTTTGCTCCTCTTCACCGCTTCTCCCCCGTTGCTCACCCTTACACCAGTAAAAAGTGTGTAAGCTATGCCCTCCCACCAGGGCCGGCTCCAGGGTTTTTGCTGCCCCAAGCAGAAGGGGGGGGGGGGAAGCCGCAATCACGATCTGCGGGAGCTCTACCGCCACCGCTTCAGTCTTCGGTGGCAATTCAGCGGCTGGTCCTTCCCTGCAAGAGGGACCGAGGGACCCGCCTCCGAAGAGCCGGATATGCCGCCCCTTCCCCTTGGCCGCCCCAAGCACCTGCTTGCTGGGCTGGTGCCTGGAGCTGGCCCTGCCTCCCACTTTTAAAAATGATGGACCATGGTCCCCTGGTTCCCTCCTGTTCTGGAGCCTGTATGTGTAGGACCGATGGATCTTGAAAGTGGTGTTGTGTGTTTCCATAATACATTTGCTTCACTAGCATCCTGCACTTGAGTTCCATGGTCTAATTAATATATTTAACAACGTTAAATGTGTTACCTTGTAATTTAATGAAATTGTCTTGCTTCTGCAAAAAACAAACAAACAAAAAAAAGCCTTCCTTACACCTTCTGTTATTTCATGCTTCAGTAGTATATATCTTTTCTTTCCTTAAACTTTCAAAACCAGAGTTTTATGGTCTGATTTGTAATTCTGTTGATTTCAATGCAGTTACATTTGATTTACACCAGTGTGTGAGGAGAATGAAGCCCCTTAGACAGCTGTTTAATTTTTAGAGTGTTTTGGTTCTTAACTTGACTCCTAATATTTAGTTTGGTATTTATGGTTAGATTATATTTGTGTCTCTTTAAGGGTTTAGGTTTAATGTTCAAGTAAAATAGTGCTTAGCTTTTACCATATCAGTGTACTGTTGTTGTTGTTAGGAAATCTCATTTGGTTTTTGCATATGGTTTCCCAAGGGTCACTTGTAATTGATATGTTCCAGGAAACTATGGAAGAAAAGATAGCTTGTGTTTTCTCATTTATAAGAATGTGTGTCCAGTAATTGGTAGCTGAATCCAGTTGAACGAGGATATTCTCCTTAAGGTGTCAGTTAAGCAATTCGGTTCATACTCTTTTCTGACTAAGTATTTTCAAATGTTCCTGATTTCAGAAAGCTGTACTTCCTGTGACTCTTGCAGCTAAAATGCATCTCCTACATTCAACAAGAATTTTGTATTGGTTCCAGAGCGCTGTGAAATGCCTGATTTGGGGCTTGTACTGTTTTAAAGATGCCTCATCAATGGCAGCCCACGCAACTGAGTGGCTTGAAAAGATCACTCAAAATAATAGTAGTAACGAGCACACTATCCTATCTTGTCTCAGTGGTGTCGACATTCAAATTTTAGTCTGCAAGACTGTGTGCTTCCTTTATACTCTGTTTAGATTAAGCGTTTCCTGATCAGAGTGTAGTATCAGTGCTATATGTTTTAATAAGAGTTCATCAGTAAACCTTTAGAACAGTTTTCTGAAATTTTCCAACCCTGCTGCTATACATTCTTTAACTTTAGCCCAGATTTTGTGTTTCTAATATGTATACTGTAGATTATAGATAAGAAAGCATAAGCAGAAAAGGATGCTACTAATTTTCATGCTATCACCTATATAGCTCTATGTTTCACTTACATATACCTGGTACTTTAAAAAAAAAAAAAAAAGGCGGGGGAGGAGTGGGAAGTATTGAATTAGGCCACATTTCAGACTCAAGCTTTGATTCTGGGAAGTACATAACTAATATGAGCACTTATTTACAGGTCTTACATACACAAATAGCTAACATAACTTTGCAGAGAGAGAAATGTACCATAGACATTGAGAATAACTCTTACTAATGAAAAACAATATTTATAAAACACACAATCTGGTTTAACTAGATAAATCTGATCAAGGTTGTATTTGCTTTTAGACTCTTGTTCATTTTCCTCCATCCAGTTATATCCTTGGATGATAAGTTGTGTAATGCATGTCTAAGGAGAAACAGATGTTCTGAAGAAGACATGGAACTAAATGAATTTTCTGTACAAAAAGTCATTTTAAAAAAGAGTATCGTGTCCTAATTGAGTGCTTAGTAATTCCAATTATACATAAGGAACAAGAAATGATGCTGGGCACTAAATTCCATTTTGTTACATTTTTTGGCAGATGAAAATGAAGCAAATGTTCAAGTTACGTGGGCTTTCCTAGAACTGGCAAATTCATTAGCAATATTACAAACGTTCAGGGTGTCTCTCGATACAACAGCTATATGAAATCATTCATCCCTCCATGGATATGTGAGTGAGGATTGTGTATAAGGCTTTTTTCTCTTAACTCTGCATTAAGAGTGATTTTACTTCTTTAAAAAGATTTAATCCATCCTAGGGGTAGCCCAATAAATAATATTTTATCCGTAACTTGTTAAAGTGCCATGTCATGAATGTGTATTGTTTGACACTGGGGAGGATTTTTAAATTAATATTTTTCATACTAATAGCTCTCTGTTCTTCTGGTCATATTAATGCTTTATTTTAAGAAATCAGCTTACTTGTTGGAACCTCTACTTAGATTCTGCCACTGTGCTTTGATTCCAGGAGTGTGGTAGATAGCATCTTGGTGGTATGTAGGCAAATTCCTTTTATGCTTTTGATAAATTCCTAGCTGTGGAGTTGTATTTTCTTTACTAATCTTTGGTATTAACAGCAAATGACAGTGGCTAGTTATCCCAAATTCTTGTGTGGATCTGTGTTTGAGGGGATTTTGTATAGTCATGTTTGTTAAGGGTAATTGTTGGCCCTGCTGTTATCAGTTGGTAGGATGTAGGATGATGCTGTCTTCCTTTGAGGCATGCAATACTTTGTGTTCACTGCAAGCTACATTCTTTTTGCCCTTTGTAATAGATAACACATTAGTTGACTTCATAATTCCTGTTTTATTTTTAGTTTGTGTGGCTGCAAAGTCAGCTATGGGGGAGAGTTCTGGCTATCTTTGGGGGGTGGATTCTTTAAATGAATGGTTTTATTGAAGTTTTTTGGATACAATGGTAAGAAGAAGCAACTCAAAAAGAAGGAATATCTGTATTTTGCTCCATGTTAGTTCATATTGCAAGTTAGTTGTACTCAGGGTTAAGGAAACACTTTTCTAGGTAGATCCCTATTTATATCAAAACTCAGCTTAACCAAGACACCATATTGGCACTGTGTGCTGCTGTATAATGAAGGTGGACCACACTGTTTTGAAAACCTCCATTTTATTTGACTGAAAGGAAATTCTAGTTAAGGATTATCTTTTTCTTTTGCTATGATGAAAAATCTAAGGTGAGACATTTCCAGTCTGGGAGCCTGAAGTTAAACTGCTAAAGAAGTGGCTAAATATAGATTATTTAAGTGGCCTGAGGTTCAGTGATGCTGGGCTCCTGAAGTGCTCAGCACCTCTGAAAATCAGGCTACATTTAATTAAGCATCTGAATGTGGCTTTCGGAATCTAACTTTAGGCATCCAATTTGAAAACTTTGGCCTAAATAACAATCATTCCAGTCGTTCTTTACATTATATAAAGAAAGTTAGTCCTAGTCTGAGCATGGGTAAAAGGCATTTTCAAAAATCATCCGGGGAGTGTGAGGGAATTAATGCTGCCTATCTTAGTGGATGTTACAGTGAAGAAGGAAGGTATCTTATGGTTTCTCTCTTTGAAGGAAGCTGTTCAGGGAACTTACTATGTGGAGAGAGAAAAGGAAAAAAAAAGGCAGTGTTTACTGACAAGCTGCAGTGTAGCAAGATCCTCCACTTTGAGTTAAGGGAGAAAGAGATTGCAATGAAGCTCCTTTTGCAAGCAGCAGCACTTAATAGTACTTAGCTCCTAAGCCTTGATTCAGTAAAACACTTAAGCACATGCTTAACATTAGGCACAGTTGTAATCCTAGCTCTATTCAGAAAAGCACTTGTGTGTGCTTAAATACCTTTGTCTTCAATGGAACTGCTCCCCTACTTAGTTAAGTGTGCGCTTAAGTGCTTTCCTGAGCAGAGATGGGATTGCTGGATCATTGCCTCTCCTCTCCCTTCTCAGAGCCACGGGGGACACAGGAACTCTGCAAACAAGAATAGGAAGGAAAAGGCAGGAACTCCAGGGAAAAGAGAAGTGCTGGAGTAGCAGGCGCTTGGAAAGGGCAGGGGACTGAGATAAGGACAGAACTGGAGCACACTCTTCTCCAGAGCTAGGAATTGAGTCTCAGCATTCCTTTGTTGTCCAGCAGATAGCTGTGAACCACTGGCAAGATGTGTTGTGCCTCATCCCCCTCTAGTAGCTAGTCTACTTAAGGGATAACAATAACAGCCTTTTGCTGCTGCCAGGACTCCAATCAGCTCAAGTGACAGAAGTCCGTGGTGTGGACCTAAAGGTCCCAATTCTGCCGATGACCCATGTGGAGGTCAGTATGATTTCATGTGATGAAATTTCAGTTTTGACACTTAATGTTTTTTTAAAAAAAACCTACATACAAAATTACATAAACATAAGAAAAGCCTACAGAGGAACAAAACAGTTAAAAGCATGTTAAGGTTGCAAAGTGAAACACTCACAAGTTAGGAAGTGTTGGAGAGGAGGCAGGAGTGGCAAGAAGAGAAAGACAGTCTCATGGTTAAAGAAGCTGAGTGCTGAAGAAGCTGAAGTGTTATAAAAATGCTAAGTACTCAGAAAAACCGGGTGATGGGAGTCTCAAGTTGGGCATCCAAAATAAGTGGACAATTTTGGCCTTAATTTCTCGGTACCTGAGTTCTTCTTCATCTGTAAAATTGGGAGGATAATACCTCAGAGGTATTGAGAAGATAAATTCATAAATGTTTGTGAAGCACTTAGTACTTATCCTAACTTTTGACTATTTGATTTTATTACTTTAATGTTCTTTTAACGTAGTTTTGTATATGTAATTATATATACAATTTCTTCCCTCTCCCACAGAATATAAAAATAATATGAACCTAACTAGTTTTTATCATAAGGGATAGGTCTGATATAAAGTACCAACATGAGATGAAGAGTTCCTTCCCTAATAGAATTAACAGAAAACTATAATAGGATGTAAAACTTGGGGGAGGTAGGGAGGGCAGGGATTAAGTGCCTCATTTAATATAAATTCTACAAGAGCTGGGAAAGTTTCCATGGGAATAACTCTCTCAGGAAGTCCAAATATATTTAAATTGCTGTTCTTTGATGAATTCTCAAGCACTTCTAGCTTCCTATGCAAGAGGGCATTGTCCTTAATTGACAGCTGTATTAAAGGTCTCTGTGTTCTCTGATTCACTCTGAATCTCTTGAATTGTGTCAGGCTGTTGACTAATGGTGTCATGTGTTTTTTCCATACTGCCCTCTAGTAGGTTCCTTGTGAGTCTATTTTTGATCCAATTTTTAAATAGTGTCTGAGTTTGTATTTGCATCTGGCCCAAAAGCTGTTGTCTCTTCAACATTCATGTCCACAGTTATAGTTAAGGTATCCTTCACAGTAAGGAGGGAGGAAAAGATACCAAGTCTCTCTGAACAATTCTCCCTTCATAGGCACCGCAATTAGGAAACTATTCAAACTGAGCAGTCTATTTTGGCCTATGCTTTGTAGCCATCAGAACCTTCAAAAACAGAAATAAGCTCCTTAGATTCTTAAAACAGCCGCTAATAGCTCGACTTTCAGCCTGACTCCCTTGATTCAAAAAGCCATTACCTGGAAAAGAAGCACTTTGCTAGTATAGTAGCTGTCTGGATACAATCTGCTGCCTATGTTGCACTTTCACTTTCCACAATCCTCAGTATTCACCACTGGGCAAGGTCTCAGCTTCCAATACTCCCAAAGAGGAAATAGTAATAGCCATTAGCTGAAAGCAAACAGGTTACCATCACTTTCTCCTTGCTTACCGTACACTGACTGAAAAAGTTCTCCACGTGGTGGCCCATTGTATTTAACTGAACTAGTAGGTGGAGTTGCTGGACTTCTGTCATCCGTAATTCCAGGAGATCATTTTTACTCTTAATTTCAGCGCTCTCCCTCTTTAAATCAGCCAGATACCCAGCAATTTTAAAGACTACAATGGCACTTCAAAGCAGACCATCGGGCTTGCACAAGAACAACAGGGTTTGCATTGTACTGATTACTCTCCCATTACCTACCAAAAAGTGAGAGTATCCACTTCTACAGTGATTCCAGCTTCACTAGTCCCAAAAACAAGCATTCCAGTGTCATTCCTATGCTTTCTTACACGTACATAACAAAATATTTATTGAGCAATTCTTCATCTTTTTTTGTCTACGAAGCAGCCTCAGTATTTTGTTTGTAGCTGTTAAGGAAACATCCGTTGACACCTAAAGTTCTGACTAGCAGCCAGCAAAATTGTGAATGTGTTTTATAAATACGTTTGTGGTTGGACCTGCAGGAACTCCCATTGGCGTAAAAAGGCAGCTGCTGGAAGAGTGCTTCCTAAAGGAGGAGTTAAGGGCATGGCAACTTTCCAAATTCCCATTGTCTGCTACACCCAGATGCTACCTTTCAAATTACTTGTAACCTTTAATGGGTCTGTCACAAGGTCAGACTAATTCAATTTCCTCGTTACTTTCCTTGTCTTCTTTTTCAGTGTCTCGAGTTAACATCAGGAGAAGTTGAATCGCAGTCAATGACCTCATGTATTTAGCTCACTCCGATGTTTCAAAATTTCAGTTACACTTTGGGGTTTAAAACACAAAAGTAAAATGACATGAACAGCAAAATGTTTTATGTTCATCAGTTTATGTATCTTTGTTTGCTTGTACATCTGAGCTGTAATACTAAAGCTGTGCTGGAAACTATTTGTTGTGTTTGTATAGTTTACTAAAGACACATTTGTAATTCCAGCCATTGCCTGATGGCCTGTTTTTATATCTGATATTCTAGATGCATGTTTGATATTAATAGAAGTGTAGTGAAGTCAGGAAAAGAAAATGTGCCTAGAGAACATGCAATGTACTGATTAAAAGAGTATTATTTCACTTATTTATCTCAGCTATCTGTTAGAACTGTAAGAGGCTGTAGTATAAAACCCTATCTGAATGCCTTCCATGTAAAATCAATATCACCAATGAAGTCCTTTGTGAACTTCATGGAGTGTTTGGCCCTTGTTAGCATTAAAACTCTGATTGGGAAATGTTGCTTTGTTGTTGTTTCATTTACTACTTTGTTTTATTTTTGGAAGGAGGTATCACTCTGAGTCTTTCTTGATATGTTGTAATGACATGAAAAACATCCAGTCTATAACAGTATCGGATGTACAAACACAAAAGGAAACATACATTCATTTCCTTATTTAGTTCATTAGTTGTTTATCTCATCCGAGTTCAACTGCTCTGGAACTTTATTTGTTCGCCGGAGAGCTATCCTTTAAACAACAAAGAATCCTGTGGCACCTTATAGACTAACAGACGTTTTGCAGCATGAGCTTTCGTGGGTGAATACCCACTTCTTCGGATGCAAGACTACCTACACATGTTAAAAATAGCTATACCTCTGCAAGACAACTTGCACTGTCTGAAAGATGAATGGCATAATCAAGGACTATCTGCCTCTATTAGTAGCTATTGAAAGAAACATTTCTTACGCACATCTAGCAACCACATGAAAATTCAAGGCAAGGAAAGGAATCAAGAACATTACAGCAACCTGAAACTACCAGGATTATTGATAATAGCAGTACTGTAAAGTTTGAAGTATTTTGGGTTTTGCCTTTACAAAGAGACAAAGTAAAATTTTGAAGAATCAAGTTTTATAAATGTAGAAAATATTTTAATTTAAGAAAGGGGATTGTTATATAATGTTGAGAACTAATGATTGCTAAGTACAAACTCCTCGGGGTTTTTTCCCCCCCAATTCTCCCACTAAAGTGTGGGAAAGTCACTTTGGCAAGTCACTTCTTGCATCCGAAGAAGTGGGTATTCACCCACGAAAGCTCATGCTGCAAAACGTCTGTTAGTCTATAAGGTGCCACAGGATTCTTTGTTGCTTTTACAGATCCAGACTAACACAGCTACCCCTCTGATACTATCCTTTAAACAGTAATCACTTCTAAAATGTCATGGACTTGGGGAGCAATCTGGCTGGCTGCCTGATGAAGACTGAGTTATGTAATTGAGAGCATATTCTCCTGACTTACCACTTATTAGTAAAAACAATACAGTAACCATTTTATAAACACAGTAAGAGCTAACACACTCTAGGGTATGGTTATATATACTTATTTCAGAGAGGCCTCAGAAAAACACAGCCATAGTGTGTGTGTGATGCCATAACTTTGTTTTATTTGTTCAGTGTGGTTTGATTATTTTAGATGAATTTACAGTTAATGTCACCTTTAATATGGTTTTACTTTCCTCTGGGGTTGTAAATTGGTTTCTCTGCTGTTCTTTTGCCTCCACCCACTCCCAAAACTTACTTTTTATTTCAAACTGCTGCTGAGAGGCAGTCCTCTGTTGTGGCTTTCTTTTAGAGCAGATTTAAATAAGACTCTGGAAATAGGATACCCAGAATGGACGTGAGACAGGATAATTGGTTCTGTGTATTAAATGGACAACAGTGCAGCCTAGTTGACTTTTCTTGACCCAGAAAGATCCTGAGTCATTGCAATCTGTTCTGTGGGAGATCCTAGGCAGTATGACCTGGCTCTTGGACACGTTTTCAGTAGTCGTGAGAGAACAGCTGTGGGCTAAGTAATGCCATGGTTCTCCAAGCTATTCCTGTCCTGGTGGGCTGTGATACTGCAGCAGATGGTTCTTGTCCAGTTGGTTGAATCTGAAAGACAAGAAGAAGGTAAGCAAGGGACAGACACCGCTTTTTAAATAAGGCAGAATTTGGTTTTCCTTCTTCTGCAATCCTTCTCTTTTCCATCTTTAAATATTGTATAAATATGCCTGGGCCTTTAAGAATGAACAGCAAAACATTTATTTTAAAAGAAGGTTCCCTTTTCTTCATTATGTGAGGCCCTATCTGGCATCCCCATGTGTATGTATTTATAGGCTTTCTTCAGGTGCTCATCACCTTATTATCCAAGTATCTCACCAATGTTATATTAGCTAACTGAAATGTTAGCTTTACAGCATGCCTTTATGATAGGGTGATATTATTAACTCAATTTTACAGATCAGGAACTGAGACGGAGACAATTAAGTGACTTGCCAAAGTGACTTTCCCACACTTTAGTGGGAGAATTGGGGGGGAAAAAACCCCGAGGAGTTTGTACTTAGCAATCATTAGTTCTCAACATTATATAACAATCCCCTTTCTTAAATTAAAATATTTTCTACATTTATAAAACTTGATTCTTCAAAATTTAACTTTGTCTCTTTGTAAAGGCAAAACCCAAAATACTTCAAACTTTACAGTACTGCTATTATCAATAATCCTGGTAGTTTCAGGTTGCTGTAATGTTCTTGATTCCTTTCCTTGCCTTGAATTTTCATGTGGTTGCTAGATGTGCGTAAGAAATGTTTCTTTCAATAGCTACTAATAGAGGCAGATAGTCCTTGATTATGCCATTCATCTTTCAGACAGTGCAAGTTGTCTTGCAGAGGTATAGCTATTTTTAACATGTGTAGGTAGTCTTATACTTCTTTTTTAGATCCTTTTGTGACTGTTTAAAGGATTCTTCAAACCACTTCCTGTAACGAAGAGTAGTGTACTATCTTCAAGATTTTCCTAATGTCATGTAGTTCTTTGAAGAATCATAAGCAGTTTACTATGTAGTACTGTACCATGGGATAAGTGCATCTTTTATCTCGTACTGTGGACTCAATCCTCCCCTCATATGAACATTACCATTCATCATTTGAAGTTAGCTGCCTTGTTGATAGGTGCTGATGTTCACATGCATATTTGAGGGCAAGACTGAAATGCATCAATTCCAGATATCCTATGCAATCTATTACTTGTATTTCCATTTATTATAATATTCAATTGATCTTAAAATATGTGCATTGTGTACCTTTTGGAAAACTCATTATGGCCCTGAATTGAGAAAGCACTTAAGCACATGCTTGTAGGCCCACTGAGATCCTTGATAGCTAATAAAACCATAATACCTTAACCAGTTGCTGAGAGCACAGTCTAACCCTTCAATGGCTGGGTGACCATGTTCTGCTACTGATTTGAAGTCCCAAAAGAATTAACCTTGACTTAACCAGAAATATCACAGTTGCCTCTTTATTCACACTGATAAGGTCTAGTTAGAAGATCAGAAACTTAATTCCAGACAAAATATCTATCACCAATACCTAATGGAATCATTGTTTCTTGGTCTGCATGAGATTGATCGGATTGACTTGTATCTCTCTTGAAAGTGACTTGTAGTCAGCAGAAAGTGTAGAGACCCGTTGGTGTCTGCCTTATAAGCACTTGCTTGAACACTATCCTTTGTCAACATACTTCTTACATTTTTTTTAAACGTTACCAGTTTTTCTGGTAGGTTTCTTATAGGTTCAAGAACCACTATAAAGGTGTAATCTTTGTTACAGTGGAGCTTCTTGCTCCCCAAACATCTCTAATTGTTTGGTGTTTGTCTCTGGCAAAGTGAAGGTGTTTCATTATTTGGATTTGTCACAGAATCTCCACGTTCAGGTGAATGTCAGTAGGAGACATAAAGATCTCTATGCCAAATCAAGTCAGGTTCATTTTTTCTTTTGCTATACGTATTGGACTGTCTGCAGTCTTCTTCCCTACTATGTATCTGACACAAGTCCATTATATTGCTGTACACATTTAAATTGTCTATTACTATTCTGTTGCCAGGTAGTAATAAAAATATATAAAATTTATGATCACATTTTATTTTTCTTATTTTCTTTCTAGACATCATATGATTCCTTACACAGTCAGGATACACTGTTAATAGGTTTTAGTAGCTTGTCATCTTGGCTCCATACCAAACAGAAGCCTCAGCTATCTCTTGAACATCTGTTATTGCAGTGAATATGCATTACTGTGATTTCTAATATTGCTGTACATGAGGGGTAATGGAACAAAATTTGCCTACCACGATGCAGCTCTGTATATAAAGCACAAGCACCAGAAGAATAATACCTCTCTCATCAAATAGCATTCATGTACATTTTTTGGAGAAGGGGGCTGAACTATTTTACATAAATGCATATATATAATTGAGTTAGTATTTTGAACCATATCTTGAAGAGTAAAGAAAGATACTTACTCATTGCCATGTTGTCTATGGTAAGGGATCTGCATAAGAAAGGGGCGCTGTATTCATAACTGGTATATAAGAAATGTGTAAAAGATTATATACCAGATTATATACTAGGGATCGTAGCACATATACGTTGACAGGGAGATAGAAGAAATTAGTCTAAATGCCAAAGCAATGCAGTATTTTCCTGGGCAGATCATCACCTAGCCTCCATCAGGTTGATCCATATAAAAGGGGCATAACTATCAGCAGATAGATGACAGATCTCCTACCTATGCGTCCATTCCTGTATCCTATACAGACTACCTGCACCTAATATTTTGGCTGTTGAAAAGAAAACTCAGTGAGATGGAGTACACTTCCAAAATAGTGTAGAGTTTGTATCCAGGCCCCTCCAATTCTCTAAGCCTATTCAAGAGCATGGACAACATTTTCCTATTGGTATCAAGATAGTAAAATTAATCTCAGAAAACTAGGTTTTCAAATTCTTACATTTCTTACAGGATGACATAGACCTGAGGCTATCATCACCATATCTCACGGTAACTTCAAATGGTATCATAAATGTAGAATCATCTAGGTCTCTAGCCACAGTGCTGCAAAATATCACAATCCATCCTTGAACAGATAGCAAGCAATTCCCTGTGTTCCTTTTCCATAAAGATGTGCTTTCTGGTTGCAATATTAGCTGCCGAAAGAGTCTCAAATCATTGCTCTTGGACATGGGCCTTACTACATCTTCCATAAGGACAAGGTTATCCTTTGTGCTGCAGAGTTATTCATTACCACAATTAATTCTTCCTTTTTTACCGCGCAAAAAGTTTTTCTCCCTCTTGTTTTGTCCAAAGCTCCCGAACTCAAAAGAGAGCATGACAACTGCTAGATGTGGGGAGAGTGGTGAATTACATAACTTAGAATAGTGTTTCTCAACCAGGGGTAAGTGTACCCCTGGGGATATCCATATGTCTTTCAGGGGTTACCTCAGATCGTCTAGTTATTTGCCTAGATTTACAACAGGCTACATAAAAAGCACTAACGAAGTCAATACAAACTAAAATTACAGACTTTCCTTGTTTTATACTGCTTTATATACTATATGCTGAAATGTAAGAACAGTATTTATATTCCAATTGTTTTATTTTATAATTATGGTAAAAATAAGAAAGTCAGCAATTTTTCAGTAATAGTGCGCTGAGACACTTTCATAATTTTGTCTGATTAAAAGCAAGTAGTTTATAAGTGAGGTGAAACCTGGGGTACACAAAACAGCCAGCCTCTGAAAGGAGTGCAGTTGTCTGGAAAGATTGAGAAACACTGACTTAGAAGAACTGACTAGATCAGGAAAAGAGAATCTTTATTCTTTTCCTTTCATCCTAAATGATTCTGTTTGAAAACATCCAAATCTTCCCTACTTAGGTTTATCAAGTGCTGGATCTTATTCAGATATAACCAGTTCCCGAAGGGTTCCAGAATGTATTAATGCAATTAATTTTATGGAAAGGGAATGTTTTGAATCATTTTGTTTTTTCCCTAACTAATTTCCCCTTACTTCTTTCCAAGTGTATCAGATTCAGGGCGAGGTCAGGATCCAGAATGGAAATTTTATCTGATTTCCTCTTATGTAAGGTTCTTAGAAGGCCACCAACATCACAGTATTTGAGCACCTCACAATCTTTAATGTATTTATCCTCCGATCACCCCTATGATGAAATACAGTGCTGTTATCCACATTGTACAGATGGGGCATTTTCCATTAGAATTTTTAAGAACATAAGAACAGCCATACTGGGTCAGCCCAAAGGTCCATCTAGCCCATTACCCTGTTTTCCGACAGTGGCCAATGCCAGGTGCCCAACAGGGAATGAACAGAACAAGTAGCCATCAAGTTATCCATCCCTTGTTGCCCATTCTCAGCTTCTGGCAAACAGAGGCTAGGGACACCATCCCTGCCCATCCTGGCTAATAGTCATTGATGGACCTATCCTCCATGAACTTATCTAGTTCTTTTTTGAACCCTGTTATCTTGGCCTTCACAACATCCTCTGGCAAGGAGTTCCACAGGTTTGACTGTGCATTGTATGAAAAAAAACTTCCTTTTGTTTGTTTTAAACCTGCTGCCTATTAATTTCATTTGGTGACCTCTAGTTCTTGTGTTAGGAGGAGGAGTAAATAACACTTCCTTATTTACTTTCTCCACACCAGTCATGACTTTATAGACCTCTATCACATCCCCCACTTAGTCATCTCTTTTCCAAGCAGAAAAGTCCCAATCTTATTAATCACGCCTCATATGGAAGCCGTTCCATACCCTAATCATTTTTGTTGCCCTTTTGTGAACCTTTTCCAATTCCAATAGATCTTTTTTGAGATGGGGCAACCACAACTGCATGCAGTATTCAAGATGTGGGCGTACCATGGATTTATATAGAGGCAATAAGATATTTTCTGTCTTATTTTCTATCCCTTTCTTAATGATTCCCAACATTTTGTTCATTTTTTTAACTGCTGCTTCACATTGAGTGGATGTTTTCAGAGAACTATTCACAGTGATTCCAAGATCTTTGAGTGGTAACAGCTAATTTAGACACCATCATTTTATATGTATAGTTGGAATTATGTTTTCCAATGTGCATTACTTTCCATTTATCAACACTGAATTTCATCTGCCATTTTGTTGCCCAGTCACCCAATTTTGAGAGATTCTTTTGTAGCTTTTTGCAGTCTGCTTAGGCCTTAACTAACTTAAATAGTTTTGTATCATCTGCAAATTTTGCCACCACACTGTTTATCCCTTTTTCCAGATCATTTATGAATATGTTGAATAGGACTGGTCCCAATACAGACCCCTGGAGGACATCACTATTTACCTCTCTCCATTCTGAAGACTGACCATTTATTCCTACCCTGAGTTTCCTATCTTTTAACCAGTTACTAATTCATGAGAGGACCTTCCCTCTTATTCCATGACAGCTTACTTTGAAGGACCTTGTCGAAGACTTTCTGAAAATCTAAGTACACTATATCCACTGGATCTCCTTTGTCCACATGCTTGTTGACCCCCTCAAAGAATTCTGGTAGATTGGTCAGGCATGATTTCCCTTTTAAAAAACCAAGTTGACTCTTCCCCAACAAATTATGTTCATCTATGTGTCTGACAATTTTGATCTTTACTATAGTTTCAACCAGTTTGCCTGGTACTGAAGTCTGGCTTACTGGCCTGTAATTGCCGGGATCATCACTGGAGCCCTTTTTAAAACTTGATGTCACATTAGCTATCCTCCAGTCATTTGATACAGAAGCTGATTTAAATTATAGGTTACAAACTACAGTTAGTAGTTTGGCAATTTCACATTTGCATTCCTTCAGAACTTGGGTGAATACCTTCTGGTCCTGGTGACTTATTACTGTTTAGTTTATCAATTTTTTCCAAAACCACCTATAGCGACACCTCAGTCTGCGACAATTCCTCAGATTTGTCACCTAAGAAGAATGGCTCAGGTTTGGGAATTTTTCTCTCATCCTCAGTCCTGAACACTGATACAAAGAAATCATTTAGTTTCTCTGCAATGGCCTTATTGTTGTTGAGTGCTCCTTTAGCATCTTGAACGTCCAGTGGCCCCCACTGGTTGTTTAGCAGGCTTTTTGCTTCTGATGTACTTAAAAACAATAGCAATTTTTTAATCTTTTAACGCAATGCCAGTTCCAAGATGCTTAGAAACGCACTGTCTCAATACCTTGAAGTCAGCTAAACCCATTTCCCTTGTTGATCTCTTTACAATATTTTGTATTAATTACCTTTGAACAAAAAGTAGGAGTGTGCTAATCAAATTTGCTAATGATACAAAGTTGGAAGGCATCATCAATACAGAGGAGGATCGGAATATTATACAGGAAGATGACCTTGAAGATTAGAATGACAGAAATGGGCTGAAATTCAATAGTACAAAATGCAAGATCCTGCACTTGGGGTCTAATAAGAAAAATTCTGCTGCAAGTTGGGGGTTCATCAGTTGGAAGCAACAAAGGAGAGACACTTGGGTGTGTGGGTTGATCACAGGATAACCCTGAGTCTCCAATGTGTTGTAGTGTGAAAAAGGCAAATGCAATCATAGAATGAACTAGACAAGGCACTTCCAGTAGAGATAGAGAATTATTAATGTCATCGAACAAGGCACTGGTAGGACTGCATCTGGAATAATGGAGTCAGGAAGGACTCTCTCTCTCTCTCTCTCTCGGCTTTCTTTAATCTCCTTTCTCTGAAGCATCAGGGATGGCCATGGCTTGAGATGAGGCATTGGGCACAGAGGGCAGGTGTTCCGACGTGGTACTGAACGTTCTCTTTCTCTCAGGTGCTTGGGCTGGTTTTTGCACTCATGCCCAGGGTCTAACTGATGGCAATATGTAACATTGGGAAGGAATTTTCCCCCAAGTCAAATTGGCAGTGACCGTGGAGTTTTTTGTCTTTCTCTGCAGCATGTGGGTCACTTGCTATTGCAGGGGCCTTAAATGCTGGTGCACCTTGGGCCCTACTGTTCGTTGTTGGTGGCACATAATAGTCTCGTCTCCTGTGGGCTGTAATATTTTGGTCTCCTTTTGATAGCTGAGTTTAATGTGCAGGTGTTACTGGGTGGTGTTGGTGGCCTGTGAGATGCAGGAGGTCAGACTGGATGATCTAGTGGTTCCTTCTGGCCTTAATCTTTATGACTCTGACTTCCTCTTTCAGATTCCTTCCACTGTGGCACATTGCCTATAGGCTGAAGGACAAGATGATGACACTGTAATTTCTGACTCTGTCTACATCTGGTCTTATAAAAACAATGTGGCTGATACTCTTGGATGGGTACTGAGCATCCTGTTCACAACATACAAATCCTTCTTCAGTTTGGAACCTGAGAATTTGAATCTGCTCTCAGATCAGAATTTTACAGTTGATAGTACAATATGCTACTCCAGTACCTCTGGGCCAATGTATAAAACACATTTGTTTTATTCATTTATTATTTTGTCAAATTATTACCCCTGCTTTATCGATCCTCTAAACTAAGTCGTTTCCTTTTTTTAACAGACAATCAGAAATGTTTCCTTAGAACATTTCCAAAGAACAAGTACATTTAAAATGATGAATTAAACTAATACAAAGTCAATTATTTTAGCTTAAGGAGTTCCAGTAGTTCAGGCAATGCATCGGTGAATTAATAGCAATGTGGCAATAGTATTTAAACACCTTGTAAATTGTGTATTGTTTTTCAGTAGCCAGCACTTTTAATTTAACATACAAAATTAATCTGCAAATGTTAGTTTATTTAGTGATCATAGGTCAATAGATTTGAATGCATATATGGTAACCTGTCCAATTTACTAATTTGTAATTTAAGTTTAAATTTTAGAACGTGAATAAAAGGTCATTTCCGTTATTAAAAAAGCTTTAAATGCTAATCTTATTCAGAGAGTCAGGCACACTATCACTGATACGATGCTACTTCACTAGCTGTAGTAAAATAAGACCTCTAAGGTTTATTCTGATCTTTCTCTTAGTGGAAAGATGTTTGATCCAGTAGCTTGCCTCCTTTGTGCTGTTTTACAGCTGCACAGGCTCTGGTGAAATAGTACTGGATCTATGCCATACCATCTTGGCATAGAAATGATAGAATAGTCTAATTGTATTAAACCTTTTCAGTTAGTGCCCTAGACATGACTGTCTGTACTTGATGAGTTTCTCATTCAAGTAACCCTCGACCTCATAAAAAACTGAACTCATACCTGAAACCTACACTTTATGATGCCAGATTTTTTTCCCATTTTCGGTTGATGCAGTTAACTTGTATCAAGTTCAAAAAATAATGCTTTAAAGGAATCAATTTCATGGTGAATGCGTCTAGTCAATTAGGCCATTTAAACAACATCTTACTCGTGTGTAGCAGACCATTTTACAAGTAACTGATAGTTTTACAAGCCTGTGTTTCAGACACGATAATTGGTTGTCTCTGATATGTGAGTTTGGGACTTACTCATTAACTTCCTTTGGTGTACAGAACATTTCTTAACTAACTCTGTTCTGTACCAATGTAAGATCTTTTTAGCTAGTTGTATTTCAAAGTACATTACCAAAAAGTACTAGAAGGTGGGGAGGGGTGCTATCTTTTTAGTATATTCTCAATGATGCTAATTACGTACAATAAACCCTTTTGACTTATCATTTATAAGCTCTAGTCAGCTATCCAATTACAGGGTAAATTCTATTTTAAGCAAAAATTCAAGTAATACATCTTAATTTGTAAGTGTGTAGGGTTTGGATTTATATTGTGTGCAAAAAAGGAAAAGTAATGTGGAAGAGACATTATAGCTTCATTGTGCTATTAGTTGCCACTAGCGAGGATATTTGTTGGATGAGTGGAGAGGAAGGGAGTTTCTAGGAAAAGAAATGTGGGCCGAGGAAAATTCTTTGTCCATTGGGGTTCATCTTCAAGTGTTGGTGTCTGCAGTACCTTTAATTAATTTCTTTTTGAGCAGAGATATTCTCTTACAGATGCTATGACAGAGAGAAAAACACTGACAAAATTATGTTTCAAATGAAGAAAAAGGAGGCTGCTGTCTATCAGCCTATGAGACCCTGATGCTGTGGGGGGGTTTTCCACTGATTTCCTATCTTCCTGAAATCAAACTATTTGAGGAATGCCTATTTTCTTTTTCCGTTTTTTGGAAAATTAGTAAAAAAATTTCTTTGTAACGCATTCTCGTTTGTTAGTTTGTTGACAGCAAGGATCAAAAATATGAACCTCTCCTGTCTGAACTAAAACACCCAGCTTTATTACCACAAAGGCTGTAGCAAACTCAACATTTTTCAGGGCCAGGCACTTGAAGGGGACAGAGAGCACTACTGAGTGAGCATTGGTTACAGTTGCAATAATGCACAGAATTGTTAACTTCGATAACTACACAAATAATGCACAAAATCTAAGGTTATTTTGACACTTTTTTATGTTGCATATATAATTCAAATAGGTGATGAATAAAATGTTACCTTGTGCATGTGTTAAGTCATTGCTTAGATCAGTTTATTCTTAGGTCAGATACAAGTCCGTAAAGTGTTTTGGTGCTTTTGAACATGAGCACTCTATGTAAGAATGCTATTTATTGTGACTCTAAATAGGTACACATGTATAGACAAATGCAGTAATTCTTCTGCATCTACAGCTATTTAGAAAACACATCTATACACCATTTAACTACGATCAGAACTGGAAGCTTTGTTTTGGACATGTCATTGGACTTTGCTGCACCCAACCAAAAAGTAAGAACTAAGTTTTTCTCCGACAACCTCATTGTAGGGATTGTGAGACATACCAGGGTACAATCCAGACTAATAAGTAGCTGAGTCACCGTTGCCTACAATGCCTTGCTGCTGTAGCCTCCACTCTGGACTGCTCACAGCCTTCCTCATGTAAGTCACTTCCAGCTGTGTCTGTGTGTGTGCTACAGCCAGCCACACCTTGGTTATGCTGCAGGGTGACCCCAATCCATCCGCAGTCCTGGATCTTCCTCCAGAAATGTCTGTCCTGTACTTCCCAGCCCTCTCCTGGATAGCACAAACACATTATGTCCATCAGTCCTTTAAGGGAATACTACGCACACAACTTGTTACCCCAAATGAAGATATCCAGACACTTCAACTTGAACACACTGGATTAGATAAAACAATAATACAAGTTTATTGTGAGTACAAGAAATGAGGCATAAAAGTCAGAAATGGTTACAAGAAACACAAAGATCAAACTTTTACTGGTGCCTAAATTAACAAACTATGTTAGATTCAAAGCAAAGTTTTCTCACATATTTTCAGCAGTCTTACTGACCAGACTCTTTAGGTCAGGACCCCTTCCCCAGAATCCAATGGCTGCTGCTTTTGTCTCTTCAGGTAAGGTGAATGCGATGGGCAGGGGGAGAGAGGGGTGCATTGGGGAGTTTTTCCCTCCTTTTATAGTTTCAAAGAAGGATGTTCCCTGCTGATTTTTTTTTACCTGTTTGAACTTCCTTTGTTTTCCCTCCATGACTGATGACTCTGTTTCCTGCTTAAATGCAAATTAAGGCAAGCACACATTCTTTCCTTTGTTTAGGGCAGACCTAACTTCTATCTGGGCAGGACTGTGGGGTTTGGAACATGGGTTAATAACATCCAGGGGAGTCTTATAATTTCACATACAGTGTTTCCACACACATTTTACCAGGACAATACTGACCAGCAAATTGAGTTTTCAAATGATAACTTACAAGGCATGCACAAAGATTATTCCGGTAGTGTATAGGGTGCGAATATAGGGGTATATTCCATGGCAGATTGATCTCTGGACTTCTGGATAATTAAAGGTTATTTTAACTTGGCATTCTACACAACAGGTGTATTTACTAGGTAAATATTTGCATAAATAGTATTACTGAGGTTAGGTTTTTATTAATAGCTAAAGCCAAAGTCGAAACTAGAATTTTTTCCTGCCAAAGTGAACATTCTACTTTGTATTTAACTTTCACATTATAATAAAACAAGCCATGAAACACCAACAATCTGCATTAAAAAAACAAACAAAGTCAAATATAACCCAATTAGGGCATCTTCAGTAAGAGAGAGTTGATTTTTAAAAAGCCAGTGTTAGTTTCTTGTGTTGTGTCAAACCTGATAGTAATCAAGCCAAATAAATCAAATAGTGAAATTAGTAGAAGGTTGTATGTTTTTAGTATCTTTCTTGTACAATTATTTTTGCAGACACCGAAGTATTTTTTTCGTAAAGGGATATATGCAATAAGATACCGATTTTAAAACATATATTTGTACTTATAAAATAAGTAAACTATCTTAGGACATATGTTTAGTATGCATCTGAGTACATTAATAGTGTCCCTCAGGCATGTGTTATTGCTTAGCTGTTTCAAAAAAAGTTCATATGTATTATGTGGGTATTCCATATAGAGGGGGGAAAGTAGGATTTCACATGTCACTTTAGTCACTGCTAATAATCAGCTTTACAACGTTTAGGTCTTTTACTGTCTAATACTTGATACTATACATCTAATACATTTCTAAGGGTGTGTTATCTCTAGGTCACTACAATAACTAGAATTCACTATGGACTGTCCTGAGATCTGTTCCGCCTTGCAGTGAAATTTGCACTATGTAATTGTCATTTATTATTTGTGCTACAGTAGCACCTAGAGAGCCCAACTGAGACAAAGGAGGAAACAGGCAGAGAGGTGAAGTGACTTGCCAGTGGGAGAGCTGGTTTTAGAAACCAGGACAGTGAACTTTCTGTTAAAATAGTGCTGTCTCTGAGAGTCATAGTCTCATTCCCATTTAACATATTTGTCACTTCTTTTCTCCTGATTTATGTATGAAATAACAAATCCTTTCTTTCTAAGGCTGTGCTGAACTCATCTGTTCAGCATAGAGTTTGGGGATTGAGGAAGTTGTGTGACCGCCCTTTAATTGCATTAATATTAATGGGTGGTGAGATTGTTCTCACACACCACTCCCAAATAGACTAGATGATATTGTCACCGTTGACCAGGAGGCAGTAAACCATTTGAATGAGTCATCTTCCAGGCTCCCCCGTAAAAGGCTGGTTGCATATGGAGAATTTTTCTTTCCTATGCATCCAACAGTTTTTTCTGTTCTATAGCTGCTTATACCACCTTCTTCATATTATCTAAGTGACCCCCGGTAGTCTGAGAGAGATTCCAGCATGCTCATGACAATTAAAATCAAAGGGTTTTTCTGGAAAACAGGCTATTCTTGGTGAAAAAAATTATGGGAAAGATTTTGTACCAATTACCTGATTTTTACTATTTTCTGCAAACAAGTTATCACAATATGTGGAAAGAGCTGACATACTGGCAACTCCTCAACATGGACCTATGTCCTGGCCGGAATGGAGAGTCTAATACAGATCTCTGTACCACTTTTGGTCCCTTGCTGTCTCAGCCCCCCTCACATGTCCTAGTATGTCTGTGTATCTTTGTATATCTGTATTTCTGTATATACCTGCCCGTATAGAAGAACTCTGGTGTCTCTATCGTGATATCTGATGTGACTTTTTTGACATTTTTTATGACCACCACTCCCCACACGTCACCTTATTCTCCTCCCTTTCTTTAGTCTCTGACACCTGGGTTTGCCAGTACCATGCTGCACTCTCTCTAGTACAGTCTTTCCATTCTCATTTGTCAAGCATCCTCTCTCTCTCTCTCTCTCCCTTGAAAACACTTCAGATTCTTCTATAAAATGCAGGCAAAAGACTGAATCACTTATGATCTGAAGGTTAAGCTCAGGAGAGGAGAGTCTGGAGGTTACGAATGATAAAAAGGAGGGAGAAGAGCATCTGTTCTGTAAAGCACTGTGTAAACTGGATACTTCATAAATGATTTGTGAAGTGCATGTGTGTTTCTCTATCCCTGTCAGTCAAAATTCACAAGCCAAAATAGTCAGCCATGGCCATAGTAGAACTTACATGAAACATTTTGAACTAGAAATGATTTTCAGAAACCCATTTGCAAAAGCTTTTGGACCTACAATTTTTGCTAAAAGCAAAATTTCAAATGCTTCATAATCATACAAAGTAACCTAGCAACACAAATTTCACAACCCTTTCATAACCATTATTGCCCTTCACTAGTTGTGAGGATTATGAAAACAAATGTTAGGATGGAAATGGTTTTTTGTTTTGAACCTAGAACAGTGTCTACCAGTGCAACTGCTATTGCTCAAAAATACAAACGTTTGTTAAAAAACAAATAAAACCTCAGTAACATGATTTCTATCATAAAATCTTTATGCTTTGTAATTAAATGCTTTAAGTTCTATCTTCACATTCACAGACTCAAAATCAGAATGACAGTAAACTCAGCAACAGAACTTGTTACATTTATAAATTTGTTAGAGACAGATTTTAAGAGCACTTTAACCTCGTCTCCATTGTGTGCATGTGCACACAACAGGCAACAGTGCAGTCCAATCCAAATACAACATGTCAAGCACATATTGATCAGTTCTGAATTAGTTTTAACCGTTTGAGGTAAGGAGCCTCCTATAAATGTCACTCTGGGACTGGTCATTGAAAAACAAAAATTTTGCAAGCATTCTGTTTGTTTTTTCCAATCTGTCAAAGTCTTTCCTTTTCCCATCAACTGTTGGAGAGAAATTGAGACAGTCTGCTACACCTACTGAGCAATGAAGCAGAACTCTTCAAACAGCTCTAAGATTAATTTTGAATAACTAACACAAATGAATTAAATTGCAGCAAGGGCATTTTATGTTGGACATTAGTAAAAACTTCCTAACTGTCAGAGTGGTTAAGCACTGGAATAAATTGCCTAGGGAGGTTGTGGAATCTCCATCATTGGGGATTTTTAAGAGCATGTTGGACAAACATCTGTCAGGGATGATCTAGGTAATACTTAGTCCTGCCTTGAGTGCAGGGGACTGGACTAGATGACCTCTCAAGGTCCCTTCCAGTTCTGTGATTCTGTGAATCTGACAGTTTTTTGGACTATTGGATTTGTCTGCTTATTCAAAAAACAAAAAAAAATGGAGGGCTATATCCAACTTTGTCTAAATCTCAAACTATCATGGTAACGCTGTGGTAATAGCATTCTTTCATAAGGAAGAATTTCATTTGTTTTGGACATGTTTTTCAAATGATTGAAATACATTTTAACTTGGATTTCAGCCGAGGCTGCAAACAAGGTTCAGCGCATTTGTCTATTTGCATGATTTTTTTATCTAAAAGGATACTGAAATACATTCATAGCCATCAGTACAATCAAAGCAATTTTTTTCTTGTTGTCCTATCTGAATATAGCACATCAGCACATTTCACTGAAATGGGTTTTATGAATGGAATAGATGCACATTAGTAATGTCACATATGAAATTAACTTTGGGGCCAGATACTCAGCCTGTTTATGTTGGTGTAGGACCACAATCATCATGGTATTGTGCTGATTTACACTTGCTGAGGATCTGGGCATGAATATTTGCCAGTTTTTGCTTAATCTACATGTTGGAGAAAGCAATATTTGAGAATATTTCTAGTGTATTCAAGTGGGAGAGAATAGTATTTTACATGTTTGTGAAGGAGGGTTATTGATTACAGAATATGGTATCAATGCAACTTAATTTTTGCAACATGACAAGACCCCATTGTGGGATGAAGACCCAAAATGGGGACCACTAGAAACGTTACAGAAGTCTTACAGTGTTGTGCATTTAATTCATCATATTTTTTTCTAACCTCAGTTTTTAGAAATTTTGTAGTCCTGTTGTAAATAATGTTAGTTTGTTCAAGACAGATAATTGTATGCTGAATGCAGCATACCTGAGGTGGGAGTTCGTAGCTTTATATTCAACTTAAAATCCCATGCACAGGAAGAGATCCTTTTCACCATTCAGGCAATAGGAGAAGACAGAAGAGCTCCTACTAGTAAATGACCACTTTTGTCCTACTGTGATGAGAGATTGTGCAAGAACTAGGGTAGGTAGGCTGTTCACACAGTTTCAAACCCACTCAGACATTTTAGTGGTGGTTGGGTTGCATCATGCCTAGAAGAGTTGTGAAAATAGGAGCAGAGAGAAAAAATCCCTTAGGGAATAAATGTGTGAAAATGAAGGAAAGACATTGTTGAAAACAAATACAAAGAAATGAGGGGATGGTGGAGGGGAGATAAGTTAGAGAGAGAGAGAATTCCAACAGAAATGTAGACCATATACACAACATAGGGCACCTAATTATGCCAATCTAGCTTTTGAGTCACTGTCTTATCTCAGATGCATAGTGCAGGCTTCTTTTTTAGTCTGAAAATATTTGTTTTTTAGAATTGAATCACACTTTGTATACATAAGAGGGCAAACACTGGTTTGAATTACAGGAGAAATGTTTGTGTATGCAAACTAATTTCCAAAGACTTCAGAATAGTGGAAACAGTTCCTAAAGCCCTTGACTTATTGAGGTTCATCCACTTAGTGTAAAGATTACATTGGATAATGCAATAACGTACAATTAATTATTCTGAAGATCACTTCTATGGCAGTGTTGTTAAATATCTAAAATAGAGGTAGGTTAATTATAGTCCCTTTCTATATCTGGGTTAGAGACAAGTCAGCTAGCAAGCCTTTTTCTCCATGGCTGTACCCAGAATAGCTGCACTCCTATGGGTATTCCAAACAGCTGTTCTGTGGTGTCATCACCAGAGGTTCCTACTCCAAAAGCCACTACCTAATGATCAGCTTCCTCTTATTTCAGCAGCCACCAAGATTTAGGTTCTCTGGCTGTGGATATTTTGGAACATTGATCAGCCTCACAGAGACAGAATATTTGTGCCAGATTGTTAATTTAATTTCTATATTTTATTTACATACCAAGAAATAAAAAAAACCCAAAAAGAATGGGATTTTAAACTTTTTTCAGGAAAACAATTTTTCCTATACCAATTTACCAAAGGAAATTTTGCCCTGTTTTATTACTCAATAATTGACTTTGTTTTGGAACATACTGTCACTGAAATGTACAAAATGATTTTAGGCTACATCTTGACAACAGTATGACCTGGTAAGTGGTTGTTCCTTTTGCTCTAAGTTGCATGAAAACTAACCTGCTAGTGTGCTTGGTACCGTTATTTCTTTTCCATATGCATTTTCATAATTTGTAAATTTTAAAGCTTAAGCTCAAGGACTCCATCATTAAAATGCAATTACCTTTTGATAATCAGCCTTGGTTGACCTTATTTCAAGCATTAAGTATAAATAGGATTGTAAAGTAAGACTTGTATGTAATCAGTGGGGCAGATAGCAGTGGTCTACCAGTAGGGGGGGTGTATGGTAGGCATTCTGTAGGTTAGAGGTCTGAAAATCTCAGGTTACTCAGCCATATTTGTCAGCTTAACACCAGCAGGGTCCTTTTATCAAGTGGCTATAGTGAAACCTTGATTTGTTATGTTTTTGTACAGCTTTCACTTCCTCTCCATACTTAGCATTCAAAGTATACTTTGGTTAAATGTTGACCTAAATTGACCTTTAGTATAATTTCTACTATATGAAAGACTTCAAGATACATACCTTCACTAGATTACTGTGTATTCTAATGATTTACCACACTGACATATAGATTTAATAATAATGATATGAAATAGGTATCCTAATAGTATTAAAAATTCAGTTCTAAAATCCTTAATTGTCTCAAGATTTTAGGCAATTTTTGCAATGTTACTGCAAATTTTAAACTTATTAAAATTATCACCAATGTTATAACATTTTACACAAAGGGAAAGCACAGTAAATAATGGTTTGGTAACTGCTGTTCATAGGTAAGTATTCCTACACATTTATCTACTCTTGATTTTACATCGTCTTTCTAGGTTGTTTCCAACCTGACTCTGCATTGTTTAACAAATCTAGGTTTGACTATTTCTCAGCTGAGACAGGCAGCTGTTCCCACTTCTTTATTTAAATAGAAATATCAACTTTTCTGATAACTATGATCAAGATCCCTAGTAATGCAGTTACCTTTATAGATAATTGTAGATAAGTAATCGCTCCTACCTCATTGTAATATTTCTAATATAGACTTCTGTCTAGCACTTCATCTAAGTATCTTATCACCAGGGGGCTCTGGGCAGCAAAAAAGCAAGCAAGCTGGTGCTGCATCAAAAGGGCCTCCCGCCCCCGCAGGGCAACAGGCTGGGGGGCGGCGGCGCGGCGGCGGCGCAGCGATGCGCGCGGGGGCGCGGCGGCGGCTCGCTGGGACCCCGCAGGCATGCAGCTCAGCAGCGGAGCGCGCGCGCCGCGTCCGCGAACCGTCCGCAGCCGCGGGGGGTACAGCCGAGCCACGCGGAATCCAGCGGACCCTCCGCAGTCATGCCCGCGGAAGGTCCGCGGCTCCGGGGCGCCTCCCGCGCATGACTGCTTGGGGCGGCCAAAACGCTAGAGCCGCCCCTGCTTATCACAACAGTACATACATTCAGATTTATGTCAATTAATAAAATTGCTACAGATTTCTAGTATTTAATTAGGTTACCAGGTAAACAAAACAGTTGCAGGGGCATTTTGAAGAGCTGCAAGGAGAATGTTTAATCTTTAGAAGATTTAGTTATTGAGTACAGAATCTAGTGCTGTAGGCTTCTGATAACTTATTGTGGCCTCTGGTTGCTACCACAATACAAATAAAAATAATAATTACTATTATTGTGCATGTTTGTGGCTGTTTTTATGAGAGTGGAAAGTTAATATTTCTTGCAAAAACATTCCTCAGTACAAGAATGTTCAGACTAAACTTTAAGGACAAAATATTTCTATTCCTTTGTTGACAATAGCAAACATTGATGCATGTAATTGCAGTTATGATAAAAGTCCATTTGACGTGTACGACATTAGTAGGTTTTCTTGATCAAATAATGACTAAGGAAAAAGTATGTTGGAATTTTCCTTGACAAACACAGCTTAATGAAATCCATTGATCGAAATAGTCTGAAAAGTACCACCTATTATACCTCTTTTTTCTTTAATTGAACCTATTTTTTTCTTGATAATGTATTTAAACCACAATGAAACTATTGTAATAAAAAAAGGTAATAATTGGAGATATACCAATCTCCTAGAACTGGAAGGGACCTTGAAAGGTCATCGAGTCCAGCCCCCTGCCTTCACTAGCAGGACCAATTTTTGCCCCAGATCCCTAAGTGGCCTCCTCAAGGATTGAACTCACAACCCTGGGTTTAGCAGGCCAATGCTCAAACCACTGAGCTATCCCTCCCCCCTCTTTGTGTTTAAAAGAAGTAAAAACCTTTCAGTGAGTTTGGGAAGAACCAACATATACCTGGCTTTCTTTACTTGTCTATAAGTGTTTCCTGCTTTATGGCTGCTATCATGAATGTCAATGAAATCCTTACTAGGGTATACATCTTCCCAAATATTTTCTGTCAAGTATTTTGATACTCTTAACATTTGTGATTAAAAGTTGTATTTACAGGTTTTTTTCATATCTCTTTGCTACATGACTAGTGTAGAAATACCACAGTGAGATTTAATGTAGTCAAAAAGATTCACAGCTTAACTGTCATTATTCTATATCAGTGGTTTTCAATCTTTTCTGATTTGCAGCCCCTTAAAAAATTTTGAATGGCAGGGCAGACCCCTTCGGAAAATTTGACATAGTCTGTGGACCCACACGAGTCCATGGACCACAGGTTGAAAACCACTGTTCTATGGTAATACTAATGCTTAATTTTGTTGTACCTAGAATATGCTATGTGCCAATCAGAGACAGAAAGACAGCATCTCTCATACATAATACATATTGTTACCTTGATCACATTAATATCCTAGTCTACAAATGAGTTAACTGGTTGTGTAAGTCATTGGCATCTAGCATTCTGTTGCGTGAGGTTCCTAGGAAACCTCTACTGTAATTTACCATTGAATCAAGTACATAAGTTTGGGGAATTTTTTGACAGTTAAATTTGTGTTACATATTTTGGTTGATCAGGTAGTTACAGATGTTTACCAATAACAATATGGTGCAGCATGTCATGAGGTTGATTTTAAAGTACAAGCCCAGCTGTTTATAAAGTTGTTTGCTCTTCTTTTTTTTACTTTTTTTTAACACTTGCTTAATATACTTTACTCTATGCCTTAAGTGCATATAATTCTTTCTCAGACCTCCCATGATGTTAAATGTATTGGTAGAACGGTGGTTTGCAAAGCAGGTCACTCACCCGTAAAGAAGACACTTTCCGGTCACAACATATAACCTGTAGTATAAGAACAGCTGTGGGATGTGATTCTAAAAATATGTCCTCTGGGTTTTTTCCTCACTTTATTTTCAAGAGACCAGCTGTAATATGAAAGAAATGTTAATTTTTCCTCTTTTTTACTTTTTTAAAAATAGATCAAAAAATATTTTGAACTTGAACCACTTGCACGAGGAAAGCGCTGGATTCTTAAACCCTGCTCCCTGGATGATATGGAAGCAGTAAAAGACAGCTTCACCCTTCTGATAAATTTGCTAGAAGAGAGAGAGCTTGAGCCTTCAAGAATGTGAAAAGCTAGGAAAGAGGACTGCTTCTCCAATCATCATTGTACCTGTTTGTTCTGCTCCCAGCTTAATTATGATTTGCTATCAAGACTGCGTTGCAGCTTACAGTAAATATAAACTTTCATTTAGTGCAGAAGATCTGTTTGTTAAAATAAATGTGCTGTAAATTGGGTATATGATTATTCCAGTTAAGTCATCACACTACTGAAATATAGGGAGTTACTCTTTGTTTACCACTAATTCTGCTCACTGCATGTTTTCTCCCTGCATTATCATAAAAATATACTTGATATGGAATTCTGCATGCACAAAGTCACAATCTGTAAAGGTTGAAAAAAAATACCACCAACTATGTTTTCTGAAAAGTAAGTGTCATAAAAATTTGTGGATATTACTTTGTGTGTTAGCTAGTTTGCTGACCCCAAGGACTATCTGGAAAGGACGGCCACTGAGAATACCCGTAAATCATCTTACAAGCAAGGAAATGTCTTGATGCAAAGTCTAGTCTGAAGTCTTACTGAATGAAAATACAAATACCTTGCTGGTTGATTACTATTCTAATTCTTAACCCTTTCAAAGGCACAAGCGGTGAAGTTAATGGGAGTAAGGGGAAATAAGACACAAACACAGCGTGTGCACATATCAGCATTTGCTATGGACTTTGGATTATCTGGAATATAAAAAATAGCTTGCATAAAATTGCAGCTACAACTTAAGTAGGTAATATTTGTTAAAAAATTAAATAGGTTGAATAAAATAAAGTTTACCTGTTTTTTTAGTGACTATGATTAAAGAGCAGCAAGAGTATATGTATTTTAACTCAGATGTGGATGCATGCTGGATAAATAGCATGATGTGTGACATTTAAATTAAGGGATCTCCTGTATCTCTCACTCAAAGTAGTATTGTTATCACAACTATGCTCCTACCTCTATATTATAGTTAAGGGTCTGCCAATATCTCTGTTATAAACCCCTATTTTCAGGACTTTAAAAAAATGCCTTCAGAAATTTGCTGAGGACTGAATGTTAGTAAAAAGTTTATTAATCAGAACCAAAGTTTTGAACAAATTTGGAAAAAATCCATTCAGTTCAAGGAATGCAATACATATTCCACCCCTTAACCCCAGCCACCCCAGGTTTGCAGCATTTGCATGCCTTTTGGCAGTTTTAAAATGATATAAATCAGTTTGGTTTTCAAGTGAGCTTCTCAGTTCATTGATTCATAATAAAACCAGATATCACAACAGGGTGTAGAAATCAGTAGATGTTTGGTACGTACCTTGGTTGTTGTGCCTCGTCCACTGATATCCTGCTTGATGCATACCCTGCAATGGCATGTTGAGGGTATAGAAATCCATCTTGATTCTGTGTTTCAGGTTTTGGAAAATCTTCTTAAACTACTTTTCAGAGCTTTATGCAACATGTCTTTTCACTCTGAAGATTCATTTCTTTAAGTTTTATAGTTTATAACTAGTTTGAGGATAAGAAAAAATAGTGAGGGAGAGCCTATAAAAGCTGGTTCTCTATTTGTAATGTACTCTATGCTAAATTAACTGGTATCTATAACTTTTACCTTTTTAAGTTTCCTTGAACTATTTGGATCACTTCTTCCCTCACTTTGTGAACTTCCCTGAGGCCCACTTCAATATAAGTGTCTGGCCTGGTAGAGGCTACTTCAACTCACTTCCTATAATCAAAACGAAGTGGGGGTTCCTGAGTAGCTTCTGAATTAATTGTGTAATAGAAACTGAGAGCTGAAAGTGACCAGAGCGCTAGAATCTTTTTTTTTTTTTGATGGACACAGAGACTTTTATTGAGCGGGGGGCGCAAACGGGTCGCAGCCCAGGGCGCACAGCAGGTTTGCTTTCAGGAAAGAGGCCACGTGTCGGGCTGTCATCCCCTCCACCTGCTGCAGGTCCTCCACCTGGCTGAAGGGCCCGAGCTGCTGTCTCCAGGCCAGGATGCTCTGGGCTCTCTTGTCCCCGATGCAGCGCAGGGCCTGCAGCTCTTTGGCATCGCCCTCGTTGAGCCACGCCAGCAGGTTCTCCCGGCTCTGGGCTCACTGACACTTTCCTCTCCCTCTCTTCCCCTATCTTTGTATTTCTTACCCATGTGCTGCCCCAAGGCACCTCTTCTGCAGATACTCAGGAACTTAAACTGTTTATGTTACTCAAAACCAGCTCCCAATTCTCCTTCTATGAATTGGAAGCACACTTGCTGCCCCTCAGGTATTGCTGTGCACCTTGAGTGGGCTCCCTGCACCTGAACTAAATAGGAATTGGGATCTAGTTTAGAGCTTCCAATTCACTCTTTCAGGTAACACAAACAATTTAAAGTTCTCAGGCATCTGCAAAAGAAGCTGTTTGGAGGAGGATGGGAGTAAGAAGGGGAAACGGGCTGCATGCAAAAGGGAAGCCTGCTCTGGGGGCAAAAGGGGAAAGGAAGCATTCTAAACTTTAGCTGCTTTTCAGTTTAAAATTAGAGGGTGGGAGGAATGATCTTTTTACGATTTTCTGCCCTGTGGCCCATATTAGATGTAATTAATCAAATTCACAACAGGTGTAAATGAGACCAACTCCACTCACGTCTTACTGTTAGTGTAAAATAGTGAATTTGATGCAAAGGTCATAGGGGGTTTGATATTAGTTTGGTCATGAGATCTCAGCTATGCACTGTTGGAAAGTGCTACATAGCAGTGATATCAAGAAGGCCTAACTAGCCAATCAGAATGTGACTTTAGCCATACTCTCTTATACAGTATATTAGGACCTTTTGATGTTTAATTCTTTTCTTTAGGAAATCGTCAACTGCACAGGAGCAGTGAATTTTTTTTGTAATGATTTTCAATTTGCATATTCTTAGTAATCGCTCTATACTACAGGTTGAAACAATACCTTGTAACTGTTACAAGGATTCAAGAAAGGTGTTTAACATTACTTTGAATATGGTTCTGTTTGTGAATGGATTATAATGGATTTGTAGATTTTAAATGTTTAAACACTTTCACCTTTTTTATGGAGGGATTAAAAAATTCATAGCAGTTCATGTCACACTTTCTTTGTCTAAAGTGTTCTTGAATATTCTTAATACAGAATCTGTGAACACCACACAATTTTTATTCAGATGACCAATCTCAATTACTGTTTTCTCTTCCTGTGCATTCATCATTTAGATTAAATAAATTCAATCAGTAGGAACGAGCTAAGTTCCATGCAACTTCATTAAACAGTGAATATTGTCTTTAAAAAAAAAAAGATATTGTAGTTTAATGTTTTTAAGCCATCTGTTAAATTACTTTCTGGGTGTGTGTGTGTGTGTGTGTGTGGATGTGCCCACACTGGGCGGCTTCTCAGACCTAAGTCTGTCTGCAGTGTTTCAGCACTCAGAATAAAAACATTATCAATCAGTATCCAACAACAGCTGTTTTTGTCATGCTTCTGTCTGACGCCTAATGTTTTACAACTGGCCTCCTTTGTCTAGGAGTTCTGAGCTGGTCATCTTGTTGTTTCCATGTTATGTCCTGTGCTTGTACGAACAGAATTTGCAGTGGTTTTGGAAATCCCTGTTAGTGTTTTTGGTAGTCTTTCTTGCTGTATAATGTGCGGTGTCTTAGTTTGCATATTCAAATGTGCTGTACAGAATTCTGTGATGTATTATTTCATTTAGTTTCTGGCGTTTCATTATATTTATAGAAGTTACAGATTTTTGTACCTTATTAGCTACTACAGTTGCCTTTTTGTAATGGCAATTAATTTATATTACAAAAGTTTGTATCTTTTCTGTAATTGGGTATTGGTTGATAGTTAAATGTCATATTATCCTGACTTTATACTAAAAATACATCATCTAGACTTAGAAGTTGACCCATTCATATAGGCAACTGCAAGACCAGAGGAACTTGTACTGTCTGATTTATACATGATTTCCACGATCCAAATATGAAAATAAACATTGAGTAGAACTGAAGTGGTCAGCTTGAATCTTTTCAATATTCATTTTTGGAAGTACATTTTTCACTACCTTGAAACAGGTTTTCAAAATACGTACTTTTGGGTCAAAACAAGTGATTAATTTGGAATAATATGACACATCTACGCATAACATAAATATTCAATTGGTATTTCTAGCTGGTTTATTTTCTTAGTGAGTTTTGCTATTTCAGAAATGGTTTTAAAATATACTGTAGAATTATTGCAGGACTACAAATGGAAATGATTCCTAGTAATACAATTACTTCAGAAGCTCAGATTGAGAAACAAATACTTTATGTAACTAAGTAGAGATTTTAAATAGAACTGCGACATTACTATATGGTGCATGTACTGAGGAGAACCCCTTCAAAGTGTAAACAAATAAACTTATTCCAAGGAGTGCAATGGAAGAAAAATAACTCCCCAGACAGTTTTGGACTCCAGTGCAACATTTTCTTGTCTCGTACTGTTTGAGTATACAAAATGCTGGCAAAACAAAGCTGTTAAGCAACTGATTGAGATACAGCATTGGTCAGGCTGGCTGCACATTTCTGGTTTGGTTTCCAAATTAGGCAGTTATAACATATCAAGACTAGGATGGAATTAGAAGATTTGAAAACTAATAGTATTTTCTTCATGCTTTGTTTTCATATTCACAGATGAATGGAAATCTAATAATCATGCTTCATTTAATAGAACTTTAAAGAATTTTCATTAGTTTATTAGCCCCTTGACCTGATAGTACAAACAAATTAGAACATCTGTGTGTCTGGAGTATTGTGTTAGCCAGCCAAACCACTAGACTAACAATGGGGGAGGGAGAGAGTGCTTTATCCCATGCAAAAACATAGGATCTCTATCCCTCAACTACCTCCTGAAGTTGGACTGGACCTTGAAAGGCAGATAGGGCCACTGCGCTCTGTGACATGTGGTGATAGAGGACATCATTTCCTTTCCCAACCTCGTAAACCACCACGTAAAGTGAATATCTTCCATCTATTGTGTGGGTTGGTCTGAAGGTCAGGCTAGATTTAGCTAACCATCATGAGACTGCTGAGCTCCATTATGGCTACATTTAATATAAATTAAAATTTATAACAATAAGAAAAGAAAAAAAGCACTGTGTCCAATGCAGTTACGGATTCACAGAAGTTCATATAAAAATGTAACATTTGTTTCTTGATATCTTTGTGTGGGAAATATGCAGAGCAATCTTCTTTGTAAAATAGGAATTTGCAATGAGTACACTGATTTCCTCTGCTTACTGTTACTCTTACAAATGTCCTTGCTTTTACAGTCCAGAAAGGGACAGAGTCAAATGAAAACACAAAACCCCTTTTCAAGTAAGTAAAGGGCATGACAATGGATGGGAGTGTTTTTAATCATTTGGTTGGCAAGCCTAGCAATGTGTAAATCATAAACACTTTAGAAATTCTATTCAGTAAAGCAGCCAAAGGTTTGGAATATTTAGAGAAAACTAAGAATTTGGGGGTGCAGAAGAGGGGTGATGTCTGGTTCATGTCATTAACTTGTTGCTACTATGGAAATAGAGTGAAATATTGTCCAAATATATCCTATTTTATAAGGAGGATCTTTGTAATTGTACGCCTAACATTTTATACATTAGAAATTGGAAGTTTTACATGTGGAAAACATTATTTTCCTAATTTATTGAAACTTGCTCACCTACTATAACACTGATACATGAATCTTGAAGACTTTTTGTTTTCTTTCACAAAATGTATACAATTGCAGAATTAATTTGATTCCAATATTAAAATGCATTATATATTAAAAAATAAAACTAATGACAAAGAATTATCTTTACCCTTTTATATCAGCCTACTTAAACTGGGGGGGAAAATAGTCCATCTCTATTACTATGAAACATATGCTGAATACATTACATTTGAACAGGCAATGGAAAGAACGTGCATCTATTAAACAAAACAATGTAAAAATCATACATTTGTAAATTTGCTATGAGGATTTCACTCAGTTAAGAGCCATATTTACCTTGAGATATCACACAAGATTGATTTTACTTTTAATCAGTTATTAATGGGTGGAATGCTGAATCATGGAAATCCCAAGAGAAGGATTCTTGTACAGTCGAAATAGTATCAATACCCTGCCTCATCACAAAGAAGTTTGCAGAATGAGCTGCAGCATGACTTGCATACACAGCCACAAAAAACAAACCTGGATTTAAAGCTACCCAGCAGAGTAGGTAGTATTTTAACAACGTGGCAGTATTGGATTTGCAAGGTTGATGGCTTTTCAGAATTAAAAAGGCATTTCTTTATAATTTTATTGTAAATTGCATTTTGGGCCTGTCAGCTTTGACATGGTCCTTATAAAATAACAGTTCATGCTGTGAATTGGAATTGTCACTCAACTTCTATACAAGTATTTCTAAATCCATTTTTGACCAGTGGCATGCTAACTTCCTTAACTTCTTGAGGTCTTAGATCTACCCTCCACTACATAATGCACATCTGTATTTTTTCAGAACTAACTACTGTCCTCACACACACAAGTGTGTTAGCTGCTATACATAAGATAAAAGTGATTAACACCAGGGATCTAGGTAGGATCAGGCCCCCAAATTAACTCTTGATCCCAACTTTAAGAAAATTGTGGTGTAGTTTTCTAGTTTGTTTTGAAAGGACAAGTTTCCATTATTAACAAAACTATATCCATGTTATTTCATTAAAAAGTCCATGTAACATATGCACAGTACTTCTTCAGGGGACCCACCTGCATTTCAGTATGTGAAGGGAACTGACCCTATTGTCGTGCTTGTCATTTAGGCTGTCTAAAGCTACTGTATTTGTGGAATTGCTTTTCTGTTTAAGAATATTTAAATGTATATGCAGTCCCTGCATTCCGTCCTGTTGTTCCAAAAAGGAAAAGCTTGATAGACATTGACTGCTAAAAAGGTAAATCAACAGAATAACAATCTTTTTCTTAATCAACTATTACTAAAATGCAGTGTATGTTAACCAGAAAGACTTGTTTCTCCTTGGTTTACACTTGCTTGTCAATGTCTGCTCTCCCCAAGGTCAGTGGCACCAGTGCTAATTAAAGTAGCTAATCATACTTTGGAAGATAGTAGATCTTTTGTGCCAAGCTGCCCAGATGTCACTATGCAGAATAGTTCATAGTTTGCCCCATTACCTCTACGAGCATGACCTGTTGTTTACAGTAAATACAGTACCATAAGCCTGGTAAAGTCATCACATACATTAAAGGTATTAGGCACGTTTATCTCACATTCCTATCTATTAGCTTCTTCCACAATTAACATGAGCCACAGCTGAAAAAATAATTAAAGCTGTCAGTGATAAACGGGGTGAAATTGTCAACCCAGGAAATGGCAATAATACGTATAAACGATATTACAAACAAATGTTTATCTAAAGGTACTGTGAATTTTATTAAGGTTCTTTAATTCAGATTCATATGTGAATGAAACTCTTAATATGGTTCAGTATAAAAGTAAACAACTCAATATTTTAGTGGAAAGTTTTTTGTATTGATTGCTTTATATCCTTCTCTGTGATAGTCACCGTACAAACTGAGTACCTAATATTAATCCTTGGAAGTCTGTAGCAGAGCCAGAAATAATCCCAAATTTCCTAGCTCTGAGACTGAGCTAAAAGATTATCCCCCTTCCCTTCCTGCTCTACAGAGACCGTGAAAATAGGATTTCTTAGCTTCCTGCAGGTAGTGGCCTCCTGAGCGTGGGCCCAACCTCTGAGATTAGGATCTGAATTCTTCCACTGTTCAGGATGTATGGATCTGCTGAGGTTTGGGTTCAGGCACATCTCTACTGAGACATGATGGCAGCATGAGAGCTTAGTATAACAGATTGTAAATAAGCTTCTTGCCTGCTCTTAAAACTTGCTTTAACCTCAAAGGATCTTTAATATTGAGACTTCATGATCCTTTGGTATGCTCATACATTATTATTAATCTATTGACCAGGCCGTTAAAGAAATCACATACTGTGGTGAACAAGAATATTTTTGTTATTTCTCCTATAAAGGCAGAAAGAAATAATCCAGCACAGCTGTTTTGGTGAGGGGGTAGGTGGTCTGCTGATTCCTGCTATGCTGGTAATTCATGAGAGTTTCAGCAGTCACTGTGTTGCTTTCACCTTTTCATGTCAGTCAAATCCACCAGAACAGAAGAAAAACTTTGCCTCATTTGAGACTGGCCTTTTATTTTCTGAGATTCAGGTGGTGGTGGTTGTGCTACGTAGGTTCAACCATATGATTTTTGGGAACGATCTCATATTTTACCTGGCTACTTAAAGCTAAGTCCATTGATGATAGATATTTTCAGTTACTTTCTTTACCTTCAATTCCTGCCCACACTTGAATGTTCAGAAGTATGGCTCTGCCTTTAATAAAAGTACTGTCAATAGTAACGCCTTCACATACTATTTCTTCTCTGTAAGCATCCGAGGGGGAGGATTCCTAAAGGAGGTGGCTAGGCAGCTCCAAATATGCCTGGATAAGATTAGATTTATTTTTTATTCATTCATTTGTCCCTCTCCCAAAGGACTGCTTAACTGGGAACAGTACAGACACCATCCAACTCCCTCCAACAAAATTAACCAGCAGAAAATTAATAGATGTCCATCCTATCTGTTCCATCCCTGAGAGGAGACGACTAGGAACAAGCCTCAATATAACTGCTGATCATGGGATGGGTAGAGAGTAAGTAACACTCCTGCCTAAAATGGCATCCTGGACATGGGAGGAGGGGACAAGTTGTGGCGGGGACTCCAACAGACATTGAAATCCACCTTTCAATCAAAATGAGCTATTACTGACTCAAGAATGAGGCTATGGAAGTTAAGAGCACAAGGAACTTCTATTAGACTTGCTGGGCTGAGGTCCTCAGTGCAGAAATGCAGGCCTTGGAGAGATCCACCACCACAGATTCTACTGAAAGGGAACGGCTGAAGAAAGAGGCCCAGCTGGGTCAGAACAGGAGGAGAGGGCATCAACATCTATACCCCAAAATAGTCTGATGAGCAAGCTGTTTATTTTCTTTTGTGGGGGGGGGGGATCTGCTTGAGACATTAGTAGCAAGCTCCTTGCCCTTTGCATAGAAAAAGCACTAAGTGGATATAGGCTCGATCAGCAAAGGGAACACAGGACACCTGCTCTGGATAGTTGACTTCAGCACAACAGGGTAAGATGCTTGTGACACACAGGCCACCATTCTGAATTACATGTAACATCACAGTCCAAGGAAGAAACAAACCCCATATCCTCTGGCATTAAGATAATATGGAAAGGGGACATTTTCCAATGGCTGCATTTCTTCAAACCTGACATATTGAACTACTTTTTAATTTGGCAGGTGGTTAATACATTTGAATGTATTATCTGGTACTCATATTTTGGAGGCGATCAAGAATACACAAATTCAAGCCCTTTGAATGAGAGTGGATTCATGTACAAATTGATTCTAAATCAAGGAATCATCACATTCCAGTTCAGCATGCAAATGAGGCAGCTAGAGCATATTGTAAAGAAGTATGGTCTGAGACTCTCTGCTCTGTGTCCCCTCCGTGGGTGACCCTTGGGAGACATTTCGTCAAGGATCAGGCAGTTATGTTTGAATGAGAGACATTTGGCTGATTGTCATCCTGAATAAGCTCAATGCAGTGCTCATGGATCAAAGGAAATGGTTGGAAGAACTTGCAAACAGTTCATGTACCGCCATTATTTAAGAGTGAGGTTCTTGCTCATAAAACAGATCCATAACTTTTACTGTTCTGGTCAGAAAGTAGCTCTGTAAAATAGCATCTTCAGTAGAACTGTTCCCTGTGTGTTCAGTTATGTATGCTCATTTCAATGATTAAAATAGCCTCTTCAACTACTTTATACCCCTATTAGTACTGCAGAGCCAACACAGCTAGAGAGAGTGGTCTGTATTCTAGTCCTCCCTGGGTATTGAGCCCTATTTGGTGTAATAATGTGTAATACTAGAGACTGTGGTGGGAACAATGATACAAAATCTGCAACATTCTGAACACAAGTGGTTCAAATTCTTATGTTCTGAAATGCAGTGGGATATTGACGATATATTTGAATTCTATATTAAATGTGAATAGAAACAGCCTTTGGAGCATGTGAAGTTAGTGCTGGCAACCCTGTTCCCCACAACACCTAATTGGGGCAGGGCAGGGTGGACTGGAAATATGGCTAATCTCAGCTTTCATCGGGGGTGGGGGGGATATGCTTCTAGCCTATAGAAAACCTTGAAAAGGTCATTGGATGTAAAATAATTGCTAGAGATGAGTGTCTCACTGGTGTTTCCCAAAGATCGTGGGTTATATACAATGCAACCTCAGACACCTAAAACTTTCAAGGGCAGTCCTCTAAGGTGAAGACTGCCACAAATGTACTCTTTGCTAGCTGCCTGAAGCTAAGCAAACAATGTGGCATCTGGTCAAAAGAAGGGTCTGTCCAGTAGTGTGAGAGACAGTATGATTTAACGGAGAAAGTACAGAACTAAACAAGGGACTCCTGAATTCTCATCCCAACTCTAACCCTTACTTCCTAGATGGCCCTAGCTTTTCTATGTATAAAATGGATTTACTGCTGCTTACATAGATTATAGGGCTCTAATGGTGATTCATTTGTTAACCTTTGTAAAGTTCTGTATAAATGCTGAAATGTACCAGAACACACACACTCAGCACTCCCAGTGGCTTGGGGGCTCCCACCCCTAGACAATAATCTAATCTAAAACCTTATATACTGTTCATTTTGCACACACACGGGCACCACGTCTCCTGCAGAGACAGGTTGTTAGTGACCTCAAAAAAAATTGATAGCTAGTATGGAAATTAGAATTCTCATATTTCAGCCAATCAAGTTTTGGAAAACCTGATCTGTTTTAAATGTTGAAAACTAATCTTGTTGTTAGGTTTGGACTAATTTTCAGCCAACCAAACCTGAAAGTGAATAATTTGTGTAAATTAACTTTCTGATATTGCTATGAACTATGTATCTCAACAAGGCTCTTCCTCAAAATGCATTATTGCTAACCAGCCAGCTCTGGAATCCTCAACTCTCCTGGGGTTAATATAATGACAAATTAATGTTGCCTCTGTACTTTGTAAAGTTCAGATGAACAAAGCTTGGAAAATTTCATACTTCATTTTGATGTTTTGAACAGTCCTACACTCCTCATCGGAACATTGCAAAGCCGAGCCTTTTAAATAACTTAGCACATTATGCAGTCCCCTATTAAAACTAACCTCATTCAATGCCAAGGTGACCTGATTTTAATTCTCTCTTAAAAAGATTGAAATCTGTATAAGATTTTCTTTTCACAATCAAAATTTATTTTTTCATGTTCGTATGAGTGGAATTATTACCTGTTCAATCAATGAGAAGGTGCATGTGATCTTTTAGTCAGTCTTAGTTATTTGGGTGTGGGGGGCTGACTACTTTTTCTCATTTACTGTATATTATCCTGGAATATCAAAAGATGTACATGTAAGCTATATTCTTTGAAACAAACTAAGCTGCTCAAAACTGCTTGTTTAAAATTTTTGTATTAGTTGAAAATAAAGCTATCTTACATTTTTAATATATATTTAAAAAAAACTCAGATGAACTGAATAAAGTTCCCTTTTATAACAGCACTGTTACTCCAGCAGGAGATCCAAAAGTCCATTATAAGCAATGGGATGCAGCTGCCAATCGGTGCCATACACTACAAAGATTTAGGGGGGAAGTGAAGGATAACTTCAGTTGTAACAAGTGATTTTTAGGTAGGCAGAATAGATTTACCTAAATTAGGGCATAGCCAGGATTTCAGATTACCATCTCTACTATGTTCAAATTTGCTTGAGGTCATTAATGACCACAAGTTGTTCAGATTTCAATTTCACATCTCATCCAAAGGACCTAAAATAGCTGGGTTGATGCCTAACTACTGAAGAGGACGTGACTGCGGCTCTGACTGCTCATCCATGCCAACCATTCTCCCTTTCCGTTATGCAGCAATAGTATTCCACAAATAGATATTTGGTGCCAAAATTAAAGTTACACCAGTGAAATAGTAGAAGTCACTGGCCAGACATTTACAGGCAGGATTTGCTGAAGTGGTAAACCAGTTTTTGACTGGAGTATCTTCTTCCATAGCTGTTGAGAAAAGAATTCCTTATTTGTACTAGCTCATTCAAATTTGGGTAAAACAATTGGCAGTGTAAAAAGGCAGGAAAGCTAGCTTTCCTCTTCCAAGCAACGAACAAAAACCACTCGGCAGATAAAATATCCTGTTCTAGAAAACCTGGTGGACCCATTGATATACACAAATCTACTCAGTTCTCAGTTATAAATCTAAGGTATTAAGATTTGGAGCCTACCATCAGTTATCAGATTTCCCCATCCAATTTTATTTCTACAGTTTAAAAAAACAGAAAATGCGGCTGTGTACTCCATGTGGCATTAATTGAACAGAGATGATAAATCCACAAATTTCTGAATCATAACAATGATTCAATATACTGCAGTGATTTTTTTTCCTTATGTGTATTTTAACAAGGAAGAAGAATTTGCCTTGCAGCAATTGTTTGTAAGGCAACGCAAACACAAGTTTTAATTTTGTCTTTAACCAACATTTTAAAATAATGGATTTTTAACTGCTGTATTTGATACTGATGTAGCTCAATGTGAGGATTTTTGTACTTCATAACTAGCAGAGATACCAATTCTTGGATCACAGCTTTACAAACTTGTTCAGGAAGCATTCTTTGCTCTAATGTTCCTCCATCTCAAACCTGCTTTGTTGCTTGCTCGACATTTGTTACCTAATACTTACCCCTACAAACCTGCTGAAGCCTTCTGCCTAGTACACAGGGTATGCCAGAGCAAACACTAGATGCTTCAAGATATGGATTTTTCATGCCTTCTAATGAGAAACAAGTTTCGGAAAGTTAAAATAACATACAGTATGCTTTTATTTAATGCAAGTAGATGGAAGTAAAATGTGCTGACCTTTCTACAGTTAGTTTTCTTGTGAACATTGCAAAATGAATGTAAACTCCCTCAGCCCACACAACTTTTCCAGATGTATCATTCTGGGCTCTGGCTAGACAGCTGTAGAGTTAAGTGGGAGTGCAGATAAGCATGCTGTAATGAGATGTAGGCCTTCACGTGGTAAGGTGAGTGGCATAAATTTTTCCTTCTGGGTTGTTTCTTCTGAAAAGACTTTGTACTTTTAGTCACACGTCCATATTTTAAATATCACAGTCACATGCTCTAAACACATACTAGCATCATAAATAGGCTCTTATGATGTGTTTCTCTTCAACTTGTACAGCGGTCCCATGAGTAAAAGTGATACTAACATGGTCTGCACAAATGTATTACAAAAGATGGATGGGAAAGAGAAGATCTTTTCAATAATATTCTTTACAATGTAGCTTTTTTGTGTATGATTCTTTTTTGGATCATTATTATTCAATAGCTATAAAGTTGTAACATATATGAATCAAAGATTCATTCTTATTTCTGGAAAAGACCCACACTTTTACCCTATGTTCCCTCATTTAAGTATTTATGGTTGGTAAGTATCTATAGCTACATGCTCTTTCATCACTGATAATTGATGCATGTAGAAAATCCAGAGGGGATAATATCATCAAAGGAGAAGCATTATAGCTGTACATAATGCCAATGCACATACTCAAAAAGGCACTTTTGAAACTCTTGTCATGTATGGAAATAATTAAAATATCACAATTACTTTTCAACCTTGGGAAGAAGTTAGTCTGAATTCAAAATCTGCCTTAATAGCAATTCTGCTAACTGGTGTCTGATTAATTTTCTTCCAGTGTCCACACAGATTTTTTTAAGCCACAACTGGCTTAGGAACTCTCATCATAACAATTAAGGGTTTCTTCCAGATAGGAAACAGACTGGTCCTCATTTTCAGCATGGGTGTGGGACCTGTAGCAAAACACCTGTTCTGAATCAACTATTAGCTCCTTGAAAATGTCAAAGTCAGCACTCCTTTGTAAGGTGGTAGACAGACTGCGCTGCTCCTCCTTCAGAGACTTATGGGTCTAGTAGCTTCCCAAATCCATCTGAGGCAAAAGTTTTCTCAGACACTAGACTAGAACAATGATGGGTTAGTAGAACATTGCCACTATCTGTATTCTACAACCATCTGTGAATTGTTCCACTACAGCATCCACGCAAGACAGTCTCAAGTGACCTACATTGATGAAACTGGAAGGTAGAAGATTTGGAGCATTGATAGTCGAAGAACAAATCCAATCAGTTGATGGCTTAAGGAGTTTGTATAATCCAGTGCTGAGTTAGATTCTTCTCAAGCACCAGAGCCTTGTTCTGGAGGTGACCTGGGCTGCAAAATCCTAACCAGCTCGCCAAGACAGATTGCCATCAGACCTTCTAATAACGTTGACTGTATCTGAGAAGTACCTGGCTACTAAAACTCTAAGGAAAATCTAGGTGCATTCAGATATGGTAGTGGCTGTTCTGTATGTAGCATTGTCCCTCTGAGTCAGTACAGAATCAATGCCTTAGTATGGTGTTTTAGAAGCACCCTTCTACTAGGGGTATAACAGCAATAATACGGTAGATTATATTTCTATGGCATGTTCCCTCTGAGTATCTCAAACTTCACAGACTATATGAATTAGGCCTCACAATGCACCTGTGAAGCAAGAAGGTGGTATTACCCTACGTTTCAGGCAGCAAGCCTGAGGCATCCAGGGATGCTGACTTGTGTGAAGATCACACAGGGAGTCTTGGCAAAGCTGGTATTAGAACCTAGGCTTACTCTCTAATGCCTTAACTATGAGATTATTCCTCTTCGTAAAACCAAGGTTCTTATCCCTTTCTAATAAAAGCCCGTGGTGTGAGGGTGTTAAACTCAGGGTCCCAACCAAATGCAATTGGTTACAATGTACTTTTCATTTCCTGCTATAAGCTATTGTGTGGTGCTCTGTTACAAAGCTGCTGCACCTGACTGCAGCTGCATTTCAGAGGTGAGTGAAGTGATCCTTTTAGGTAGCTTGTATTTTAGTGTTTGTAAAGCCTTTCAGGATAAAAGGCACTATATATTTATATGTATTGCTATGTAAGATGTAGCCTTACCTGATATAAACGTGTTCATAGGACTCAGCTCTCATGCAAGTCATTTAACAATTGCTTTAGTAAAATATGTTAATTCTGAGGTGCCTTTTGTCTGAGCTGTCTGTAGATCTCAGCATTTTCTTTTTCTTTTATTATGTACAACAAAGGATCCATTGGACATAGTTTATCTCTTTTAATTTGTAGCAAAACATGCACATTTATCTTAAGAACAATGTGAGCTCAAGCCCAATGAGCCACAAAGAAAGGATATCTGTTTGCAATCTAGAAACAGTCCTTTTATATTTTTTGAACCCTTGCTACTGGATTAAATTGTACTACCAAGTAATCTCAAATTTATGTATAGTTTACATTGTTGTTTTAAAAGTATTATTCATGTCTTGAGCATCTTTCAAACCAATTAGTTCCTAATTTTCATGCCTCGTGGATTGTGCTTTTTGCATGCAAAGCTGGGCTGTTGCATTACATATAAAGGGTTTCAAAGTTCAAATTGATTCAATTTAAAACAAATGGGTTCATGTGGCTATTTCAACCGCATGTACAAAATACTATGTGCCATTTATTTGGAGCTTAAGTGGAAATTAAGTAAAAGAGATTCAAACTCTTTAACGTAAGAGGGTTTTTGAGACTGGAATACTTTTTTTAAAAATGAAAGCATAATAAAATAACGACAAATCAACAGGGACACAGTTTTACATTTCGTTTGAGAAATGATGCCTCCAGCTGCACAGTATCCTCTACTTTGGTTTCATAGCAATAAAAAAGGAATAGCACCACATATGGAATCATCAGCACCACTCTTTGCAACATCCTTGGTTTTTCTATAGGCCTCTATCTACATCCTGACCTGGTCTGACCCTGCTTAACGTGAGAGATCTGATCAGCCTGCACTAATACAGCTCCACAAATTATGCCTGAGTTAGAAAAAAAAATGAAGGAAAATATATCTAGCCTCTTCCTGGTTCTCCCATGGAGGCTGCACGTCCGTGGTACTGAGGTCAGCTTCAGTACTGTAGTGTCCATTGTTCTGCGCTGCACTGAATGGGTTGGACAGAATCTGTGTGAAGAGTAACTCTGAAAATGGAAAAACTGAGCACTTGGATTTATTCTGCATGTGTGTGAGATGAAAGGCAGGGGCTATGAAGTTGGATAGGGAAAGTTCATTTTTAAAAGTCAGAGCTGGGTTTCTAAATTGGGATGAATGCCCGTGATCCACAGAAGGCAGAAAGAAACTTGGAACTAGATCCTGCAACTCTTACTCATGCACAACATCCTTATTCATCCTGTGGTTCTCACGTAGTCAGTGGGGCTGCATATATGAATAAGGATGACTTGGGGTAAAGGCTGAAGGATAGGGACCTGGGTTTGTATGATATGAAATGAAGCATTAGGGTTTTAAATCCCAGTTAAGGAGGAGGAGCTGCCACGTGGAGTGAAAAATAGTGTGTGTAAAGCCTCAGCCTTTTAAGGAGTGCTGTCATTTCGCCTCAGTCTGAACTCCCACTGGAGTTAACTGGAACCTGAGAGCTCTCCACTCCCTTTGGTCTATATTATACCATGCTTATCACCAACACCTCTTCACAACCTCCCAGGCTCATTTTCCATGGAATAATGTGATAGGACTCTTGTGAGCTCATTGACTGAGAACCTGTCCTAGTGTAAGGACTAATAGGCATGACAAGGGAGTAACCACGACAATAAAGGGTTTTTATAAGTGATTTATACTGACATGCTGTATCACACCAAATTACTTTCCTAAAGTCACTTCCATCAGCAGTAATTTCCTCTCCTCCCTGCTCACCCTCATGCAATAACATAAGGCAACTAATGCATGAATACACATGCAGAATCCCAGCCTGGGCTTTGGGAATGCTGGGTTATAGTGGAGAATAATACCCTCTGGCTCCACCCCTCCTCCCATCATATTCAGGCAATGAAAATGTTGCAGCACATTTGGGAAGTCATAGAAAGTTCCCTTGCCCTTCCCTATCAAAGTGTTGTCAACCTAGAATGACTGAGTCATGTGCTCTAGAATGCATGGGCATACGTTCACTGTGTTGTCAAAAGTTACCAACATCCAAAGGGAAACAATTAAAGTCACTCCTGATATGCAGTTCTTCTATGTGGGCACCTTATTACGAAATGCTATAGAAAGAGCTGAGAAGGGGTATTAGGTTATGGAATCGTATCCAAAACGTACTGTTCAGCTGCTGGATTTACCATTGCCCAGAGCCGCAGAGAGATGAGTGGATTTAAAATCAGTGCTACAGCCTGTGTTTGCGGTAAGGCAAGGAGGAGCCATACAAGGAAGCAATGTTAGCCCTGAGCAATGTATCTCTTTCTCAAGGAAGCCCAGTCTAAATATCTAGCACAGTCTTTGAAACTTTATAAACCTTGCCCTGCTTCACAATTTTAAATCAAAAATAAACTGGTTGACTGATTAAATGTAGCATATTGTAAATCTTCTAACAGTCATCTATCTTCTGGAGGACATACACACCGGGGCAAACATTAGAAGCTGCAAGAGCCTTGCCAAGCGGAGATGTGTTTGCTCCACATTCTAAACATATGACGCAAGTTTTGTTCTGCAAAAAGTTATCATTTAAATTAAAGAGTTTTTGTTCTTGAGGATAAAAGGAAAGAAAACAAACACAAACATAACAGGCAGAGCCTGTTTACAGTATTGAAATGGATTAAGTATGTTTCACTGTTTTGACTATATCAATGCATTTATAACTGGAAAAATTAACTAAAGAGGCCTCTGGAGCTCTTTAATGGTGATTTTAAAAAAAGCCTTCTGTCATTAACTTTATGGAATAAGAACTAACTCTATTTATTCACTTTTATTTACCACTAGGTGGTTCCAGATTTTTCTCCTAGTTCCTATTTAAACAGGGTTTCATTCTGTTAAATTTTCTCTCAAATGGCTGTCAGGAAAATTTATTGCAGTAATATGACTGTTTGTGTCATTGTGGATTTAGACACACTTGCTACTTTCCGAAAGAATGTCTAGTGTCTTAGCAAAAAGTCAAGTACTAGTCACGTCTGCAGTGGCTGTGAGGCATCCAATACCTAGATGAGTCCATTTTAAAACTCAAAACAAAGCAAACAAAACAATGAGGTCCAATTTGCTATTTCTTGGCTCAAGTGATCCATTCTTCTGCCTGCCATCTAACTGCTGAATACATTATCGCCCAGCCAGACCTTGCAGCCAATCTGACTAATGCAAGTACTTCCTTCTTCAGTCAGCCAATCACCCCTTTCTAGGCACCAGAACACAATGGCTTTTCCCCCCCTTTCTTTCTCATAGATTCTGAGACACAAAATTACTGACTTTTTGAAAAGTCAATTCTTTCTTTGCTTGGCGTGGGTGGGTGTGGGTCTGGTTTTCCTTCCTTTTCCTTTTAATCTATTTTACTGGAATGGAAAAAAAGCTTTTTCCCCCCTTCCTGTTAGTAGCTTCATGTTCACTTTTCCCTCCTCTAACCTCCTCCCGGCCCCCCGCCAAAATACTGGTGGCTCTTTGTGCGTGTTAGAGGAAAATATTCATCTTGAAAAGGTTCTTTCTGCTACAAATGGAAATCAGTAGATTCCCAACCCCCATTACATCTTGTGCAAGCTGTAGAAAACACAATGCTTCTTTGACTGGCTCAGGCACCCGTAGCTCATCGACACTGCTATGCTACTGCTGCTCAGGCAAAGCAAGTACTCTGCTCCAGGTCATTTCAGTCCATGGTGCTAACAGCACTGTGCTGGCTGATGCTCAGCTGGTGCATAGCAAAGAACCTTGTGCAGTTTGTCCTGATGGTCATAGAATCACAGAAGAGCCTTCAAGTGGTCATCTAATCCATCCCTCTCTCCTTCCACCCCACCCTCGTGCTAAGGCAGCATTAAGTATTCCTAGGCCATCCTTGACAGAGTCTTAAAAACCTGTTTGATGAGATTCCACTACATTCCTAGGTAACTTGTTCCAGTGCTTAACTATCATTATTGTTAGAAACATTTTCCTAACGTCCGATCTAAATCTCCCTAGATTCAAACTAAGCCAATTACTACTTATCCTACCTTCAGTGGTCAAGGAAAACATTTGCTCACCATCCTCTTTATAACAACCTTTTATGTATGTAACCCTTCTGCCAGGCAGAGTTGGCAGCAACAAGGGCTGGGTTCAGTATCTAGGGGTTTCTCTTCAACAATACAACACAAAATCAGCTTGAGCTCCCACCCAGTGACCTGGGACAATTACACACCACCCCCTGGGTGCCTCTAAGAGGCAATACTTCCCCTCTCGCAAGCACAGAGTCTGAGTGTAGCAAAAAAAACCTTTTAATAAAAGGAGGGAAGTAACTTGGCTCTAATTTGGGAAAACACCATAAACAGGGTTCATAAACGTAAACTATGAGCAAAAGACACTGCCCCTAATAAGATGGGCAGTGTCCTTTTCCATCAGGTTCTTAAATCCAGCAACCCAAAAAGTCCCTTTAATGTGTCTGACCCTCCTCTACACCCCACTTACAATTGTTGTCCTTGGTCAGTGCAGACCCAGAGTCCAGAGGTGCATCTGCAGAGTTCACCTCCCACCCTAGGTGGAGGCAGAGTAAGAAGACACCTGATTCACAACACTGCCTGGGAACTCACTCGCCAGTCCTTTCTGCCAGCTGCCCTGCTGGCTGACCACCACACCTCTCCACCAGGATCCCTCTGATCCTCTCTGCCAGCCGCACTGCTGACTGATCGCCACACCTCTTTGTGGGGCTCCGCTTTGGTCCTCTCCATGGGCTGCCTTCCCAGCCGATTGGTGCGCCTTTCTGCCAGCCACCCTGCTGACCAATTGCCATGCCTCTCTGTGAGGCTTTGCTGTGGTCCTCTCCACCAGCTGCCTTGCTGGTCAATTGCCACACCTCTCCACTGCCCGCCCTGCCAGCAGATCTGCTGGGCTGTCTTCAGGTCACACAGCTCTCAGTAATTTCAGCTGTTAGTGGGGGAGCCTCACTGCTAGTTCACACGGGCAGTCTATTGCATCAGAAATACTGTCCCAAAGCAGGTCTAACACTTAGACTTAGGTATCAGTGACTTCAGTTCTGCGGTGTGTAACAAGACTCTCAGTTGAGTCTAAATTAGCTCTTTTGTTATACTGTGGAGAGAGGAAGGGTCAAATGGTGTCTTGGACCCTTAAAGAGGGCCCCCACCAGCAGGTACAGCTACCTATCCCCACCCTCCCTCAACTCACTGGGCTTTGGAATCCATGCCCCCTGCCTACCGAGTGCCATTGAGGGTGAGTCCCTCCATTGGGCTATGCCAAATACAGTTCTGCTGTCCTTGAGTCACACAAGGATAACAACCCTTTATTACTCCTGCCCCAATAACAAGGAGACTAGGGATCCAATACCAGCCACAAGTGATAATTTGGGCAAGCAATCCCATCATGCTGGCATGTAGGTAGGGTGGGTTTGTCCGTGGAAATGAGATCAGCTCCTGAAGTCCTCTTCCACAACTCATCACTACATGTCAGGGGAGAGCTCATTCAGACTCTGCTTATGCATATTTGAAGACAGTTGCATGTCCCTCCATGGCCTTCTCTTCTCTAGAGTAAATTTACCCAATTATTTCAACCTTTCCTCACAAGTCATGTTTTCTTAAACCTCTTATCACTTTTGTTGCTCTCATCTGGACTCACTCTGATTTATTCATATCTTTTGTAGAGTGTGGGCCCAAAACTGGACTTGGTACTCTAATTGAGGCTTTATCAGTGCCAAATGGAACAGAACAATTACCTCCCATGTCTTAAATACAAAACTTCTGTTAATATAGCCCAGAATTATATTTGCCTTTTTCTCAACAGCATTATACTGTTGACATTTGTGATCCACTGTAACCATAGATCTTTTTCAACCGTACTGCTGCCTCTCAGTTATTTCTCATTTTGTAGTTGTGCATTGGATTTTTCCTTCCTAAGAGTAGTACTTTGCATGTCTCTTTATTGAATTTCATTTTATTTATTTCCGGCCAATCCTCCAATTTATCAAGAGCCTTTTGAATTATAATTCTGTCCTCCAAAATGCTTGCAAAGCCTCCCATATTGGTGTTGTCTGTAAATTTTATAGGCATCCTCTGCATTCTATCAGCCAAGTGGTTAATGAAAATATTGAATTGTTCTGGATGCAAGGTAGACAGACGCCTTTGGGACTCCACTTCATATGTCTTCCCAGTTTGAAAGCAAACCGTTGATAAGTACTCTTTGAAAACAGTATTTCAAACAGCTATGCATGCTCCTTGTAGTTGTGAGCAGAGTCTGAATGAGCTCTCCCCTGACATCTAGTGGTGAGCTGTGGAAAAGGACTTCAGGAGTTAATCTCGTTTGCATGGACACACCCAAAAGGTAAAAGTAATAAATGGAGATATACCAATCTCCTAGAACTGGAAGGAACCTTGAAAGGTCATCGAGTCCAGCCCTGTGTCTTCACTAGCAGGACCAATTTTTGCCCCAGATCCCTAAGTGGCCCCCTCAAGGATTGAACTCACAACCCTGGGTTTAGCAGGCCAATGCTCAAACCACTGAGAATGATAGGATTGTTTGCCCAAACTATCACTTGTGGCTGGTATTGGATCTCCAGTCTCCTAGTTATTGGGGCAGGAGTAATAAAGAGTTGTTATCCTTGTTGTGTGACCCAAGGGCAGCAGAATTGTATCTGGCATACCCCAATGGAGGGACTCACCGTCAACTAAATGGCACTCGCTAGGTAGGTTCCAAAGCCTAATGAGTTGAGAGAGGGTGGGGGACAGGTACTTGGTGGTGTGAGTCCTCTTTAAGGGTCCTAGACACTATTTGACCCTCCTGAGTGCTGTGTTAAGTGGTGGGCCACGAAGACATCTTGGTGAGTGGCCAGCAGGATGGCTGGCAGAGAGAGCCAGACAAGAGCCCCGCAGAGAGGTGCAGCAATTGGCTGGCAGGATGACAAGCGTGTGCCTGAGCAGTAGAGCGTGTAAGGTGTCTCCTTACCCCCCCCTTCCACCCAGGGTGGGAGGTGAACTCGGGCTGCACTGGCCAAGGACAGCAACTGTGAGTGGGGTGCAGAGAAGGGACGGGCACGTTAAAGGGATTTATGGGTTGTTGGACTTAAGAACCTGGGGAAAAGGACACTGCTCACCTTACTTGGGGGTGGGTCTTTTGCTCATGTTTATGAACCCTAGTTGCGGTGTTTTCCCCAATTAATGCTGAGTTGCTTCCCTGCTTTTAATAAAAGTTTTTGCTACACTCAGACTCTGTGCTTGTGAGAGGGACCCCGGGGCGTAGTGTATAATATCTCAGGTCATTAGGTGGGGGCTCGAGCCTGTTTTGTGTTGTATTGTTGAAAAGGAACCCCTAGATACTGAACCTGGCCCTTGTTGCTGCTGGCTCAACCTGGAAGAAGAGTTGCATAGTAATTTCATCTAGACCATATTTCCCTAGTTAGTTCCACATGACATTCTCATAAACAATGTCAAAAGCTTTACTAAAGTCCAGGTATATCATGTCTACTGCTCTCTCCCCCTCCCCCTCCTCCCACCCATTCTCTAGACTGGTTACCCTGTCAAAGAAGGGAAATAAGTTGGTTTGGCATGATTTGTTCTTGACATATTGGCTATTATCATCAACTTATTATCCTCTAGGTTTGAACACACTGAATGTTTATTAATTTGTTCCAGTATCTTTCCGGGCATTGAAGTTAGGCTGACTGATCTATAAGTCCCAGGGTTCTCCTTTTTATCCCATTTTCTGAAACTCTGGGACCTTGCCCATCCTCCATGAGTTCTCAGAGATAATCACTAATGGTTCAGAGATTACTTTGTCTAGTTTAAGCACCCTCGTTTAAGACTGAGAATATATTATTGCCCTTATATAAATCCATGGTACGCCCACATCTTGAATACTGTGTACAGCTGTGGTCTCCTCACCTCAAAAAAGATATTCTAGCGCTAGAAAAGGTTCAGAAAAGGGCAACTAAAATGATTAGGGGTTTAGAGAGGGTCCCATACTAGGAAAGATTAAAGAGGCTAAGACTCTTCAGCTTGGAAAAGAGAAGACTAAGGCCTGGTCTACACTAGGACTTTAAATCGAATTTAGCAGCGTTAATTCGAATTAACCGCTCAACTGTCCACACCAGGAAGCCGTTTAATTCGACCTAGAGGGCCCTTTAGTTCGAATCGGTACTCCACCCCGACGAGGGGAGTAGCGCTAAATTCGACATGGCTATCTCGAATTAGGCTAGGTGTGGATGCAAATCGAACTTAGTAGCTCCAGGAGCTATCCCACAGTGCACCACTCTGTTGACGCTCTGGACAGCAGTCCAAGCTTGGATTCTCTGACCAGCCACACAGGAAACAACCCGGGAAAATTTGAATTCCTTTTCCTGTCTGGGCACTTTGAATCTGATGTCCTGGTTGGACATCGGGGCGAGCTCAGCAGCATCTGCAACGATGCAGAGCTCTCCAGCAGAGGAGTCCATGCAATCCCAGAATAGAAAGAGGTCCCCAGCATGGACAGACCGGGAAGTCCTGGATCTAATCGCTGTGTGGGGCGATGAGTTCAGCTCGGAGCTGCGCTCCAACAAACGGAATGCAAAGACCTATAAGAAGGTCTCCAAAGCCATGGCACTCAGAGGATACAGCCGGGATACAACGCAGTGCCGCGTGAAAATCAAGGACCTGAAACAAGGCTACCAAAAAGTCAGAGCGGCAAACGGACGCTCCGGAGCCCAGCCCCAGACATGCCGCTTCTACGAGGCACTGCATGCTATTCTAGGTGGGTCTGCCACCACTGCCCCACCAGTGACCGTGGACTCTGAGGATGGGATAGTGTCGAGGGGCAGTTCCTCGGCGATGTTCGCTGATGGGGAAGATGAGGAAGGGTTTGTGGAGGACGACGCAGGCGACAGCGCTTACAATACCGCTTTCCCCGACAGCCAGGATCTCTTCATCACCCTCACAGAGATCCCCTACCAACCCTCCCCGGCCGTTAACACGGACTCAGAATCAGGGGAAGGATCAGTCGGTAAGTGTTATAAACATGGAAACATTTATTTCTTAAAAAACAGGAATATATACTATATAAAAACTAGCTAAAAAGTTGTCCATATAAAACTATATAAAAAGAAGGTCCACACATATAGGGATGGAAGAGAAATCCTCTTCGGACACTTCCACGAAGCTCTCGTAGAGGTGCTCGAAAAGCCTCCGCAGGAGGTTCCTGGGGAGAGGTGCCTTATTTGGTGCTCCGTGGAAGCACACTCTTCCGCGCCAGGCCATCCTCACGTAAAGCGGAATCATTGCCTCCACCAGCATGGCTGCATACGGTCCTGGTCTGTGCAGGGATTCCCGCAGCATCCTCTCTCTCTCTCTCCGAGTGACCCGCCTCAGGGTAATGTCATTCGGCGACTGCTGCATCTAAGTAGGGCAATTAGTGTACTGTTACTATTGTGACTGCTTGCCTTTTACTTTGCATAGCAAAGACCGTCGTTCAACAGGCACGTGTTGGAGGCCGCAGAGGAAAACCATACAGTGATCTTTCCCGGGCACAGCCGCGAGGGGCTGGAACAGGGTCAGACTTTATGCTTTCCGGATTGCCTTCTGCGGGAGGGCACAGCTATCCATTAACTGTTAAGCAGCCTATAGTGTAGGGCTTACCAGGCCTGGCTGATAAACGGATTCAGCTGTACTGCCCCGCTTGTCCGATCTCCGGTGCAAGACCGCAGCCACTGAAAGCGTATTCCGAAATCTCGAACTTGTCCTGAGAGCTCGTGAGACTAGGTTCCCTGTATGGTCTTGTTCACAGAAACTGAGTAGACTGTGTTCACTGTTCGCAAACATGTATCTTTTCAAGGAAATCACTTCCTTTTTCCCATCACACAGCTGCGGCTCTTTCACGAACTGCCCCGCCATCCCCCTCACAGAGGCTGGCGCAGATTAGGCGGCGAAAGAAAAAGACTAGGGACGACATATTCTCGGAACTGATGGCCTGCTCCAGAGCCGAGGCGGCCGAGCAGAGACAGTGGAGGGAGACCCTATGTCAGCACCAGTGCTCACACATCGAACGGGAGGACAGGTGGCGGCAGGAAGACCAGCAGGCGACTCAAACGCTGCTTGGGCTAATGAGGGAGCAAACGGACACGCTCCGGCGCCTTGTAGATGTTCTGCAGGACCGCAGGCAGGAGGAGAGAGCCCCCCTGCACTGTATCTGCAACCGCAATCACCCGCCACAAAGTCCTGTCCCCCCCCACCCAAAATAATAAGAAGGAGGGGTGCTAGGGGCCGTGAAAACTGTCACTGCACCCCAGCAGAGCACTCATGTACCACACAGCTCTGATGCCATAAACTTTGAGAAGTGCTTCCCTTCCTGGATCACCCAGTCCCAAATCCAAGTTTCATTCCCCCACTGTGTAGTTGAGTATTAAAAGTAGTTTGTTGTTATTCACTGGTTCCGTCCCGTTTTTCTTGTCAGAAGACTTTGTGTGAAGGGGGGGGAGGGGTTTTTAATCGCATAGGACAGCCTCCATTACCAGGGTACAGACTTGGGGGCAGGATCAACAGCAGGACACACACAGACTGCAGTCACTAGGCACCAGGGTCAGTCTGGGAGGTGTATGCTGCCCCGGGTCAGTCTGTGAGGTGTATGCTGCCCCAGGGTCCTAGCGCCTGCCATCCACAAATGGCAAGGCAGGCTGCCCTTACCATGCCCTTCCACCCTAGCCACGAGCCTCTCCGATGCCCTGAGCCCCAGCAAGAGCCCTCATCCACGGACACATACTCACCCTTCCCACACACCCCTCACCCCTTACTATGCCCCAACCCCCAGCCCAGAGCCTGCATCCAAACTCCGTCCCAAAGACGGCACCCCTCACCCCTTCCTGCAAACCCACCCCTTCCTGCACACCCACCCGCAACCGTCCTCCCCCTAGAGACCGCTGTAGGAGCAGGAGCCTGTCATTCCTCTAGTGTAGAAGCGGTCTGTACATCAGTGCACACCGTACCCACCACAGTCTGCGTCCATGTTTCAACCCTAGAACAGGAATTCATAATTAAAGAAAACTTTGTTAATAATCAGTGTTCAATTAACTTTATTTTAAAACGTGTGTTAGAAGGGGGGAAACCTGGAGAACGGGGTATGTAACCGCAGATCGAAGTCAACAGTCACTGAAACAGGCTCAGGTTCAGCTTCTCTGTAAGTCAAGTGGACAGTCATAGGTTACCCTGCTCTCCGAGGAACCTAGCTTTCAAAGCCTCCCGGATGCACAGCGCTTCCCGCTGGGATCTTCTATCGGCACGGCTGTCTGGCTGAGCGTAATCAGCAGCCAGGCGATTTGCCTCAACCTCTCATCCCGCCATAAAGGTCTCCCCCTTGCTGTCACAGAGATTGTGGAGCACACAGCAAGCTGCAATAACAACGGGGATATTTTTTTCGCTGAGGTCCGAGCGAGTGAGTAAGCTCCGCCATCTCCCCTTGAGACGTCCGAAAGCACACTCCACCACCATTCTGCACTTGCTCAGCCGGTAGTTGAAGAGTTCCTTCTCACTGTCCAAGGCGCCTGTATAGGGCTTCATGAGCCAGGGCATTAGCGGGTAGGCTGGGTCCCCGAGGATCACTGTAGGCATCTGCACATCCCCAACCATTATTTTGTGGTCCGGGAAGAAACTACCTGCCTGGAGGCGTCTAAACAGACCAGAGTTCCTGAACACACGCGCGTCATGAACCTTGCCCGGCCACCCGACGTAGATGTTGGTAAAACGTCCCCTATGGTCCACCAGTGCTTGCAGCACCATAGAAAAGTAGCCCTTTCGGTTAATGTAGTGGCTGGCCTGGTGGGCTGGTCCCAGGATAGGGATGTGAGTCCCATCTATAGCCCCACCGCAGTTTGGGAATCCCATCGCGGCGAAGCCATCTCTGACGACCTCGACGTTTCCTAGAGTCACTACCTTTGAGAGCAGTTGCTCAACGATTGCGTGGGCTACTTGAATCACAGCAAGCCCTACAGTAGATTTGCCGACGCCAAAGTGGTTCGCTACTGACCGGTAGCTGTCTGGCATTGCAAGTTTCCAGAGGGCTATGGCCACTTGCTTCTGCACAGTCAGGGCTGCTCGCATCCGGGTGTCCTGGCGCTTCAGGGCAGGTGCCAGCAAGTCACAGAGTTCAAGGAAAGTGCCCTTACGCATCCTGAAGTTTTGCCGCCACTGTGATTCATCCCAGACCTGCAGCACTATGCGGTCCCACCACTCCGTGCTTGTTTCCCGGGCCCAGAATCGCCGTTCCACACCATGAACTTGACCCATTGCCACCATGATCTCCACTGCGCGGCGTACCCTGCTTTGCGAGAGGTTTGCGCCACTCTCCTCACCGCGCTGACGGAGCCTCCTCGCCCGATTTCTCAGCAGCTGACTGTGGAAGAGGTGGACGATAAGGTGCGAGGAGTTGACAATGGCCATAAGTGCAGCGATGATTGCAGCGGGCTCCATGCTCACAGTGCTGTGGCGTCCGCGCTGTAACCGACCAGAGAAGGGCGCGAACAGATTTCCCGCCGGCGCTTTCAGGGAGGGAGGGCGTGATTGACGGTTCAATGACGACAGTTACGCAAAACCACCCTCGACACATTTTTTCCCCAGCAGGCATTGGGGGCTCTACCCAGCATTCCAATGGGCAGCGGGGACTGCGGGAACTGTGGGATAGCTTCCCACAGTGCAACGCTTCCAAAGTCGACGCTGGCCCCGTTAGTGTGGACTCACAAAGTCGAATTAGTGTCCTTAGTGTGGATACACAAATTCGACTTCATAAGGTCGATTCCACAAATTCAAATTAAGTTGATTCGAAATAGTCTTGTAGTGTAGACGTACCCTAAGGGGGGACATGATAGAGGTATATAAAATCATGAGTGATGTTGAGAAAGTGGATAAGGAAAAGTTATTTACTTATTCCCATAATACAAGAACTAGGGGTCACCAAATGAAATTAATAGGCAGCAGGTTTAAAACAAATAAAAGGAAGTTCTTCTTCACGCAGCGCACAGTCAACTTGTGGAACTCCTTACCTGAGGAGGTTGTGAAGGCTAGGACTCTAACAATGTTTAAAAGGGGACTGGATAAATTCATGGTGGCTAAGTCCATAAATGGCTATTAGCCAGGACGGGTAAGAATGGTGTCCCTAGCCTCTGTTCGTCAGAGGATGGAGATGGATGGCAGGAGAGAGATCACTTGATCATTGCCTGTTAGGTTCACTCCCTCTGGGGCACCTGGCATTGGCCACTGTCGGTAGACAGATACTGGGCTAGATGGACCTTTGGTCTGACCCAGTACGGCCTTTCTTATGTTCTTAAGGTGAATTTAATCATGCCATGCTGATTGGGTCACTTGCCCCCCGCTCCAGATTTGTCTTCCATTGGCCCTGCTCTTTGAAGTGCTGATGTAGCAGGGCAGAGCAGTGGTGTGTCTTCTTGGCTAGCTGCTGCCTTCTTTTGGAGTCAATGGCTGTGAGGCAACTCCTTCTGATGGCAGGGAGAGATCTCTCTTCTGCAGAGATGCTGCCATTTTTATTTGTGCACCCCCAACCCAGACAGTCTGAGGGGCTCGCTGAGGTGAGTCAGGGGGTGGAGGTGGTGGTCCCTCCTTGAGCCCTGTTGTACAGGGCTGAAGCTGAAGCCCCAGCCTAGATGTGTGGGTAGGGTGAGCTGCTGAAGATCCAGAAAAATATGGGCTGTGTCCAAATATATTTATCAAACAACAATGTAAACCACAAATAAATATATAGAAGAGGAGAAAATACTTTCTGTGTTTCAAGTTGGGAAGTTATTGAATGTTTAGCACCAAGGAAGCAATGATTAAGATAGAATGATTTCCCTGGCCTCTCCTCCACCAATATATCATTGCTGGTCATGCAACTTTTAGTGATCCCAATAATTGCATCTTACTTACAATGGTCACATATAGAAACATTCCACATTTTTCATAGGTAACCTTACCCTTGTATTTGCAATATTCTCCATACTTACTATAGGGAAATCTTCATGCTTCAAGTGAGAAGGGCATTGTCACACTGTCTTAAAAGGACAAAATCATTTAGGAACACACCTAGACTGTCTGCTGACGTGGTTAAAGGTCAGGCAATATCACCCCAGAGATTATCCAAGTGGGTCTCCAATTGCATAAGAACATGCTACAAGTTAGCCATGTCAGATCCACGTCATTCCACCAGTACTCACGAAGCTTATGCTGCCTGTATGAAGAATGCCCATAGTTCTAAAATTTGTAAGGCAGGTACGTGGAGTTGGGTAATTTGGTAGAGTCTTCCAGACTGATGCCCACTTTGGTAGGGCTGCCTAGCAGTCATTACTTCAGTAGGACTCATAGAACCCACCTCCAAGCAAGAAGACAACTCCTTGTTATTCACCAAGAGTGGACTCCATGTGGACAACCCTTTGATGAAAGAATAGTTACTTCCCTTACCATAACTGAGGTTCTTTGAGCTGTGTTGCCCACATAAGGCCATGCCTCTCCCTCCTTCCCCACTACTACAGAGTCCTACTCCTCTGGGAATCTGTATTGGCAAAGGAACTGCGGGAGAGTTGGGCCCTCTCCTCCTTTAAACCCTCAAGTGAGAGGGACACAAGGAGATCCCGGGCACAGGCATGGCCCCCATGCACACTGCTGGCCAAAAGAATCCAATTTTGCATTCATGGGTGGCATAGGCACCACAGGTGCAATCTGTGTGGACAACAGATCTCAAAGAACCACAGATACTGTAAGAGAATTCTGGCATGTCTAGAAAACATCTACTGTTTTGAAAGATTTCTACTATTTGTGCCCCTTGTTTTTTTAATGAAGAAACTGAGGGTGTGTCTGCTAAACAAAAGCTAGAGCAATTGACTTAGCTACATTGCTCAGGGTCTGTATATGTAGATGCTTCCTACAGCCATAAAAAGGGCTTTTCCATCAATGTAGTTAATCCATATTTCTGAGAGGTGGTAGCTAGAATTCTTCTGTTGTCCTACTGGCATCTACATGTACAGATCTCACTACATCACACAGGGCTAGAATTTTTTCACAGCCCCTGAATGAGGTAGCTAGGTCAATCTATTTTTTAGGTGTAGACCAGACCAGAGGCTAGACACACCCACATGGGAAGCCTTTCCCACTAAAAAGGTGAATCTGGCTATGCACTCCAGAAAATGTTGAAAGCCAGGTTCAATTTCCTCCCTTCTAGACTATTTAAAAATATCTCAGAACAGAAAAAGTTAATACCAAGTAAAGTAAGCACCTAGCTGCTATTCAACTGCAATGCTGTGTGAGGGTCAGCTGCATGTGTCCGATTAAATACCAATGAATTTACACCAAACACAATTTCTGCTGCTGCTCCCAACTTGGAAAGATTAGGCGAGTTAATGATGTACAGCTTAACTAAAACACCATTAGATATCTGCAAATATATAATAGATGTAAATACTGAGGAGGAAGAGGGTGGTTCATGGTTATATGTAAGTAGAAGTAATGAGTTGAAGTAAAAAAAGGGGGAGCATTTTATTCATGTAATTATTTTTATCTGTATGTTCACAGGGACGCGGCATAGCAAAAACATAGTCTGCATAAAGAACATTACAAGCTCAGGCCTCATGTCTTCAAAAAAAAAATCAGTGTAATTGCAGTGCCCCATTGGCTATAGTTGCTGAATAGCAAGTTAATTAAGGAAAAATAGGCTGAATATTAGGAAAAGCTTCCTGAGTAAGCTGTGACATAGTTTTCTAAGAGGAAATTATGGGGACCGCTTTGTCTAGTTAAAACCCTAGAAACCATGCCAGCGGGACAAACCTGTGCTGACTAGGAGATGGATTGAGTGTCTAATTTATGTACATTATGTTTAATAATAGAACTGGCTGTGGGAAAGTGTGTCAGTGAGGGAAGAATTTATCATGATATTATTTTCTGTTTTCTGACCAGCTCTATTACTGCACGGGGGTAAATATCACAAAGAAAAATCATCAAAGATTTTGCAAAATGCTTATCTAACAACACTTTTAAAAATCCAAATACTGTAAGGGAATTGAAAGCTGGAGTCCTCAATCAGCAATCTCTTAAAGCAAGCACCCTGCAACTAATGAAGGGTGTGAACTAGCCATTAAATAACAAAAGGGGCAGAGTGGAGGATTGGAAAAATAAAGCTGGCTTTGGCTGCACAGCTAACGGGTCCAGATTAAATATACAGACTTGTTAAGCATCTCTTAAACCCCAACATAATGTGTTAGAACCAGCGCTACAAAGCCAGACCATACTCTTTAACCAGGCATTTCCTTAATACAAGTTTTGTTTTGAGAGTCTGGGCCAGGGTGACAATGGCATCACCAAATGCTTGTTTTTCTGTGTGAAATCCAAACATTTGCCACTCTCCACACCTGGGAGCCTGCGGACATAGGGAAGGGAGATATAAGTGTACAGAGGGGCACGCTTAGGAGTAGGAGAGCAAGAGGGGGATGTGCTTGGAAAGCAGGGGAGCAGATTGTGGAACAGAAGGAAAATGTGTTGGAAAGGAGAAAGGAGGAGCAAACAGAAAAAGGAGGAGGGGGAGAGAGCATAGAGAATGGAAGGAGGGTCTAACCAACAGAACACTGAAGAAGACAGAAGGATGGAGGAGGTGAGAGCTGCTGTCTGCCAACCATACTGTTCACGTCCAAGAGATAGCCCTGGTAGTCCTATTTATTTTATCTATAGGCAATCCCATGGTGCTCATCATTGTAGTATCTGAGCGCCTTTAGGCTCTACTAATGCTGCAGAACCATCAGCTGAGTACACACTAGACCTGTATGGAGTCAAGGCAGCAACCAGTTGTCCTTCCAAACTGTGGTGGAAACACAGCGAAAGGGGAAAGAAAAGAAATCACATGCAAACAAGTCCTGCTATTTGCCCAAGTACCACAGCTAGCATTTTACTCAGGATATCATATCTTGTCAGGAATAATTAAATGGAAATTTGTGCCAGCAAACCCATTATAGCCCACCATTTTAGGCACTTATCAGCTGGCTGTAATAGTTTGTTCTGGGAGTAACACATTTTCTTGACTTATAAAGTGAAATATCAGTGTGCGTCTATTGAAACTATAAAACCCAGGAGGGATTAAAAGCAGGCATCAATAGTGGAACACAGGAAGTATTATAAGAGAGAGGAAATAGGCCCATTTATACAGCCCCCCAATAAACCATATTCAGATACCATAACAACATTGAAAATGGAGATAAAAGTGTCTCTCAAACAGAGGCAATCAGCTGAAATTAATGACCTCTTGGGCTGTTATAATATTTAATTCAAGGCCTGTATAAACAAATATATCTTGGACTGTGTCCTGAAGCTTGATAACCATAGGCTTTGGAAGGCTGCCAGAGCAGGATGCCAGTTCCATAACTGGAGATCCCACAACTGCTCATCCTGGATGATAAACCATGAGGACCGTCAAGTGAGATGAACACAGTAGATCAGGGAAGCAGCACCAAGGGAACACAGGAAAAGAGGCCTTCTCTCAGGTAGCTGAGTCTGAGATTATTCACAGTTTTATAAAGCATAAGCAAACACTCTAACAGCACCCACATACTGATAAGCACCAATTGCAGAGGTAATACTCTCATTTCTGTCTGGCTTATGAGTGCTCAATCCAGTCGTCGTCAGCAGGATTGGGGCTGGCAGTGCTGGATGGGGTAAGGCTTCCAGTTTAGCAGCTGAGAATCTTCTTTTAAGCAGCAGTATAGAGTTGTAGATTCTAAGGCCAGAAGGGACCATTGTGATCACCTAGTCTGCCCTCCTGTAAAACACAGGCCAGAGACCTGCCCCACAATGCTTCCTATTGCATATCTTTTGGCAAAACGTCCACTCGTGATTTAAAAATTGTCAGTGCTGGAGAATCCACCAGAATCCTTGGTAAATTGTTCCAATGGCTAATTATTCTCATAGTTTAAAACACTAGGAGCTACTGGACCCAGTGCACTGCGTGGAGGGTGTCTTACAGCACATTCCATCTAGTACTAAAGCAATACACTGGACTATTTGTTGAAAAAGTGAGATTAATGAGTTAAAGACTTCAAAGCTAGTGGAATTTTTAGGGGATGGTGGTGTTCACCAATACCAGCATTTTGAATGGAAGTTATTGACATGCACTATCATTACGCAAAAATTGAATCTCTGGCAGATGGGCGCGATAAAGTGGCCACCCTAATTAAGTGCATTATATTGTATCATCAATAATCCATGAAAAGAGCAGCAACAGTATTGGGCGGGGGAGCTTATTAGCAAGCCCATGTATTACATGGCAATGGAGTTTGCAATTCACCCCCTTTTATTTAAAAACATATTCCTTATGTTTGTGTAAATGGATGTAGTATCATCTGCCTGAGTCTGCAGGGAACCTGAAACAATACCTCCATGGAGTGTGAATTGCCCCATTCAGCTCCATCAGGGCCCCGGAGACTCAACGATGGTATGACTGTGCAAGTTGGTATTTTGCAAGAGGCCACCGAATTCATGGAATTCACTATTTTGCTGTTACTGGTTACTCAACTTTTTGTTTCCTGTCGCCTGACCTGCCGCTGCCCCTTGCATGTCTGCTTTCCCCACTGTGGGGAGTTAACTGGAGTGCAGTGAGCACTCCCTGCACTGTTTCATGGAAGTAGGCAGCAAGGGATTGGAAAGTGAGAGCTGGAGTCCAGCTGTCATCCCAGGGGGGAAAGCAGGGTGAGCCAGAAGTGTCGGATGATAAGCCAGGCCATCTGAGGAACAGTGCAGCAATGAGGACACTGGGGAAATGAGCTGCTGAATCTGGCTACAAGCTCCCTGCTTCTCTGGCACACGAAAGGGGAAGGAAGTTTGGAGTTAGGGAGCCAATGCAATTTCACAGGAGCTGAGGCCTCAGGAATAGAGATGGGTGTTGGTCTAACCTGTTCTAGTGACAGAGATCCCACAATCTCCCTAGGTAACCTGTTCCAGAGCTTAACTACTCTTAGAGTTTGGAAGTTTTTCCTAAATCTCCCTTGCTGAAATTTAAGCCTATTACTTTTTGTCCTGGCCTCAGTGGCTAAGGAAAACAATTTATCACCCTCCTCTTTATAACAATCTTTTACATTCTTGAAGCGTGTTACGCCCCTCCTCCCCCCCCCCATTCTTCTTTTCTCCAAACTAAACAAACCCAGTTTTTTCAGTCTTTCCTCATAGGTCATGTTTTCTAGACCTTTAATCATTTTTGTTGCTCTCTTCTGGACTCTCTCCAATTTGTCCACTTCTTTCCCAACACGTGGTGTGCCCAGAACTGGACACAGTACTCCAGCTGAGCCCTTATTTGTGCTGAGTAGATTGGAAGAATAACTTTTGGAGTCTTGTTTACAACATTCCTGCTAATATAGCCTTAAATGATGATCAGGGGTTTTTTGGAGGGATTTTGTTTTATTTTGTTTTGTTTTATTTTGCAACAGTACTACATTGACAATTCATATTTAGTTTGTGATCCAGATTCGTTTCTGCAGTATGTCCTCCTAGGCAGCCATTTCCCGTTCTGTATGTATGCAGTAGATTATTCCTTCCTGAGTGTAGTTCTTTACATTTGTCCTTATTGACTTTCATCCTATTTATTTCAGACCATGTCTCCAGTTTGCCAAGATCATTTTGAATTCCAAGCTTGGTCTCCACAGTGCTTGCAACCCCTCCCAGCTTGGTATCATCTGCAAACTTTCTAAGTGTACTCTCTATGCCATTATCCAAAATCATTTATGAAGATACTAAATAGAACTGGACAGGACTGGAGCACCCATAGAAAAAAATTAGTGGGTCCTTAGCACTCACTAGAAGCCAAGCTCCCCTTCCCCCACTTGCACCTACCGGTGGCCTCTGTCAATCAACGCCTCACCCTCCCTCCCAGCTGTTCCACAGCATGCTGGAAGGCCTAGGAGGGAGGAGCGAGGAGCGGGAATTGGGCGTGCTCGGGGGAGTGGGCAGAAAGCAGTGGGGAAGAGGTGGGTTGGAGGCGAAGGGGGGTGGGAAGAGGCAGGGTGGGGCCTCGGGAGAAGGGGTGGAGTTGTAGTGGGGCTGAGCAGGGATTGAGCACCCCCGGAGGAAATTAGAAGCCAGCGCCTATTTGTGCATCCACCATAACGGGTTTATCTAGGCTATATTTCTCTACTTTGCTCATGAGAAAGTCATGTAAGACAGCGTCAAAAGCCTTACTGCCTCCCATCCACCCCAATAAGGCTTGTTACCCTGTCAAAGAAGGATATTAGGTTGGTTTGACATGATTTGATCTTGACAAATCCATGTTGATTGTTACTTATTACCTTCTAGGTGCTTACTAATTGATTGATTATTTGCTCCATTATTGTTCAAAGTACTGAAGCTAAGCATAGTCAAACATATAGTATTGTCACCCCCAACAGTTCAAAAATCATGAATCAGATTTACACACACACTCCAAAAAAGGCAAGAGTCCTAACCAACATGCACATGCACATGTGCATATACTTTAAAAATACCTTCTTTTTGTTCTTAGCCCTGCCAGCCTTGTATTTTTCTCTGATGGCTTTAGCTTTCCTTACCAATTTTCTACACCTCATAACTTCTAATTTATATCAATTATTATCCATTTCCCCTTTTTTCCCCATTTATTATATCTTGCTCTTTTCTTTTAGATTCTGCCCTCATTTCACCACTGAACCAGGATGAGCTTTTAGCCAAAGTTGTCTTCTTTCTTGCTTGTGGAATTGTGGCTTTCTGGCCAGCTAATAAACTCATCTTAAAGAACTCCTTATTTTCATTCACATTTTTCTGTCTATATTTTCCCTCCCAATTTCATGCATAATTTACCTTGCTTTTGGAAAATTACCCCTCTGAAACACCAAGTATATATGCAATTGGCTGGAACTATCCTCTGTTTGCCAGGATTGAATATAATCAGGTAATGATCATTGATCCCTAGGCAACCAGCAACTTCCAATCCAGTGAATCATTCATCTTTATGTGTCAGAATGAAGTCCCAAATAGAATTATTCCATATTGGGTGTAATATCTTTTGTATTAGACATTATCATCCATAATTTTTGCAAACGCTAATGATGTTTTACTACTGGCTGCATGAGACCTCCAGCATATATCTCCCCAACTGAAGTCTCCATAACAACGCACTTTTCCCCCCACACATTACAGGCAGCTGCTTAAGGACTAACTCATCCTGTTTTCTCAGTTGATTCCGAAGTCTGTAATACCCCACACCATCACTCCCTCCTGGGCTGTGTTAGTTTGCACATTGATCCATATTCAGACAATATCTTGTGGTTCTTAGTTTTCAATAACTCTAAAACAGGCAATGATGTCTTTAATGTACAGTGCTCCTTCCACCACTTTTTTTCTGCTCTATCTTTCCTAAAGAGCTTTTAACTACTGATTTTAACTTTCCAATCATGTGAATTGCCATAGGTTTAAGTAATGTGCATTATATTAATTTTTTTTCTCATCAACGAGAATTTCTTCTTCCTCTTGCTTGAGTTTGAGTTTGTACTGTATTTACCTTCTTGGAACCTTTCCCTTGCATTGCAAGTTAATGTTGTCCTGGCTGCTCCAGCTAGTTTTCAGCCAAGTAGATTAGCATCCAACCTGTGAGGAGGAGGCCCGCCACTGGAATGTCGCCCAGTGCTCCACCAAACCAAAAACAATCATGCAGCCAACAGTACGAGTATTTCTGCCTTCTGTGAAACCTGTGATGTATTTCTGCCTTCTTTCACACCTGGGATCTCATTTGAACTTCCCTCTTTTTCATCTTCCTTCCAAGATCCCTTAAATCTGCTTTAATCTGTGTATTTCCACATGATGCTGAATCATTGGCTCCAATGTAAATCATCACCAGTGAAGACATACCAGATGCCTTCATAATCCCATCCACATCTCATCTGGGCACATCTCATATGTTCATTTCAGGAACACAGCACACTGTTCCATTGTCCTTGGGTCCATTGCTGAATTCTCTATCCACGCTTCCCTGATTGGCTGCTCTTCTCCAGGATGTGGGGGAGGTAGCCAGTTCCAAAGATTTCTCCTGGGGAGGGCTGGCAGTTCTCTCATCATAGCAAAATTGTGTCCAGCAGGGACCAAAATTGCATTACTCATGATGAAATTGTAAAAATTGGCAACACTGAAAATAATCAAGAAATTTTACATCACTTACAGTTTCATGTGAGGGCAGGGACAGGAGTCAGGGCAGGGACATGGATATGGAACATATTTAGAGGTTGCTGCAGCAGATTTTGGTCCTATTGTGCTACAGAGTACATGGGATTTTGCTTATAAGGCATTTAGCCTTTTTCTTGAGGAATTTTGCATGACAATGGGCCATGAGAGACATTGTCACTAACTATTGGTGTTTCATTAGGACCTAGAAGCCCCAATCTGGGTAAAGGCCACATTGTGTAGGCACTATACACATATATCATGAAAAGATTATATCTTATTATTCTATAATGGCAGAGGTTAGTGGATAGAGTGCAAACATTATCTTTGAATTGCCTGATTTAGCCAGTTTGAACTCAACTGTATAAAGTTCTTTACAGGTAGGTTTTAAAAACACAGTTCTCTAGATAAGTGTAGTAACACTTATCGCACAGAAAGAGTTACATTTTGCTGTTTTCTTCACTATAAATGGCCCCTTATTTTCAGGATGTCATGATTCAATTTTAAAAGTGGGCTGTGGGCTGAAATTTACAAAGCCTTAGTAACTGAGGGGGTCTTGCCACCCCCCCCCCCCCCCACACACACACTGCATCCCACCCACCCCATTTGATAAATGTGATTCAGGGTACTAATCATGTCTCTTTGAGGTATGCAAGGGATGTAGACTCAGGCCCAAAATTTTATTGTTTAACTGTTATAATATGGCAGAAAAACACACCCTTTAGAATTCAGGTTTGTTTGATCTATCCTTGCAACTTAAAATTCTGTAGTTTGTTTTTTTAAAAATTTGGGTGATGATTACTTTTTCATATGGAATCACAGCATTTTCTGTGTGTGGAAGGAAAATAAACTCCCTGGTGTCTGCATATAAAACCATATCTAATGTATTCAAATGCCTGTTTCTTGTCAAACATTTTAGAAGGGTGGTACCAGTAGGTAGACACAAGTATTGTGCCTTGGCAGCAGCATGTCCATTGACAGAGTAGCTACTATGACTCCAAAGAGACTTTGCAGTTTATTGTGACAATAATCCATGCTTTAAAGTCCCTAATAATTTGAAGGGTATAATGGTCCCAAAAGAAATGTTGCAGGCTGATGCATTAATATTTGACAAAATAAAAAGTTATCTATTATGGCCTATAGTGGCAATGATTCATAGATTTTTCTATTTAATCTAGTCTGTCTGCCTAAATTTTATATATTGCAGTTATCATTAAGGTGTCTAAGCACTGATATGATATGAGCACATAATGGTCTGTTCTTCCAAAAAAGATCACATGCATTTAGCTAGTGGGAATCACCCATTTATAGCACTCAGAGGGAATCTCAAGTCCATTTTAATTCAGTTTTATTTAACCATCTTTTTACAATCTAAGGCCCTGATCCTGTAAGCACTTATCCATACGCTTAATGTTATGCATGCAAGTAGCTCCATTGACTTCACTGGAGCTACTCACATGAGAGAAATTAAGCATTTGTATGATCAGCACCTAAGTAAGTGCCACTCTTTGAAAACTCAGACAAAACCCCACATAAGTGATTAGACACATTTTATTAAATAGTTTTAAAGCTTCATATAAGTTTTCATACTTTTAAAGTAATCCTTCCAGAAAAAGGAATGGTTTGAGGACTCTGTAATTATAAGTGTTCTATGTGATTTTTCCTGACACCTTATGATATTGCAAAACGTAGTAGTGGCTTACTTCATGTTCATCTTCCTCATTTCTTATCTGAAGCCAACCCATGTTCAGCACATACTTAGCACAGGAATCCATTTACTACACAACATCTTATCCATACGTGGTTACTCTCCTCAGCTTTCCCCAATTGCTATAGCTATCATTAAGGGGCTATGGCTGAGAAATATATAGAAGCAGGAAAATAATTATCTGACCTCTAAGAAGACTATATCTTAGGGTATGAGTGTATGTTACTGTTTATAAACATAAATGCACTATCAATCCGCGCGCGCGCGCGCACACACACACACACACACACACACACACAAATGAAAATGTAAACTCCAGCATTTTTTCCTGTGCTTGAATTATTGGGTAAACCAATTATCAAAATTTAGACTATTTTAAAGAATCAATGCAATGATAATATTAAAACCTTATTGTTTGCCTGCAGCTTTGTTTAAACAGGGCTAACTGACCAGAAAAGAACAGCTGGTCTTTAAAAATAGTATGATGTCTGGGAATTCCCCTATTAAAATAAATAAATACATAAATAACAAAGGTCTGTGACATTTACACCATAGAGATTCATCATTCACTTTATATCCACTGTCTCCTCCAGCAGGACATGAGAATTAGTATGTTGAAATATAAACATTGACGTGGCAGGTGTTACCGTAGCTTGTTACGTGCCTTTATTAACATTTTATATAAAAACACCTTTTCTTCCTATACAATGCCACTGAGCCCTACAAGATTATGCTTTTTTTAAAGAAAAGCTTGTTCAGTACCAAGAAATGTATTTTCATGCCAGTTTGAATGTGTCCTCCTCATAATTGCTAAAGGAACAATCTGAATTACCTTGTAAGTTTCTCTGTTTTTCAGGTGCTAGTCTAAATGCTCTGGAAGTGTCATTGTTGATTAAGGCCAGCACTATAGTTTCCACCAAGCGTTTGATGTGACACAACTTAACAGTTAAATCTTTAATGTGCGTCCATTATTTTTTTCAAATCTAAGGGAAAGTTTTGACACGCTCTCAAATAAATATATTTCTCTTAAAAATTGGTCCAGTGTTTGAAAGATGCTTTCAACAGTCGCCTTACAGCAGACACAGTTATTGCATGCAGTAGCAACAAAACATTCCTAACTTTTAAATATAAACCAGTTAAATGTTTATTGGCTTAGTCTCAGCTGCTATTGATTATACACTAAGGAACTGCTTCACCTTCCAGCTGTAACACTGGTGTAAACCTAGATGATCTCTAGTGACATCCATGAGAGAGCCTACATTTACTCTGCTATACATATAAGCAGAATTTGACACAAGGGGCTTGCTTTTTAGCTCATGCCTGTTCTATGCTGCTTTATCAGGCATTACACTAACATACGTATGGTCAGAATCAGACTCAGAGTTTTGTTTTTTTTTGCAGCAGTGCAGTCACCCTCCAAATTCACAGCAGGTAGAGAAATTGCTGATTTTTGTGTCATTCTAATGCACCCATTATCATGGGAGAATGCAGCACATTCACTAAGAGCAGGGCTTGTTGTGTTTTTACATCTCTTTTCCTGTTCTGTGCAGCAAGACTATATAATATGCTATGTAAAATACATAGCATATCTTGACCTTTAAACATACATCAATCAATAGACTTGTGCAGAAAAAATAGTAGATCTAAGGTGTTTACAAACAGTGAGGTGAGATCCTATAATTGGATATTATCCAGCGAAGTTTCCATTTGGGTCTAAACACACATAGGCTTAGTGGTAATTTGGGGAAGCTGTTGGACTGGAATAAACATGGAATACTTTGCCTCACCACTTTTGGTATTTAAGGAGCATCCTAAGTATGATAGTTGTGCTGGATGGCACTACTAATTATTTTGTAGTCAGAAAGTGCTCTATAAAAGGCATAAGAGAGTAATTCAATGCAGTTTCCTTTTATCTGCCTTTCCAATTGATGTCTATACAGAGCAAGCGGGGCTCCCCAAACACATCAGTCTGTTTCAGATACACAAGATTAAGTAGCGAGTGACATTCAAGACCAATCGGCCCACCCAGGAGGAGTGAAACCAGCGGAAAAGCTGTCAGATTCCGCCTTTTCTCCATTAATCTTGAAGCTTTTCAATGCTGCCAGGTCGCATCTCCATCAAACACGCTGGGAAGAGTGTTGGGCTGTTTTCTTTCCGCTAACCCTTTCTTCCCCATCACGTCCCCTCTCCAGTAACCCTTTCAGTGCTGGACTTCTATTTATCAGCTGCTCTTGGGTTATTTCCACTTGATTGGACAGAGTGGGAAGCCAGATCTGGCCCAGTGTGAACCCCAGCTCTTGAAATGGTGGTAGCAGTAACTTAGGATGGGGATTTTGTTTAACCAAGCTGGAACTGGATGAGGCATTGGTTCCATGGAAAGACTGAAGTAAAGAAAGAAAGAAAGAAAGAAAAAGAACAGGGTGGTGGGTTTGTTGTCCATAGGTAGCATTTTTACTATACATTTTCTCATAGGGTCTTCTGGTTTGGGCATGGGGTGTGTTTGTTCTGACCTTAAATTGGGAAGGGAGGCATTTGTCTGTAGAATTAATTTGAAGGAACTTTTGCTAGTAATTAGACATGGAAGGGGGCATTAGCCTAGAGCTAGGACTTGATTGTGGCATGGGTGTATAATGCTTGTGTCGGGTAGTGTAAATAACCTCCAGTACATGTACTGAAGATATCACAGAGGAGGCATTCTGGCTCAGAGAAGCCAAATCCAAAAATCTGAATGTGGGACATTGGACAAGAGGGGTTCATGCAGTGGCAAAGAGCACACGAGTCGAGGGTTGGAAGGGCAAAAAGAAAGCACAGGGGCCAAAGAGTGATTAGGGAAAAGAAGCACTGCAAGGTGGGAAGTAAAAAGAGAAAAGGGGAAGGGGGCTCTGGAAAGAGCAAGGGAGTAGGAAAGAAAAGTAAGACAGCGAAGGAAAATGGCTGAATATAAAAGCATCATAAATAATTTTTAAAATATGTTTCTCTTTGACTAGACAACATCAGTCTCCCAGGCAGACAGGGAAGGTAAGACCCTCTAGCGAAAGGAGAGAAAAACATGGGCAGGGTAGTAGTTGCTCATGTTGTAGTTACTCTTTCACACCACCATCCAGTGAGTGGTGAAGCTCTTGTCCTCGTCAGATAAAGGTTTTTGCAAGTGTCAGTTCACGTTATGATTCTCTTTAGTGGGCCCTGTTGCCTCAGTGCTTGGCCTGCTACATGTGCTGCCCTTCTGTCATTTGCTACATCTTGTGTTTGAATTCAGCACATGACTACGCTATTTCTCAGATCACGGTATAGCATGCAGTAGAGTGTTGAAAATTCAAACACCACGTACAACAGGAGGCAACTCTACCCGCAACCTAATCCCACTTCTTGCATTCCTGACTCCACCTTTCTTCAGGGTTGGGGGCCTCCCAAATCCATATTTTCTTGCACCAGCACCCACTGAAAGTTGAAGCAAGACAAACTCGGATGGAAATAAGGCATATATTTATAACAGTTAGGATAATTAACCACTGGAAAAAAATTACCAAGGGTTATGGTGAATTCCCCATCACTGGCACTTTAAAATGAAAATTGGATGTTGTTCTAAAAAAATCTTCTCTAGGTATTATTTTGGGGGCGTTCTATGGTCTGTGTTATACAGGAGGTCAGACTAGATGATCACAATGGTCCTCTCTGGCCTTGGAATCGGAATCTATGGCCTTGTCTACACTTCCACTCTAGCTATGTGAATAAAGTAATTGGAGTCAACGTAGCTTAAGTTGACTTACCACCGTGTCTACATCGTGCTGTGTTGATGGGAGACATGCTCCCATCGACTTACCTTACTCTTCTAATTCCAGTGGAGTTCTGGAGTCGACCAGAGAGCACTCCGCTGTCGACTTAATGGGTCTTCACCAGACCTGCTAAATCGAACCCCTCTGCATCAATCACAGTAACATCGATCTCCGGTAAGTGTAGACATGGCTGATGATTTTTCTTGAAACGCTTGGAGCAACATCACTATTGTAGGCCTTGTAGGTCATTTCCCTGGAGGCCTATAGACCATTCCACATCTTGGGTGGGACACTCACTCAGCCCCCTTCAGAGAGCCTTCTATTAAAAGCAATGCCTCAAGCTTACAGTATTGGTTCCCTATATTGTCTAGTGGACTCCTGATGCATTTATATAAAATGAGATTTTAGATCCCACTTCCTGATATTAAAAGCAGAAGGGAAACATTATCTGTTAAATAGAAGTAGTTGAAGCTCTTTAGATATTTCATTTTTTCCATAATTTCTGACTCAAACACATATAAGGGCTAATAAATGGAAACGTTAACGTTGCCCTCGCTGATTTAAGCCTAATGTTTTAGCAATACATTTCTCCTAAATATAGTCAATTTACTTCTTCTTTAGTGTGACAGTTCTCAGGACTCAGTACCCTCGACTGTGAGTCACCTTGTTACCCCTGGCTCTAGTGTGAGAAAGTCTTGCTTGTGATAACTGGGTGTTAGTACCCTAACACCACCAGCCTTTCAGTCACTCAAGCATTCTCCCCTGGCTATGCTAGCCCTGTCTTTGCCTTGGATGTTAATAAAAGGTGCACCACAGTCCCTGAGTCCTCTTGAAGTGTTCTCCTGTGGTATCCAGCCCCTGACACTAGTATTCATAGGAATCCCAGATCCTCTGCCCCTAAAGGAGCAGCGTACCCCAGTTTACCCATTTTAATTAAATCACCATGCCTATATAACACACAACTCTTGTAATGAAAGCAAAGAAGGGTTATTTAAGAGAGAATAGAGACTGCACTAGAAACAAGCAATAATGATGGATTGGAAACAAATGGACACAACACAAGACAAAACCATAAAATGCAAACTAGGACTTACACTTACTAATAGTTATCTTTCCTAGCTAATAAAGGAGGTTCCCATCCCCCTCCAGAGTTCACTCAGCTGCAGAGCTGGCTTCACAGGAACCAGGAGCCAATCTGTCATTTAAAAAAGAGCCCCACTTGTTAGCTGTCTCCTGGGTGAATGGATCCTGAGTGCCTTTCCCCAGTTGGTGTTACAGTGAAACAGTCTTTGGTCTTTATTCATAGACAGGGCTGTACAATCCCATCCAGGACCCTGAATATGTACTCAAGTGGCTAGCCCATGTTGTTGTGGCGTCACTACTGTTGTTATTCAAGATAGCTATCTTAAATGGGTGTTTCTACAGGTGCCACAGTCACACCTCTGATTGCAGTGTATACAAACCCTAGATCAGGTGGGGAGCACAAGGTGGGGTGAGGGGGGGGGCTCCAGAGACAGTTCATGGTGATGGGGGAAAGAAGGTCTGGGCTCCATGGGGTTCTGGAGACCATTTGGGGTGGGGAGGGAGACAAGGCTGGTTGGGGGGGGGGCTGCAGGAGGTGGGAGAGGGGGGAAGGGAGGCATGCGTGCTCAGTGCCCTGGTACATGGGGAGGCTGTGCAACCTCATCAGGCACTTACCAGCCAGGTTTGCAGGTAGGGCTTGGAGACAACAAGTCACAACGCCATGGCCCAATGAGCCCTGTTGTCTCCACAGCGAGCAGGAAATAATTTGAGTCAGGGCCGCTACAGCACCGCCTGCTGATTGGGCTGCAGCGTGAGCACGTGACACTCCATCACTCCTTGATTGGAGGGGCAGGGTGTAATGGAGCCACATCAGGCTCCCCGCAGGGTGTGTGTGTGGCGACATTCCCCCTGCAACTGGCACCACTCATCATCCCCCCACCCCCACAATCTCTGAGCTGCTGCCCTCGCCCATGCCCCACAGGAGAGGGCTCTAGCTTGGGGTGTGGGCTCTGGGGTGAGGTATTGGGATGGTGCTGGGTGCGGTCTCCAGGAGGGAGTTTGGGTGTGGGAGGGGGCTCTGGGCTGGGGCAGGGAATTGGGGTGAGGGTGAGTGAGAGGGTGCGGGAGCCTGGTGGCACTTACCATGGCTCCCAGGAAGCAGCCGCCAGGTACCTGTGGCCCCATGGCGCATGGGCAGGCAGGGAGGCTTCATGTGCTGCCCTCACACCTGAAGGTGCTGCCTGCACAGCTCCCATTGGTCATGGTTCCTCAGGTGGGGGCAGCACATGGAGCCTCCTTGGGCACCGCCCATGCATCTAGAGGCTGGAGGGAACTGGTAGCTGCTTCCGGGAGCTGCATGGAGCCTGTCTTAGCCCCAGGCCTCTGCTGCGCTGCTGACCGGACTTTTAAATGCCTGGTCAGCACCTTCAACTCAGCATTCTGGTTGAAAACTGGATGCCTGGCAATCTTAGTTGGCACTGCGACGGCACAAGCAGCCCCCTAGGGACACGACTGTACCCCACAGCCCAGCCCAGCCACCTGCTAAGGGGAGGGGGGCCTGCATTCGGGAAATGGGCACAGCTCCAGCCCTGGCTTGGCTTGAGCCTGCACAGACCATTGGAAAGTGTCTGGTGGTCCAGATTTGGCCCACAGTCCACCTATTGACTACCCGTGCCCCAGCTGCTCTCCCTATTGTTCTGCAGGAGAGAAGGGAAAAAACAAAGCAGCTACTACAAACATTTTTGTTTGTTTAAAGAAATCAAGAAGTGGGCAGTTAACTGGTAGGACTTCACTCCATTAATCCCTCACAACTAACAACCCTTAGCATTACTTAGTAGGCATGACTTGACATATAACATTATCAATGCCTACCTATGCATGTTACTATTTTATGTGCCTCTGTATATTTACCGTAGTTTCTTAGCCCAGCCTATATTTATGAATACCAGCACTTAATCATTATTATAAATGGCTGTCTTGTGGGGCTAGCTGACTACAGTGCAGGCTAGTCTTGTACTTCATCCTCCTGATGGATGAGTTGGTCTAGTGAGTTTATACCAGTCTTGTGCAGGTGTTCATTCTCCCAGTACTATACAACACTGCCTGAGTGATAATGTATGTACACTCAGTGAGCTTTGTATGCAGACAGTGCAGTACACAGCAAATGGGATGTAAAAGCTTGTATTGGTTGTGGGGAAGGAACCTAGTGAGGGAGAGGGATTGTATCATGTCAAAGCTGTGTGAAAAAGTAAAAACAATTTACAAAATACTGCTAGGTAGAAGAGAAATAGCAAAAAATGAGTGAAAAGACGGGGGAAGGGTATTTAAAATTACTATTTGCACTGCAAAACAGGAAGTCGCAAGCAACGTCATGACATAGCCCTGTACAGAATGAAATTTACTAGAGTAAGAAGCGGTAGAAGAAGCTGCTGTAGAAGACAAAACACCGATCAGCTAAAACACTGGCTACAGGAGAGAAAAGTAAGAGTTCTGTATGAGAGTATAGGCCTTGCTGGAGCCCTAGGCATAACTACCAGTGTGAACCAAAGGGTGTGAGTAGACCTGGCCTTGGCAAAATAACAACACACTAAGTACTGGCTAACCAAATAAGCACATTCCTGACCAGAGAGGATGGTTTAAGAGCACCCAGCGTTCTCAAGTAACTATGTAAATGTATTCTCAAGAGATTGTACAGGAACATGCTGAAACCTTGTAAGATAATGACAGGATAATGGATGGGGATGTTTTGCTCAAACTAGCAGGTACAAGGCTAAGGGTGGCCACTAACAACATCTGGAGTGTAATACATAACTTGTTTGTATCCATGTATAAAAGGAGAAATCATAGGCAGGGCATCTTTGTACTTGCCGAGGAGACCGCATTCTGGTGTGCTGACTGAGGTGGTACCATTGTCAGGGACATGTATGTTTTAGTGTACCTCCAGCTCCTATGGCACGCTAGTACCATGCTCTGTCGACAATAAACCATGTGGAGCGCCTTCACCAACGAACCAAGACTATGGTTTTTCTTATGACTAACATGGAGGTTTGCTGAATTAACATGTTGCACTTTCTGCTAGTGCTGCTGACATTGGAGCTCCAAGAACAGCAATGCTGGCAGCAGTAACAACTTAACGTTAACAACTCTCCAGAGAACTAACAACAGAGAGTAAATGCTCATCACAGTGATCATATACCTGCCTGGAGATACAGAGCTCTCTGAAGTTGTAAGATTCTCATGTAATAAGACATTCTTCCATAAAGTGATAATTTTGAAATTACAGGCTTACTCGTTAGAATAATGTATGCTGTGTTGTCATATCCTGTCGGTCCCAGGATATTAGCGAGACAAGATAGGTGAGACAATATATTTTATTGGCCTCCATAAAAGATATTACCTCACCCGACCTTGTCTCATTGAGATAATTATTTTTATTTAAACGGAAGGTTGGGTGAATTGAATTGGAAACCTGTATGAAAGCGGGGAAAGGACTTGATTTCATCCTGTAAATGACAGTGTTTTGACCTCTGGTGTTATGTGAGCTAACCCAAGATGGCTATTTCAAAGCATTGAAGTGAGAAGCTTCTAGGAAATATTGTTAAATGAATAGAGTCCCTTACCCTTTTGCAGCCTTCATTCAACCTGCATTCCAACAAGCACATTCCAATAGGTACACTAACACACTAAGTTTTCAGTAGTTTTTGGTTTATACCCAGTAGCCATAGTAGGAAAAATGGTGTTAACATTTGAGACCATTGTGGTGGGCCTGGTGTAAGAGCTGAATAGAATACTTGAGCTATATCCACACTCTCAGCATCCCCACACTCAGCCTGCCTGCATTCCCCACTCATGATTTACATAATTGTTAACAAATTGTTTTTGCATTAGATACCTCTATAATTCATTGGCATATTTACTAACAAATGCAGTAGATGTCTGTTCTGTACAACAGATTTCTGTAAATGCACACTACAAAGGACATTAAAATGTCCTTTTGCCAGAGGATGTTGTGAAGACCAAGACTATAACAGTGTTAAAAAAAAATAGATAAGTTCATGGAGGATATGTCCATCAATGGCTATTAGCCAGGATGGGCAGGGATGCAAAATCATGCTCTGAAGTGTCCCTAGCCTAGTGTCCCTGATTGCCAGATGCTGGGAATGGGTGACAGGGAATGGATCCCTTGACGATTACCTGTTCTGTTCATCCCCTCTGAAGCACCTGGCATTGGCCACTGTCAGAAGACAGGATACTGGCTAGATGGACCATTGATCTGATCCATTGGCCATTCTTATGTCTCTGTAAATTTCTCTATGAACATTTCATTTCCCATGCACTTTACTCCCTTCAGACTTTCTTTTACCTCCTTCTGTAGATTCACAGTAGGCATTCCTGCACTTCTCTCTACTTTTCTGATTCTCTCTCTCCCTCTTATATGTCCTTCTCAGTCTTTCTCTTTCTCTCTTATAGCTAATTGTTTCTTCTTATGTTTGACTGATTCCCTTCTCTCTGTTCAGAACAGTTGTTATGTTATGCTTAGGCCAATAATATCCTTTCAACCTCTGTTGAAGCCACATTTCCACAGAAAATATTCACTTTTTCATTGCTGTAATTGGCCCTTCCATTAAAATCTTTCACTATATTGCAGAAGCTCCAAACCCAAACTCCCTTTCCCTCACTCTTTTCGACACCTTTCCTTTATTCACATCCAACTCCTCATTTTCAGATTTGGGCCCTTGTCTGGCCGTGTTACCTTCAGCCTGAAGCAGTCTGCAGATCCTTGTGCAGGATAATGCAAGGACCTTTAAAAAAAATTCTATTTAATCCAATTGCCCACCATCATATTATCCTGACTTGTGGAATCACTGTTATCTCAGATGCAACCCATACTGATGACACATACAACTTACCCTAGAAGCCTTAAGCTTATCTTCAACTTTCTGTCCAAAATTCTCACTACGCTAGTTTTGTAAAAAGTAGGGAAATTCTGGGCCTCTGAAGTCTTCTCCCAGGAGGATTGGAGCTCAGATGTAATCCTTTTCCTCTTTTCAACATTCCTTTTCCTTAAATGTAACATGCAGATCAAATCTGCTCCAGTGTCATAACTCTATCAATAGATCTTGTTTCGTTATAATGTCAACGAATAATCCCAGACAATAGGAAATACCAAATGGTCAACAGAAACATTTCCGTCAAATTTCTGCCCTTCTTCTATTTTCTAGCTTCCATGCCCCTATAAAAATGTATCCCCGTCTGTAGTGCAAGACAGAGAAAAGTGAAAAAAAAATACATCTAATTAGAAACTGCACCCTGTGGTTTAGAAGTGCTTTTTCCAGATGGCCTATAGGGCATTTGAAGGGATATTTGTCTTAATTCTTTCTCCCAGCGACACCTACATAGCACTACATGGATGAAGCTAGACTACTACTGATCTTTAGTCTCCTTTTTTTTCCCGTAAGAACCTCTTCTCTTCAATCTCCATTAGATCTATAATTTTAGAAGCTTGCTTTTTAGAGGAAGGAAAATCTAATAATGCATATAACTGAGATGACTGCTGTTCCAAACATTTATCAGCAATTATTGCCTGGGCAAGATTTACTCAAATTTCAATAGAGTGAAAATTAAGTGATGTTTAATATCCAATCTATCTACATATTATACTCAACAATGCTTCAGTTGTCGTTATCAGTAAAACTTAAGTAAGCTTTTGGCAGCGGAGAATACATTAGGAATGTTGTTCCACTATCAATATTTATTTATAGTATTCTTTAGATCATCATGTTCTCTCAATGATTTTTAGATCAGCATGTTCCAAGCATGTTTGTGTCGCTTGTGGCAAAGCTCAGCGATGTGGTCTAATTCTTGCCTTAAATACACTTTTATTGAATCATTGTGGGGGATGATGAGCGTATTTTAAATCTTTCAAGTCACAGAACAAATAGAAGAAAATACCCAGTAATACACTAATTCATAATAGAATGCTAAGAATTAAATTAAAAGCTCTTCGGATATAATCTGTTCCCCCTGAAAAGGACTATAAGTAATGGATTGGAGGTTTAAATACAGCTAAATTTTCAGGAAGCAGTGAGACAACATTGTGAATAACAGCTGTCATAACAAGCTCACTGTGTTCCTCACCTCAATTTGGGGTGGCAGTTCTGTAAAGAACACTGGGAAAATTAATCTAAATTTACGGGAAACATCTAAATTGACTGTTGAAATAGATGGTCAGTATGTGAAAGTGCTTAGTACTGGACAAATTGGATCCCTAATTTGATTTATTTAATTTATTTATTTATTGCACAAAGCCTATGGCCTTGCTGATTAATAGAGAGTTATAACCTGACTCAAATATATTGTGTCAAGATCAAGGAGAGTTGTCGCCCAAGAGGCCACAGTATGGTATAACATCTTCTGGTAGTCCTGTCTCAGAACTTGAAATTTAGTTTACCAACCATTTAATGCTTAGGTTTCAAATTAGATCTTAAACATTGTCTCATTCTTTGGGTTAGCTGGAATTCGTATGTCCATCACAGTTATCCTGGAGAAGCATTTTACAAATAGGTAGTCGTTGGACAATCAGCTTTTTATGTTCCTCTTTTCCCCCTTAAATAGAAATAGCAACATTTTCTGGTGTTGAACTGTAGTAGAATCATTCCCATGTAAGTTGCTCTGTATCATAATATCAAAGTTCACTCCTTCACACCAATTTAATGTCTTGGTAAACAACCACTTGATCTCTTGACATAAGCTGAATGCTTGGCCAAAAATCAGATTTTTTTTACTAATGTTGCCCTGATTAAGCAGTGGTCATTGTTGTGCAATATATTTAGCTAAAAATTATTCACGAGTGATGCCTCAATAAAGCAACTGTCTGATTAAGCCAAGTATGAGTAACCTGCTCAGTGCTGATCTGTTCTTAACTCATGAGATCTGTTCTTAACTCATGAGGCTATATTTTTCCACTGAGATTTGGAGGATCAAGTTGAGACTCAGCTTCCCACTAAGAACCAGATGAATCTTAACTTTGAGATGGTCTTTACTTCTTTCAGAGCCCACAGGTTGTTTTTTTTTCTTCAAAGCTTGTATAGTTCTAACTTTGCATCTTTTAAAAACACCAGGTTTGACGATTTAACAGATTTTATCAAAGATTCCCATTACTTTTAGCCAATTCCAGGAAATTAACTAGGATTTGATATTCAACTCAAGTGCCAGGCTATATTCTACTCAGTCACATGGTTACATTCACATAGTTTCAAAGGAAGTTTAAACAGTTTATTATAGGAAGATTTCTTTTTCCCTTTTCCTCCTTGATCCCTTCTCTGATGACCAGACTGTTGAGTCGGCAAAAAATACATTTGTTTTCTTAACAGTTCGGGTTCAACAAATCTCTCATTTGTTTCAACAGTTGCAATCATGCTCTAAATTGACAACTTTCACACTGCAGTCTGCTATCCTGATGGATAACTTCCTTTCCTTCTTCATCCATCTTGTATGTAACTGCACACAAATAATCATCAAATTAGCAAGCTGAGTTGCAAATCTTTGGACCAGCTTTCAGCAAGATGGAATGTAAACAATAGCAGTACAGTCCCCACCAAGAGTACTGTCATTCTGATAAGAAAACAAAACAAAAAAAACCTCCCCATTTGTTATATGTTAACTAGATCCAGCTCACTGTGTTTCTGTTACTTTAAAGATTAGTGCTCAAAGTTTCCTTTATTGTGAGAAGCTTCTTTACATTTCTACCTAGTCTGACCTCCCTTCCTGCACCAATCTGATGTTCTCCCTTTTATTGTATACATCAGAAATGTCTCATTAAGGAGGTTAACACATTCTGAGGGTTTCAATGCCATTATAAGGCAGTAAGATTGAGTGTTTTAATAATTTTCATATTTAATTGCAGTTTACGTTTTAAATGGTTATATTTCTCTTAAAAACAAAGCAAATAAATTCTAATAGGAAGATGTCACCATGCCTAAATGAAAATTTCCTTTCTTCAACTAATAAACGCCACAGATCTGTTACAGTGGGATTCTGGCCTCCTTGCAGTTTGAGAGCAGGACTAGACCAGTAAGTGGCGCCCCACTTCCTAAAATGCTATCTAGTTAAGATAATTTCCACAGCCGGATCATTTAAATTACAGATTGTATTAAATATATGTTGAGGAAAAAGCATAACTATTTCTCCTTCTGCAGAGCATAGTACATTCCACCAAAGGCCCAGAAACCAAATCTTTGGATGTCAGTTTCCATCTCTGTTCTGGATGATCCATTTGTCTACAGGATGGGACAGCCCTACGGATCTTATCACGCAACAAAAGGAAAATTGCAGGTACATTTTCCGATCTATGGGCTAAGGTTCACAGATCTGGTATAATGGAATTTTCATAGCAGTTTGCCCCCCGGATGGGCAGCAAGATCATCCCTTAAATGTGGATATCCAAAATGAGATATATATATATATATATATGTATATGCAGAATTAGTTGAGCTTATATATTGATGTTCAGATGGCTGTGTAGCAGATCTCAATAAAGGAACCATGAATATTTCTTTACTTGATTTAGGGAATGAATGCTATGACAGTTGTGAAGACTACCTGTCAATTAAAAGTACAAGATTGTGTCTCAAAGAAAGTTTCCAATTTCAAATAAAAAAAAAAAGCTCATCTGATTGGAGCGAGTAGCCTAATCTAATGGCTCAGAAGTACAATGACCCCCTTCCTGCAGAAGTTCACTCTGGAGAGTGCTTTAAGGACAAAATGAGATTCCAAGGTCATGTTCTAGGACCTTCTAGGGTTGGAATAAAGTTCATGCCCTAAAGAAACATTTAATGTTGGGAAATGTACAAAAACATTATTTTCTGAAACTATAGAAATTTGACCATTTTGCTTGAACACTGTTCTAGCCCCATCCATAAAACCCTCCTAGAAGAACAAAAGATGCATTTTACTGGTCCAGCATGGTAGTTAAAGTGTGGACTTTGCACCAGTATATTCTATTTGTTATCTTCTATATTGGGAGCCATCAAAACAATAATCACTTCATCCAAGTAAAAACAACGAGGAGTCCTTGTGGCACCTTAGAGACTAACACATTTATTTGGGCATAAGCATCTGATGAAATGGGTTATATATCCCATGAAAACTTATGCCCAAATAAATGTGTTAGTCTCTAAGGGTACGTCTACACTACGGGATTATTCCGATTTTACATAAACCGGTTTAGCAAAACAGATTGTATAAAATCGAGTGCGCGCGGCCACACTAAATACATTAAATCGGTGGTGTGTGTCCACGGTCCGAGGCTAGCGTCGACTTCTGGGGCGTTGCACTGTGGGTAGCTATTCCGTAGCTATCCCATAGTTCCCGCAGCCTCCCCCGCCCCTTGGAATTTCCAGGTTGAGATCCCAGTGCCTGATGGGGCAAAAATCATTGTCACGGGTGGTTTTGGGTAAATGTCGTCAGTCACTCCTTCCTCTGGGAAAGCAACGGCAGACAAGCATTTCGCGGCTTTTTTCCCTAGATTGCCCTGGCAGATGCCATAGCATGGCAATCATGGAGCCTGTTTTGCCTTTTGTGACTGTCACCGTATGTGTACTAGATGCCGCTGACAGAGGCGATTCAGCAGCGCTACACCGCAGCATGCTTTTGCTTTTGCATGACAGCAGAGATGGTTACCAGCCATACTGTACCATCTACCATACCATAAATTGGTAATAAGATGATCATGGTTACCAGTCCTTTTGCACTGCACCATTTGCTGTTGTCGTAAGTGCCCCTGGCTGAGATCAGCCAGGGGCGCAAAAGCCAAAATTGGGAATGACTCCCTGAGTCAATCCCTCCTTTTTGGTATCTAAAAATAGAATCGGTCCTGCCTAGAATATGGGCAAGTGTACTAGAGAACCACTGTATCATAGAAACCAGAGAGCACAGCTGCTCTGTGTCAGATTCAGCAGAAATGATGAGCTGTATGCTATTCACAGGGGGTGCTCCTGCAACAACCCCACCTGTTGATTCCGTTCTTCCCCCAGCCTTCCTGGGCTACCGTAGCAGTATCCCCCACTTGTGTGATGAAGTAATAAAGAATGCAGGAATAAGACACAGTGACTTGTTAGTGAGAAATGAGTGGAAGGCAGCCTCCAGCTGCTATGATAGTCCAGACAGGACATTAAGCAGTGTGGAGGAGAGGAGCCCAGCATCCCTCTGCTAGTTCAGGGACAATTGAATCTTTTCTTTACACATGAAGGGCGGGGGCTGATGGAGCTCAGCCCCCTGTTGCTATGATGAAGACGGTTACCAGCCATACTGCACCATCTACCAGGAAAAATCAGGAGCTTTTTACACAGGTGCCTATGATTGACCTCACTGAATGCTAGTCGGCATGGTTACCAGTCCTTTTGCACTGCCCCATGTGCCAATAGGTTGATGATGACGATGGATATCAGCCATATTGCACCATCAGCCACCCATGGCTGGGGGGGAGCAAAGATGTTGGTGTTGACTGCTGCAGCAGCGCGTCTATCTGCAGCATTCAGTAAAGATAGGGTGACATGTAAAAGAGTCAAGAGAGGATTGTTTTCCCTTTCACTTCTGGGGGTGGGTGGGGGGGGTGCATAAATTGCCGAGCTATGCCCTGACCCACCGCGGACACTGTGTTTGACCCTAGAAGCATTTGGAGCTCAGCCAAGAATGCAAATGCTTTTCGGAGACTGCAGGCACTGTGGGATTGCTTGAGTCGTCCAGTCCCCGCTCCAGTCCCCCCTCCATGAGCGTCCATTTGATTCTTTGGCTTTCCGTTACGCTTGTCACGCAGCAGTGCGCTGAGTCCCTGCTATGGCGTCAGTGTGGAGATTTTTTAAAAATGATTTTGAATTTCGTCTTCTGTAACGGAGCGCTGATAGAACAGATTTGCCTGCCCTTACTGGGATCACATCCGCATGGTCCATGCTGGAGCTCTTTTTTTATTTTGATTTCGGACTGCATCGCCACCCGTGCTGATCGGAGCTCCACGCTGGGCAAACAGGAAATATTCTAAAGTTCGCGGGGCTTTTCCTGTCTACCTGGCCACTGCATCCGAGTTCAGATTGCTGTCGAGAGCGGTCAGTGGTGCACTGTGGGATACCACCAGGAGGCCAATACCGTCCATCTGCGGCCACACTAACCCTAATCCGATATGGTAATTCCGATACTAGCGCTACTCCTCTCGTTAGGGAGGAGTACAGAAACCGGTTTAAAGAGCCCTTTATATCGATATAAAGGGCCTCTTAGTGTGGACGGGTGTGGCGTTAAATCGGTTTTACGCTCCTTAAACCGGGTTAAACGCGTAGTGTAGACCAGGCCTCAGGTGCCACAAGGACTCCTCGTTGTTTTTACTGATACAGACTAACACGGCTACCCCTCTGAAACCCTTCATCCAAGTATTCATTTTAAACCAGTCTGGGTCTGGATGCGGGTGAGACTTACAATCCTCTATGTGATAGACAACTCTGACAATCCAATGCTAGGCTTCCAAGAGCCGTAGCCTCTACAGCCAGAAAGGGATACACAGTATCAGTGCTGCTCTCTCATTCCTGCATTGTCCTGGAAAATAGTGGGAAAAGTGGGACGACATAGTTACCCAGCTTTGCAAGATGTCATTCCCCACCTCAAATCCTGAGTCTGAAGGCTGCATTACACTTTATTTAAGGTTTCCAAGTGCAAAGAAGATAAGCACCAGCCCAACTAAATCGCCTTACACTGTGTAAGCAGCTGCTCTGCCAATCAGATGTATGTTTTTGTGTTACTCTCCCCCTCAGTGAGAAATGCACATATTGATAGAAAACCTTGCTCCACCCAGGAGGAACTGCTCTCAAGGGTAGGACTGATTGTGTTCTTCCTACTTATTGTTTAACCCTATCAAACACATGGACTGTTGTGGCCAGAAAACATTTGTTATCCACAGAAGGAGCAGTGTTCTGAATCAAGAAGATCCCTTCAAATTCACCAGTTGTGGGAACATAGAATATACAATTAAAGCTAGATTTCTCCAACGGGTGAGATATGGAAGGAATACATGGAATTACTGTCTGGATCACTGAAGCATGTTTGTGATGTGTGTGTGTATCAGATCAATATTTCCAATAGGCTCCAGTAAAAACTGGATTTTTGTTTCTGTGACTCCACTTGTTTTTCATTATGGTCATCTTCATCTTCTGAGATCTGACACTGTACATGATAGTGTTTTTCTGACACCATGTATAGGTGTTTGTCCTGAAGCCAACATACTCCAGGAAACATATAACTGTGTGTTTGTCTCTGCTCTCTCTCTGTACTCTGATCAGAAAAGTTGTCCAGAAGCTAAAAGTGAATTTATGTTTTCCCTAAAGCCAATATTTTTCCAGCTCCATGATTCTGGAACTAAACCCTAGGAGTGCATGTAAGATCAAATAGTAACAATGGAAGTTGGTGAGAAAAGGCTGCAATCTAGCTGCAAAATGTAAGAATTGTCTGAGGGTGGTGAAAAGGGAAAGCTTTGATGACACCAATGAGATAAATGGTGTGCTAAGAGGACCTTTACTGCCTGACACTTCTTCCACATCTGGACTGTCCCTCTCGTCACTTCATAGCATCCATTGGGGGGGAAGATGGAATTGGAGGCGAGGCATGGCACCTGCAAGAGAAGCTGAGACACATAATTTAGACATTAGGGCCTGGGGACCCACAGGGCAGCTGGGAATGATGGGGATATATGGCTATAGTTTGCCTAGGGCAGCTACAGACCTCCTAACCATCATTTCACAGTACTCAGTATACTCTTGACTGAAAGTCTATCTTCTGTGGTTTTGTATGTACCAGTATTTTACTGATTTGATCTGTAACTCTGATTCGGAATGCTAGAGTTAGGTTTCCCTTTGTGGGGGTGGACATAGGCATGCCCAGAGGAATTGTAACAGGTCCACAGCCTGTCCTTTTCTGCGTTCATCTGCCATGCTGCAGTTTGAGGCGGTCAACCTGGCATGGATGATTATCCCGTAGGCTGCACTCCATGAAAGTGAGCAGGGGAACCAAGCACTGAGGTGTATCTGTACTGCTGTATTCTGAGAAGGGCAGCAGGGGAACAACATTGATTATTATGAATGTATTTCTCCCATACTCTTGCTTCAGAGTGGGTGGTGAAACTAGACGCAGAGATTGCACTGAAATTATTTCAAGTGGCTTGTTGTCTCCCTAGCCTGAAAGAAGCTGGGCTTATTTGTCTCCTCTTTCCCATATGGATCCCTTCTAAGTCTCTCAAGGAAAGTACTGGCCTGAGGCTCAATGATGGGCTCTTCAGAAGCTCTACCCCTTTCTATTGCATGAGATCCACACGGGCTAGATAGGTCTGTGTTTCCCTTGGAGATCTCAGCCCCTGGGTTAGGAATAGGGATTTCCTGGGACAGTAGAGGGAAGGAGCTGGACACAAAGGCCCCTTACTGCACGCTCTGGTGTTGGCAGTGCCCATGCTGTGTCCAGTACCCTCTATACATGGTGAAATGGCAATTGAACTCTACAGCAATCTGGCTGCAGGGGCAGGCTGTAGGAACTCAGGTACAATATTCCATCTGACACACTGTCCTTCTGGCTTCACTCACCTCATGGATATAGAGGAGGGTGGTGCTTACTCTGGAGCCAGTTCTTTTCCAGTCCTGCCTGCCTCTTCTCCTGCCGGGGAGGGTTCAGCCGGCCTGGGCTATGTTTTTTCCCCAGCAAAGTCAGCCTCACTATTTCTGCCTGGCTCCTCTCCTGAAGGGGGAAGAGGAGACTGAGTGACCACTACAGAGACTGGGCTTCGAGGGAAATTGTGTCCTGCCTGCACAGCTTGCAGAGGTCCCCAGTGAGAGACTCGATAAGGGGATTAAGCAGAAGACACAGGCCCTTCCTTTTGCCTCTGGTTTTTCTTGGCCTTGCCTCTCCCCCTGCAACCTGAGAGGGCCCCAGCCACCACCAGTGCCTCACAGAGGGGAAAGCAGAGCTGAAGGGACAGCTAATATAGTCGTAGGCTATGGCTGGGAATTTGATACATTACTGAACCAAATTGTTTGTCTAAAAATTTGAAATAAAGTTTGGAATTTCCCTCAGAAAAGCTCTGCAGCTGGGAGGCCTGGCTGAGCTCCTAGAGAACTTTAGGAGGTGAGGCATTCCCCTGCTGCCAGTGACTGACAAGTCTGGCTCTGCCCCCAAGCTGCAAGTATCACGAAGAAGAATAAAGCTTTTGGATCAAACTTCGGTTGTACAAAATAGAGAGATTTAGAAGGAAAGCTGCAAGTCCATCCCCGACCCCAATGCAATCCACTGTTTCCAAAACATTTTACTGCTCAGAAACCCACCAAATCACAAAGGGGCTATTTTCTGATCTCACCAATACCAGTTTCACACCACTGAAAAAGGAATGAGTTCAGAGGAGTTATTCCTGACTTACTATTTTCAGTTGGATTTGGATCAATCCCCAAGAACCAGGTTCTGCTCAGTTACAGCACCGTAAATCCAAAGTAACTTGGTTTCAGTGAAGTTAATCTGCAAAAATTTACACAGGTGTAATGGAACGGAAGGGAGGGGGAATCTGGCTCAAAGGGGTGACCTATGGACAGAGCCTTAACTCAGAATTGCTTTGCTTTTATTGATTTAAGGTGCTGTAAAGTGTTAATTATTTTAAGGATTATTGTATCAAGACCAGGAGAAATACACAACACTCAATTTAGAAGAAAGTCAGCTCTGTCCCTAGCATTCTTGTTGTTTAATGCAACACTTCACAAACAAATTGCAAATGCTGAATCATGAACCTGAGGTTATTACTTTATACAGCTGAATAAGTGGGTTTCTTCTTTAATAGTTTCTTTTCTGATATTTCAGAGGAGTTTCTCCACATATTACAAATTTGGCTTGGCAGCTAATTGGTTTAATGGTTACAGACACATACTAGACTTAGAAATACTGTATGATTTTGGAAATTGTATGATGCAGGACCTTAGAGAATTCCCCTCTCCAAACTTCTTGAACAATACGTTTGTCTTGCCTCAGACCTGAAAAGCATGAAAAACACTACCAAAGGATTCAAAAGCACATATTCCTTCAGTATGATTTATCAGTGAAACTTTGCTACAGTATGTCATTTAAAAGGTGCTATAATGGCAACATATCCCCAGTTTTTATGTCCACAATACAAAGTTATTCTCAGGTACTATCCAGACTTTCACAAATGAGGTTGTCAGTGGTGATTATTAACCAAAAAAGGCACATAGTGAGAAACATTTTTTGTAATCTTTAGAAAAAGCCCATTCAGCCACACAATGTCAGAGTGCCCTTTAACCAAAATAATGAAACATCCAACATCTAAAAGTGCTGTAGTAAGCAGAGAATCTGATTTGGGACATCTGGCTGCTGTCCGTAATGAACTATGTGTTCTTGCGTCAAAATTACAATGTTTCTCAGTTTGATGCTTTACTTCACATAACTGGTTAAAAGCACAAGGCAATAATGACTCATTAACATTCAATTAGAAAAATAATTTGAATCAACTGTATTCAGCATTACTTACATATGCTTATTGCAACAGGAAACTAAGTCAGAGTAGAGGACAATTGCTTCATTGAATAGGCATGCTAAGGATTTTGTAATCTTACAAAACAGTGGAAAACTAAAAGCTCTCATTCTGAATAAACAGGACTTTCACAAATTGTCTTCACTTTTTCTTTACTTAAGTAAAGCATGCATTAGCTAAGAAGAATTTTACTTTATGGGAATACAAATACGTTAGAAGGGTAAATTATACATATTACATATAAATACACATTTTTAAATGAAGCCCAGATAGCCATACATAGTTTACAACTGCAAGTTTAAGAAGCAATTTACTGTTCAAAATTATATATTTGTATACGTTTGAAAACTGCCTAACATTTGAAATATCTGTGCATTAAAAACCACCTTATTTTCCCCTTCCTTGATTCCTCCCATGCGTCCACCAGTTCTGGTGCCTTGAGAAAGTGCACAAATTCCAACAGTTTCTTACAACATGAGGTCCATGGACATGATTCTGTACTTCACCAAGGAGGGTAGCCAATGGCAGGACTGGTGGCCAAGATTTTAACAAATCCGTATTTTAGGCACCTAAATAAGCATTCAGGGGACTTGGCTTTTTTTTTTTAAATCGGGTCATGTATTTGGGTGCCTAAAGGAGGATTTAAGAGGTATAACTTTAGGCACCCATTTTTTAAAATCTTGGCTTATCAGTTTAAATAAATGCACTTCACTGATGCATTGGTTTGTAACATACATTTTTCTTTTCTCTTTTTTAAAGGAAGAGTGAAATTAGTGCAAAAATTCATATGTAACGTAATATTGAGGTTTCAAATGTAAATGTGCAAAGTGTCAGGAATTTCAAAAGACAAGATTCCCATCGCAATGTTAATTCTGACACTTTAAGCCCCACAGAAAAACATCTCAGAACATGTAACTAAAAGGGCACATCAGCCTGAGTTAGTTATATGTGCTAAGCATAAACACTAATTGAAAATACTACATATGGATATGTGTAATACCTACTTTTGGAAGTGGAACATGCACTTAAAGCTCAATCCAGAAAGCACTGAAGACTGTGATTAGTCCAGTTGGGCCTACTCACAGTAATAAATACTGTTCCCAGTAGTAAATTTCTGCAAGATCTGACACATAAGAATGGAAGTTCTTTGGATCAGGTACCTTAGAATCATAGACTAGGGTTGGAAGAGACCTCAGGTCATCTAGTCCAACCCCCAGCTCAAAGCAGGACCAACCTCAACTAAATCATCCCAGCCAGAGTTTGCGCCATATCATTCTAAACCACAAATCACACTATTATTTAATTGTATATTGTCTGATACAATATAATGAAATATTAAAATAAAATAATGTGACGGGCTTAGTGTTTCTTGAAGCTTTAATTTGGAATTTCTGATTTTTGTGCTTTTATATTCTAACCAATTAATCAATTGATATAGTTTTTTTAGTAATGAAGAAAACACATGCTTTGACAGGCTATTTCAACTACTGTAAAAGACCATTGTGGACTGCAGAAATATTAGAGCAATGACTTTTGAAAGATAGTTGCATTACCAGCATGCCATAGTTTGATTTCCATTGTGTCTTAGTTTGTTATAATTGTCTATTTGTCTGGAATGACATTTTTTTTTAGCTCATTGCATGTTTGGCTTATGTTTTTTGCAATTTACTCCTTTGTGAAATGACAAAATATGCTGGCATGAGCAGTAACCAAAGATAACGTAGTTAAACATAATAGTACATGTAATAAATCCAAGCAAAGCAAAACTGAAGTTAGCCTGAATTTTAGCTTTCCTTTTCTCCTCACTATGCCAAAACTTTGCAGATAAGGGTGATTACATTTTCCATTTCACAATATCACTTACTGGACTGATTTGTTTTAAATTATCCATTAAATCGTGTAGTGAAGTAATATACTGCTAAAATCTGGAACTGTGCTCTTATCTTCCTGGCAGCCTTTACGTTTCATTTCAACTTCCAGAATTTTAAGACTTGAAATTGTTCACTGGAAGAAAAAGTACAGATATCACTAGACTTCAGAATTATTTAGCATGCTGAAGAATTTTGTTCTTTAAAAGTGTCAGTGTTCTAAAATAGACACTTATTTTGTGCAAAATTAAATTAAAAATTAAGCACAGTTTCAACTCTACATCTACATTTCAGGGAAGGAAAGATGAGTTTTAAAGTAAGCACCAAATACTCTCACAATATCATCCTCCTTAGTAGTCTCAGAACAGTGACTGAGGACAAATGAACATGGAGAGTTACTTTTAGATGAGACACTATAACAATATGGCTGAGGCATATTAATGAGATGATGAGGGGAAAGTTTTCCAGGTCAGTGCCCTGTGTATGAACAGGACTTCCATTGCCAGAGCTGTCAGATTGGCACTACTTAATAGCTTTAAAATGAAATTCTGACATTTGTTTTATTCAGTGTCATTGCTCTAATCAGGGTGTAATCAAGTAAATTGGCACCCTATCACACTGAAGAGTTTTCATATCCACCACTGTGCTGCTGCCTTCTATCCCAACCCAATAGACCTGAGCTGGACATTTAGCTTATCCTACTCTAATCTGATACAAATCCATTCGCCCAGTGAACTGCGATACCCATACTAGGAAGGTGGCCTGTGCTGTGGAATCAAGTCACAAAACAATTAGAAAATGTTTTTTTCTATAACTTTGCACAGGTAGCAAGTTACCATCCACTCGTCCAAATAGCACTCTTGCAAAAAACAATGAGTAGAAAAATGTGCAAGACATGGTATGAATTTAAGCAGGAGGTTGCCACTTTATTTAACATTGGGAGGGGCACTTTGTGCCCTGTGTCCCACTCTGTCAAACCAGGCATTTAACTGGGTCCATGTGACATTAAGGACTCTCACCAGACAACCAATAAACTTTGGAGTAGAGCACCCTATCCTCACTGCAGGACTCAGGTTGCCTTTGAATCTTCTCCAACTTCCCCACAAGGGGAAGGAGGGTGGAGTTTCCCAACGGAGGAACTCAGTCTGCAAAAGACTTCAGATTTCCCCCTTTCCCATAGGCAAAAGGCTAGCAAAATCCTGGGTCTCATTTACCTCTGGGTACTGTTCCATTTTATCCTTGAAACAGGAGTACATCAGTGTGAACCTTTTAGTTCACACCAGCAGGGGCTACACAGGACAGTTAGAGCTCTACATATAAGAACACTTTACAAATTGCACCCTGGTAGACCAGCCTACAGCACTGTGAAGGACAAGCCCTTAGGAATTACGTCCAGAAGGGGCATTAAGATGACTTAGTCTGACCCTCCTGCCTCAACTTCACTTAATTTTTTGGAGATCTAATCGGCTCACAGCAAAAAGCGGTATGGGAAGACTCTGACTCCCAAAAAGGGTCATGACTTTATGATGGAAACTCACCTACATACACTATGGCATTTGATAGAACAAGCTCTCTAATTTTCCTCTCTTCAAGGCTGTATGTGTCTCTTGAGCTGTATCAGATACTGCACTTGCGTGTATTATGATGTCTGTGTCTGAAGAAGGAGCACTTCTCTGAATTTACAAATTCAATCAGGTGCTAAAGGAGCACTCAAAGAAGACAAGGCTATTGCAGAGAAGCTAAATGAATTCTTTGCACATTGGTCTTTACTGCAGAGGATGTGAGGGAGATTTCCATAGTTGAGCCATTCTTTTTAGGTGACAGATCTGAGGAACTGTCCCAGATTGAGGCATTGATAGAAGAGGTTTTGGAACAAATTGATAAATTAAACAGTAATAAGTCACCAGGACTAGATGATATTCACCCAAGAGTTCTGGGGGAACTCAGATATGAAATTCCAGAACTATGAACTGTGGTGTATGTAACCTACCACTTAAATCAGCTTCTGTGCCAGATGACTGGAGAATAGATAAAGTAACTCCAATTTTTTAAAAAGGCTCCAGAGACAATCCTGGCAATCACAAGAAAGAAAGCCTGATTTCAGTACCAGGCAAATTGGTTACAACTATAGTGAAAAACAGAATCATCACATACCTAGATGAATATGATGCTAGGGAAGAGTCAAAATGGCCTTTGTAAAGGGCAATCATGCCCCACCAATCTATTAGAATTCTTTGAGGGGGGTCAACAAGCATGTGGAGAAGGACGATCCAGTGGATATGGTGTACTAGGGCTTCCAGAAATCCTGTGACAAGGCCCCACATCAAAGGGTCTTAAGCAAACTAAGCAGTCATGGGATAAGAGGGATGGTCCTCTCATGGATCAGTAACTAGGTAAAAGACAGAAAACAAAGGGTAGGAATAAAAGGTAAATTTTCACAGTGGAGAGAAGTAAATAGTGGGGTCCCCCAAGAATCTGTACTGGGATCAATACTGTTAAACATTCATAAAAGATCTGGAAAAAGGGATAAACAGTGAGGTGGCAAAGTTTGCAGATGGTACAAAACTGACTATGAAGAGTAACAAAGGGATCTCACAAAACTGGGTGACTGGGCAACAAAATGGCAGATGAAGTTCAGTGTTGATCAGTACAAAGTAATGCACATGGGAAAACAATATCCCAACTATACACAAAATGATGGGTTCTAAGGTAGATGAAAGCAATCTTAGCATAATCATGGATAGTTCTCTGAAAACATATCAATGTGCAGTGGCAGTCAAAAAAGGTAACTAAACGTTAGTTACCATTAGGAAAGGGATAGATAATAAAACAAAAAAAACCTATCATAATGCCATTATATAAATCCATGGCATGCCCACAATTTTAACTGTGTGCAGCTCTGGTTGCCCCATCGCAAAAAAGATCTAGTAGAATTAGAAAAGGTACAAAGAAGGGTAACAAAAGTGATTAGCTGCCACATGATGAGAAATTTCTAAGCTGAATAGTCACAGTCTTTATAAAGAGATTACACAGAGGGAGATTATGATGGAGGTTTATAAAATCATGACCGATATGGAATAAGTGAAAAAGGAAATGTTATTTACCCAGTCATATAACACAAGAACCAGGGGTCACCCAATTAAATTAATAGGCAGCAGGTTTAAAACAAATATAAGAAATACTTCTTCACACAATGCACTGTCAACTGTGGAACTCGTTGCTAGGGGATATTGTGAAGGTCAAAAGTATAACTGGGTTCAAAAAAGAATTGGTCCATCCATCTATTTAGCCAAGACACCGCATGCTATGAGTGTCCCTGAACCTCTGAAGCTGGGATTGGATGACAGGGGATTGATCTCTCAATAATTGCCCTGTTTTGCTCACTCCCTCTGAAAGCATCTGGTACTGGCTATTGTCAGAAGATGGGATGCAGGGCTAGATGGCCCATTGGTTCTGACCTAATATGACCATTCTATATACTTATTTGGTGGCATTTTTTACAAATAGAGAGAGCAACAGTGATTAGATGGAGCGGTGGTTTATGATACTCATATCAGTTGCAGTTGTAGGTAAATCATGGATCCGGTAGTAAGTCTCAAGAGATCCAAGCCAGTTTCCTACAGTCCCTGCATTATTTGGCAACAATCAAGTAAAGAAGATGTGTGTGAAGCATGTGAAAAGGGACTGCATAAAATAAGGGATGCAACAGCAATTAGAAAGAAACAGCACGATGTCAGAACAACATCAGAACAGCCATATTGGGGCAGACCAATGGTCCATCTAGCCCACTATCCTGTCTTCCGACAATGGCCAATGCCAGGTGCTCCAGAGGGAATGAACAGAACAGGTTATCATCAAGTGATCCATCCCCTGTCACTCATTCCCAGCTTCTGGCAAACAGAGGCTAGGGACACCATCCCTGCCCATCCTGGCTAATAGCCATTGGTGGACCTAGTTTATCTAGTTCTCCATTAATTTGTCTAGTTCTTTTTTGAACCCTGTTATTAGTCTTAGCCATCACAACATCCTCTGGCATGGAGTTCCACAGGTTGACTGTGCATTGTGTGAAAAAAATACTTGCTTTGTTTTGTTTTAAACCTGCTGCCTATTAATTTCAGTTGGTGACCCCTAGTTCTTGTGTTATGAGAAGTAAATAACACTCCCTTATTTACTTTCTCCACATCAGTCATGATTTTATAGACCTCAATCATAACCCCCCATTAGTCGTCTCTTTTCCAAACTGAATAGTCCCAGTCTTATTAACTATCTGGAGTAGTTTTGTATCATCTGCAAATTTTGCCACAAATACAGAGAGGACAATGACAGGATTGAGTTCACACTTTATTCAGTATCAGTCATGTAGCACTGATAGTGCTATGCCCAATACACTGATAAAGGTAAAATCAGAGGTTACAGAAAGCAAGAGCATCTGCAATTGATGTAGCATATGTGGCAAGCTGTAGGGATCCCAATAAAAACACCAATGTCCATAATACAAAACAGGCCAGTTCTGTGAAAGCTACGGACTGGAGATGCTGCATGTTTTGTGAAGTGCACTCTAAACAAAGACTCATAACTGGAAGTACATTTAAGATGAGTGAACAGATAATGAAGGCAGCTGTATTTGACCACAACATGAGTGTTCATTTAGCTGGAGTAAATGACCTCAGAGCTGCTGAAGGCAAGTACCGCCTGACTTGTTACATCCCGTTTATGAGGTCTGGGATGAAAAAGAGTGAGGGCACCAAAATTACTGACACAGCAATGCTTTCTCTTCAAAATGCGCTTCAGCATGCAGCCAATCAAGGCCATGTTTTGGAGCTATCTGAGGTTTGGCATTATTCCTGCAATCTTGCAAAGGAAACTGGCATTGGAATTCCAGTACCTCCTGAAATAGATCACTATTCAAGGAAAATCTCCAAGCTCATATAGGGGATTTATTTCAGTTCATTTCATTGCCTGATTGATCATTTGCTGAGAGACGTACTGTTAGTTACAGCCAAGTATAAATATGTACCCATCTCACAAATGATGGATTCTTGGCCAAGATGAGGAGATGGCCATCCCCATTTACCATCCCTAAGAAAATATATTTCTGTCACTGGTACATGTTGCATTGAAAATTTGGGGAGATACTTTGCTACAAATGTTTCAGTGTCAGTGAGGATGGTGCAGCTGCTTGTGTTTCAGATAACCTGCACATGGGTCCTCCATCTGCTGTATGAAGGACAATCTCTTCTTGAGGGATACAAAGCCAGCAGAACTGTGCATTTAGAACAGATTTTGAATCACGACTTAATACCTGTCCCTTTGGCATTAGCACAGATTAATGGCAGCCTAAGAACAGCACAAAAGCAATACTGGGTGATGTACTGAATGATGTTCACTGCCCGTCAACAGTTACCCCTGTTGGGATAAGCTGTCTGTGATAGATGCAGAGGCTTTGGTGCAAGCCATAGGAAAGCCGTCTGGAGCCGAAACATTTGGAGACTTTGCAGGCACATTTTAAAAAATAGTACTTAGGACTGGAGCAGTCTTTCACAAAATAGATACTAGTACTACAAGGAATCTATTAAGCATGGTATAAGGCAAAAACTCTCAAGAGGTTCAAGTCCCACCTGAAGCTATGAGCCTCTCCAAAGTAACTAGATGAATTTCATTGAGCTTCCAGAAAAATATTGCAAGGCCTCCTTATTTGATCTGAGCAACTAATGACTCAAGCATCACATGATAAAATAGTCACTCTGGCTGGTGATTTCAGGATGAGGCTGAAATATGGTGCTCGGCAGCAAGAGCTGACACCGATCAGTTGTGTGCTCCTCAGGAAGAAGCAGACAAGAACGATGTTACATTCTGTGCAGAGTATACCTACAGTGTGCTTGTTCCAGCCAGAGACACTGATGTGCTTATTCTTTCGCTGAAGACACACCCGCTGCCCAAATCCAATACTTTCTCCTCCAAATACAGTGAATTGGAAAACAGGAGGGCAGACGTCTGATGGCACAGCTCAGGTCACTGCCACCAATACATGGAGGCAATATACTGTGACTGCACAACGGGGTGCAGAAGTCAGTGATGCAAGTGCAGGCCAGCACTTGTTTGTACAGGACCATACAAATGCAGAGAACTAGACCAGGGCTCTGTCAATGCACCTAACACTTAGTGCTTATGGATAGTATTATGTAGATGTGTCATAGTAAGTGACCTAGTAACATATTGATTCACTCTGCCACTATATACCAATGTTTAACATCTGTGCTTAACTTGTGTATATAAAAATGTTTATTTAATGTTTAATCAAGAAAATATTTTCACCTGTTTAAAACAGATGTTTTCAGATTACGTATCGTATCTGAGAATTAAATAAGCTTGTATACTTTTGTTTCAAGATGCTAATGCTCAAGTTATAAGAGCCACATCTTTCATGGTTGTATAACATTTTGGACACTTTTCTTACATCCTACAGCTCATTAAGATCCAACTGAAGTATGTTAATCCTAAATGAAAAGAAAATAAAGAGTTACACTTCAGTGATTTCCATGTATTACTTTTTCCTCTTTGTAGAAGTCTTTATACACAACATACAGCTTGGTAACAACCATATTTGGATTCTGCACACCCTAATTATCTTTAAAAGACTTACCAACTTTTAACAAAAAATACCACTTACAATTAACTTTTCTGAAAGCCTGACTAGTCTATTATACTGTCTGTCTTAGAGAGACAGCTTGATGAGGAACTGGGTAGTTCTTGGGAATCCCCAAGCCTGTTTCTAGATTTCACAGGTCATACTGATGACCACTCCTGATTGAGAATACCCAACTTCACCCAGTTAGTTACAGAGTACTTACCCAATGTATGACAAGTAACCTGTTTAAATCTAGTCTTTATCTACTCCAGAATTTCTGGAGCAATTAATGCACAGTTCAGTGAAGAGATGAACTACACTTCATACAGAGACAGCTGGAACTGGAGTCCTTTTCTTCATTGATTTAGCATCAATTTGGTGCCATATTCATGTAATCTGGTGCAATTTGAGGTCAAACCTGGAATCATACAGCAAACCATCTTCTGATGTTGCACTAGCCAGGGGTTGGGGCCAATTATCTAAAAGGTGTTTCCTATCTCTAACATTATGATTGTGCTTAGTTCTTCCTATGAGGCTCCTATATCCAATTTGATTTTGAAAATAAACTTATGTCCCACATAGCAGAGCAAAGAACTTGAAGGCCTTAGTGGGTATAGCTAAGACTAGGGGGGCAGACACTCTGAAGGTTGAGATTATTGCACAAACCAGGGGCCCCTTGCATTCCTCCATTCCCCTCCCACACAAGTTCCCTGTGTGCCACCTTCCCATCCTGTTTTCAGGGACTCCCTGCAACTCCTTCAATCTCCCCTCTGCCAGGAGTTCCGTGTGCATGCTCACAGAGTCAGTTTAAGGCCACAAGAGACCATCATGACCTCCTGCACATCACAGGCCACAGAACCTCACTCACCGCACTCCTGCGATAGGCCCACCACCTCTGGCTGAGTCCTGGAAGTCCTTGATTTCAAGTTACAGACAATTCACCACTCGCTTTGCTCTATGCCCTCCATAGCAGAGGCTCTGTGTGCCCATTTTCCCCTCCCGCCCATGATAGGCTGCCTGTGTAATCCCCCTTCTTCCTGGTCCCCCCAGTCTCCACCAGCAGGGGTTCTTTGTGCCCCCTATAAGCCCTCCTCCTATTCCCGGGTCCCCCAACCTCCTCCAATGCAAGGGCTCTGTGTGCCACCCCATTATTCTCCCTCCATCCTCCTTTCTACCAGGGTTCTGTGCCCCATTCCCTCTCCCCAATGTCAGGGTCTGTGTGGTCCCTCTGTCCACCATTCTCTTCATAGTAGGGGCTCTGTGCCCTTATTCTGCAATATCCAGTCAAGGGTCCCCCATTCTGCCCCTATAAAAGGGGCTCTGTTTACACCCTCATTCCCCCCTTCACCATGCCAGGAACTACCTGCCCCACCATTCCCTCCTCACAATTCACACCTTCCCCCAATGCAAGGGCCATTTTGTTCCTCCACCCCATATGAGGGTTTTCCAATCTCTCCCCACCAGTGGGTCTGTGTTTCCTATTCCCCATCCCCCCATACTAGGATCCCACATTTTGCCCCTCCATGATGGGGCTGTGTGCACACCTCCATTCCCCCTTCCCCCAAAAGCCATTATTCTATTTTCTGGCTGGGTGATAAGTCAGTCAGGATGTCAATATGTAAAACACTATTTCAAGGAGTAATGTTATGCTGAAAGGCATTAATGGGTGCCAGGAACAAGTCTGATCTATTGACAATTACAAGATGTGCCTGAGGTTGTCGCTTTGCTAAGAGCAAGCGGAGTCTTCATATGCCCCCTCCCCCCCCTTTTTCTCCAAAATATACGGTTCTGGCCCTTCATGCCTGGAACATTCCCTGACATTTTCATATTGATCAAATGTGGCATTGAAAAGTTATTGCGTTCTATACAGAGAAATGCTGTTGAGTTGAATGTAAGGAGTGATGGTATAGTGGCAGGCTCAGCCAATAACTGGCTTCCCACCATGATCAGTGTCTTTGTTCCTGAGACACTTAAGCCCTGTAACTTTTAATGGCTTGCAACCAAATGCAGGAAAAGAAAGCAGGGAATGTGACTGGAGAAAATGGATAGGGTCTGGGCTTCAGAATGACTGAAGACTTTATCAAAATCAGGTGAAACCCCAATAGGTGCCAATCTGCATATTTTAGGCACCAAAATAAATAAATAAATAAATAAATAAATAATCTAGCCCATGATGGTTAGAGTGTACTGACAAGGGTTGAAGCAGGAGCCCCAGGTCCACTATGTGGAGGCTGGATCTTGCTGTTCATGGCTTGTGAAAGGAAACCAAAAGATTCTATTGGATGGATTTTATTAGCAGTGTCTCCTTGGTGGAGGACAGAGTGCTAGTTGGGTTGAAAGATGTAGCAACGCATTGGAATCTGGGCTGTTCAAAACTCCAGTTTGGTGCACATCGGGATTTCTGCAGTAACTCAGATGCCACTGCACATCATTGCATGCACAATGCAATAGAAAGAGAATGAATTACGTGTGGCTGGAATATGAGTGCTTTCTGTGGTTAGAAGGCAGCAACATCACCCAGCCAGTTGATTATACTGAAATTGGATAAAAAACAATGGTTTAAATAAATGTCAGCCAGCACATTGGGACAACTTTGTGAAATAGGGACATTACAAGAATATCACAGAGTCTGAGTCACCCTAGACATTTGTTTGTGCTTTCCTTTGGTCACTGTACCAATGGATTGCAGTTGCACCATTTTCAAGTGTCTTGTCCTTTAAATAGCAGCAGCCATCTGAAAAATGGAACTTGTCTGAACACTCTTTTGTGGGACTCAGGGTAAACTATTTTGTTGTACACAAGTTTTATACCAACATTTATAAGTCTCATCAGTGACTATCTGCTGATGTCTCAACTTGTCAATTACAAAATTACTGAAAAATAATAAAGGGCAAATAAAAGACACTGGTAAGTCAAAGACTACAAATATAGATTTCTACATGACAAACGTTCTAATAATTAAATAATGCACCAGGACAGCGCTGGGTTACATGTTTTAGTAGTAAGGCTGATGAAACGTGTAGTATTTTTATGGAACCCTCAGTTTAGGTAAGTGTTTGCTTTCTATATTATTAAAAGTAAAATTTAGGTGTGATAAAATAGGTATATTAGCATATATTTAATGTTACAAGAGCACCTTATAGCTGCTACCTCACTACTCTGATTTAATTTGTAAGTATGAGTTAAGTATTAAAATTTCCCATCTAGTTGTACTTTGAAGGTATATCAAACAGGAGGGCTTACTATCTTGATCTTTTAGACTACAGCTCAAATTCACAGGAATATACAATATTTTTAAACACAACCACACAATGCTGGCTTGTTACTCAGATTATGAATGCTTATAGGAAGTCACATTTACAGCACAGTATTAATTTGGATTGAAAGGAGTACATGCAGTTCCACCAAACAACTTTAATAATAAGCAGATACTGACTTCTGCATGCCCATGCTGTCAGACTGATGAATTTCTCCTGTACACAATGACAACAAAAACAGAGGAGTTCCTGTTAACAGAACATCTACATAAAAGGGTGGTGATTTTAAACAACTTATTGAACTACAAAATTACTATGAAAGGCAAGCCACAATCCTTAATGTTGCAGCTGATTTCAAACATTCCATTTAATGGATTCCGAGTACAGCAATTTCCTAGAGGTATGAACACCCCAAATCTCCTCTCTATATAGGGAAGGCTGTAACAGGTTCAATTGGAGACATCAAAAACATTTTAAATAGACACCACAAGATGCATCTGTAGTTTAAAGGTCAAATTTATTAGGAGATTAAGAGATGTATTATACATGGACTATAAATACAGCACAGCTGACTTTATTCACAGTCAGACAGAGAGATAGCCAATGCCAACCTATTTCGTGGACACCCTTGTTCTTTTGTTCCAAGAAAAGTTTTCACCATAAGACTTGGATTTAGGCTTTGGAATCCTCCTCTCTTGAACATCATAGCTCCAGCCTGGGGAAAAACACGGAGAGAATTCTAAACAATACACACACAGCATATAATATGGAGCAAATGAACAAAGAAATATAAATTAAAACTTTAAATATTTAACAGAAAAGAAATATAAACATCTCTGATATATAATATGTATGTACTTATTCTTTTGTAATCAGCAGTAGAAAATGATGCTATAACATACAGAAGCCCTAAATGTGACCTACGCCTGTTCTGAGGTTTGTCAGATCTCAGATATTGCATATTTCAACTTTCACTGCTCCTTCCTGGGGCATTATTTCAGTGGGAAAGCACAAAAGGGAGCATTGACTGTGAGGTATATAGTCCCATAATCTCATGGATCCACCTCTCTATATTTTACATCAGACTGACCAAGACTTTGGGAATGCATGTGCCCTTTGAGGGTGGCTGGGGGGAATTCAGCAAGAGGGGAAATGACAAATTAGGGAGGGAAGGAGAGACTGGGTGATGTGAGGAAAGATAAAGGAGACCTAGGGAAAGGGGGTGGGAGAGAATCTGCAGAGAAGGGAGACTTTGCAAGGCAAAGGAGAAAGAGGGAGAAAACAGGCCATGAAAAAGAAGAATAAGTAATCAAAGCTAGACAGAAAGGAGTAAAAAGAAAAGTGTGTGTGTGTATACACACACACACACACACACACACACAGAGATAGAGAGAGAGAGAGAGAGAGAGACACAGAGAGAGAATAAAATGGGGATAAGAGAGAAAGGAATAAAACATTAAAAGACAAGTAATATGATAGTTCTGCAAGGGAAATGCTAAAAAAGTCAGAAAAGTGGAGATAGGGACAATACGGTTTATGTAAATCAATATGCAGATTAGGTATAGCCTCCAGGTATCTCGAAAGTTGCCCATACAATGCTTGGTATTATGAAGTTTGGGCTCTCTTTCTGCAACATGATTTCACTCAATCATTGAACAGTTGAAATACTTCCATTTTTAAGTTAGAAATTTACAGAAGCAGAAGTTTCACTGATGCCAATGAAAGGGTAAATTTCCTCCTTAAAGTTAAATTAAAAAAGAAAATTAAAAAACCCCAAATTACTAACTGAACCTTTTTAACATTTATAACATGACAGTATTAATGTATACATACAGTTAGCTTTGTGCCATTCAGAGAGAATAGAAAATACACTTTTGTGCAAAGCCCCTTTGAGCGAATCCCAGTCTTGCATTTGCTGTAAGCATCTCTTATCCTATATGTAAGATATATTTGAGATACGCGAGTGAGACCAAGTGGGAATGTTCTTAGTATTTTAGTGTGTGGGTGCCTCAGTTTCCCCTATGCATTTCTTAAGTATCTAGGTGGTGGGATAAGGGTGTGCGATTGTTGCAGAACCCTAGAGGGAAGGGGTGTGCAAGAGTGTGCAAAGAGAATGGCCGACACCCTGTCTCCTGATAGCCTGGGCCCCTCCTCTGCAAAGGTGCCAACTGAAGGTGTTGGAGAACAAAGATCAGATGACCTCCTGGCCCGGGAAAGGGACAAAGGCAGAGAAGGGGCTGAAGTTTGGAGCTGGCTGGGAAAATGAAGGGGAAGCCAGACAGACCTCCTGGCCTCCCCTGGCCCCCCAAGATGGACCTGACTGAGGGGCTCCTGTTGTCTGTACCTGCAAGACCTGTCTTGGACTGTGTTCCTGTTGTCTAAATAAACCTTCTGTTTTACTGGCTGGCTGAGATCAGTCAATCAATCACAGGAAGCCGGGGGGTGCAGGGCCTTGTCTCCCCCAACTCCGTGACAGTATTTCATTCTACTTTAAAAAACACATTCATAAATACTTGTTAAGAGAAGAGATATCTGCTGAATCTCCTCAGGTTTTTCTAAGCTGAACCAAAACTAGTGTTCAGATCAACAATTTGTGGCAATTACTCTAGTAAATTAAATTATAAACTTGGGTACATAGTCAGTTCCCTAATTTATTTTTTTATAAATATACACATGCACACTATATCTATCTATAAAATAGACACATGCATCCCCTCTCAATATACACATGCTATATACATACATACATATACACACACATATATATATATATACACACACACACAAAGTAATAACTTAAGTTTCCAGGTCTTCCTGTTTTAAGATCCTCAACTAATAAGGTCTGAAGACAGATAAGGACTACACATAAAATTGCACCACTTTAACTAAAGGTGTGATGTTAAAATCAAATCTCTTAAGCCAGTACAAACATCTGTGTAGACACTTTATATTGATTTTACCCTAGCTTATATTGATTTTACTTGCATTGGGAAGTGTATTAGTGCAAACCGAACTGGTATTAAATAGATATATATGTTTACACAGGAGATTTCTACTGTTTTTACTAAACTTTTTTTTAAAAATCCCACCCAACGTTAAACTGGTGCAGCTTCTGTGTTTAGACAAGGCTTTATGCCTTGATCTTTCAATCCCCTACACGCTGCTAAAGACTGAATCAGCACCACTGCCACTGAGGCACAAATAAGGTAAATTGGAAGGCACAGTCCTCCACACTGAGCAGTAGTAAACGTCAGGCATCATACTCAAGTCCGCAGATTAAAAGGACAGGGGGTGAGTGGAGACTAGGCATGTGCAAGGAGATGGGTTTAAGCCTGACTTTCATGCTAATGAGATGAGTAAGTATGTGTTCCCCTATTAGGTTTTGCACCTATTAAGCTGAAAACCTGGCAGTGGAACAGAAGTGCTATCATTAAGGCAGCTCTGGGTTCTCCTGATTCCCTGCTTTGCTTATCACCTTTCATCCAGTACTTTATACATGCAGCATTGGATATCTTGCAGCACTTGAGGGAGATGAAGGTGCTGTGATGACTGAGTGAAAACTACTGCATTCTTTAACTTTCTGAAATGGTAATTTGTGTATCCCAATGGAAAGAGGCAGATTTTTTGAGGGTAATTAATTCAGTTTATTTTTAATTGAACTCTGACCACTCTAAATTCAGAAATACATTGAACAGGGAAAGATTAGGCAACATTGTGGTTTAATACCCTAGTCTTTCACCTCTGGAGATACAAGTTATGACCTGTAGTGACAGGAATTAAGTGAAAATCTCTTTGAAGGGCTTCTCCTAGTTCCCTGCATGTGGGCACACATCATAAATACCACATAATTTGGCACCAATTTGATCTGACAGGCACTCCCTACTCATGAGGTGCCTAGGACTGAGTAGTAGTAATTACTGCCATAGTAATCGTTTGTAGGCCAAGATGAAGTTCATTGGCAGAGCTGTGTGGGAAAGCTGGAGTAATGGAGCAAATTCCTTGTGCAGTTGCAAATTCCACTTGCAAAGGACATTGTTAGAAAAATGTCTGAAAAGTTATTTAACAAACTGTAGACTGCTTACTGTATATATAGTACTTCTAATGGCCTGTTAGAAGATTAAGGCCCAGATCCTTTACAGACTTAAGCATGTGCTTATATTAATGCATATGAGCAGTCCATTACACTGCCAAATCAACATTAAAAATGACTCCTACTAATATACTTGCATTTTTAGTGCCTTCTAACAAATGGAACATAATTGCCTCACACGTAACATGAACTGAGCCTCTCAATTCCACAGTGAAATAAACATCTCAAAAGATGTGGAGACTGAGGGAGAGGTTAAGTGACTCCCACAAGGTCAGACGCAGCAGAGTCAAGAATAGAACCCCGATCATATGCTATCAAATCCTATCTCCCAAATTCACAAGTAGGCATACTTAACAACCAAAAGTTTTCAGAGCTGCTACTGACTATGAGGTAACTACATAATTAAAGAGGGATTTTTAATATGTAATTAGCAAAATTAAAACTGGCACTTAAAGAATGTTAGCTTCAAAACACTATTGCTTACTTTATTAAATGTAACGTTTCTTCCCAAATGGTAAAGATTATCTAAACAAAATGGACTGAAACACAAATACTGCTATGACCTAGAATTCTCAAATACATACCATTTTTTTCAGCAAAAGCAATAGCATCTTCTTTAGTAGAGAAAGCTAGAACCAAGTTGGACAAAGGATCAGCACTGTAAGATGTAAAACATAAAATATTAATATATATATTTGAAGTGTAACACTAAGCATTTTGTATAATAATGTTTGCACCTCACGGTCTAACCTAATGCCACTTTACGTATACATATTTAAAGACACCATGAAGAAAATGCATCATCTCCAAATAAATCAGAGCCACCTGAGTCCTTTTACTTTTAAGTTAGGATTTAATTTCAATATTAAAAGATTTTCCCATGGGAAGATTTTTCTTTGTATTTCAAACAAACAATCTGTGTTAAAATTTTGATTTTATTTTCAGAAACTGATATTTTAAAATTGTAACTATGTAAGTTCCTAAGCATATGCCAATGACATAAGCAACCAGTGCTCTATGAAAACCTTTTAATTCTAAAACTGTTTGAAAAAGGAAGACGGATTTTGAGGGATTGAAAAGGTGAAAGATGTAAATACTGAACAATGTAAAGAGACAAGGAGCCTGTCTTTACCCTATTTGCTTTGTGAATCTACATTACTGGAGAAGGGAAAGCAGGACTTCACAGCAAGTAGGCCAGGAATAATTAGAGAATACCTGAGCAAACCTGGCATCTAGAACTGCCTGAAAATTGAACACAGTTACGTTTGTGATGATCTCCACATTCACAAGTGTTTCCAGAGCAGCATTTAATTGCAACAGAAGCCATCTCTACCCTAATAAAACAAGTCCAGAAGCCCTCTGAGCTAAACGAGTAGAGTTCAGAAGCCCAAACACATAAGCTAATTATTACTTGTAGATCAGTTGTCTTAGCCTCATTTCTGAAGTCACAAAGTGGCAAAATGATTTTTTAAATAAGTGGGTCCAACCATAGTAAAAACTATGAGTCCACTTAGCAGCTATAAACATTCCATCTAGAGCACTGAAAACAAAGGATTAAAGCTAAATAATCAATTAACCTGCAAATTTAACAGCAATTCTAGGAAGAAATTTGGGGTAACACTACTGGAGCACAAAACCTAATATGGCGTCCTGCCTTTCTGAGACAGCAAGTGCTTAAGAAAGTGGGAGGTGGATCACTGAGAAGGCCAAAGGCTGAACGGCAAGAACTGCAATAGGGGTTTCCTCTTGGCTGTACTCTACCTGCTCTACATTGACGACATCTTCATCATCGGGACCCATGGAAAAGAAGCCCTTGAGGAATTCCACCAGGATTTCAACAATTTCCATCCCACCATCAACCTCAGCCTGGACCAGTCCACACAAGAGATCCACTTCCTGGACACTACAGTGCTAATAAGCAATGGTCACATAAACACCACCCTATACCAGAAACCTACTGACCGCTATGGTTACCTATATGCCTCCAGCTTTCATCCAGACCACATCACATGATCTATTGTCTACAGCCAAGCTCTAAGATACAACCGCATTTGCTCCAATTCCTCAGACAAACACCTACAAGATATCTATCAAGCGTTCTTAAAACTATAATGCTCACCTGCTGAAGTGAAGAAACAGATTGATAGAGCCAGAAGAATACCCAAAAGTCACCTACTACAGGACAGGCCCAACAAAGAAAGTAACAGAACGCCACTAGCCGTCACCTTCAGCCCCCAACTAAAACCTCTCTAGTGCATCATCAAGGATCTAGAGCCTATCCTGAAGGACGATCCCTCACTCTCACAGATCTTGGGAGACAGGCCAGTCCTTGCTTACAGACAGCCCCCGAACCTGAAACAAATATTCACCAGCAACCACACACTACACAACAAAAACACTAACCCAGGAACCTATCCTTGCAACAAAGCCCGTTGCCAACTCTGTCCACATATCTATTCAAGGGACACCATCATAGGACCTAATCACATCAGCCACACCATCAGAGGCTTGTTCACCTGCGCATATATCAATGTGATATATGCCATCATGTGCCAGCAATGCTCCTCTGCCATGTACATTGGTCAAACCGGACAGTTTCTATGCAAAAGAATAAATGGAACAAATCAGACATCAAGAATTATTCAAAAACCAGTCGGAGAACACTTCAACCTCCCTGGACACTCAATTACAGACCTAAAAGTCGCAATTCTTCAACAAAAAACCCATCAAAAACAGACTTCAACGAGAAACTGCAGAACTGGAATTAATTTGCAAACTGGACACCATTAGGCTTGAAAAAGGACGGGGAGTGGATGTGTCATTACACAAAGTTAAAACTATTTCCCCATGCTAATTTTCCCCGTACTGTTACTCACACCTTCTTGTCAACTGTTTGAAATGGGCCATCCTGATTATCACCACAAAAGTTTTTTTTCTCCTGCTGATAATAGCCCACTTTAATTGATTAGTCTTGTCAGAGCTGGTATGGCAACAACCAATTTTTCAGGTTCTCTGTGTGTGTGTATTTTTTCTCTCGAGATCTTCCTACTGTATTTTCCACTGCATGCATCTGAGGAAGTGGGCTTTAGCCCATGAAAGCTTATGCCCAAATAAATTTGTTCGTCTTCAAGGTGCCACAAGTACTCCTCGTTCTTTTTGCTGATACAGACTAACACGGCTACCTCTTAAACAGTTGATGACAGTTCAGTGGTTATGTACAGTATAGAAATCAGCCTAATCCTATTTTATTACATTATTATTAGAGCCTGATGCCCTTAAAAACTGGTTTAAGACTATTACAGCCCAACAGGTGAAAAATATGGAGTCTGAGGGGAGCTAGACTACATTCATAGGCTTAACATTTCAAAATCATTTGTATTAAAATATGCTGGTTAGTAATCATTCTCTCCTTCTCCTACCAGCTAAGAGCTCACTTCTGAATTCCATATTTTTCTTGCTACACTGGGCATCAGGGAGCTGATATAGATGTTGGTCGTATCAACTACTGTACAGGAAATGGAACATAGCAAACAGAGTTAATTTTCAAATAAAAATACATTTTAAAATAGACTATTTTTAAAATTATGCATATATTTTGTGATTGGATTTAGAATATTAAAGAGCTAAACCAAACAATCTAAAAAAAACACACCTTAAAGTTGAAATAGTATAAACACATAGGACAAAGGTAATTATGGGTTTGGTTTCAGTCGCTTTGGTACTAAGCTCTAATGTAATATAAAATAGTTGCTAGGGGAAACTTTAATGTGGACTGTGCTCTTTTCAAGGTTTCAAAAAAAATTCTGGAATGGGTGAGATATTGAAACAAGTTTTGGTGACAATGTGTAAGTGCTAACTTTTCAGAATAGGTCTGTAGCAAATGATATTTCAGTGGCAATTTACAGTGATGTTAGGAGAAGTGTGCCAAATTCTCATAATTTATAAAATTTGATACCACTGATTAAAGTGCCTATGAAATGCTATAAAAATTCTGCAGGCTCAAAACGGGGGCAAGACTGTTTAGCAGGTGATACTGTACAGTTATCACTGCTGCAATTTTTATTTTATCAAGTCAACAAAACATCTTAAAGCATACCAAACCAAGCAATAGACCATAATTTTGAAAGGTGAGTAAAGTGATGTAAATACTTCTGAAGAAATATTTTTAAAGACTGTTCATGAACTAGATACATTTATCTGAAGTTTGGGCTAATTAAAAATTGACCATTCAGAGGGGTTTAGGACCAGATGTAATTAATGACCCTCAACTACAGTGAGACTGCAACTTGCTACTACATTGCATGTGCAAACATAATCTTTGATTTTTGGGTCATACACTTAAATTAGGTGGGGAAGGAAATTGAAGATTTTTTACCAGCCTCTTCTAGCCTGGAGCAATGCAATCTAAATCTGTTTCTAAACCTATTTATGCTAACAGAGAGAGCAGCACATGTACTGTTATGTTTAAAATTTCATCATGATCACTGTAACCCATCAACCATTTATTATAATTATGGTTAAATACACATGGATTTACAGATACAAAGGGCATTTCAAAGTCAAATCTGCGCAGATATGAGAGGAGAAATCATTTCAAAATCAAACTCACGTAGATGCCCAGCCTATTAAAGGATTTTCCCAGCGCTCTCTGGTATCAAATTCTAGCTTCCATTTCTTCGTGTTGTTGACACCCGCCTGCATGGCATTACGCGCTGGGACAAAAATCTGAACTTTTCTGGTTTTTATGTGCTCCTCTGGAACACCAGTTAAAGGAGTGATATCCTACAGAGAAAGAAAAAAAACGCAACTTGTTTAAAACTACTCTATTAAAGAAGCTAATATAAGCATCAATGTTCACTACCTCCCACACAGTTTTTTTCTTTATTTTAGAAGGAATGTTCCTTTAAACTTTTATAATAAAACCCCCATGAAGGTATACCTTGTAAATTCATCTTTCCTCAAACAGCAGGCTCAGTTTGATGAGTTTCTGATATTATGACTCATTTCACTTAAAGATATATTCTGTTTGACATTTTTGATTGGGAAATCTCTCATTAAGGCTCATGCAGTGTTTGTTGTATTGATGTTTTGGGATTATATTTTTTGTTTATAAGGGGAAGAAGTCTGCAGGAACCTTATAATTTAAAAAGCAAAACTGTTTACAAATTTTAGTGGAAGAGGTTAGTAGGAGAATGCCGTAGCTAATTAAGCTATTGTCTTGTAACCAGATTTAACTGTACTCAACAGTAAAACACTAGATAAAGACCATGAAGAGACACAAAGTTTTAATAGGTAACAAAAATAAAATAGACAAAAAAATAATAATCAAGGAATCAATCTATTCATGAGAGAGACACCGGTGAGAGTAATTTTTCTGGATATAACTGAAATGAACACACTTTAAAAACGAAACAGCAATTAAATATAACTTAAATGTCAATTCATCCTAGCACTGTGACACCTCCTGAACAGAGTAAAGTGGATCATCAAATTCTTCATCCAAAGCTGCTGAAAGAAGCCAGCTAACAACTTCAGATACTTTTATGTTTAATGCCAATGGGAGCTTCTTGGACTCTTTCTCCTTGTCTCTCTCCAGGAACAAATGCTCATCTGGTGAAGATCCAGAAATGTGCAGCTGAACTTTGGGCATATTGAACTAATCTTGCCAGTGGTGACAGGACTTGAATTGAGGAGGCAAACAAGTCATTTTGGGTTTAAGTCTTCAGCTACCAACTCCATAGGATTCTCTTCTGTGGCAAACTTAGAAGCTTTTGATGCTGTCACCAGATCATCCCTAGAAATGAGGAATTTCATTTTTTGTTTCACTTCACAAAATAAACTAGATCAGTCTGTCTGAACTAAATCAGGGAATGAGAGTGAAATGTTTGTCCTGCATTTATAACTAAAACAGAATGAAAGAAAAACACAGGAAGTTTCCAACTTGTAAAATTTGAGCTCAGACTATACCTAAAGCAAACTGTCAAAATATTTTAACAACTTAATCATAAGTGTTTTCCTTAAGCCCAAGTAATGTTTATTTTGAATACCAGTCTAGCCATGATATTAAAAAACCACCACTAAGAATTACTCAAATGTTGCAACATGTACACAAAACATACTGTAACAGACTGGCATTTCTAATTCTTCTAAAATCTCAAACTACAATTTAAAAAAGGAATACTTTGAAGTTTTTATTTGAGTTGGCAACAAATTTTGTGCTTAACCAACCCAATACTTTTTCATCTGCAGCAAAAATTAGGTGCGGCTTTACTGTTACGGCTTGTCTGTTTATAGAAACGAAGTAGTAAACCATACTTTGATATATATACATATATACACATATACACACACAAACACACACGGGCAAGTATGTGTGGGCAACAGAGAAACTGAACACTATAGTTGATGAAATAATATTGATCCTACTATGTGCAGATAGTTACAAAAACTGTACAATGAAAAGCATTTTTAATTTCATTAATATTGCCATTTTCACAATTGAGATTTATTTTGACACTCACAAATTGGGTGTAACTAATTTTTTCATTTACAGTGATTCAGAGAGATGTCTGGATTTTGATGATGGTTAAACAGTTCTTGTATCTACCAAATCTATGGCGTATCAAGTTTGCAAGTACTATCATCTAGGATAAAAAGGTGTTTCTATTAAATGAGATTACAATAAACTTAAGGACACTTTTTAAATTCTCTCTTTTGGTGATAGTAAACTCCCCCCAGAGCCCTAAACACCACACCAAAAAGAACACAGAAGTATTGCATATAATTCAATAATTTTAAAACTGGCATATGTTGAATATGATTTTAAAATTGCACTATGCTGCCCTCAGAACACAGTAATTACTGTATTTGTAAATTTCTTGTAATAAATGTCCAGTCTAGTTTATCTGAAAGAAAAAAAAGTCAGTTTTGGGGCACTTGATTGGCTTCAAATAATAAAAGTAACTTTCCTAGCAGCATGCAATTCATCCTATGAAGATCTTTGCAAAGTGCAAATAAAAACTGCCTGTTTTAAGACATTAAAATAGCTATATGATATTGCTAGCTCTCCATACTTTTGATTCATTATAGCTAAAGTTTCCATGCCTTCTGGGAATCTAGCAATTGTTTATTGATATCTTCCCCAGTTTAAAGTTGGCAATTGAACAGACAGTTGTTAGGACAATGAGTTTCTGGATTTTGAAGCCCAAGTCGTCTTGACATAGAATCACTGTTTTTGCTTGCAGTAGACATGTAAGGTACTGTAGCATAGCTGAGCTGTTGCCAAAGATATGGAATAAAAAGGCTTGGCATCTATCACATACTTGACACCTAAAGAGCACAGAAGCTCTAAAATTCCTATTCCCCGTAGGCGCACTCTTAGTCTAGACAAACTGATTTCTCACACTTTTAAAATGCATTACAACACTCTATTGTGATCATTTCATCCACACGGTTCCAGCTAGTGACAGAAGAACCTGTCCTTTAAGCGACATTTCAATGGGCTAAAGCTCCCGCTCCAAGATTCCATTAAAACAATATAATACTTGAAAAGAACTATGCTGCACTAAGTTGAACTTTCTCTGTGTCTTCAGTGCTTTGTTCTGAGTTCAAGTTCTCATTGAAATTACCTGTGAACAAACTCTCCAAAACAAAGATGTTTTTGACAGCTATTTTCAATTTGCACTCATTCTTTTTAATATTGTGCTTCTTACAAATTTTTGCTTTTGTATTAATATACTTAGTGTTAGGGTTTTTTAAACAATAAAATGATAAAGGTATCAAATATTAAAAGTAGAAAAAAACCTGAGAAATTTGAGATTAAAGAGATGAACTTTTCAATGCTTAAAATTAAGTAGGCTGGCAAAACTGAATCAGATTTTAGTTGATGTTATTTATCTGACCATACAAAAAACAAATTAGGACTTGTACTGCATGATGAATATACAATATTTTCTCTTCCTTTTTTTTTTTTTTTTAAAGAAAATAACTTTAAAAAAGGTTTATCATTTTGACAGCATATTGCAACAGATCATAAAACTTTGGTAATGTCTATCTTTAGCCCCCCTCAAAAATCCTTAATGTTTATCAAATCAAAGACGTTTCTTTTTCATTTATGCTATTTAGAAAGATTTGTAGTATTGAAAATCCAGGCCGTTGAACACTTGTATCATTTCCTACAGATGAGCTACAGAATCCAAAGAGGAAAAAACTGGTTCACAGACTGAAGGTTAATGAAAGTAGAATTCACCATGAAAGTGACCTACTTCATTTCTGAGGGGGCTGTTAAAGTACCCTGCTATTATAGCAAACTCCAAAGGTGACAGTCTTGAAAAAAAGAAACTAATAAGGCAAGGGAGGAGAGCAAAACATTTTTTTAACATATTAATATTTATGAAAGTAAGCATTTTTGGCTCATATGAATCAGATGTGCACAAGTTTCATCTCTCCACTATGAAAACTCTCATACACATATGAAAAAAATTGTGTGAAACGCTGCTATCAAATATCTACTGTTTCACTTTCCCCCTTTTTTTTTAAATAAAGGAAGCAGGGAACAAGCAATGGGAAGTTGATGTCAAAATGCAGAAAAACCTCCCAGTAAGCTTCCAGGAGCCACCCAGGATTTAGAGTCTTGCTAGCCGCTCTCTTTTCAATACCAGAATTTCACACATTTCAATGACCATTATGACTTCAAAGAATCAAATTTTCATCATTGTCCGTCATCTGCCGGTTGATTTGTATAAAGGAGTTCTTCTGCATGCACTCCAGACAAAAGGCTCCTTACTTTCGTGGCTATATATCAAGTTTAAAAGTTCTGTTTGTGACAGTTGTCTGTGGTAAATTAGGGCAATACTGAAGGAGTGCAGCTGCTCTGCAGGACCCTCCTTTTTGGCATCATTTCACTTAAATAAAAACTGAATAATTAGCTTCTGCCTGTATTAAACCACAGAAATGCCACTGGCCTTAGTAATTACTTCCGGTTGCCCCCCCTACTTAACCTCCACAGTTTACACTTGTTATAAAACAGGAATAAATAGACATTTTCTGCACTTTACAGGAGTTTAAGAGAGTTTGTTCTTCCCCCAATCCCCATATGTTTTGACAGGTCAGTAATAAATTGCATCAGGTTTTGCTATAAAATCATAGTTTCCTTTGCAATACATTTTCTAAGTTTAAATCAAAACACAGTTATGACTTAACACACAAAAACAGGCCACTGGGCAATTTTAATCACATATATTATGTAGCTGCTGTAAATAAGAGATTTTATTCACTGTTCTTAAATTGTTTGGGTTGTAATAAAGGTGAGGAGAACATGTACATTTCTGGAATTCATTATGGTCCTTTTGAAACAAATATAGGAAAATAAATCAATGTGAGGCACGAGTAGAAAGATGGAGCAGAATAAGCTGAATATGGGCAGAAAACATTTATCTGATAGATATAGACATAAGCGGGGGGAGAACATATTTGCTCTTTGGAAATTCCATATTGCATGGAACACAGCATTCTCTTTAAGGCATAGAGAATATTTTTGCATTACTATAATAATTTTGTCGACAACATGTGTTACCCATAATGTGTTCCTCCATCTAAATATTCATGGCAGGATGATTTTACTATTATATTTTAAAGGAAAAATACAGTACCATAGCAGAAAAATTAAAGTCTATACCTTCACTAATCTCTTATTTCATGTTTACATAAAAAAAATTTTTTTTTGCTAAAAGTGAAAAATATTCAAGTAAAGAAAGAAGGGTGATGAATCTACAAAAGACATACTCTGGAGAGCAGATCTGTGAGAGATGTGGGAGTTGTCAGTTGGGCTCTAATCTGTTTTTGATAGAAGTTCCTCTTGCAATATCTTTTATTTCACTAAGTGCATGTCTTCACTGAAATTAGACACCTGTGGCTAGCCCATGCCAGCAGACTCGGGCTCACAGAGCTTACGCTAAGGGGCTGTTTAAGTGAGGTGTCGACATTTGGTCTCTGACTGCAGTCTGAGCTCTGGGACCCTCCCATCTTGCAGGGTCTTACAGTCTGGGATCCAATCCGAGGCCAAATGTCTACACTGCAATTAAACAGCCCCTTAGCCTGAGCCCTGCAAGCCCAAGTCAGCTGGCATTTTAATTGCAGTGTAGATGTACCCTAACAGAGCATATGCCAAAGGAGCAGTCATCATCCAGAAGACGTCTCTGAGCAGTGTTATCTGGTTTGAGTGAAGCTTGCAAACACCCACTCCTTTTGAGCAGCCTTTCCCCCTCCTGTTTCAATGCATATGCCAATCTAACAGTTACTCTGTTTTCTGTCAAACCAGGAAAAAAAAAAAAAGCCTGGCACGCAAAGTCACTCCAAAACTAGAGTATAACATGCCTTTCCCTGGACCATTTGGTCAATATCACTTGTGGTTGTTTTGTCCTGAGAGAAAGCAATAAAATGGCAAACAGTGGCATGTTTGATTACCATTCTAAAAACATTCCACTAATCCATTAACATGTTTGACTGCAGATCCACATTAATTCCATACATTAATTCTCACTTCAAGTGGGAAACATGAAGGGAAGAGAAGGGTGTAAAATGGTGTCCCCTCAAAATTCATGCTTTAATCTGAACACAGGAAACTACCTTATTTATACACTGCACTATATTCATAGAAAAATGTACATATCAAAGGCTGGTTTTCTGTGACAAAATTACAAAAAAGATATTTACATAAGTGTCTCTCTTTTTTAAAGATTTGTTTAAAGACAGTACTAAAAATAAAAATAAATAGAAATATTTTGCTTCCCTCGCAGTCCTGATAAACTTCATAGTGAAGTATCAAAGTATATTCAACAAAACTGCATCAGACAAGGCAAGCTCTAAAAAGTATAACGGGTTCAGTCTGTTGCTGGATAGAATAATTGTGTCTGAGAAACTAAAAATAAAGTATCTGGAAATATAAGTAGTAAGTTACACCTACTTCTACATTAGGTATAAAGAGATCTCGCGCTCAAATATATTTTTGCCGGGAATCACGAAACAGCAAGAATAAAGCAAAGGAAATGAAATCTTTATTTTGAAATAAAATCATTTTTAATTTCTACAATTCTGCTTTCCAGTTTTGTTAAAACTGGCCTGATAAGTTTAGTGAAATTAAAAAGAAAAATTGTATCAGCCTGATTTGACTAATGAATGTTTCTACTTGAGTGGAAAGAAGAAAATCTCTGTGAAACTGTATGGAAAAAAATAGAAAACTAGGCCTGTATTCTCTAAGAGAGAGAGAGCCCAAACTTGCTTCCACTGAAGTCAATTGGAGTTTTGCCATTGGGACTTCAGTGTGAGTAGAATTTATTCTCTAGTTTAGAATAATGCAACAGCATTTTTAATGGTGGTGGGGAAATCACAGCAGAACACCTTACAACACATCTTGTAAACTGTATTAGTTTCAAAGCATAATATTAAGAATAGACAGAATATTCTTTCTAGAAGTGTCATCTATAGAAGATGTATTTATTCTGCCAAAAGACACACCAAAATGTTTATTAGTTGTAGAATACAAATTTAGTGATATGCATTTTTCTGTACTGTAAAAGGTTTAGATTGTGCATATACACTATGAAGTATATATACAGATAAAAACAAACATATCACAATGAAATACAAAAAAAGTGTAGTGGTTAAGAATTACAACAATAGCCAAGTTTCTGGATTATGAATTTCCAAATAAATGGAAATAGGGATATTGTTTAACATTACTTGGGCTTACACAAAGAAAGATAACAGTTACATAGTTGAAGTGATTTGACACTGCTTCCTAGCTTCCTATCATCTGCAATCGTTGGCAGTATGCCACTGTTATCTTCCTACCACCAGTATTTGTAACAAAAGACATTTTTTCCTCGGTATCAAAACTGAAAGGTTCAGGATGGAAGAGAGCTTAAATTTACTTAATTGCCATCAGTACTTCCTGTAGCACCTAGTTATACCTTGTTGGTTTGCCATCAAGCAATGACCCCAGCCCAATCTGCTTACTTCATGAGATCTAGCAGAAGTCTTCTTCTTCACTCCCTGTGGAGCATAAGGCGCCAACCACTCTCCTCCATTCATTTTGTTCTTGAGCGAGACAGCAGATTTCATCCCACTTCATTCCCATACCTTTCATTTCCTCTTCAATGGTCCTTCGCCACGTCCCCAATGGTCTACCTCTCCTCTTTCTTCCTTGTGGTGTCCATCGTAGGGCAATACGAGGGTGTCTGTCAGCATCCATTCTCAACACATGCCCCAGCCACCTCCATCTTCGTTGTTTGGCTTCATCCACTATATTGTTGATGCCCGTTAATCGGCTCACTTCAACATTGGTGATATGCTGCGGCCAATGTATGTTAAGAATTCACCTAAGACACCTTCCTTCAAAGCCCCGAAGCTGACTTTCTATCTTCTTGTTGGTCCTCCATGTTTCCGCCGCATAGAGCAACACAGAGCGGATGTTCGACCTGTAGATCTCTACCCTGGTTTTCATTTGCAAGATGGCTGACCTCCAAATATTCTGAAGTCTATAAAATGCATTTGCTGCAAGACCGATTCTGGTAGATATCTCCTTCTGAATATTGCCATCAGTAACTACCAAGATATTTGAAGTCGTTCACCTCCTCCAATTCTACGTCACATAACACTGTCTTCCTTCGTCGAGCTGGCTGTTTTTACTTTCATTATTTTGCTCTTACTGGTATGGATATTAAGTCCTACGCACCTTGCTACTCTACCTACTCTATCAGTCTTCTCTTGGAGGTCCATCTGAGAGCTTGAAATCAGGGCGATGTCATCCGCAAAGTCACAGTCTTCAATATGACCAGAGGGTCCCCATGCGATCCCTCTTGGCCTATCTTCAGTGGCTTTCCGCATCACCCAATCTATGACCACAAGAAATAGAATGGGCGAAATAACGCACCCTTGTCTAACTCCCGTTCTCACATGGAACCACTCGCTCTGCTGTCCTTCATGGCGAACACAACACTTATTGCCGGCATACATATCTTTGAAGATGTTAATCACTTTAGAAGGGAATCCATATATTTTTAAGATATTCCAGAGAGATGGATGGTGGACACTATCAAATGCCTTCTCGAAATCGAGATAATTAATGAACAGTGGCGAGTTCCATTCAAGAGATTGTTCCATTATTGTACGTAGTACAAATATCTGATCAACGCATCCTCTCCCACTCCTAAATCCTGTTTGTTCTTCCCTCAGGATCTCTTCTACTGCTTGTCTTATTCTCTGCAACAGAACTCTGCAGAAAACCTTCCCGAGCACTGATAGTAAGTTTATACCTCTCCAATTACCACACAAAGACAAATCTAGCAGAAGTACAGCACAAATAATCAAAAGAGCAAGAGACCAGCAAGGAGCAGTCATACACAACATTGCTCTGTTTCCCTTGACTGAATCTTCAACTCTGTATACACTACAGATTAACAAAGTTATAACAATTGAGGCTGAGAGTTTTAGACAAAATATTCATCTTGCACTTCTGATTGTTTGTGCTGCACTTCTATTAGATCTCATGGACTAAACAGATTGGGCTGTACCAGTACTTAGACAGGAAAGCAAAAAGGTACAAATAGGTGCTACAGGAAGTGGTTATGGCAATTCAGTAAGTGAGAGAAGATCTTGCCTAAGTGACAGTACTAACCAGTAACCCACAGGCACTAGCTTAAAATGCCATTTTTCAGATGAGATGCAAAACTAAGGTCTTGACCACTTATTTCCATTAAAGGTCCAGCAGCACTTTGTGTAATAGGATTGTCGGCTCATGTAATGGCCACTGAAGTTTACAGGTGTTACACACACACACACACTTTTTTTTTTTTTAAAAGGACACACTATCTCCCTCTCATGAGACTAGAATAGCAGCCAGACAAAACTCCTGAAAAACAAATCACTAAGATGTCATGCCTATATTAACATATCAAGTCACTACTTCATAGGAAATAAATCAGAAGCAAGACAAATTGAGCAGGTTTTGCTTTACTTTGTTCCTCTTTGGACAATAGTGAGCCCTATGGCATTTCCTTTTCTGCATCCATTCCCAGGCATCCACCAGTATAAATTGGTCCAAATATGGACCAGATGACCTTAAATGGTCTTTTCTAAATACTGATTCTAATAAATCATACTGCACCATGTTAAAGTAGTTCCATTTTATATAGATGAAACCTATAAAAATCAGAGAATTCTAATGCTAATTTATGTCAGATGATATAGTGTGGAGTATGGTCAAAAGAAGATTCTCTGCATCTTGAAGTCTTTAAACCATGATTTGAGGATTTCAATGGCTCAGACACAGGTTTGATACAGGTATGGATGGGTGAGATTCTGTAGCCTGTGTTGTGCAGGGGGAGGTCAGACTGGATGATCATAATGGCCCCTTCTGACCTTAAAGTCTATTAAACGTCTATTATATTTACACAATAATGAAATGCTTTTAAAATCATCACCTCTTTGATTCATGCAATTGTGGAACAACTCATAACTAGGTGTAAAGTCGTAACTCAAAGGCTTGGAATTTAATTCAATAAGCTATCCAGGTCCTTGCACAAGTCTTATTTAAACAAAAAGTAGTGCATTGAGTGAATCCACAGGAGTTAGCGGGAACAAAAGTGAAAATGGATATTTTTAACTTTAAAGACCAATATTGTCAATAGCAGCAAATACTACTGTTTCACTTCAATTAAGTATAATTCCCAGAAGACCTTACTCCCATGTAAACCAAGACCCTTCTTTATTGGCACATGTGCTCCTCATTCTTTGCTTCTCTCACAATAAAGAAAGCAATTCCTACTGCTGTAGTAAGTCCTGGCTACAATGTGTAAAACAGTTTTAAAATTTGGGAGAGAACAGTGAATGGAAGTAAATCCTAAATCAAATATTACAAATTGCAGTGATGTTGAAGGAGGCATTTTGTACCTCTGTTTAAGAGGCATTATTAAATTTTAGGAATTATAAGAAACCCCCCAGAATGTTAAAAGTAGTCCCCAACTGTAATGTGAGATGTAATTCTTCCATGCAATAATATGCATAGCTTTTAAATGTTGAAAGCTAGTTCCAAATAGTGTGCACAATTTCCATATACAGCAGGTAGTGAAGAAAAAAAAATGGACAGAGTTACCCTAGTTAAAAGGGTACAAAATAGAAAACGGTTATACAGTGTTAGTATACTGCAGTTCTATGCATCAAGGATGTTGCAGCTATTAACAGTTTAAACTTTCACTGTATTTTGTTAATTAGTGCATAGAACTTTTAACATGTTTTAGAAGGTTCTATTTTCTGACTATCATGTTAGTCATTTCTCTCCATACAAATAAAGAAACAAAGCTTCAATGTTTAACCATCACTGATGAAAGCTATAGTTGAATACTATCTTGCAAAATAAAACAAACTTATTGTATGTACAGTATGATTGTTTAATTTAGATTAGTCAATTGGAAACTTTTTGCAATTTCTTTAAAACTGTGCACTAATATAGCCTATTGATTATTCCTTGTTTGCCTTATGGTCAAGCTAAGGTCTAGTTAGAGTTGTGTTTTTCAGAGTTTATCCTTCTCAAGTTGCTGACAGAAATAAATCCTGTTTATTAAGAAGTTAACAGGTATTGAAGTTAGACATGTCATATACAGTATCTTTGCCTTTAATTTTCTATTGCTATGTAAAGAACAATAAAAACAGAAGAATATGTTTTACACCAATTGTATATTCATAATTCATTTATAAACATGAAAAGTTGAGTTTGGGGGAAAAAACAGATGATTATGTTAAAAATACATTTCTGTTTTAGTACTGCAATATTCAGCTACTAGCTTATGAGAAAGACAGAATTAATGGGTTTGAAGGTGAATTTCAGTCAGACACAGACATGGTTGCATTAACAACTTTTTGGTCATTTACAAGTGAAATATTTTAATGTTACAATGTATACAAGTAATGTAAAATGAAGATTCCTTACATCTATAGATAATCTAAATAAGTTTTTGCCTATAGGATTTATTACCTTTAGACTGCTACATTTTAAAATATTTCAAATGATGCACAAAACTATTCCATACTGCAAAAATCACTTACATATGCATACATACTTATGTGAATAAAAGATTATTTATTAAACTGTTTGCAAAGAAAAGTGAACAGTTCCTCATATGCAAGAACAGTAATATCATACACGTCTTTACAGTAGATACCTGGAAGTTTTTATGATTAGTGGCAAATTTTAATCCCCTTAAAGAGAGACAGAAACCACATTCAGCATGTTTTGTCAGCCCTTAGTGGAGATCACTTGTAGCATACCCTCTCACTTGTTTACCCAACGGTCACAGAAAAGGGTAACAATTCTTTCCAGCTTCAGTGAAGATTATTTTCTCATGAAAAAGGTAAAGACACTGGGCCACATGCTCTGTTCTACTTTATGGAGTGAAAAAAAAAGAGGCACTAACCATACAAAAGGGGAGGAGCAATTTCTCTGAAGCATGTTCTTACCAAGACAGACACTGCGTAAGCCACACAGCGACAGCCTGTGAGCTGAAAAACTGATATTCTCTGCCACATCCATCCAGCCTCATTATACATTATAAGGTTGCCCCTTTTGTGGGAAACTAGCCCTGAGAGGGTGGTTCAAAAGTAACTAAAAGATGCCAAAAAATACTGGTGCAACCATAGCCATTCTCCCATTGACTGTGGAAGTGGAGATAGCTGGCAGAACTAATGCAGAAGCACAGAGCCTTCAAGAGAGACGGGGATTTACTGGTTTCAGGCCCTTAAATCTCTGTTCCTGAGGGGTAAATCATGCTCTTCCCATCCAAGCCCAACAGAATGATTCAAAAGGAAACATGATGAGTGGAAACAGTTTCTTGTTCCTTATGCAAGATTTTCCTGTATAGGAAGCAGTTTGTCCTGGAGTTGTTCTTTTACCTCGTATTTATGACACAAATATTGAATGGAATAGATACTTAAGAGTAAATTAGGGCAAGCAACAGCAACATGGACAGAGCCTTTACTTAAAGCAATTCTGAAAAGGGATTGGCTAGGCACATTGGTATTTGGAGTTGTGAAAATAGCCACAATTATTCTTTAAAACAAAACTGAGTCATAAGTATTCATTTTTGAATGAATTATATGGCTGGCTAAATTGTTTACAATATAGTCAAATTACTGTTTGCATATTTAGTTATAAAACAAAAACAAGTATTTGCAAGATGAAAACTCTTAACTGTAAAATGTTGCCATATTTAGTATATGTCTTTTAAAAAGCTGTACTAAATTGCCACCATCACAGGTTCTAGAAGACCAGTATTCTTTGATGTAAAATGAAATACTACACAGTGAACAAAAACAAAAAGCCTCCTGTCTCCCCCTCAGAGACATATCCTTTGACCCAGTGCTTCAGACTAAAGCCTTGAAATTTTTGCACAAGAATGCTGCATGAGGGAAGTCCAGACAAAACAGACACTTGAGATGTTAGAAGGTTGTATAACCCCAATCTCAGACACTCCTCCTTCCAATAACCTAGCAGAGATAGTGCTACCATGCACCACAAGAAAAGGATCTCAGAAAGAAAACCAATTCCTCTACCTTCTCCTCAAAAACATGCACATGAGAATGTAAGCCATCAGCATAACTACGGTACATTTGTTTCAAGATAGTTCAGTAGAAATTAATTCTGAATAAGTTAGGGGCTACTTTAAAAATTCTGCAAATTTAGCATTATAAGTATTTTCCATAATGAAAGAAAATTATCCTAATCCTAGAAACACCAATACATTCATGTAACAATATTTGTTGTTGTTTTTTCCCAAAGCTTGTTCACATCAATTTTTTCTTCTTTACAAAAGAGGATGATTCAGTAATTTCTTTATTTGCACTGTCAGAGCTACAGAAAGCTTCTCCTCTCTGCTGGTGAATAACTTATTTCCTGCAGACATTCTACAGAAAGCTCCATATATATCACTATCAGCCAACTGAGCTTGCTAACACCACTGCATGCTTAATCAAACAGTAATTACTTACAAAAGCAAGTTGCAGCAAGCACTAGAGGCTGAACTGAGATAGGTTATTCTAATTAAAAGAGGGATTTAATTGCCAGGCAGCGAAATGCAATGAACTAACAATCAATATATTAGATGATCTGTAAACATAAATGTGTGCTGTATTTAAGATATTTCTAGCAGCAACTGTACCAAACAAAAAAGAACCAAACCACATTTTAATATAAATTACTATTTTAGCAATAAATGTTTGTTCTGGTGATCAAGTGTGTCACCAGCGTACATTTACAACAGGTTGATATTTTCTGCAGAGAAAAAACTCTCAAACAATGAAAGATTATATTTAAATAATATTAATGGCTTGACAAAGCTATCAAATTCAGGCTCTTTTTCTTTAATACTACATAGCAAAAATTGTCAGCCTTTAACTGAGTAAGCAATTGTGCTTGTGTGCACTAACAGCTTTTGCTTAAGAGCACAAAGACTATTGGGCACCAAAATGTCACCCATAAACAATAACTGTGTGGGCTTCCGGTTAACCATGCAAATGCATATTCACTATAATTACCACCTTCACTTTTTGCATATGCATTTTTACTTGCATGTATCTTATTTTCATTTTGTCCTCCATTTCTTAAATTTCAAATTTATTCGAGGGATACATCTAATTTCAAAATCATTCGGGGGGAGATTGTTCAATTTTGAAATACCTTTTGCATTACAGGTTTTACAAAGTTAAAGTGACAACCACCAGAACAAGAGGCAACAGAATGCAAATAAAAACACTATCCTAAGAACAACAATGGAGAACAACAGAATACTGACTGTACTAAACTTTTTTTTTTTTTTTTTAAATATAATCAACGTCTTCTCTAGTCCACTAGCAAATAATTATTCATTTAGGCTCACTGCAGAGCCCAGTATCTGGCTCAAATAGTCTGGTCAGCTACTGATTAGATGCAGTGGGGATGGGAGGAGATCCTCCCCCAAACAGTAGAGCCAATCAATCTAATAGGACAGGGGTTCTCAACCTTTTTCTTTCTGAGGCCCCCACAACATGCTATAATAACTCCATGGCCCAGCTGTGCCACAATAACTGTTTTTTGCATATAAAACCCAGGGTCGGTGTCAGGGGATGGCAAACAGGGCAACTGCCTGCGGCCCCATGCCACAGGAGCCTCGGTGAAGCCACATTGTTCAGGCTACAAGCTAAAGTAGCTTCTGCCAGGTCTATTTGCTAAGAAGATCTGAAAAACCAAGCAGTAGTTTATACCTTGGCCCTGTTTCTCCCATGACCCTCACTTGTAGCACCTCCTGTTGTGCAGGAAGCTAGAATTAGGGATGTAAATAGTGTTTACTTTTAAAAACATTTAAACTATTAAAATTGCACCAGTTAAACCTTCAAACATTAAGCTCCACTACCACCGTGGGCGTGGGGACCGGTAGCCGGGATCCCAGGGGTTGGCAGCAGAGTCCTGCCGTGGACATTAATTGGAATACCTTACCAATAAGACTCATGCTTATTGGTTAACCCGTTAACATTTTACATCCCTAACTAGAATGGATAGTATACATCTCTAGCTCTGCCTCCTCTTCCACAGGATAACTGTACCAGTCCAGCTAGCACGAAAGAAATAGATCGGATTTGTTCTTCGGGCACAATCTTCCTCGCTGAGCCACACAGCAGATCAATTCTGACAGCCTGCACTTACATATGATGAACATGATGAACTTGTACTGACATCAGGGGGAGTTCCATGCACAAGGCAAGCAGAATATCAAAATGTGAGTCACCCTCCAGATTTAGTGAAAAGTTTGTCCTAATCAAGATAGAATTTAGAACCATTAGACTGTATGTTTGTAAATATAAAAAGTCATGAAATCTGATTGTCCAAAGACAGACTCTCAGTTTTTCACTGTTTGTACTTTGAGGGAAGGAAAAGAAGGAAGTGAAAATCAGCACGTCTACTGATCTGACAAAAAGGCAACGGATCAGTTTCCCAATTTTCTGGCTTTTGCCTATTTTATGTTGCACATTTACCTTTTTTTGCATTTATTACCTCAAATTTTCATCTCCAATTAGTTTACATAGCCAGATCTGAAATGCTGCTCATGTGACAGAGGCATGCACTCTACACCACAGGTGTGAGGAGGAAAAGGGAAGAAAACTTATGATGCTGACATGGTTATGGAGGGAGATATATATATATGTGTGTGTGTGTGTATTTTACACACACACACACACACACACACACAGTTCCTAGTTTGTATACAGAACTAGAGTCATACAGATCATGTGATCCCAGCATTGTGTGCACACATTCATCTGAGGGACACTTAGGACTAAGATTGGAAAGGGATTGGAGGAGGGAAGAGTTAAAAAGAGGGAAAACTCTCTGCACCCGTAAGGTGGATTGAAAATGCATTTTGGTGAGTGGAGTTTCTTTTCTTATCTCTGGAACCCTCACTTTACTGGACACAAAATAATCAGGTCTCAACAAACTGGCTGGAGAAAAGAGACCAGCACTCAGTTATTAATAAGTTTTTCCCTGTAAAGCTTTAAGGAAAAGATCTTATAACAAGAAACCAAATGCAGGTAATCGCGAGGCTTCTTCTGCATGCACAGTGTTGCTTATACTATGAAAGCACAAATTATTTAATTAAGGCAGCAATTCCCTTAATCTCGCTGTTGGAAATAGCATAGGGTCATACCCTAATTAACTATATATAATTTTAAAATCCTGTCTGTGGATGTGGATCCATTCTAAATTATTATATTATAGCAGCACCAAGCAGCCCTTGTCATGGACCAAGGCCCTATTGTGCTAAGCGCTGTACAAATACAAAATAAGACAGACTGTAATATTTCTGGGGCAGGGACTAAAGTATAAGATAAGAGACAACAGATGATGCAATACAGACAGATGATGAGTACAAGGAAATAATGAGATAATACCAGTCACTATGATAGCCAGCGGTCTCAGCAAACCAGTGACCTAATGTTGTCAAGTTTTGGTAGGTATCACAACAAAAGAGAATTTTAAAGGTGGATAATGATGTAGTTTTGCAGATTAGAGGCAGTATAGGAGAAATCACAAAGGACTAAAAGATTACCTTAATTTTTTTTATCCAGATACTATAAAATGCACAAAGTTAGCAGCAGTTTCAACTGCTGCCCAAGCGATCTACATTAAAAGCATTCTGAAAATCAACATACAGCATGTCCACAGTATCCCTATTGTAAAATGCTGTAGTATTGCTCAGAGAATTTCCAGTTAAGATTTCCTCTTCTTGAAAGTACAGTAAGCCTATATTTATAAAAGCTATATTTTGCCAAATGTCTCGCCTTTCAATTCACAATAGCTTCTAAGACAAATTCCAGAAATGATATCACACTGATTTGCCTCTAACTTTGCAGTATACTCATGCTTTGTTTTCAAGAAGTTATACCACCACACATTTCTTAGGTTTTTTTTTGGATCTGCTGGAAAGTGATCCAAACTTTTAAGGGTGTGCTAAAACTCTTATTGCTGTGTCCTTTATATAACAGCACGCTAGACAATATGAGACATTTGAAAAAGTTTAACTTTTCATGATCATTTTCCACATATGGGTACATATTTCTATTTTGTGCTGCAGTGTCACCACTGTTTAATATACTCCATACTACGTCTTCTTTAATCAAACCCAAATTATAGTTTCACGACTTTCCAAGCCAGGGAAATGAATGAAGGTAAACTGGTTACAAGTTGACAAGGCTAAATGATGCTTGCTGGTAGGGCAAGCTTCTAGAGAAGTGGACTGGGATGGTTTCGACAATTGGTTACTGAAAGTATATGCATGCCAGAATGGCTCACATGCTAGGAATCCTATTGATCCATCATTAATTCTGGATTCTCATATAGTAAAAATCACCATGGGCCATCACTACCACCTATGGATGGCCAACAGGTTGTCACTATTACTCCCCTTTGTTGTAGTCATCCATCTGTTATTTCAAGGCTGGACTGTTGTAAAGTGCTGTATACCTGAAGACCTCTTAAAAGTCACAGCAGGTGAGGTATGCAACTGTCTACCTCTTGACTGGAGTAAGTGCTTACATTTTTGCACTGGCTTCCCATTCACTTACATGTACAATTACTTCAAATGCCAGTTCTCTGAAATCCTGTCTACAGAAGGAAACTGACTCATTGTTGACAGTTTTCAGTAACAAGTTCTTCTAAACTGATTCCAAGAAAACAGCTTAACTGATCATATATAGACAGGGCAAAGCCATTTCAGCATACTTGCTGAAATGTCAATAGAATAGCCACATACAAGATTTTGTCACTACAAGCACCACTGCAAGCAGCTGGTCATGCTTGTAACACATCTCACTGTCTATGTACAAAAAAAGAAAAAAAATGTAAAAAGTGTTCACAGCACAATTGCAACTGTAAGCAAGGCTTCGCACTACTGTATCCTGCAGCAGGTCACTGTGCTCCACAACAAAAGGCATTTGTGTAGCACCTGTAGCTTGTGCAGCACCTATGGTCCACCTAGCAGAGACTCTTGCCATGTCTCCTGTATTTTTACTTCGTTTTGTGCGCTACTGTAACTTATGTACAGTTATATGAGTTCTCTCTTTAATGGTATAAAGTATGCAATATTATGGATTTTCTTGTTTAAAAATATTTTATGCAATACTGATGTCAACCAGTCTTATCCATTGAAAAAAGCTTTATGAAAATTTTGGTACAGCACCTCTTCAACTGTGGACAGCTACTTCCACAGAACTATGCTTTGCTGGAAACTATGCAATAGGTACCCACTATACAATGGTAGTATGCCAAATGGTCTAGACAGTATTTGGACCTACCATGAGGGCAGGGGACTGGACTCGATGACCTCTCGACTTCCTATGAAATGCAAGGCCTGCTTGGGGCAGACATGCTAAACAGGCTTACAACAGTACAAATGAAGCTTGTAAGTTGCAATAGTGGATTTTTTTAATTTATGCAATACTAATCATACTTTCTGCAATGATGCTCAAACTATGTTGTCCCATCTATATTTGCAGTTACATTGTTTTAAGCATCACTTGGGGGAGATCCATTGCTAAAAGACCTTGTCAGTAACAGCCCTGGGTCTCAGAACCCTTCTCTCACTGCCATTTATCCTAGCAGATGAGAAGAGATGGAATGCCCTTGCTGTAAACTTATTGGGTAAAACGCCAGGCCTTTGGAATTAAACCGTGCTGGTGACCCTGAGTTTGACCACAGATTCAGGATATGATGCAACACCCGTGATTTTGTTTAGCTTTGTTTATTTTATATATACTTTTTGTTTTGTTTTGGCTTTGGTTATTCATTGAAAATACCTTAACATCTGGACTACACAGGAAATGAAAGTGATAATCATGACAGGGGTATTAGAGCATCATCACTTCTTGAAGGTTATAGTGGATCACAAACTAAATGCCTGTCAAAATGTAATACTGTTGCAAAAAAAAAAAAAGTGAACATCATTCTGAAATGTATTAGCAGGAGTGTTGTAATCAAGATACGAAATGTAATTTTTCCTCTCTACTCAGCACTGATAAGATCTCAACTGGAGTACTGTATCCAGTTCTGGAAACCACACTTTGCGATGTGGACAAATTGGAGAAAGAGCAACAAAAATGTTTAAAGTTCTAGAAAACATGACCTATGAGTAAGGCCCTACCAAATTCACAGCCATGAAAAAAAAACGCATCACGGACCATGAAATCTGGTCTCCCCCATGAAATCTTGTCTTTTGTGTACTTTTACCCTATACTATACAGATTTCATAGAGACCACCAGTGTTTCTCAAACTGGGGGTCCCAACCCTAAAGGGGGGGGTCACAAAGTTATCGTAGGAAGGTCATGGTATTGCCAACCTTATTTCGGCACTGACTTCAAAGTTGGGTGGTCGGAGAGCGGCGGCTGCTGGCTAGATGCCCAGCTCTGCAGGCAGCACCCTGCCAGCAGCAGCGCAGAAGTAATGGTATGGTATTGCCATCCATACTTCTGCACTACTGCTGGTGGCAACACTGCTTTCAGAGCTGGGCTCCCACCCAGCAGTCGCTGCTCTCCGGCTGCCCAGCACTGAAGGGAGCACAGCCACCAGCAGCAGCGCAGAAGTAAGGGTGGCAATATTGTGACACTCTACAGTAACCTTGTAACCCCTCCCCACCCCCAAGCACCCTTTTGGATCAGGACCCCTATAATTACAACACCATGAAATTTCAGATTTTAAATATCTGAAATAATGAAATTTATTATTTTTAAAATACTATGACTGTGAATTTGGTAGGGTTCTACCTTGGAGGAAAGATTGAAAAAACTGGATTTGTTTAGTTTGGAGAACAGAAGACTGAGGGGGGAAGATGATGACAGTCTTCAAGTACGTACAAGGACATTATAAAGAGGAGGGCGATAAATTGTTCTCCTTTGCCACTGAGGACAAGACAAGAAGTAATGGGGCTTAAATTACAGCAAGGGAGATTTAGGTTAGAAATTAGGAAAAAGTTCCTAACTGCAAGGGTAGTTAAGCACTGGAACAAATTACCTAGGGAGATTGCAGAATCTCCATCATTGTCTAACCTGTTCTTAAAAACCTCCAAACACCTGCCAGGGATGGTCCAGATAATACTTAGTCGTGCCTCGAGTGCACTGAACTAGACTAGACAACCTAATAAGGTCCCTTCCAGTCCTACATTTCTATGATCAAAGTAATTCCATCCTCAGGCTGCAGTGTAGTTATAAAGCACTTTTAATTTTCTTCTTGTGGATTATAATCAAAATGCCTTACTGACATTACAGCCATATGTATGCAGATCAGCAATACCTATAGTAATGTTACATTTTCCCTACTAGATATTGTCATACATGCAACTGATCTACTGAGAAAGATGTGTCAGATGTATGGAATGTGGTTGTAACAAAGCGAGGGGTTTTCTTATTTTTTCAATGGTTTGCATACAGAGTGTGGGACTTGGTTTCCCTATGTGTTGCTTGTTTAATGAGGTGGTGGGAGAGGGGGTTTGTTGTTGCATAGGACCAGCGGTGACCTCGCCTAGCAGTCGGGACCCTGGATAACAGCCTGGAGATTGGGTACCCTAGTGACTGGTCACCAGGAAGACCACCCCAGCTTGGAAGTCAGCTGGTTCAGGTCAGTGGGAGGACAATGGGCTGAGGAGAGAGTACCCCGTCACCTGACCAGACGGTTCCAGCCAGTGGGGAAACAAAGGATGGAAGAAAGAGGGCCCAGGTGGCCTGTTTATCTGGGACCGAAGACAAAGGACAGAGGAGGGGCTGTTCAAGGAGGTGATATAGGATGGTCAGCTGAAAGAAGGGGGCTTCTGGACTGCAGAGAGAGAGAGAGCAACCAGAGCCCACCTGGATGGGGGAAAGACCTAGATGAACTGTGTTGAGGGTTGCTAGGCCCAAGGGCTTTGAGAACTTCCTGTGTTGTGTTCAGATGTTCAATAAACCCTTCTGTTTTACGCTGGCTGAGAGTCACTGCAGCCTAGAGATCGGAGTTGCATTATTCCCTCTGGGTATGAAGGTCTTGGGGGTCCAGAGCGAGGGGACTCCCTGAGGGGACCCACAGCAGGAGACATGCATGCTGAAGGTTCAGGGAACTGCGGATCCAGGAGGCGCTGAAGCACAAGGTTTAACCCCCAGAGAGAGAGAGAACCCTCGAGAAAGGCTGTGACACTGAAGGGGGTTCCTCCCAGGGACCGTACGGAGCCGAGAGAGAGCATGAGTCCTGGGAGTCTGTGACAGTGGTTATGACAAAATTGGGGGGAGGGGTGGTGGAATAAGAGTTCAACTCATATTGCACAGTTTGGTTTAATGAGTTCTGATGAGGAGCTATCTACACATGCAGCAAATATGAAACTTTTCCAGGAAGAAAAAAGTATCAATTTCTGCAATGTAATTTAACTATATAATTATGCATAGATACAGCGTGGTTTCGTTATGCTTAGCACTAATTTTTGAAAAAAACGAACAGAAAATTAAGTATTGTAGTCTCTGAAAATTGATTTGCTGATAAATAAGGGATTTAATCCTAATTTACGACTGAGTTAATGTATGATTTAATAAAAATGAAGTGTCAACAACCAAAATTAAGTTATTTACATAGCAACCTAATCTACATCAAACATTCACTTGAAACCCCTCCTCGTTTATAAACATGAACTATTAAAGGCCTGTTATTTTTATTCAGGTGTGTGTTTTTCTGAAATGGTTTCAACATTGACTCCATTACAAACAAATCTAATTCAGACTGTAATCAAGTCTACAGACACAATAGTTGAAAAGATTCATAGTATTACAAAAATTAATCTCAAGCCCTGTATGAGCATAGAAGAAAAATATTCCAGTAAAATCCACAAATAAATTGTAAATGAATGACAGTATTTGGTTAGACCTATTACCATAGTACTGGGAAGAACTGGACAAAATGAACATTTAACCATCTTATTTACTATTTAAAGGGCTGCCAGATTAATACTGTATTTACAGAATTAATCAGGGATTGCATTATCAAATTTGAAAGTATTGTACATAATACCAAAAAGTCCACAAAATGTATAAATTGAACTTGACCCCTTTGTAGCCAAGATACATGTAACTACAATACAAATTACCACTCCAGTGTTAAATCTTTAGATTAGGGAACAGTGCTATAATAATTATATGAAATGCAATTCAAAAGATAATTATTAAATCTAGGAAAAACAGGAACATGAGTATTTAGGCAGCAACCAGTGACTTTTTATCCATATACTGAAAATATTGTATTTAAGTTTCTATACATAAAATGGCACATGCTGCACAACAAGTTACACATTTCTCCAACTGAATAATCAGATCTGCCAAAAGAGAGAAAAAAAAGCTTAGTTCTAGTTTATAAACTTTAGTGTCATGTTTATTATTTTTGAAAATGAGATTCAGATAAAATGATTAAGGTTACTGAAATGTATTTACAGATAATCTGAACAGTTACCTGTTGACATAGAAAAGGAAAGAATGACCCATATTTATATTATGGAAACTATGGGAAATAAAGTTTCAAAAAGATGTTCAAAAGCTTTAAAATGTCTCAATACTGAAGTTACTATTACACATTTTCAATTTAGATAAAAAAAATTCAAGTATTTCTTTTTATTCCCAAAAAGTTAAGATGTTTTTGTACGCCTGAAGGTAAATACAATATGAACCATCTATTATGGGATTTTTTAAAAAATTAAGATTCAAAAGTGGTAAGAAAGCCAATGAAAAACATGCTTTTGCTATGACACATTCCCACCAGAAGTCCTGGAAGTCTTACAAAACTTATGCTATTGTATATTGTAAGCATAAGTATCAGGTTGCATCTAAAGTAACGGACCACACATTGCAAAATTTATAAGAGAAGGTTGCCAAAATTCTAATCTGCTACTGATTAGGAGAAGAATGCTATGCATTTGTTCCTAGTTGTAATCTAACCCTCATGCATATTCAAAAGCCGAGTATAGGTACAAAGTAACACTAACTTTGCATCGTTCTTTAGACTATTTCTTCAGCACTGTAGAACCCAGTAAAGTTAATTTTAGGAAGCAGTGGCAAATTCTATGTGATTTCACTAAAAAGGCAAATGTATGGCTTTCAAAAATAGCATTTTAATTACAAAAATAGAGTTCTTACTGTTTCTTGACCACAAAATAATCAACACCAAGGTAGTTTCATAATTTTGTATTGTTTAATATTTGTAACCATTAATTTCTTTCACATACAGATTTCCTTATGGCTCACTAATATTCTCACTTTAAAATGTATGAGAGATTTTTGCTTTGTAGTTTACATTTATATGGCTTTCCTACAAGAGCATGGAATACCATACTGAATGCCTATTGTGTAGAAATAACCCTGAAGGCAGTATCATAGCAGTGTGCAGTAGAAAACCCTTACCAATTTTTCATCAACTGTGATGAGTTGCGTGTCTTGAGCTTGGTCCTGTGCCAGCCGCCATGTGGAAGTGCTCAGTGACCTGCAGTGCAAGACTTGAAGTTAAAAAATGATTCATGCAATGAGAAAATAGAGGCAGACAAATCTTACATAAACAAGTTACTTTATCAATATCCATCTTGTAAAAAAAATGGAAGAGGGAGAGATGAGGGCACAAAAATCCTTTTTCTCCCCAATTAGTTCTGTCTGCTGAGTTTTTGGCAGACTCCCACTTAGCAGTTCACAACAGGCTGCACTTTATGTCAGCCTACAGGCTCTCGTCACAGAGAGACTGCCAGTGGCAAGGACTGTACTGCTCTATATGAATGTACAGTAGTTGGTTTGTCACGAACAGACAAAAACACAAAGCTGCTGCAAGTATTCAGGAACTCTGATCCCTAAATGATGGCATCAGAGGAAAACAATCTTAATTCTATCCCAATGGCATAAGCTAGTTGTACCGTTTAATAACAGGATATTAAACAAACAAGCTCACTCCTCTTAACTGATCATTCAGATACAAATTCTGTCTTTATGACTAAGTACAGCTCATTTTGATTCATTTCTACCTCAATTGTTGATCTGTTTAGTAACTTCCGAACATTTTGGTTAACCTTTTAGCATAATTAGTAAAACCCATAACATTAAGTATGGGCAAAACTACGAAGCCAATCCTGCTCCCAGTTAATTCAGTGATGGTTTTGCCATTAATTTTTATGGAGTCACTGGGAGCAGGATTGGGCCCTACAAAAGCAGTTAGTCCCTTGGCAAAACAGTACAACAGCAAGTGAAAGAGCAGTTTTCTCTGCTAACTCATAGTGTGCTTCATGTTTAATTCAGGTTGCTTTAAACAAATGACGCATTGAAGTGTGAGAATATAGAAGTACAAAAAAGAGTGGACCAGACTACTGTAGTTTTCGATTGTCCTTCAGAGGTTACATAATTCAGAAAGCTAGACACACTTCATAATGCAAATGAAATTTATGAGATTTTTGTTTATGAGGTGTCATGGCTGACTTGCTGGTGATTTATTGGCATATCTTTTATCACTACATTACACAATTTTTGAAAGCCAACCATGCGATATGAGTACATTCTGAAATCCAAATTTTTCACGAACAGAATGACAGTATGTTCAGATATTTTTTTTAAATACTATCTAAGCCAAAAATAGAAGCCAACAACTATGTACATTTGTTTAGTAGGCTACAATACGAAATACAGTTTAAGACCTATGAGTTTTCATACAAGCATTCAGGAACAAATTTGAAAAGCACGTCTTATAATGATGTACAGTGCTTTGAAGGTATAGAGTCCAAATGGCTATTATAAATTCATCTATTCCCAAAATTTAGTAAAAAACCAGCTTTACTGCACTTTGCAAGATCAACTAAATTAATTCCTCCATTTTAGAGAAAACAGTCCAATTGACATTTAAAGTGACTGAAAAAGTTATTTTAACAATGCTGACAAAGTTCTGGCTATTATTGCTTGGAAGAGTTTGAGATCACTGAGCACAGGTCAAGCCACAACTATTTTATGCACAGTTATAATTGGAATTAGTAGGATCCAACTCCATTTATCCAGGAAAACAACAACATTCCAAGAGGTTATGTTACTATTATTTCAAGCTCAACGCAATTCTACTTCAGTTGTGTATTCCCATTGGTCTATGTTATTTAATGTGCATTAATGCAGTTCATATTTAACTATATTAAATTTGATTTGCCAAAAAGCAGTTTGCCATCAATTACAAAACAAATTCCTTCTTTTATTATTTTTACTTTTTCATGATAATGCAGCCTTTTTAAGTACAAAAATTCTTGCATCATCCCACTTGACCACGTGAACTCATAATTCTTGCTTGAGCTGACAGATTTCCTCTGTGGCAGCACTGGAATAAGAGAGACCAATTGTTCTGGGTGACTTCAGCATAAATGCAGATGACGAACCTTCTTAATTAGCTTAAGATCTCTTGGCTATAGTGACAACTGTGTGTCTGTCTCAGGTAGCTTCTGGCTCAGTTCTAGCAAGTGGCTGAACTCTGGATCTTGTTTTTGGGACTGACATTGGAGGTGGAGGGGTGAGAGAAAGGGGATATGCCTTTGAAGACTGACCATTATCCACCTCTGTTTTGTTGGTTGAAGCACTTACTTCTGTCAAGCTTTCTTGATGGTCTGACCTTGCAGGCTTACTGGACTGCCTTTTGTAATGTGCCTGTACAGTGCCTAGCCAAATGATGTTCTGATCTCTGACTGGGGCTCCTAGATACTACTGCAGTACGAATAATAAACTATAATCCAATGGGTTTCAGAGGGCTCAAAGGAAATTGGCAGGCTAGTAAAGGAATGGCTTACTGGGACCTTTTAATGATATTTCATCCTTTATTCATGAACACAACCTTCTCTGGTTCCATCTTACACAACAGTATTTTTTTTTTCAGATGAAGCAGAAGGAAATACGGGTGGAGCATTGGGGGGAGAAGTCTTGTTCCAAATAGGAATAAATGAAACTAAAGAGCTTATATGGATATCTTCACCTTCACAATATCAATCAGCAGAACAGTCCAGGAGAATGAACCCCCCCAGGTTAAATCAAAGCTGTTTACATCCAGAAAGTTAAAGAATTTTCAAGCTATTTTAACAATAAGATCACATAGATCAGACTGATCTGTTTGTCTGCATGGTAGGAAAGGTATGCCTGGAAGAGAGTGGGGAGGGTCAGTACACAACCTGGGTTTCAACTATTGCTGCTTCCTGAGGTTCTTGGAGTGCTAGGGATGTGCACACTAAGACATGCTAGTCAGATCCAGGTCTCTCTTGGCTGGTGAAGGACAGTGGGGAGATAAGAAAACCGCCAGTGGAACAGATTTTTTACGACTCCCTGCAGAAGAGCAAGATATCAGCTCTGCTTAAAAGGCTATCTGACCCTTGCTCAAGAAACCATTTTGATGCCGACAATAGTCCAATTTCACTCTGTTTTGAAACTGACATACCAGAAGTTTAAAATGGTTTAGCAAGGCAACTACGGCATTGTCTGTGGTCCTCCAATCTCTGATCCCACACATCTTCAAATGTGGTATAGTATACAGAAGGCCGTGGTTTTTTTGGTTGAGGATCATCTTATGATGATGAAAATCATACACCCATGGCAAATTTTGAGATGCATCAGCCATTTTTTAATATCAACTGGCCACGAAGTGCAGATGATACACCTGTGGACACTGCAGATGTAGATTAGTTACTGAAGTTTCTCAGTTCTGTTCATTCTGAAAGCTACCAGGAAGAGAGAGTGATAGGTTCCCTCTGGGAACTGGGGTACCACTGAGCCCTCTGACCCACCAGCCTAGGCTCCTCAGACTGTGCTGCTGTGACATCGCTGCCCCAGCTGCGCGCGCGCCGCTGCGCGCGGCGCGTCCCTCTCGGTCGTCCTTCCCTCTTCCGCTGCTCCGCCGCGCGGCCGGCCGCGCCCTGCGGGGCGGCCGGCCGCAGACGCAGGCGCTGCGCGCGGGCGGCGGGGTGGTGTGCCGTGGGCCCGGACCTGGTGCGCGCTGTGCCTGCGAGGGAGGTCAGAGGCCAGCCAGCGCGCCCTCCGCGCCTCCGCCGCGCGCGGTCAGGTCCGTCGCCCCTCCCCCCCTCCTCGACCTGCTGCCGATGATGGCGGCAGCAGGTCCGCCCCCCCGCCACCGCCCCTCCCGGGGGGGGCCCCCTAGATTTTGCCGCCCTAGGCACCAGCTTGTTTTGCTGGTGCCTAGAGCCGCCCCTGGCTGTGACAAGCTGCAGACCTGCTCCCGGTCTTACACGTCCACCAGCATGCACACAGGTAGGGACACACCCAGCTGCAGTTACATGCAGGCTCTCGGACTAGCCACTGCACAAACCAACCAACAGTAGAAAGGCTAAAGCCACAGTAACTCTCAGCTTCCTAGGCACTCTGGAGCATAAACCCAAAATTATACTGTCTTGTGCTGCACAGGGAACTGCACGGTGTAAGCTCATAGAGTCCCCACCCTGCAATGTGGAGAGGAATATGCAACAGCCTCTCTGAGCTAAGATTCCCAAGCACCTCACTCCAACTCACTGGTTTAGATAAAGCAAAAACAAGTTTATTAACCTCAAAAGATATGAATTAGCGAATTCTCACCCTGGCTGATGATACAAGCAGGCTGCAGATTCTTAAGGGACAAACTGCACTTGCTTTACAGCTTAGAATCCCAGGTCTTTCATACACAGGCTAGAAATCCCTTTAGTCTGGGTCCAGCACTTCCCTCAATTCAGTCTTTGTTCCTCAAGTGTACCCAGGATTGTTCTTGTGTGTGGAGTGATGTCACTCCTTGCCTTATATAGCTTTAGCATATGGCGGAACCCTTTGTTTCAAAACTTGATTCCCAGTCCGGTTTGTGGAAAAATACTGACATCCCAAGATGGAGTCCAAAGACATATGGTCTGGTCACATGACCTTGCATACCTGAGTTATAGCAGCCATTACTTACAGGCTGTCTAGAACATTCACAGGAAGGTTAAGTTCTTCCAGGGTCCATTGTCTTTGGCTTCTTCACTGTTGTACCAGAAAGGCTAGTTGTGGGTGTCACCCAGAGTAAGCATAATTGAAATGCAGATACATAGTCAATATTCCTAATTTAGATACAAAAATGATACATGCAAACGAATAGGATAATCATATTCAGCAAACTATAACTTTTCCAATGACACCTCACATGATCTGTCTTGTACAAAATACATCATAATTATACCATAATCATATAATAATATCACTGTGTAGAATATGGGGTGTAGTGTCACAGAGAGTTTTCAGTAATTACTCTTCTGTTCAAATGCTCCCATCTATTAGGTCAGAAAGAAACTGTATAGGAGTTGGAGAACAATTTTGTGGCCAATAGAGTGCTGCCCACAGAGCACTCCTGAGGAGCAAAAGAAAAATAACTTTGCAACAAAGCATTGTATTTTCAAATAGGAATAAAGATTCACTAAAGAGAAAAAAAAACAGAAAAATGTTTAACTGAACTAGCTGTACCTGCTAGAAACAGAAGTACTGAGTGTGTTCAAACAACCCTATGTGGTAAAAATATTACAAGTCCTTTGTTTATTTTTGCATTCATCAACTGCAAAAAGGAATTATATCAACTGCTGGTATATAGGAAAAGAAGTTAGAAGACCACTGAAAACCCATGAACTCAGTATTCATTCTATTTTAATCTTTGATTTTAAAATAACTTTTTACTTCACTTTAATAAGACATGCATGCTAGTCTAGGTATGCTTTGGCTTAGATAAATAATTCTTTTAATGCAATAGCATTTTGATCATGAAGCACCAGCACAAATCTGTTGTTCTTGAGATCAGTGGATAACCAAGACTTAAACTGATGTTTTACTTTAAAAGGTGGCTCTAAAAATGGCATAATGGATGCCCAAGTTTTTTCTTTTAATTTGCATATCAAATATTCTCAAGTTTCTTTTACACTACTACAATTTTTCCACTTTTACAAATATTGCTAATGTGTGTTCATTTTATATTATATCTTTATAATTTCCATGTTAGTTTCTTTACTCTTTCAGAGTTGTTACAAATTTAGTGCCAAATGGCATTTGATCATGAGTTTTCACCAAATTGTTCAGAGCCAATCCAATTCCTTGCTTTTAAGTTTGTGTTTAGGAAGTTTGTGTTTAGGAAATTATGAGTAGTTAAATGTTAGCTCATTTTTAAATGAAGTTTTGGTCTTGGAATTTCTAAGGATTTTTCCTCTCTGAAAAATTCACACAGACACCCAATCATTTTTTTCTTTGTGTAGGTAAATAAAGACTAAAAAAAAAAGATGGAACAGACAGATCACCAGTGCATTAAGTTAAAAAGGAGTGGCTGGCACTGGCCAAGCTAACAAAGCTACCCATGGTGAAGATCTCTCATACTAGAGGGCTCTTTAATCTAGCAGAAAAACATATATGAGATTGAACGGCTGGAAGCTGAAACTACACAATTTCAAACTTGCATTATGGCGTAAGATTTTATCAGTGAGAGTAATCGATCACTCAATCTGCAAGGGTAATCCACATCAAGAAATCTGGTGAATTCTCTTGAAAGTACCTGAAGTCTTTAAATTAAGATTGGCTCTCTAAGAGATATGCTCTAATGCAACCACGTTATTACATTTGATGCAGAAATTACTAGGGGGAAAGGAGGGCAGGAAATTGATAGTCTTACCTCCTACGTAACACAAGCTATATGATCACAATGGTCTTTTGTGGCCTTACAAATCTATGATACGAGAACAAAAAAACAAAAACAAACAAACAAAAAAAATCCAATAAACCCTGTTTACCTCTGTTTTGTGGGCATGGCTCATGAATCTTTAGGATTTTTTCACTCAGAACTAATGGCAGATCAACCTGCAAAACTTCTAGTGTTTGAGGAATTATATCGCCTGGAGTTCGATATATTTTTTTCTTTTCTATACTATAAACCAAATGTAAGCCAAATAAAGCATATTCCAAATCTATTTCTCACAGATGGAAAGGGTGTCAGTTACTACAGAGGACTATTCCCCACAACCCAGTTATTTGCATTCAACATCCAAACCTTTTGACAATGTTTATTTAAGTTTGGCTGATAGTTCTGGGCTCTCTTTAGGGAATGAGAGAGAAAAGTGTGCAAGGACAATTCCACGAGGTCCAGAAACTATGAACTCTCAGCCCAGAAGAGAGCTACTGGAATTACTAATTACTTTTCTTCAGGAGTGGAAGGAGTAAAATAGGCAGACTGACTACTTTTGAAACAGTATATTCAGAGCCACTGCCTAATAGGTCAGGAATAAACTCTTGTTCTGTCATTTCAGTCTGTTTACAAAAAGACCCCAGTTTTGCTATGGACAAAAAGACTCCACTGAGTTCACCTCTTGTCTACTTATCCAGTTGTGCTGTGCTGATTTTTTGCTATGCAGACCCCAAGAAGAGGTTACACTTGTTTTTCTGTATAGGCCATCACGCTAGTGCTGTCCATCATAGTGGACTGGTTGAAGTTACACCTGTTTTTGTAAGAGAAAGATGAGCTAGTCAAATAGCTTGGGTCTCTAGCCAGTTTCTGCTTCTTTTCATGACTATCTTCCCTGTACTAAGGATTTACAGCCAAACAGACTGGCAATCATAGTGATCATAAGCCTATGTGTTTCCTCACTCAGATGACCTCTTTGAATCTGTTCTTGCTTGCTACCAGGCTAGGGAACAGTCTGGGAGCTCTTTATTTGAAATGGGGCTGAAAATGAGCATCCAAGAGAAGAGATAGCTGGAACCTGAAGTAGAAGCATATAGAGTCTTTCGTGTCAGTAGAATACATGATACTAGCATATCTTTCGGGCTTAACAATTTTTTGAACTATAGAAGCTATTGACTGATTTTTATCTTTCATGGGAAATTAACTTGTGGGACTTGGTATTGATTTTGATTCTACAGTATTTGATCATTTGAGTAGGAGTAACCCGACTATTCAAAGTTCACAATCATCGCAACAAGTTTTGGTCTGATTTTCAGAGGTGTCAATTACCAAAAAAATCTCACTAAACTGATCTCACAGGGTGCTACTTGTACTCAGAGCTTCAAAAACTTCTCCCCCCTTCAACTTTTTATTATCCTCAGGTTCGTTCCCCTCAAAATACAGGCACATCTCAGCCTTCCTCGTAAAAACAAAAAAAGCAAAGCACAATCTTGACTCTGCATGCCTCTACTACACCGTCTCCCTATCCTACTTCACTTCCAAAGTAACAAAACATGCCGTCTAAAAACACTGCTGAAGTTTCCCTCTTCGAGTTCCATCTTTCATCTCCTCCACTGAAACTACTCTCACTCAATTCTTGGATGCACTTCTTGGCCAAACCTCGACTCTGCTCCATCCACATGTTCCTTGACCTGTTGGTGGCTTTTGACTCTATTGACCAGTCCCTGCTTCTTTAAAAATCACGCCCTCTGTTGGTTTTTATGGCTTCATCCTTGCATGGCTTTTCCTTCCCTCTCCTATTGATCTTTCGGTGTCTCTTTTGGCAGGTCACCTGCCTTCCCCCTTTCTTCTCTCGAGTGGCATCGTCCAAGATGTGGTCCTTGTCCTCACACTATCCCATTCCACCCTCATTTTTGTGTTTATCTATCTGGTGCAGGGACAGTCTTTGTTTCACTTGTTTGTACAGTGCAGAGTCTAAATGAGCCCTGATCCATGAACAGAGCCTCTAGATATCACTGCAATATAAAATATTTACACAAAATAAACAGACTAATAATTGGCCCCGTAAATTAATTTTCAAATGTGGACTCCATATTAAAAATGTTACAGGAGACAGCTGGAAAGATACCCCAAAATTGCAATAGTTCAGGGTACTCAAACCTTATTCATAAAGGTGAACCATATAACCACATGATTTATCTCCCAGACTTCCTTCACATTTGCAATCACGTAACTTTTGTGACATCTCTATTTGCTTATGTAAAAAAAAAAAAATTTTTTTTTGCTCCTTTTATTGCAATTTAGCAGCTGGAAATATGAAGCAGCCAGCACCAGGTGACCTGCCACTCTCCATGGAATACTTGTGATCTCTAGATCATAGCAGTTTGGGAACCTTTACTATAGACCACTGGCATTATATTTTATTTCCAGATTAGCTAAAGAGCCTTCTAAACTTAATTGGTAAAAGTGACAACATAACCATCTGTCTGACATAAACCTGCTGCTAACTCTAGTGGTTTAACTCTTCCAGAAGATCTAAGAATTCTTTCAAGAACTTCTGTTTTCACTTCAAATAATGTCAAAAGGGTAGGTATCCTACACAAGCACCGTACAGATTCTTGGCAACATAGCATAAAGAGATCAATTTTAAACAAGGTTTTAAGAAGCCAGAGGTCTGCAAGCAATAATTTGTCTGCCCTTTTATGCACAAATGGGTAGGCGTCTACCATTTATATACACAAGCATTGTAACTATGTTCTCAAATGTACATGGATAAAGCCACTGCTCACTGACACTTTGGTGCAAAATGTCCAGTTCTTAGTACTGCAGATCTGTCCCACACTAGATAGTTTCCCAAGCATATGGTGTCTATTATTACCTGGCAATGTAGCTGCTTTTAACATCACAGATGAAGACCAACAGTTAAAGGGACACTCAAAACTTCGGTCTTTAGAGGTCATCAAACCCTTGGTTTTTCAAAGGACAAAACCAAATGATCAACTAATCAGGCACATTTCTTATTGCAAAGAGCGTCTATTCCCTTTTGCAACTGCTCCATGTACAAGTTTGCTTAGTGAAGTCATAAATGGTGTACTGCAATGGTTTCTATTAATTCACACATTCTATTTCCTCCATTTGACATTTGCTAGGATCTGTGACAGAGTCCCTCCTGACCTTCCACTAGGACTGCTGTGAGGGGGGGGGATCCAAGCTTATATGCTCTGAATCTTCTGGGATGCATTAAGCTTCTGAAGCCTCAACAAAGCTCAGCCACTGCCCCATGTTAAGATCCCTAGGCACATTCTCAGGGCACAGACTTCTATCTGACATTCCCCTCTGAGAGTTAGGACCTACTGTCCAGTTGCCTAGCCCCTCTGAGTGGAGCACTGATCCTTAAAACTTCCCAGTACTTAAACACACCTCTCTTCCAAACTCCACCTCAAAGGTGTGAAACTTTTGGTTTGGAGTTTAATTCTCTCAAGAGAATGCAATAGTTTGTGAAGGATATACACAAACACTTTGTACGGTCTAACAGTTTTATGCTGTTTTATACTTATGTAAAGCAAAAGACAGTACAAACCATACAAAACAACAAATGCTAAACACATGTGATTGCCTCAATTTCCTCATCACTCCAGGGCATTCTTTGAGCCCGAGGTCTGAGTCCCTTGGATTGTCCAGTCAGAGGCCATCTGGGCTCAGGAAAGCTGGATGGTCTCTTCCACCTGGACTGTAGAACTGACCCCGAGAAGATCAGCTTCTATCCTTTTAAAACCTTCAGCTTCATGTCAGGTGACACTCTGGCCAGTGCCCCCATATCAGCATCAACCTCTGTCAGATGATTGCTGCTGAGGTGACTTCCCCCCGTTAAGCCAGTTCTTCTGGGAAGGAACCAGTCTTATTAAAAGTGAATAGATTTCCAGTGACTAGATAATTCCATCAGCCTTTGTAATTTTCAACCCACCTTGGAGGCAAACAAATCATGGAGACAGCAAAAGGCTACATATTCAAAATGAAGTTTGCAGCCTGACAGACACACAGTGTAGATAATCTAACATGGAACACATCAGTTGTACAGATATAGCCCCAATTCACCACAGACATAACAAGTATTAATTTTTTTCACTCCTACTATGATGTGAGAATCACTCTTATGTCAATCAGCAACCAAGTGGAAAGATACAGAACCACTCAAACATTAACAAGTTAGACACTTAAATTCAGAAATATTGTTTGACATGCATAATAAGATCCACTGCCTATATTATGAGCCCTCAGCTAGGATTAAGCTATTTAAGTCCTTGCTTATTTTGATTTGCTTCAACTTATCTTAACTCCTACTTAGCTTTTCATATTGAAAAGGGTGCAGTCCTTAAATCCTGTTGGATGTCTTTTTAGGATTAAATTTTAAATGCTGATTCTAATTGTAATATGTAGTTTGTTTAAAATTTAATTTTACAACATTTTTTTAAACCGTCTTATCACGTGATAGAGGTCCAGCTTCTCCATTTCACCTGCGCAGGAAGTGAGGGTGCCCATTAGGGAGTCATTTCAAATTTCCTAATCCTGGCCAAGCAGTAGCTCTAATTTACACCATTGGTGTAAGGTCCAACTGCAACCTTATATCTGTGGAAAATAAGGCACAGCAGCGCTCATTCCCAACATGACCACTTTCCCTCCTTACATCAGGAAAGGAGGAGCCAACTCTGCTGATACCATCACCATCTGAGAGTTCTGCTATAAAGAGAACTCTCTGCTGATCGTTCCTGGCTAGTTTAAATCCACTTTGTGCCATTCAAGATCAAGAAGTGCCAAGTGGAGTTACCAGACCTGAGCTTTGCCTCAGATTTGTTAAATATGGAAAAACATGTTACATTTTATAAATATTTTAGCTAAATTTTGCATTAAAATTAAGCAAGGCATTTGGCCTAAACACAAGTCTTGAAAATGTGTTATTTTTAATCAGATTTTAAGATTCAACTAACTGATTTTAGGTGATACTAAGAAGACTACGTATTAACCAATGCACAGTAACACAACTCCATTTCTTTTTTTGCATTTAAATACACAACCAAAAAAATTAAAAACTTACACATTTGGGAAGACTGATACAGACACTGAAGTAATAGAGACTTACTGGTATCTAAAAAAATTAAGGAAAATGTAAAGAAGCCATGTTTAGAAGAGGTCAAATTACTGTGCTTGCCTGGCTGGTACACAGAATGACCACATGCAGAATATTCATACTCCTCTGATCTAATCAATAAGGTAAGACTGAATTCACTGTAAAAAAAATTGCTACTTAACCACGATGTGGGAGACATCCGACTGATCTTTTAGCACTGCCTTTTGGTCAATGGTTGGAGGTATGTTGAAGAAAATTTGATGTTTCGAAAAGGGAAAATTGAATCATAATAGGAAGACAGAGGAAAGCCTGAAATCAAACCCCATGTCTCATTTATCATATAATAGTAGGGTTTTGAAAGCACTTATGAAAAAGCATGTATTCTGATCAAGCGTAAAGGGAGTTTTAAGAAGACCAATCCTGAATAACAGTAGGTACTAGAACAAATAAAATTCAAAACAGAACTCTTGAATACGCAGAACAGAAAGTTACTCTTGGGAACCTTGAATAGAAAGGGACAAAGCAGAAATAATCTAAGAAAAAGCTAGACAAAGGATGTGAATGTGAAACAAAGTTATACATTAAACCAATGTAACTCACCAAGCAGTATTTATTGTACATGAGCTCAAAAGTTCCAGGATGGTGCATTTTATATTCTAAAAGTAAAATAATATATAGCTAGAAATATATTATGATTAAGAAGTAGATTCAAAACAAACTAGGGCATTTTTTCATGCAGGATGTTATGATATAATAACATTATTAGTAAACACTGAGTTTATGGATCTAAAAATTCTCTCTCTCTCTCATATATATTTATATTTATATTTATATAAATCTCATATATATTTATATTTATAAAACAACTTAGGTGAAGTCTGTGTATTACAATTACAATAGTGCATGACTAACTTGGTTTTGGAGGAGAAGCAAGTCCCCCATTTAAAAGTAGCTACATTCTTAGACAATACTTGCACATCATAATTTCTCCTCTGTCTTCAAAATTAGGTTAAATGAAAAAAACAGAAAAATGAGTTTGAGATAGGTGAAAGGAAAACTGTTCTAGTCTAATCTAAACTACAGAAATTGTTACTTTAAAATGGAAAAAAAAATCCAAACTGTGAAAATGAAAACATTCAAAAGTATAGCAGGTATAAGCAGTTATGATGAAGAGTTGATGTATAATGTAATATATATCCCAATTTACATGGACTAACTGAATTTGCTTTCCTGCTAGAGAAGAATGCATTTTAGGTATACAGGTGCTGCTCATCTGGAGTGTGCCTAAAAGAATACTAAAAAAAAAAATAAAAAAAAATTAACATTGTTTGACCTTTGGCTACTAACTACCAAGTATCATATATCAAAGCCAACTAGTACAGAAGATCACCTGTCTTTGGAAATTGAACTCATGACCTTGTAAGTACTAAATACTTTATTAAAAAGGAAATAAGCACTTTCGTCAGTATGGCTCAGCACACTAAGAATAAAGCAATCTGAGACCAATTCTAAATTACTATAGTAGCTGTCACAGAACATGTGATGTAAAAAGGACAAGATTGTGGATATTAATTTCTTTAGCAATGGGATCATTTATAAGATGTTCCACTGATGTCAAGTGACTGAATTGTTTTTCACTATTGCGATCTGTTGTAGTATAACTTCTGATCAGCAATTTGGTGTGTAACTGGGGAAGGGCATTATGCAACTACTCCCTAAACCAGAAGACACACGTCTGGAAATTAATCTCTGATCATAATCCTGAGTTGGCAGATTCTCAATGCAATAGTGGAAACTTGGATGTTAGAGGGGAAACATTTACTAGTATTTAATTAATTTGGCCCATGCAGCAGCATCTTAATTATCAATTGATTTGGGGATTATCTATTTTTGGAAAGGGTCGAGAAATGGGGAGAAGGCTGAAGGTGGAGGGAATTTCAGTTAAAACACAGGTGATCTAAGTATGCTATGTCTGTTTTCTGAATGTCAAACTTCTCCCCTCACTCACATACATACATTCAGGCCACATCAGTAGTAACTGTAAATAAAAAACTGTGCTCAGTGCTCTCTTTGTAGTAAAAAGAACAAAAGTCCCAAGGTTTAATGCCAACACTGCAAGGAATGAAAGAAACTCAAGTTCCACAACTAGAGCCCTACAACTCTGTGGATATCTGCTTTATATCCGCACCCGCGAATATACACAGACCATTTTTGCAGATCGCAGATTTTGTATCCACGCAGGGCTCTATCTATAACCCATCTCTGTAGTAGGAAAGTCTGTGCTCTTTTTCTGGTATAAAATGTATCCTGAATTGTATAAAATTAAACAAAAAACAATACAAAAAAACCACTAGAAACTTTATATAAATTTTAGGTTATACTACATGTCTAGCCTTTCCTCTTGATGTTGCCTTCCTTTTCATTTCATTGAGCATTTATAGTAACATGCACTGTATTGATAGGTCTGGAGATAACACAAGATAGCGAGGGCCACAAAACCTGGCTTGTAAATTTGTGCATCTTATTCTTGCCTTCCATATCCCCAGAATAGTCCCATTTAAAAACCATATAGCTAACTGTGTGTGAAATAATCTTTTAAAATGTTATTGAGAAACTTCTTGGTTTCACATTTTCAGTCCGCAAGTGAAGCCAACTTATCTGTTTGGCGAGAGAGCCACAATTGCAAAGACAGCTAACACACACACACACACACAGTTTCACATTGAAATACTTCATAAAATCAATGAAAGGAAGAAATGCACTGCATTCTGGAAGTAGTAACTAAATGAAACTTACCATTTCGCAGACTTGTCTGTAGTCAGAGTTCACTCTAGACATGACAGTGGGATTATCAAGCTAATGGACCCCCTTGAAATCCTGTCCTGTTTCATTCTTATTCCATCTCCTTTGTCCTGCTTTTCTCCCCCAATCTTTGGTTTCCTTCCTGACCTATAGCTTTTGTCCTCAATTCCACCCCAACCTTATTTCTCTGTCACTATTCCCACCATAATTATCCACCTTGCTGCTTACTCATCACATTTGATTTTAAGCCTTATTATGCATTTGTGGATTTGTTTCCAGGTCCAATTTGTTCAGCTGTTGCAGACCTGCATTTTACAGTACTGAGAGTGGAACAACCACCATGACACTTTAGTATACTTCATTTAGTGTTGCATCCAGACAACACGCACAATGGTGCAATCCCACATCCAGGAATTAAAATTAACTGAACATCCAATAAAAGTCAGGTTGTGTTGTAAATATCATTAGAGTTCTTAAGACAGAATTTGGCCAGACTACAGTAGTCAATAGTTCCAGTTGGACTTCTGGTGGAACATTAGGATGTGCAGCATATTTGCTTTTGATCTTTAACCTCATTACACTGTATCAATAAGATTTAAAACCTGTCAGAGATAACATAGAATATAAAAAGTATTACATCTTTCTTTACGAAGAGTCTAATCACAATGCTCTTTTCTTGTGGGCAAAACTGTGAAATAATTAACTTATATCATGCACATTTTCCTTTGGCTTGAAACAAATGACCAATTGCAATGCAAGTTATCTCCTGCTAGGGTCTCCTATTATCGTTTTACAGAGTATTACATCAAACATCTAGATACAACAAACTTTCTAGGACACATTTGAAAATAATCATTATGTAAAACTAATTTAGAAGACTAGCCTGATATATATATCGGAGAACACTATATAATGTAAATATCTACTCTCTTGGGACAATAATACTTTAGACAGATGAGGGATACATTATTGTATGTTATTAGCACATAAGGTGATTTTACTGTAGTTTATTTTGAGACAAATTAAACTATATTTCACTCCACCTTTTTCCTCTCCAGACTTCATGTATCTTAATTTCCCCTTCTTATTTTCTATTTACAGCTAATTTCTGTACTTGCTCTTCTGCTTAATCTAGAGTACTGAGAAAGACACATTTTAAAAAAAAAACTCAAATAGTTTACTTTTCTATATTTTCTTATGGTCCCCTGTTCTCTTAGTTACTGCATTATTCCCTTCCTCCACCCCAGTTGATTTTTCTTTGTATTTTCTTTTCCCTCTGTTGTATTCTCTCTCTATGCTCTTGCCTTTTGAGCAGCTATTAGCTCCTTAAAAGGACTACCTGCTAATGCTGACTAGTTTCCAAAGTGGAATAAACCCCTAAGGCAAAACTAGTGCTCAGGATGCAAAGCTTACTCTTACTATAAATTCCAATTCAAAACACAGGCAACAATATTGAGAGTCTAACCTGTGGCTTCTCATTTTCAACACAATCACATCTACATTTAGACAAAACATCACTATTGTGAAACTGCACTTCAGACAATTTTCAGAGAGCATATAAAGATTCCTTGAATGCATCACAGCAGTGTCAGACTACTGCAGGAAAAAGCTCTATGTTGTTGTTGTTTTAAAAAAGGATTACAAAAAAAATTAAGTCACTCATTTAAAACCTAATATTTATTTACATTAATACAAATTTTATCATTAGCATTTTGTGGGAGGCTTTTTACTTTGTTAGATTGATATTAAGATGGCAACTGGGAAAAGTATACAAATATTAAGGAGCGCAAATTTCATGAAAGATATCCCTTCAAATATTTATTTAAAAGTAAACTGTAAATTTAGAGTCAATTTTTTAAAATAGTGAATTAAGGTTCAGTATGAAAATAAACTTCTATATTACTAGTCCAGTCTTATAAACAGCTGCAAGAAATGTTTGCCCACACGAATTCTGTGGCTGCCTACAGTCTGTCTAGCACAGTCAAAAGTTAATTTACTTTCTCTACATCAGTTGCAGGTCTAGGGAAGATTCAGACAGCAATAAATCACAGCAGCTGAAGGTGGCTTGTTATCAAAATGGTATCTAAATATACCATATTGACCAGCAAGGAACAACATCACCTTGAAATACATAATAGATAAGATAAATTTACACATATTTTTAGTTTAAAGAGAGACCTCTCAGGTCCCTAAGTACATCTGATATAAACTTTAGTTCTAATTTTAAAATTTGAATATACATTAAGAAGGTGAAATTCATTTTTGACCTTATCCCCTCCTAGATTGACCTATTTTATTTAGTTACAGAAGACTATATATATATATATATATATATATATGACACTTCTGGCCAACCTTGAGATACACGTTTGTAAAGTAGTTAGACTTAAGTTCTTACAAGAAGACGACAATGAACCTCATTATAGAAACAAAACATTTAACCGTGTGACAGTGCCTTGCTTTCACTTAATTGAACTAAAACTTTTTTTTAAAATTGAAATTCCTCACATTTTTGTAACAGGATGAAAGTAACGTAAACGCAGACAATTCTTAAAGAAAATGTTTATATCACCACAGGACTCAACCAAATCTACTAAGACTGCTAGATAAAATAGTGCAGAGAGTAAAGGCACTGCACAGATTTCACTCAGTAGTCTATTTATATTAAGATTAGGTTTAAGCTTCCCTATAAAAGTATGTAAAGCTTCTCAGGATTACAGTAAACATGGTTTTTCATTCCCACAATCCAGTCAATAATAGGAAAGTTAACAGTACGTGCAAAAGGTGATTTCCCCCCCCCCCCACACACACACACTGGCCCCATGTTAAAATATGGAGTCTAAATGAAAACTGTTCATTTTTTAGTTTCTAAAGTACCAGCAATGCACAAAAAAGCACTGTAAGGAAACTATTTCGGTATATAAATGATCTGAATATCAAAAATAAGTGAAACAGCTATGAACAGGATTAAGTCTTCCCTTCATCCACATATATAAATAGTATAAGTAAGAAAGAACCCATTTCTTTAATATTTCCACAAATTTATGCTATGTAAAACCCTGTTTTGAAGCTTACTTAAATAAATGGGAAAATTTTAAAGTTTAGAACATGGAAGTAGTACCATACTAACTGCCTTATCTGTAGTACAAATTATGTATACAGAGGCAACATGATAGCTGTTTTCAAATAACTTAGGACACAGCCAAGGAGTTAAATTTTTAACACTTTAGCACAGCCTTGTCCTACTCCCATATCATCTTAACATATTGAGGTGACAGTCATGAGAGAGTACATAGGTATTAACACAATCACAGTTATCACATTGGTTTGCTTTTATTTCCAATAAAAATAAAAATTTTAGATACTCATCCACAGCCTGTTCTGTCTCATGCTGCGACGAGCCATAAAAAGCATCCTAAAGAGATAGCGAGCACTGTTTTGTTTCTTACACGTTTTACATTTAATTATCCAGAATTTCCATTAAAAGTTATTTTGGGCCATAACAATTCTGATGCTAACCTTACTTGGAAAATGATTGCTTTGGAGGCAACAGCTCCTACCAGTCACTGAAGACAAGCAGCACCCAAAAAGCTGTCTTTTTGGCTTTTCTGATTACATATTGAGGTAAATATTGTCTGGAGTTGAAATCTGCAGTGGAAAACTGTGACTCCACAGTTGACTTGAGTTATAATGCCCAAGGCCACAGGAGACATCTACTGAAGGTCATTTTTGTAACCCAAAAGGCAATATTTTTCCCACTATAAACTTGGTGTCTTTTCCCCTCTAAGGATATTTAGGGAGACAAAAAGGTGCAACTAGACGTAATGAAAAGTAGTTAAGAAAAGGAAATTTAGCCTGAAAACAATGAGATCTCTTTCTGGCCAGATTTATCAGTCTGTGAAATAGTTCCTCCAAATAAATGATAAATTACTATAGTATTGGGGCTTCTAAGATCTAGTATACAGAGAGCACTAGAAAATAGACTGTTTGGAAAAATTTGTACTACCAAGGAAGTAAAATAGAGGACATAAAAGGTGTTCTACCATCACCCTAACTTCTATCATCAGGGCCCTGCATATGCTGGGATTCCAATTCCCCTGAAAGCATTTGGAAATTTGCCCAATGGCAGCAGAATTCTAAGTTTTGGCTGCTGAATTTATTATTTTACTGAAGCTATAAGCTCAACATTTTGTTCCCCCTATTCCTGGGTCAGAACATGGCTACAGTTTCTTCTTTCCATGCAGCTTTTACCACAAGAGGGAATTAATTACATAAGTAGAACATTCTCACACCCTTACTGCCCATAAAAGCGGAAGCCAAAAAGCAGGACAATAGCTCTCCTGGCTCATCAGGACCAAGATGTGTACCATAGGAGAGAACATGGAAGTTGCAGGGCCAAGCCAATGTGCTGAAGGTCTCGGTCAGAGCTCTGTCTCACATAGGATGCAAATATGCAGGGCTGGATAAAGCAATCTGGAGTCCTGAGAACACTACTACATGGGGCCTTGCATGGCTCCCTCATGCACCAGAGCCTCACCCACCCTCCATCTGGAGTGGCAAGAACCCCCCTCCTCTCTTACAGAGTTTGTAGTATGCGTCTCATCCAGGCTCCAGCACTTCAATTTTAATCCAGTCACGGACTTGTGTGGCACTGTGTATCTTTATTTTCTCAACTGCAACGGAAGATAGCTACTTGACCTTCAGAAGAGAGTTGAGGATTAAAGTTTATGTAATGTTATGAAAATATAAAGTGTTTATTATTCGTCTCAGACAATGCCAAATGGAAAGAATGTTAGTCACAAGCACCCCTACAGATACACTAACAACTACAACAGATGTACCCATAGTGTTAAACAAATCGGGGAGGGGCATTACTAACTTTATCTGCTGTTCCTGCCATGTCCTCTGACAAAAGAACAATTTTAAAAGAATCTCTCCTGAAGAATAGTATTCTAACAATCTTATTTAAATAAAAATAAAACCTCTGATGTGTCTTTTGCATTATTGACACAGCAGATATTTTCAAAGCCTATGTCTACATTTGCATTAAGAAAGGCTTCCCGGTGCTCACTCTAAATCTGATGATGGCACATCTTCTCTAAGATGCTGTACCTGAAACAGGTTAGCAATTGTCATACACTAATATTAGATGCAGCTGTGTACTTCCTGCAACATGCTAGCCATTCCCAACTTGAAAAAATCTCAGCTATGGTAAGTGACCCAATACTCCTTTCCAATATTCTCCTACCTATTAAGTTAAAGAGAAAAAATTGTAAAAACCAAGATAGCCACAGGTTCTTGAATTCATTTAATACTAGATACAACTATCTCCTCAAAGTCCCAATTATGGAGAAATTTAAATAGTCCATCAATAACCAGGTGGGGGAGGGATAGCTCAGTGGTTTGAGCATTGGCCTGCTAAACCCAGGATTGTGAGTTCAATCCTTGAGGGGGCCATTTAGGGAACTGGGGTAAAAATCTGTCTGGGGATTGGTCCTGCTTTGAGTAGGGGGTAGGACTAGATGACCTCCTGAGGTCCCTTTCAACCCTGATATTCTGTGATTCTATGATAACCAGATATCAAGAGAACATGAGTAATGAATATGATTCATCTGCCAACTGGCAGAGAATGACATGTCAATTGATTGCTTATTACTAGTTATTTGTATTCTGGTATAGGTCTTCACTGTGCTAGGCACTGTATAAATACTATTCTCTCTGTGCATAAACTATCAGTGATTCTGGTCCCCAAGATCTGCTTTACAACCACAATATCAAACATCCAACTGCAAGATATGCACAGGTGTATCTCAGGCACAGTTAACCTACCTAGGCTTAGTTCTGGGTGTGCTGAGGTGAGCCATTAGTGAGAAAACAAACAAACACTTTTCTTGCTGTGGTTGTGGGGGTTTTTACATATATATAAAAATCCATATTTTAAAAGAGAAATTGGAATAAATATTTGTCCTACCCTATGATTTATAGTTACCTTTTGAGTATTACCTTCAGAGTCAAAATATTGTTACAAATCCACTATGCCATAGTTAAGAAAAAAATGACGTCACTACTTGTAGAACTTCAGTATTTAGTGATTTGTTTGACACTGTAGTTATTCCAGACAACGGGAGAAGCACAAACTCACACACACTATTTTAAGAGGTGTGCCAACATGACTGGTAATACTGGAGTACAAACAAGAAAGCAACCAAAACTTCATTAAACACAAAAAAGAGTGGAAAAAAAAATCTGTTTTCCAAATGAAAAAATAAAATTTGGCACAGAAGTTTATATATCTGAAAAGAAGCATGTCTTAATAGAATTGAGAGCACAGAATTTGGAGCTAGGCAATGTGAGTTATTTTGCTACTGACTCACTCTGTGACCTTGGGCAAACCAATAAACAAATCTGGTCCAAATTTTCATATTTGGGCACCTAAACCCACACAAATTACTGCAACTCTGACATTATAATAAAAAAGGCTGACAAATGAGGTGCTGTAGTCATCATGAATAGGTCGGAGTATGAATGAGAGGCTGCTAGGCAACTCTCTGACACCACATTCTACAGGCCATTACCCTCTGATATCACTGAGGGGTTCCAAAAGAAACTACAGCATCTGCTCAAGAAACTCCCTGAAGAAGCACAGGAACAAATCTACACAGACACACCCCTAGGGCCCTGACCAGGGATATTCTATCATCTACCCAAGATCCATAAACATGGGAATTCTGGATGCCCCATCATCTCAGGCATTGGCACCCTGACAGCAGGATTGTCTGGCTATGTAGACTCTCTCCTCAGGCCCTACGCTACCACTCCCAGCTATCTTTGAGACACCACTGACTTCCTGAGGAAACTACAATCCATTGGTGATCTTCCAGAAAACACCATCCTAGCCACTATTGATGTAGAAGCCCTCTACACCAACATTCTACACAAAGATGAACTACAAGCCATCAGGAACAGTATCCCCGATAATGTCACGGCAAACCTGGTGGCTGAACTTTGTCCTCACCCACAATTATTTCAGATTTGGGGACGATTTATACCTTCAAGTCAGAAGCACTGCTATGGGTACCCACATGGCCCCAAAGTATGCCAACAGATGGCTGACTTAGAAAGTTTCCTCAGCTCTCATCCCCTAGCGCTCCTACTCTACTTGTGCTACATTTATGACATCTTCATCATCTGGACCCAGGGGAAGGAGGCTCTTGAGGAATTCCACCATGATTTCAACAATTTCCATCCCACCATCAACCTCAGCCTGGACCAGTCCACACAAGAGATCCACTTCCTGGACACTACAGTGCAAATATGCGATGGTCATAGACTCATAGACTTTAAGGTCAGAAGGGACCATTATGATCATCTAGTCTGACCTCCTGCACAATGCAGGCCACACAATCTCACCCATCCACTTCTATAACAAACCCCTAACCTATGTCTAAGTTATTGAAGTCCTCAAATTGTGGTTTGAAGACTTCAAGCTGCAGAGAATCCTCCAGCAAGTGACCTGTGCCCCATGCTGCAGAGGAAGGCGAAAAACCTCCAGGGCCTCTGCCAATCTACCCTGGAGGAAAATTCCTTCCCGACCCCAAATATGGCAATCAGTTAAACCCTAAGCATGTGGGCAAAAGTCACCAGCTAGCACCCAGGAAAGAATTCTCTTTGTGCTGTAGTTTGGAGCAGTGCTGGGAACTATGGGAGGTGTACTATACCAGAAACCTACTGTCCGCTATACTTACCTACATGCCTCCAGCTTTCATCCACACCACATCACACAATCCATTGTCTATAGCCAACCCCTAAGATACAACCGCATTTGCTTCAATCCTTCACACAGAGACAAACACTTACAGGATCTCTATCAAGTGTTCTTAAAATACCCACCTGGGGAAGTGAAGAAACAGATTGACAGAGCCAGAAGGGTACCCAGAAGTCACTTACTACAGGACAGGCCCCAAAAAAGAAAGTAACGGAACACCACTAGCCGTCACCTACAGCCCCCAACCTATCCTGAAGGATGATCCCTCACTCTCATAGACCTTGGGAGTCAAGCCAGTCCTCACTTACAGACAGCCCCCCAACCTGAAGCAAATACTCACCAGCAACTACACACCACACAACAGAAACACTAATCCAGGAACCACTGTTCCAGCAACAAAATCCACTGTCAACTCTATCTGCATATCTCTTCAGGGAACACCATCACAGGACCTAACCACATCAGCCACACCATCAGGGGCTCGTTCACCTGCACATCTATCAACGTGATATATGCCATCATGTGCCAGCAATGCCCCTCTGCCATGTACATTGGCCAAACCGGACAGTCTCTATGCAAAAGAATAAATGGACACAAATCAGACATCAAGAATTGTAACATTCAAAAACCAGTAGGAGAGCACTTCAATCTCCCTGGACACTCATAACACACCTCAAAGTGGCTATTCTTCAACAAAAATCTTCAAAAACAGACTTCAAGGAGAAACTGCAGCACTGGAATTAATTTTCAAACTTGACACCATCAAATTAGGTCTGAATAAAGATGGAGTGGCTGGGTCATTACAAAAAGTAATTTTCCTTCTGTTGATATTCACCCCTTCTTGTCAACTGTTGAGAAGGCCACATCCACCCTGACTGAATTGCTTTGTTAGCACTGACCCCTGCTTGGTAAGGGAACTCCCATTTTTTCATGTGCTGTATATTTATACCTGTCTACTGTATTTTTCGCTCCATGCATCTGATGAAGTGGGTTACAACCCATGAAAGCTTATGCCCAAATAAATGTGTTAGTCGCTAAGGTGTCACAAGGACTCGTTGTTTTTGCAATGGCAGCTGTCACCAGTTCCAAGGGTTCGTTTGTATGTATACAGATAGCCACATAAAATAGACATTCAAACAGGCACTAGTAGAGTACAGATAAGCAGATTTTTAAATCCATCAGTTCAGTTTGCTCAAAAATCCTAGGCATAAGAACTGTTCTAGACTAGAAAATAACTAGAAACGCATATTGCTAATCAGTCTGATCTTGGAAACCACATCTCTGGAAGTGTTTGAATATCGGAGGGTTATGCAAATGGATTCTTTCTTCAACTTCTAAACTGGACAAACTAAGAAGTGAGACAGACTAGATGCAGAGAGAAAAGAATGGGGTAGTAGAATCAGGAGAGAGAGAGAGAGAAAAAAATAATGGGGTGGGAGAGTTAAGCCTGCTCATATCCTTGTATACCACCAGATAATTTTCACAGTTGTATGGTCTACCAAGCTCCAGATCTCTGAAGCTCATTCAATATAATCCACTTTCTTCACTCAACGTTCCATTAAACTAACAAACAAAAACAATGAAATTACCTGATAAGTATGTTTATGGAAACAAATGTTAAGGGATTACCTTACCTTTTATATTCATTACCATGCTCTCCCTCTGTGATTGGCAGAGCAGAGAGGAAATGAACAGGGTTTCTTTTTATTTTGTCATTCCTCTACGTCAGGGGTCAGCAACCTCTGGCATGCAGCTCGCCAGGGTAAGCACCCTGGCAGGCTGGGCCAGGTTGTTTACCTGCCGCATCCGCAGGTTTGGCCAATCGCGGCTCCCACTGGCCATGGTTGGCCGCTCCAGGCCAATGAGGGCGGCGGGAAGCTGCGGCCAGCACATCCCTCAGCCCACGCCACTTCCCGCCGCCCCCATTGGCCTGAAGCGGTGAACCGCGGCCAGTGGGAGCCGCCACCGGCCAAACCTGTGGACACAGCAGGTAAACAAACTGGCCCGGCTCGCCAGGGTGCTTACCCTGGTGAGCCGCGTGCCAGAGGTTGCCAACTCCTGCTCTATGGTCTCAGGATTGGTTTCTAATTATTGTGAACATATATTGCATAGCTACAATACATACAAACTCAAGAACAAGATTCAACTACTACTCTGTGTTTCCTATTTTGCTTGGACGCAAAGCATGCATTTAATGACAAGCTCGGAGAATTTCTGCTACACCACCTCCATAAATACATCTCTGCTTTCACATACCGATAGTCAAGTATTGTGACCTTGTGCTTTCAATGATTAGGTCAACGTTGTTGAGAAGTTCAAATATGGCACATGATTTGCAAAGTACCTAACTGCCTTGGCATGATAAACCACTTCAACTGGAGTCATAAGTAACAATCAAGGTCATCTAGAGAATCCAGAGGAGAACTTCTCATCAGATTACTGGAAAATGATCCCAAGAATAATTTTCAAACTCAGACGACACCCATATTGTCCTGCCCAAAATCTGAGAGAAATATCAGAAGCTTCATGTGCACAAGACTAAGATTCGTTTAGGCCACTGCAAATGAGCCTGATGCTTGAAGTTACTCATTCTAATTCTAGACAGCTTCAATTCAAACTACCAGAGAAATTCTCTTTTTATAATCTAGGCGCTTTTGTACTGCATCAAGCTTCTATCAGTATGGATCAAACCCTATTTTGAACTTGGAAAAGAGAAAGCAGTGTGCTGCTACAAGACCATCAAGCCAATCATTCAAATACCCTCATAACTTAAAATTCTAGCATCTTATTCAGGAATCTCTTGACAAAAACACTACCTTTTAGTGGAATGACAGTGGCCCTAGTCAGGCCTGGAACACATTTTTCAACCAAGGACAATGACATACCCATATTCTTACCAAAAGCACTATGACACTTCAGAATCCATGCAGAGCAGATAAGATCTCAGTTTAAATTCTCATCCAAAAGAGAACCCCACACAATAAACTGCAAGGTATACAGTTTATCTGCCAATGAATGATGAAGGATGATGTCAACCTTGCTAGGAACTGAATCCAAGGTTCCAGAGTCCACCTAAGTATGTCCCTTATAGAGGAATCAGCATCATGGCATCTGAATGCTTTACCAACTAATTATTCCAGAATAGGATATTAAGCTATCCTATTTGACATTCCTTATAGGAAACATTTTCTCTAAAACTCAGCCAACTCTAAATGGTAGTGTTAAATTGAGGACCCAAAATATAGTAGGCAAGTCACTTGTTACCACAGGACCTTATGACATCTATTACATTAAAAAAATGTAAGTGTTCCTTTAAGGCTCCTTTAAGATTATGGTGACAAAATTAAATTGGCTGCTCTTCTATAAGTAAAAGCCAGAAGAAAAGCAGGAGAATGCCACACTGCACTAACATAAGACAATTCATAATATAAAAGGTACAAATATATATATCAAGAAGTTATTAAAAGGAGAACCAAGACAACAGGCAGGCCGAGGGGAATGTAGTGTCCAGGAACTTATTAAAAGAAACCAGTACTGGCCAATCCTGTATGCAGGACAAAACTTCTCATTTACTTTAATGAAAAGTTTTAGTTATAAAAGGAGTGCATGATCAAGACTTAAGAGAACTCTTGCCACCCTCAGGCTCTGAAGATTTTGGCAAATCCTGCTACATTATTTCTATATCTAATTAAATAGACAAAAGCTGCATCCAGCTACAAGACAGAAAAGTCCTTGTATAAATATCATGTGAAGTCTGAAATTCCTATCTTCAACTCTTGAGAGAGAGGAAGCAAAACCAAAGCATTTCAACTAGAATAAGAAAATCCTAGAAAAAATGTAGTTTAGATGTAGTCTCTGTAGATTTTTCTTCCAAGCCCTCAAAAAATTTCATCTCATGACAATTTCAATACAAGACATCAAGACGACCGAGGTCTATGCAAATTATTATTATTTTGTTAAAAGCAGCAAAGTTTAAGAGTTGAGATATAACACCTTAAAATCAAGCTCATTATGAAGGTGTACTGACACTATCTTCATAATTCAGTATCTTTCTGGCACATTGTCTTCTTCAGGTGGGGTGTGTGTCAAAATACCAGGACCCTGATCCTGAAAGTTGCTGTATATGGGTGCACCCATGAGAGCTCACTGAAGGACTCAAATGCAGCTGCTGTTAAAATTCCTACAGCGAAGATAGTTTTCATACAACTATTTGGGTGGCATTTGACTGCAATGCTACAATATTTCAATTAAGAAATGCTATTTTTAGGAGGTTCCACCACTGTACACCCACACATACTCTTATGTAAAAAAGGAAGATTGGGTAAAACAGCAGAGTAAAATTTTCACAACTACTACTAAAGTGTAAGTAAGTTCTTCCCACCAGGGCCGGATTTAGAGGCAGGTAACCGCCTGGGGTGCCGGGCTTGGGGGACGCCGATTCAGGGTACTATTTTTGCTGTTAGTGACAAAAGGGAAAATAGAATGTTCCAAGTAAAATGTTTCAGGTATTCCGTATGTAGATTCATTTTCACTAACGTCCTAGAATGTTCTGGACCTTTGTAGAATCTTGTGGAACCTTCCAAAATTTCTGAGAACTACATTTTCCGCAAACCTCTTAGAATGTTGTCAGCCATCCCCTCGTGGGTATATTAGGGGCGGGGCATTGCCAGTCAGTCTTATATGACAGGGATTAATTATGCATCAAAGTCATGAAATGGGCAGCAAATAAAAAACTTTTGAATGCCTTATTTTTTAACAAGTGGGAGGGGAACATACTGAAGACACTCCTCATCTGGGACGTCCTCATCTGGGACGTCATTTGGTCTAGGGCAGCCCTGCTTCCAGCATCACTTTTCTGGTCTCCTGAGGAATTTTTATGTAATTTGCTCCAATAAGCTTCTCACATGCATTCCACTTTCCTCTTATTCTACTTAAGTGCCACTTGATTTAAACAAAGATAAAATCAAATGGAAGGGTTTTAAAAAAAAACCACACAACTCGGGACAGAAAATGGTCACAACTTGGTATATATGAAGCTCGATGCTCTAATTTCAATTTATTTGTGAAGAATTATGAGGGTCCTGAATCTTCTGGGACTCTGATACCCTGTGTTTTGCTGGGTCTAAAAAAAAAAATAGATAAAAAAAACATGAATGTTGTTTCAGGCTGAACTCAGAATTTCCTTGATTGTGGGTGTTTAAACTCAATCTTAAAATTATTCAGAATCAGGCCTTCATCCTCCAATTCATTGTGCACCAGTCTACTGCTGTGCCCATGGAGAGCCCCAGAAATGTAACGGGGCTCTGTGTGCACATAGCAATCCATGGTCATGCAACGAACTGTGTACCGTAAAGTATCATGAACCCTGAACTCCTCACAGAATAAAGGTTCTATTTTCCTTTTTTACTTATATGACTCCCTCCACCATTACAACAGTAATTGAGTGCCTCATGTCTGTAAAACACCCCTGTGAGGTAGGAAAGTACTATTTTGCAGATAGGAAACTGAGAAACAAAGAGACCAAGTGACTTGCCCAAGATAACATACAAGAAGTTAAAGGCAGAGAAGAGAATTGAACCTGGGTCTCCCAATCCCAGGCCAGTGCACTATCCACCATCCTTCTTCTTCTTAAGTATAAACAAAGGTCATTTTGCATAGTTAAATAAAAACCTGAAGTATTTTTCAGTGCTATCTTTATTTTACAATCTCTTGCTAGGTGTAATTTTAACTCAAGTTTCACCTTTGTGCATGAGAAGGTATTAATAAGTCACGTTTTTATTAACAGATTCTAAAGAATTTCACAACAGATGCAGGAATAATTTTACACAGTGCTCAATTGCTGTCACCTCAAGGAGGAGGGCATCGAGTAAAAGGACAACCAGAGCACCAAAACAACAGAGAGAGAAAGAGAGAAGGTTAACATGACCAAGGACACTCGTCCAGAAAAGCCCATAGATCCTTGATGTTCCACAGAGGCTCTTTTTGTTTTTGAGATAGATCTGGGGAGAGACCTCCCTCGCAGCGAGCCGCATGGAGCTCATTTTCTCCCCCGAAGTAGAAGAAAGGGCACCAAGATAAGAAACTTTGGTCAGAGGAAGTGCCCAGGCGAACAGCCGCTCTGTCTGATCTGTAACACCGGAAGGGTGAGATAAAGCAAAAGCACAGCAGGCGGGCAGGGGAATCATACCGGGGGGCGGGATACGGAACAACACCACGCTCTGTCTTCCTCACCCCTCGGCAGGCGGCCATCGCCCGCGGAAACCGGGCACCTTGGGCCTGTGTTTCAGCAGCGCCGAGCAAGGCCCAGGTGCCAGGCGTGGCAGGTGGCAGAAGCGCTGAGGCCAGGCCCCGGGAACGCCCCCCGCCCCCCAGTACAGGGGCTGCGAGCGCCGCTCACACGGAGCCCCACGGGGCTGTTCGCTCTCCCCGGCGGGGCCGGAGTAGGCGCCCCGCTGACAACAACGGGCCGCGGCCGGAGTCCGTCATACCCCGCCCCGCGGGCCGGGAGGGGTGTGTAGGGCCCCCGTTACCTGGCCGGAGTCAGGCAGGCAGCGAACGCGCCTCTCCCCCTCGCAAGCTGCCTCCGAGCCGCTGACATTGACAACGCCGCCGCCATGCTGGTGGTGCCAGAACCGCTGCGAAACGGCGGCCTCCCAGGGCCAAAACTCCTCCGCCCAGCGAGGAAACGCGAAGGCGCCAATCATCCGCTACCTCCCGGCAAGCGGGGGCCGTGGGGAGGGGGAGAGGGAATGGCAAAGAGGGCGGGGAGGGAGACCAGGCAGGGAGATGCCTGGATCTTTCCTACTTTTTACATCCAAGCCCCTAAACTGTAAAATAAAGAAGTCTAGGCATTCTCTGTGTTTCAGAAAATCCCAGACCCTGACATAGTGTGGTGCAAATGTACTACAAATTGTTGCAAATTGGCACCTAGGAATTTTTGGGCCTATTCCTCTCCGAATTATATGTCATAAACAGAGAACAAAAGAATGCTCCTCTTACACAAACAATTCAGACCCTGATGCATCTGGAAGCAACAGCATTACAAATATCCTGATTTAGCACCTGGATCCTGCCAGATCCAGCTAAGTTTTGGCTACAAACTCATTTTACCATCTAAATGTAGTAGATGTGCAGTTTTTCCTAGTCGACTAAAATAATCCATATTCCAACATGTTGACAGGGGTGCTGGAACAATTTTTATAGTGGGAGTGCTGAAAGTCATTGAACAAAACTATATAAACCTTGTATATAATGGAACCCACTTCAAGCTAGGGGGTGCTACTGCACCCCCAGCAGCCCTAGTTCCAGCACCTATGCATGTTGTGGTTCACTTTCTACAATGAATGACATTAGAACCACTAATATCTCTAAAAGTGGAGTGAATTTTTTTACTTCATCACAGTAACCAGGGAGGTAAATTACAGTACTGACATATATATGTTGTAGCCAAGAACATAGTATGTTGCTACAGATATAGAAGAATTCCTGTAAAGGAAAACTCAAATGCAGTTGGTTAGTAATAATACTATTTGGATCTTCCCTGCCAAAACCAGGTGAACCTTGACAGATTCAGTGGCTGGATACATGTTTGTGTGGTTCTGTGGTACCATTGTATACTGAGATCTGAATTATTCGGAAGGCTAGAGGGAATTATTTAGATGGTAAAAATGAGGCCATGCTGCCAAAAAGCTAACAAGACCAGGAAGATATGGGTGCCAAATTAGAATTTTTGCAGCTTTCTTGTACCAGAATGTGATGTGTCCTGATTTTTTTTGGTGAAATAGTAGGGTCAACACTTGTTCTCAAAATTGATGATACAACTTCTGGGTTTGTGGCCAGCATTTGGCAGGTTCTGAAAGGACCCAGATGCCAAATCCAAGTTTTTGCAGTGCTGATTTACTGGGGCATACCAGTGTTTAGATTTGTAAGGTGCAGCCGGAGCAGCTAAAGCTAAAGATCTATTTAGTGGAACTTTGAATATTGGAACCAAAAACTGGCAGGGCCCAGGTGCTAGATTCAAGTTCTTTGGGACTATTGTACTGGGATCCGTTGGGGTCTGGGTATTTTATTTTGTTGTTGAGGGAGTAGGAGCAGGAACAACCACACTTGTTCTCTTTTTAAACAATGGACTTTTTGAGGTGAGACTCACAACTGGACAGATCTATCATACTGGAATGCAGTGCTATCATACTGGGATGTGCTGGGTACAGATTTTTTTTCCCCCATAGGAGTTGCTTCTACTTTTGTGCAGTAGAATTAGGAGGGATGAAACCACAAATTGAGGCGCCAGATCCAGGGTTCTGTGACCCCGTCATGCCAGGATGTGTACTAATTTTATTGGTGCAGTAGGAGCAGCTATATGTGTTCTCTGTTTAGGAATTATAATTTAAGGGATGGTTGTCAAAAATTGGCTGGATCCAGTAGTATCCTAGAGTCAGATCCAGAGTTTTGCAATGCTGTTGCACTGGGCTGTATTGAGGTTAGAGCTAGTCAAACAAAATTTCATAATTTTTTTTTTGCATTGCTTAAGTCGACTGATTGATCCATAGCAAATCCTTAACTTAGGTCTGGGCTGTACATAGAAGTTGCACCTGCTTAATTAAAGATATGATATTGTACTGATTTAGTTAAATTGGTGCAGTTTATTGTGGACACTCTTACATCATTTTCAAACAGGTTTACCTTGGTTTAGCTGATGATGTGTATCCACACATAAAGTTGCACCACTTTAACTAAACCAGTGCTACATCATTCCTTTAGTTAAACTGATGCAACTTCTATGTGCAGTCCAGACCTAAGTTAACTACTTAGAAAATGTATGTGTTTCATGCATCCAAAAAGAGAATTCAGCTAAAGTCTTTATTTTTGAGACAGCAGCAAAACAGGAATTACTTTGGGAATGTCCACACTCTAATGAAGACTTAAACATTTCATTTATAATGCTGGCTACAGGCTGGTCTGTTATCACAGTTGTACTATGAAAAACAATCCATCAAGACTGAAACAGTCTGCATGGCAGCACTAATTGTGCTGAATAATATTTATCTTCATGGTACCTATTGTTTTCTATAAAGATTTAGGGTAATATTTTCCCTTTAAATATGCGTGAGCAAGTCCCATTGATTTCACTGGTTGTTGCACACATCTTGTAAGTACTCAAGAAGAAAATTTAACTTTTTATTATTATTCCTTTTCTGTAGGAATAAGATTCATGCAGATGGTTTTACTCCGCATCCAAGTAGATCAGTCTGACACAGAGAATTCAATGCTGCAAATAGATAGCAGAGTAACCAGTGTAAAGCAAAATTCTACGGATGTTCCTAAATTATTATTATTTAATATTTGTGCTGTGCAATGTGCAAACATGTAGGAAGACATAGCCCCTGTCTCAGAGAGCTCACCACCTAAAGAGACAAAGAACAGAAGAAGACTGGGGGGGGAAGGATACAACATACAAGTAAACCAATCACAGTGATGACAGTTAATGTGCAATATTAGCTCTGTTTTTATTTGTTTGTTCTATTGCTTTTATATATGGAAACTGTAGTTTAAGTGGCCATCCTGACTTAGGCTCTGATCCTGCAAACATTTAAGCGTGTGAGTAGTCCCAACGTAATGGGTCTACTCACATGTGAAAAGTTACTCACATGCATAAGTATTTGAGGGTTTGGGGCTTTCCTTTGAAAGACTGGCTTCTTTGGTCCCATTTGTAGCCAGAAAACTTTATCTCACTGATGAAACGTCAGCCACAATTCTACTTGCAGTTTTTTTGCAAGTGTTTGCAGTGGAGGATAGTCTTTTCTCCTGTTGTAAACCCTTCTAAAGTGTGCGTGCCAAGATACTATTTAATGGAGGATTTTGCTTCAGAAGCCAATTTCGATCTTAAAAGATCAGTGAATATAAAAATGTGGGGTGTGGGAGGATATGGTGTATCTAAGTGCAATCCTCAAATGGTAGCCAGGTTGGTGGGGAAAGGGACAGTTTTCTTCAAGTCTGTTTGATTGCATGTGACATTTACAATAGAGCTGGAGTTGTCTGGTTTTAATTTTTTCCCTTTTGTAGGGGTCTTCAATGAAACACCACAGCTCATACAGGAGGGGAAAAAATTAAAACCAGGCAATCTCAGCTCCATTGTAAGTTTAACATGCAAACAGACTTACAGAAAAACTCCCTTTATTCCCTGCATGTCCATCCTTGTGAACTAAAAATTGAAAACAAAAGCAACCTCCCCCTCCACACACTTTTTGTACCCACTGCTCTCAAGTGATACATTGACATGTGACCCAAAATCTTTTTAACTGTTGCCCTGAAGGCCGCCAAGGAATCCCAACTGACCCACTACCATCAGAGTGAGTGATGGGAGGCTGCTGGGATGGCAGCTCACTTCCCTCAGGCTTGTATAGCTGCCATCCTGAGAGATCTCACCATCCACCACTGGCACAAGTGACATAACCCACAGGGCTTTAAAAATCCCTTTCAGGCGGATATTGCTGCCATGGTGGTGAGAGAACTCCTTCCACACACACCATCCCAGTGAGTGACGTCAGGCCACTGGGATTTACAATAGAAACCCTCAGGCTTGTCTAGCTTGCCAATGCTGAGAAACTGTTTTTATTGTTTGACGTCAGCAGAGATCAGTTAATCTTTTTTGTATTGTTTATTTGGGCAGGGGCGCGCAACTTTAACGTCTGTGGGATAATTTCTGCTGCTGCTTCTTTACTTGAAGCAGGAGGCAAAGCAGAGTTTAGTCTGAATTTTTATAGCCATCTGTTTTCTCATATTTTTGAAAGATTTTGGTTCCCTGACTGAGCCATTTTGGATGTCTCAGAGCAATAAAAGGAGAGCAATTCATATTGGTTCTAGTGCTGTAAGCAGCCCAGGTCAGAAACACCTTGATAGATAATGCTATCTGATCACCATCTTTTCTGAGAAGAAACCCTTGCCTAGTTCTTCATTTGAAATTGAGACTTCAGGAAATGTTTCTATCCAATATTGAAAAAAACTGCTATTTGATTAGAGCCTTGCCTACCAATTTTCAGTCCCAAATTAAATGGAACCTCTTCAGTTCATCCATCTTTAGAATCTCTGCTGATCCGCTTAAGAATATATTGTCAAAACTAAACTTGGCCAGTGAGGTCACAAGTGGTTTGGGACAAAAGGCATTGGTTGTAAGAGAACACAGTTTGATATGAAAGAGAGGGATTCTGAGTTCTTGAATAAAATAATATTATTACAAACACAGTGCCATAAAAGCAGATTTTTCTATATCATATAAAGTAGATGTAAATAAACAATAAAAAAAGTTGAGTATTTAGAAAATAAATAACAGAAAAGACTCCCTGATTAACCGATCAGTTATTTAAATGTATACACTGATCATATCTTTGCACAAGTTTTTGTTTGTCTAGTTTATATCACTGGATGTTCACCCTTACACTGCTTTGATCCTTACTGAGCCATGTAAACACGTTTTAGAGCCAGGATGCAGCACAAAGTAGCCTCAATGCACTAGAGTATCTGGCCAATATGTCAAATGTTTCCTATTAATTGTTTCAGTACGTTCTTAACTTTTTTGACTTGACATATCTCTGACGTGGCTTGGACTGCAAACTACAGATTTGATTTATTTGCCTTGTCTTGCTGAGAGAAATGGCATTAATGATTTTGGAGGGATTAATAGAAGAATAATAAAGATATATAACATAAAGCACTTGTAATGCAGTGGCCATACCCCACACAAAGGTAGGTGGAGAAAGAGTGAACTAGGATCTTATTAGAGCAGATATATAGGAACGTCGGAATTACTATATTAGGTCAGACTCAGGGTCTATCTATTTTAGCATCCTGGCTCCAGCGGTGGCTGGCACCAAATGCTTCAGAGGAAAGTTAAAGAAACCTCAAAATAGGCAGGTGTTGGATATTTTGTTCCCAGCATGAAGGTCTCATCCTACTCTGTTATTTAAGATGGGAAACAGTAGGTTTCATCTCCCTTCCAATATATTTTTGTAGCATTAGCTATTATAACTCTGGATATTCTTATTATTCATATAAATGTCCAATCCATCTTTGAATCTTGCTAAGTTCTTGGCTTCAACAACATCCAGTGGCAGTGAGTTCCACAGTCTAATTATTGGTGGAAAATATTTCCTCTTCTGAGTTTTGAATATGCCATCTTTCAGTTTCAGAGGAAGGGGAGAAATATCAAAGCTCATTGTCTCTCTCCACCCCAGCCCAACCAAACTCAGAAATAGGATCATGAATTGAGAAACTGACAATCTTGCTGCACTGCTTACAGGAGATGTTTTAAGATGGATGTGTTTGCCTTCTCTCCAGGTTAAGCAAGCCATCTGTTGCGAGCTATTTTGCTCCTTCTTGTGGATCAGGCTGAAGAAAATGCCAGTTTTGATTCCCCACTTGAATGCAGCACAATGCAGCCTCATCCTCAGCCGCTCACACCACGAGCATGTCCCAACATATCTCCTACACTGGGGTGCCTTCGAAGAGGGCGGTGCATAACAGTTTAGGGTTCCCACATGCAAGGGAAATCCCCAGCTACCTATCGAGGTGAAAGGGAGTCTGTAGTGTGGGCTAGGATTTAGACCAATGTATCTAAGAGTACTGGAAAGAACACATTTAGATGTGACAGGCCCCTATTTGCCAATCCCAAATTTAAAAGTCTGGAGTCAGGGTCCACAATTTCATGAGATTAGTTTTAAAAGCTTGAGATTTTTTAAAATGATAAATGTCTGGGTTCATTTTATTAGCCTTCTTCCTTTGGAGCCTTTAGGGTGCACTTGCACCTTGCAGTTTGAAGCTTTTCTTCACAACCATGAGGGCTAGAAACTTTTTTTATGTTAATAAAAACTGACATTTTCTCCTAATCACATGCCTCCAGAAGCTGGAATTTAAGTAAATCATGAAATATTGTGACAGTTGGCAACTCTGCAACATCTCCTATATAGAAGAGTAGGGTGCATCCCCCACTCAGCTTGGACTTCTGAGGGA